>NC_084466.1:42172500-42797500 GCF_027409185.1 Cynocephalus volans | reverse complement strand
GTTTTTAGTGGTAAATTGTACTATTTTGTTTTGTTCTCATTAATAGTTAGAGTATGCAAAGGACATAGAATGACATCTGGCAGTTTAACAGGCATTCAATAAATAAGTAGAATGAATGTGACATGGAGGATCTCACTTTCAAATTCCACTCTTGTGTAAAGTATTAGTTCAATTTATTAAAAAATGTTTTGGACTATGTTATTATAAGAAATGGCAAACAGCACTATTATAGCATTCTCAAATTATGATCTTCTTAATCAAGAGCCATGAAGGAAGCAGAATAGAGACTTCAATTTATGTGGTTTTTCAAAAAGCTATATCTGGCACCCCCTACAAATACACCCACACACTCACACATACATACATATTAATACACGCATATACACATGTGCTGTCATGGTCAACTAATTGTATTTTTTCTCTGGATTGTTTAATCTGTAAGCCATGATAAAATTGAATAGTTTAGAAACTCTCAGGATAGACACCAAAATATAGAAGAGAGTGACTCTTTTGTCCATGGTGAATTGAATATAGCTCACATATGGATCGAAATAAAGGAAAATAAAAAATACATTATCCAGCATAAAGAGCATAGTGTATTTGTGAAGTCAGTTAAACAAAGGAAAGAATCTCAAAAGTAGCTTAAGATGAATTTAAAAATTTATTATTGAGGGAGAATCATTTCAAGATGTGAGATATTGTCATTTTAAGCCTAAGGAGAAAGAATCATTTAAAAAATTGAGGGTAAAGATTCAAGAGACAAAATAAAAGATATAGAAAATTCCTTTAAAATGCTTCAGAAAATGAGATATGGACTACGAACATTAAATCTTATCACATATTACCTACAATATGAATAGAAAAATAAAGAAAAAAAATGTTAGTGTATACGGATATGTCTTACTCTATGTTCGCTTACAGAAATTTGAGAGTGTGACTTCCTGGATTGCTCAGATAGAAATTCCCAGGGTATGTAGTGGTATGGTGGGGTACTTGGTGTTATGTGTGTTCGTGGTGATGCAGTGGCTGGGTGAGAGTTGAGGTGCATTGGCATGCTTAGCATAATGAACATGAGTTAATTATTTAAAGTTTTAAAATAATTTCCTGGGAATAGAGATGATGAAGATTACTAAAAACACTAAAATGTATCTTTGTGATGTATTAATGATATTGCTCTGATCTTCAAATACTAAGAATTTAAAAACGTTCTTTATGCTTTTTAATAAAATCTAAATTTATTGAGCAACACATTAGGCTTACGATCAAAATACTGATAGATTTTATTAGTAAAAGGCTACCTCTCTGGTATAAAGATTTCCATGACTGGCTCAGTACGTAATTAACACGAGAATCAAGGAATCGAATTTTTTCATTTTTCTCTACACTGAATCTATTTGTGAAACTTCTTTGCTTTAAAATTAGGAATCATTCAAAGTAGGTTAAAAAAAAAAATCTTGTTTCTATGTTACAAATTGTTTTTCCTAGGTGCAAAGCAGAAGAGCTTGGTAAGAAACATGACTGGGAATTTTTTTTTTTTTAAATTTAGAAGGTAAACAGCAAACACATTAATTCTACAATTTACACATTTTATATAATTTTTCACAAGCTCAAAACTAAACAAATTATCAAGCATTGTCTTTGTTGTGAATCATATCAAACACAAAAAATGAAGTCATTTTATACATACTACTATTCTCATTAAACTCTAGTAGCCTAATAAACACAACAAATAAAAATAGAATGGTCTCATATAAACATTACTACATGTGTCCTACAGTGTAGTACTTGGGAAAATAATGATTATTCAAGAAAAATGTACTGCCAGTAGCAAGTCTAATTACTTACACTGCTGACCAAATTCCTCCTCTCTTTGATTTTGGTGATGATTTTCCCTTATCTTTTGTTTCTTATTTAAACATGTGTTTAATGTGAAAGAGATATTTCTGCTTTTAACAGAAACATCAAAAACAATGACATTAGAAATCATTTTTTTAAACTATCTTTTGTCTAGTTTGAAACTTCATTTAGTTTTTAAGCATGTTTGTGATTTTGTGTGGCAATACTAACTTGATGACAGTGCCAAAATCGTTTTAGTTCTCTCCTTGATAGAAAGACATTGGATCACTATACATAGACATTATTCTCACCTAAATCAACAACAGAATTAGTAGAGCTTTTTCTTAATTCTACCTTTTTAAAAAATATATCTTTGTACTTGTTTTTTCTGTTTATTTTATTTGCTATAGCTTGGCCATGAATTTCAGGACTCATATAAATAGATTTAAATTCACCTTAAGGAGCAGATAGGAAAAGTCCAATTCTAACAAATAGCATTCAAGATAATGACACAACTCTCAAAATTCAGGTTCACAACTTCAGAAGGAAAACAAAATGTGTTCTTGAGGCTAAATGTTATTTAACATAGCAACAGCAATAATATTAGAAGTAAAGCACATGTGTTACATAAGTAGATAAAATAATTACTGCAGTGCTTTCTTACAACTTCTTCAGTAATGTCAACCTTGAATAGCAACCTCCATGAATAACATTTCCAAAGAGCGAGAGGCCAGTTCTCACTGAATGTTTTGCTATTATTGTTAATGAACAGTTACTGAAAGTTTAGGGCACAATTAGGTTCTGTAATAAACATCAGCTAATCTGAAATCTATCTCGTCTAAAGCGATTATATAGGGAGAGCTGACCAGAAGCCATGGGGAGCAGCAACAGACAGCAGAACTGGGTGGCTACAAGCAGTCCCTTACCCTGTGCCTCAGACCCAGGCAGGGGGGGAGAACCAGGCCTTGCTCCTGCACCCAGAATTGGCTCCGCAAAGGGAAGCCTGCTGGAAGCAGCCAGAAGCAGCACCAGACAGCAGAACTGGATGGCTACACACGCCCCCCTCACCGTGCCACCTCAGACCCAGGCAGGGAGGGAGCACCACACCCTGCCCCCATGCCCTGAACCAGCACCACGCAGGTGAGCCCACTGGGGGAGGCTGGTAGCTACACCAGCCAGTGAAACCACGTGACTCCACACAGCCCTGCATCCTGCCTCAGACCCAGGGGGAGAACCAGCCTAAAGTTCCAACCCACCGAGTTTGGCCCAGCAGAACAAACACACTAGAGGCTCATTCTACAACCACAGAGTCTCAAATGGGAACCAAGATGGTTTAACATAAACATCACCACACCCACTGTCAAGCAAAGACAATTTGCCCCTCACAGTAGCAACCAGGACCACTCCAAAGCCAAGTTCAGTGTAATAGAAGAAGCAACTCCCTACCAAATGACCAACCATCAAAGAAAGAACACTAGAAGCACAAACAATCAAGAAGAAATGACACCACTGAAAGGATACAGTAATGCCCCAAAGTCAGACTCTGAGGAACAGGGAATCCTTGAAATGTCTGAAAAAGAATTTTGAGTAATGATCTTAAGAAAACTAGAAGAAATAAAGGGAGACTCAATTAGAGAACACAATGAAACAAGAAAAAACATACAAAATATGAAGGAGGAAATCTACAAAGAGATTGATACAATAAAAAGAATGTAGCAGAACTTCTAGAAATGAAAGACTCATTCAATGAAATAAAAAACATGACTGAGAGCTTGAGTAGCAGGGTACAGCAAGCAGAAGAGAGAATTTCAGAACTTGAAGATGGTCTTTTTGAAATAACTCAGGCAGACAAAAAAAGGAAAAAAAAAATAATGAGAATAACCTACGAGAGATAGCTGACAACTTCAAGCGCTCCAACATCTGAATTGTGGGTATTCCTTGAGGGCAGGAAAAAGGAAAAGGTATCGAAAACTTACTCAAGGAAATAGTAACAGAAAACTTCCCAGGTGTAGGGCGAGATACAGACTTTCAGATGCAGGAAACTCAAAGGTCCCTAAACAGATTCAACTCAAAAAGGTCCTCCCCAAGACAAGTTATAATTAAATTTGCAAAGCTCAAAGACAAAGAGAGAATTCTACGAGCAGCAAGAGAAAAGTGTCAGGTCATTAATAGGGGGACTCACATCAAACTAACAGCAGACTTCTCAGCTGAAACCCTACAGGCCAAAAGAAAGTAGAATGATATATTCAAAATACTAAAAGAAAACAACTGCCAGCCAAGAATTCGTTACCCAGCAAGGCTCTCCATCAGAAATGAGGGAGAAATAGTGTATTTACTAGGTAAACAAAAGTTGTGGGACTTCACCACCCCACCACCAGCCCTCTGAGAAATTCTCAAGGGAATCATTCATCTGGAATTTGAATAATAGTGACCATAATCATGAATACACAAGAAAGAGAAAAACCTACAGTTAAAACCAAAATGTCAGCAAGAAAGAGAAATAAGCTATATCATTCCATCTTAAATTCCCAAATTACATTGAAGAAGAGGAAAAAAAGGGGAAAGAATGATCAAAAGATATTTAAACCACCTAAACAAGTAGCAATTAAATGACAGGAATTAAGCAATACTTCTCAATAATTACTCTGAATGTGAATGGACTAAACTCCCCATTCAAAAGACACAGACTGACTAGATTAAAAAGCTAGACCCAAGTATGTGCTGTCTTCAGGAGACCCACCTCACCTCTAAAGACACTCATAGACTAAAAGTGAAGGGAAGAAAAAGATATACCATGCAAATGGAAACCAAAACATGAGAAGTAGCTATTCTTATATTGGACAAAATAGACTTTAAACCAAAAAACATTAAACAAAAAAAGAAGGGCATTACATAATGATAAAAGGAACTATCCAGCTAGAAGACATAACAATCATAAACATGAATGCACCCAATACCGGAGCACCCAGATATATTAAGCAAACACTCTTAGACCTAAAGAAGGAAATAGGACTTAATACAATAGTAGTGGTGATCTGAACACCCCTCTCTCAGTATGGGACAGGACTTCCAGGCAACAAGTCAACAGAGAAACATGGGACTTGGCAGATATATATATAGAACATTTCACCCAACAGCTAAAGAATACGCTTTCTTCTCATCAGCTCATGGTACATTCTCCAGGATAGACCACATATTAGGTCACAAATCCAGTCTCAGAAAATTTTTAAAAATTGAAATCATTCCAACAATGTTTTGAGACCACAATGGACTAAAACTAGAGAAAAACAATAAGCAAATAACTTAAAGCCATACAAATGCATGGAAAATAAATAATAGGCTCCTGAATGACCTATGGGTTCAAGAAGAAATGAAACAGGAAATCAAATAATTTCTAGAAACTAATGAAAATAAAGGTACATCATACCAAAACTGGTGGGATACCACAAAAGCAGTACTAAGAGGCAAATTTATTGCAGTATATGCTTATATCAAAAAAATGGAAAGACTCCAAATAAATGACCTAATGTTATGCCTCAAAGAACTTGAAAAACAACAATCCAAACCTAAAGGTAGTAGATGGAAAGAAATAACTAAGATCAGAGCAGAACTAAATGAAATAGAGAACCAAAAAAAGAATAGAAAAGATCAACAAAACTAAAAGTTGGCTTTTTGAGAAGATAAACAAAAAAGACACACCATTAGCTAGATTAACAAAAAAAAAAAAAAAAAAAGGAAAGAGAAGACCCAAATAATGAAAATCAGACATGAAAAGGAAGACACTACAACTGACACAACAGAAATACCAAAAATCATTAGATACTATTATAAACAACTGTTTGACAACAAATTCGAAAATCTGGAAGCTATGGTTAAGTTTCTAGACGCACATAAATTACCAAGAATAAACCAGGAAGAGATAGAAAACATGAACAGACCAATAACAAGCAAGGAGATTGAAGCGGTAATTATCAATCTCCCCGCCCCCCCCCCAAAAAAAGTCTAGGTCTGGATGGCTTTACAGCTGAATTCTATTAAACTTTTAAAGAGTAGTTAATATCAATTCTCATGAAACTGTTCCAAACAATTAAAACAGATGCTACTCTCCCAAACTCATTCTATGAGGCCAACATAACTCTGATACAAAAACCAGATAAAGACACAACAAAAAGAGAAAATTACAGCCAATATCCTTTATGTCCCTAGATGCTAAAATGCTCAACAAAATATTAGCAATTTGAATACTGCAACATATTAAAAAATATATACACTATGATCAAGTGGGATTTAATCCCAGGGATGCAAGGATGAGTCAACATGCAAAAGTGAAAAAATGTGATACATCACATCAACAGCCCCAGGACAAAGAGCATATGATTATCTCAATAGATGCTGAAAAAGCATTTGACAAAATTTAACATTCCTTCATTGTAAAGACTCTCAACAAATTAGGTATAGGAGGAAAGTATCTCAACACAATAAAAGCCACTTACGACAAGCCATTGCCAATATCATTCTGAATGGGGAGAAACTGAGGGCCTTTCCCTTAAGAACAGGAACAAGACAAGGATGCCCACTCTCACCACTTCTATTTCACATTGTACTGCAGGTACTTGCTAGAGCAATCAGGCAAGAGAAGGAAATAAAGGCAATCCAGATTGGAAAAGATGAAGTCAACCTTTCCCTATTTGCAGATGACATGATACTATATATAGAAAAACCTAAGTACTCTATCAAAAAACTCCTAGAGCTGGTTAATAACTTCAGTAACATTGTAGGATACAAATTGAATGCCCCCAAATCTGTAGAATTTATATACTCAAATAATGAATTAACAGAAAGAGAAATAAAGTAAGCCCATTTATAATTGTCACCAGAAAAAAAAAAAAATGATACCTACAGATCAATTTAACCAAAGAGGTGAAAGAACTTTGCAATGAGAATTACAAAACACTTCTGAAAGAAATTCAAGAAGACACACAAAGAAGTAAAGATATCCCATGCTCTTGAACTGAAAGAATTAAAATTGTGAAAATGTCTATACTACCCAAAGTGATCTACAGATTCAATGCAATCCCCATCAAAATACAAACTACATTCTTCACAGAAATGGAAAAAACAATCTTACCTTTCAGATGGAAAAACAAAAGACCCCAAATAGCCAAAGGAATCCTGAGGAAAAAAGAAAAAATCAAAAACAAAAACAAAAACAAAGCTGGAGGCATAACTCTGCCTGACTTCAAATTATACTACAAAGCTGTTGTAACCAAAACAGCATGGTACTGGTATAAAAGTAGACATTCAGACCAGTGGGGTAGAATAGAGATCCAAGAAATTACTCTTCAGGCTTCTAACCACCTGATATTAGACAAAGGCAACAAAAATCTACATTGGGGAAAATATTGCCTCTTCAACAAGTGATTCTGGGAAAACTGGATATCCATATGCAAAAGTATGAAACTAGATATGCATCTCTCACCATACACTAAAATCAACTCAAAATGGATTAAAGACCTGGGTATAAGACCGGAAACTGTAAAATTACCAAGGGAAAATACAGGTGAAACATTTCATCAGTTAGGTCAGGGCACAGGCTTTATGAACATGATCCCAAAAGCACAAGCAGCAAAAGAAAAAATAAACAAATGGGACTATGTCAACCTAAAAGGTTCCTGTACAGCAAAAGAAACAATCAACAGAGTTAAAAAACAACCTACAGAGTAGGAGAAAATTTTTGCCAACTATGCATCTGACAAGGGACTAAAATGCAGAATATACATAGAACTCAAGCAATTATACAGGGAAAAATAAATAAATAAATGACAAAACTATAAAATGGGCAAGGGAGCTGAATAGACATTTTTCAAAGGAAGACATACAAATGGCCAATAGATACATGAAAAAAATCCTCAACATCACTAGTCATCAGGGAAATGAAAATTAAAACCACATTGAGATACCACCTCACCCCAGTTACACTGGCTATAATCAAAAAGATGGTGAATAACAAATGCTGGTGATGGTGTGGAGAGAAGGGAACACTCCTGCACTGTTGGTGGGACTATAAATTAGTTCAACCACGTTGGAAATCAATTTGGAGGTTTCTCAACAACTACAGATAGATCTTCCATATGATCCAGCAATCCCTCTTCTGGGTATATATCCAGTGGAATAGAAATCATCATGTGGAAGAGATACCTGCACTCCCATGTTTATTGCAGCTCTTTTTTCAATAGCCAAGATATGGAACCAACCTAAATGACCATCAATAGATGCCTGGATAAGGTACCTGTGGTATATATACACTATGAAATACTACTTTGCCATAAAAAAGAATAAAATACTCCCAATTGTAACAGCATGGATGAAACTGGAGAAACTTATGTTGAGTGAAACAAGCAAGGCACAGGGGGATAAATACCTCATGTGCTCACTCATATGTGGGAGCTAAGAGAGAAAGGAAGACAGGAAAGAAAGACCACTGTAATGCTGTGATCCAACAGAGGGAGGGAACATTCCTAGGGTTACAAGTTGGAGTTAAAGGGAGAGGGGTAAGGGGAAGGAGGTTGGGGGATAATTGGGAGTGGACAAAGGGTACAGAAGTAATTTCTGAGGGGAGGTGGGAGCTCCACGGGGACCATACCACCACCACACAATCCAGCAGCCTGGCCCAGTGTGCACAGAGCAGGGAGACGTCCAGTGGGGGTGGTGGAAGCTCCATAGAGACCACACACCCTGTGGGGCCACAGCCACACAATCCAGCAGGTAGGCTTAACCTCTGCCACCCAGCTCCATCCCCAGCCCGGCCTAGTGTGCACAGAGCAGGGAGACGTCCAGCATGGGAGGTGGAAGCTCTGCAGAGATGATATGCCCTGTGGGGCTGCTGTCATGCAATCCAGCAGGTAGGCTTCACTGCCACCACCCAGCTCCATTCTCACCCGGCCCAGGGCATATGGAGCAGGGAAACGTCCAGCAGGGGAAGTGGAAGTTCGGCAGAGACTGCACACCCTGCGTTACCTCCCCGTGACCCAGTAGCCTGGCCGAGTGCATGCTGACCAGAGAGGTGGCTCCACAGAGAGGCCCAAGACTAGAGGCAAACACACACGCAAGGCACTAGTGGCCAACTGAGCAGGCATGAGGTAGCCATAACAAATAGGCAACCCCAGCAACATCTTAGTCAGGCAATAGTGTCAAACCTGTGGACTGTGAAACCCCCTGCCACAATGACTAACCATCAAAGAAAACATACCAGAAATATGAAAAATCAAGAAAGTACACTATCAAAGGGTAATAACTCTCAAGCTCTAGATCCTAAAGAACAAGAAGCCCTCGAAATGTCTGACAAGGAAATGTCAAGTGATAATTCTAAGGAAACTGAATGAGATACAAGAAAACTCAGCTAGACAACATGTTGAAATGAGGAAAAGTATACAGGACCTGAAAGAAGAAATGTACAAGGAAATCAATGACCTGAAAAAGGATGTAGCAGAGCTTGCTGAACTGAAGAATTCATTCAGCGAAATAAAAAACACAATGGAGAGTTGAACTAGCAGGCTTGCGGAAGTTGAAGAGAGAATCTCTGAACTTGAAGATGGGCTGTTTGAAATAACACAGGCACACACACACAAAAAAAAGGAAAAAAGAATCAAAGGCATTGAAGAAAATCTGAGAGAGATATCAGACAACCTTAAGTGCTCAAATATCTGAATCAAGGGTATTCCAGAAGGGGAGGAAAAAGGAGATTGCATTGAAAACATATTCAACAAAATAGTGGCAGAAAACTTCCCAGGTATAGGAAAAATCACAGATCTTCTGATCCAGGAAGCTCAACGATCTCCAAATGTATTCAACCCAAAAAGCTCTTCTCCAACACATGTTATAGTCAAATTGGCAAAACTCAAAGACAAAGAGAGAATATTAAAAGCTGCAAGAGAGAAGCATCAAATCACCTATAAGGGAGCCCCAATCAGACTAACATCAGACTTTTCATCACAAACCCTAAATGCCAGAAAGGAATGGGATGATATATTCAAAATACTAAAAGACAGAGATTGCCAGTCAAGAACACTCTACCCAGCAATGCCATCCTTCCGAAATGAAGGGAAAATACTATATTTCTCAGACAAACAAAAACTGCAGGAGTTCACCACCATACCACCACCCTTACAAGAAATTCTCAAGGGAGTACTGGGTTTGGTTCCTGAAAAATAACTACCACTGCCATAAAATCCTAAGAAAAATCAAAACCCACTAGTATAATAAAAATGGCATTCATGAAGAGAAAACAAACAAACAAAAATGCTATCTACAACCCAAGGAACCAGCAAATACAGAAAACAAACAGTAAATCCAAAAGAAAGGAACAAAAGACACCTAAGACAACTGAACAATAATCAATAAAATGCTAGGAATAAATCAACAATTTTCAGTAACAACTCTTAATGTAAAAGGCTTGAATTCCCCAATCAAAATACACAGACTGGCTGACTGGATCAAAAAGGAGGACCCAACTATATGCTGCCTTCAAGAGACCCACCTCACCCATAAAGACTCACATAGACTAATTGTGAAAGGATGGAAAAAGATTTACCTTGCAAACAGAAAAGAAAAATGAGCTGGAGTAGCTATTTTTATATCTGATAAAATAGACTGTAAACTAAAAACCATAAAAAGAGACAATGATATAAACTACGTAATGATAAAAGGATTGCTCCATCAAGAAGACATAGCAATCATAAATATATACGCACCCAATGTTGGAGCAGCCAGATTTATAAAACAAATTCTATTAGACCTAAAGAAGGAAATAGACACTAATACCATAATAGCAGGGGACCTGAACACCACACTGTCAATATTGGACAGATCATCTAGGCAAAGAATCAGCAGAGAAACACAAGATCTAAACAATACTCTAGACCAATTGGACATGGCAGATATCTACAGAACATTCTATCCAACAACCTCAGAATATTCATTCTTCTCATCAGCACATGGATCATTCTCCAGGATAGATCACATATTATGTCACAAATCAAGTCTGAACAAATTCAAAAAAATTGGAATTATCCCATATATTTTCACAGAGCACAATGGATTAAAATAAGATATCAATAAAAAATGAAATTCTGGAATCTGTACAAACACATGGAAATTACACAGCATTCTACTTAATGACATATGGGTCCAAAAAGAAATCAAGCAGGAAATCAAAAAATTTATTGAAACTAATGAAAATAATGATACCTCATACCAAAACCTGTGGGATACTGCAAAAGCAGTACTGAGGGGGAAATTTATTGCATTAAATGCTCACTTCAGAAACATGGAAAGATGGCAAGTGAACAACTTAACACTTCACCTTAGAGAACTAGAAAAACAAGAACAATCCACACCTAAAGTTAGCAGAAGGAAAGAAATCATTAATCAGAGCAGAACTTAATGAAATTGAAACCCAAAAAACAATACAAAAGATCAACGAATCAAGAATTTGTTTTTTTGAAAAGATAAATAAAATTGACAAACCATTAGCATGGGTAACTAAAAAAAGAATGGAGAAGTTTTAAATACCAAAAATTAGATATGAAAAAAGGTGATATTACAACTGATTCATCTGAAATACAAGGAATCATTCGAGACTACTATAAACAAGTATACGCCAACAAATTTGAAAATCTGGAAGAAATGGATACATTTCTGGACACACACAAGCTCCCAAAACTGAACCATGAAGACATAGAAAATCTGCACAGACCAATAACAATAAAGGAGATTGAAGCTGTTATTGGAAGGCTCCCAACAAAGTAAAGGCCAGGACTAGATGGATTCACAGCAGAAATTTACCAAACTATTCCAAAAGATTGAAACATACACAAGTCTCCCAAACTCATTCTATGAAGCAAACATCATCCTGATACCAAAAGCAGGTAAAGATACAACCAAAAAAGAAAACTGCAGGCCGATATCTTTGATTAATATAGATGCAAAAATCCTCACTAAAATAGTAGTAAACAGAATACAGCAACACATACATAAAATTATTCACCATGATCAAGTGGGATTCATCACAGGGATGCAAGGTTGGCTCAACATACACAAATCAATAAATGTGATACACCATATTAACAAAATCAAACACAAGGACCATACGGTAATCTTTATAGATGTTGAAAAAGCATTTGATAAAATTCAATATTCATTCATGTCAAAGACCTGTATAAGTTCGGTATAGAGGGAAATTATCTCAACCTAATTAAAGCCTTATATGATAAACCCACTGCCAATATCATCCTGAATGGGGAAAAGCTGAGAACTATTTCCTTTAAAAACAGGAACTAGACAAGGATGCCCACTCTCACCACTAGTTGGAAGTACTAGCCAGAGCAATCAGAGAAGAGAAGGAAATAAAGGGCATCCAGATTGGAAAAGATGAAGTCAAACTGTCCCTGTTTGCAGATGACATGATCCTATATATCAAACAGCCTAAAGCCTCTACAAAAAAACTCATGGAGTTGATTAAGGATTTCAGCAAAGCAGCAGGATACAAAATCAACACACAAAAATCAGTAGCATTTCTATCCTCCAGTAGTGAACATGCAGAAAGAGAAATCAAGAAAGCTTGCCCATTTACAATAGCCACCAAAAAAATACAATGCTTAGGAACTGAGTTGATTTTTCACCAAGTATGTGAAAAATCTCTATAATGAGAACTACAAACCACTGCTGAGAGAAATTAGAGAGGATACAAGAAGATGGAAAGATATCCCATGCTCTTGGATAGGAAGAATCAACATTGTGAAAATGTCCATACTACCCAAAGTGATATACAAATTCAATACAATCCCCATCAAAATTCCAATGACAGTTTTCTCAGAAATGGAAAGAACTATCCAGACATTTATATGGAATAACAAAAGACCACGCATAGCCAAAGCAATGCTGAGCAAAAAGAAAACATAAAGCTGGAGGCATAAAACGACTTAACTTTAAACTATACTACAAAGCTGTAATAACCAAAACAGTATGGTACTGGCATTAAAGCAGAGACACTGATCAATGGAATAGAATAGAGAACCCAGAAATCAACCCACACACCTACAGCCATGTGATCTTTGACAAAGGCACCAAGCCTATACACTGGGGAAGAGACTGCCCCATCAGCAAATGGTGCTGGGAGAACTGAATATCAATATGCAGGAGAATGAAACTAGACCTATTCCTTTCGCCATGCACTAAAGTCAACTCAAAATGGATTAAAGATTTAAATATACACCCTGAAACAATAAAGCTTCTTAGAGAAAACATAGGAGAAACATTTCGAGATGTAGGACTGGACACAGACTTCATGAATATGACCCCAAAAGCATGGACAACCAAAGGAAAAATAAACAAATGGGATTATATCAAAGTAAAAAGCTTCTGCACAGCAAAAGAAACAATTAACAGAGTTAAAAGACAACCAACAGAGTGGGAGAAAATATTTGCAAACTATATATCCGACAAAGGATTAATATCCAGAATATGCAAGGAACTCAAACAACTTTACAAGAAAAAAAAAAAAAAAAAACAAGCAACCCAAATAAAAAATGGGCAAAAGAGCTAAAGAGGCATTTCTCTAAGGAAGATATATGAATGACCAACAGACACATGAAAAAATGCTCAACATCACTCAGCATTCAGGAAATGCAAATCAAAACCACAGTGAGATACCATCTCACCCCAGTTAGGGTGGCTAAAATCCAAAAGACTGAAAGATAAATGCTGGCGAGGTTGTGGAGGAAAATGAACTCTCATACATTGTTGGTGGGACTGCAAAATGGTGCAGTCTCTATGGAAAATGGTATGGAGGTTCCTCAAACAATTGCAGATAGATCTACCATATGACCCAGCTGTCCCACTGCTTGGAATATACCCAGAGGAATGGAAATCATCAAGTCGAAGGTATACCTGTTCCCTAATGTTCATCGCAGCACTCTTTACAACAGCCAAGATTTGGAACCAGCCCAAATGTACATCATCATAATAGCGGATATGGAAAATGTGGTATATCTACACAATGGAATACTACTCTGCTATAAAAAAGAATGAAATACTGCCATTTGCAACAACATGGATCGACCTAGAGAGAATTATATTAAGTGAAACAAGCCAGGCAGAGAAAGAGAAATATCACATGTTCTCACTTATTTGTGGGAGCTAAAAACAAACAAATAAATACACACACACACACACACACACACACACACACACAAAAAAAAAAAAAAAAAAAAAAAGAAAAAAAAGAAAAAAACCGAGGTGGGGGGAAGAAGACATAACAATTGCAATTCCTTGAAATTGATACAAGCAAACAGAAAGGACATTGTTGGGAATGAGGAGAGAGAGGGAGGAGGGAGGGAGGTTTCGATAATTGGCCACAATAATCAACCACATTGAATATCGACAAAATAAAATGAAGTAAATTGTTTTAAAAAATAAGTAATTTCTGGCAATGGATATGCCCCCAGTATGAATCTGGCCCCCACATCATGGGCAGGAAGGGGGGGGGCAATCAGCTTTGTATCTCATGAATAATCGTAACAAATAAAGAAAATAAAATAACAAAATCAATCAATAAATAAAGTGATTATATAAATAGATTAAGTTTAGATTGAGGTAAAGTGAGTAGAATTCTGAAGGCCGGATGGTAGCAAATTATGAGAAATTCTGTGGGAGAAAGACTTTCTTGACTTATTTTCAAAAGAAGTAAACCTATACAGAAATGGAAGTCATTTATTTATTCCATAAATATTTTATTGACGGCCCACCATGTGCCAGTCAATGGCCTAAGTACTAACAAAGCTAAATTTCTTCCCTCATTGAATTTACATACTAGTAGAAGACATAGCAAGTAAACTTTAAAAAAGAAAAAAAAAAGTGTTTCTACAAAGAATGAAAAATGGTCCATTGTAACATAAATCGTCTTAAATATGAAGGGATCTGGCAACATTTAAGAGGATAGTCATTCAAACCTGGATAAAGAGAAGTCAACAGTCGCATAAGGATCTGAAGGTAAGAGAAGTTCAGGCAAAAGGAACAAGAGAAAATTTTCTGAAGCAAGAATCTTGTGCTTGACTTGCTTGAAGTATTCAGAGAACTAACAGTGGATAAAGTGTAGTAATGTATATGGCAATTGGAGATACTGAAAACAGGCAGAGATCAGGTAATGTGGGGTTTCAAATGTCAGTGTAAGGAGCTAGAATTTTATGTTAAATTCATTAAGAAGGCCCTGGTTGATTTTAGACAGGAAATGTTAAATATGATTGACACTTTAGAAAATGTTCTGTACCATCTTATTTACTTGGCTTCATTGGAAACTGAATGTACCAGAAAATAAAAGCTAATCCTCTAAAGTGCCAATCTATGCATTTTAACATGAAGAATTTAAAGAAAAATTGTCTTAGTTATTTTATGTATGATTAAAGACAATATATTGCATTATCGATATTTTTAAATTCAAAGTCCTTGTTAACATGAATTGTAGTATAAAAAGATGTGAGATATAACTTAACTCTATGCTTTATTACACTTAATAGGAAGTATAATTACTTAAGCAGTAAAAGTAGAAAGAATAATAAATGGCTTGCAAAGAAAGTAAAAAACACTTTCAAAATTTTAAGAGAACCAATTCATATAGGTATGAGATTGCATACCTCCATAATTTTATGTGGGGTATAATCTTTTACCATTTTTTAAACCACTGAACCTAATCTTCACTGATAACTGAATATGATAACTGCAAGTGTTATGCTGAAAGTAAGACAACTCAAATAGCATTGAGTTGAAGCAGAGGGGAGATGAACAGTGTAATTTCAGGTATCAAAAGTTAGGGAATTGATGACTTAGTTATGCCTGCCCATGTTGTAGCTTCAGGAGAAACAGGAAAGAATCTGTGTGCATAGTTGTGGAACTTTTTTCTTGGTGCTTGAAGTTAACTTTTATTAGAGATAAATTCAGATGAGTGATATTATTTTTCAAGAAGGGATAACAAGTGAATACAGATTTACTACAGGAAGCATTCTCCATCTACAATATGATTTGACGAAGATTCTATAACTTACAGTCTTGTAGGATAGAATGAGCTAAAAGTTTCTGTACCTCAAATTGAAACAGTAACGAGTAGTGGGATATTGAAATGATAGTCATAATGATGCCCTGATATAAAAGACCAGTAGCCTGCTGGCGGAAACTGGATCAAGGCTCTTGCTTTGAAATCCAACCCATTTTTTTCAAATGGTGTCAAACTTCACAACATTCTATTGAGAGAGAGGAATAAGAAGAGTATATACATCATGAAGTAAAAAAATCACTTTTCAGACTTTAAAACTTGAAAAGACCAAGATCTTTGACTGTGATTTCCTACATATGAAACTGAAAAAAGCAATAAATCAAAAGTTTATTAAGTTTCAAAACAAGTGTATTGCCAAAGATGTCACAGCATCCTGATATTTTTACTTCTTAGAAATCACCAGGCTCAAAAATCTACACCATATGAAGTGGAAGGGCATAATTTCCTAATGTCCAATTCAGAAGAGGCAGTGGAACGCACGAGACAAGGAAGAATCTCCAAGCAAAGTCGGTGACTATGGGGAGCAATGGGCAAGGATATTCTTCCTAATGAATAGTAGTTGGGGATGTCAGATGGGCTAAACAATATTCTATTGCCAGAGAAGGAAATTTTTATATTCTTTCCAAGCGTAAATTAATAATTACTATGGACATGTAACTTCTGAGAGCTTTGAGCAGTGTCCCTTTGCCCTAATGTGAGGTTTGTTTCTTTGTTTTTCCTTTAATTGCTTTTATCCTGTTCCTACTTGGTATTATTTTAAAAGGTTTATGAGTGTGGAATATATATATATATATATATATACTTTTATTTATAGATAATCTGACCACAATTATCTAAATCTTAACATGGTAGACAGCATTGCATATTACAGAGAGGATCTAAGTAGTTATTTTTTTTCTTTCTTGGACAAGAAGTGACTACGCTTTATTTATTTATTTATTTATTTATTTTAAAGATGACCAGTAAGGGGCTTTTAACCATTGACTTGGTATTGTCAGCACCACGCTCTCCAAAGTGAGCTAACCGGCCATCCTTATATAAGGATCTGAATCCGTGACCTTGGTGTTATCAGCACCGCACTCTCCCAACTGAGCCGTGGGCTGGCCCAGAAGTGACTAAACTTTACGTGTAGGAAGAAGAGGGCATGAGGATATTTGGGAGGCCATATGAGGACACATAGTGGCCCATAACAATTATTTTGTATTCTACCTAGCCTCTGTTGCTTTTAGGGATGACAATATGATTAAGTTGTGATTTAAGTCAAAAATACTGCTGCCTCAGAAGATAAGCAGAAAGGAAATTTGCCCATTTTCTGGGAGCCTTTATTAAGATAGAGGAACATTAAGACACTTTGCCTCTTATCTTCTCCTTCCTCTTTCTGTTACTTGAAAAATGGAGGTCCCACTTGGACCATGCAGACAAGGTGTACACACTTAGGATGCCAAAACAAAAATCTAGAAGGCTTGAGGTCTTCTGAGGATTTATTAGATTAAAATGATCATCCCATTTCTAGATTGCTTACCTCAGGACATTTAAAGGAGATTTTTTATTCTTTGTATTAAGTGCTATTATCTTTATCTTGTGTATCAATAGAGAAGTCATAGAATTAATGAGAATGTCAATGAACCAAGCTCAGAAAATTGGCAGGAACCAGGGCAGGCTGTGAGGGTCAGAGCCCAGCACACACAGTGGCAGTCCTGCAGGGTGCAGTTGCGGGATCCATTGGCAATGGACTGTTGGTGCCACTGCAGCAATGAATAATTTCACTGCTATTCTTGGTATTTTGTTCACTTAATAGTCAAAGTCCTACATTAAAGCATTTGATTATGAAAACTTATTTTCAGTGTCCAGGTCCTAATTCTTTTTTTTTTTTTTTTTTAATTTTATTTTGTCGATATACCTTGTAGCTGATTAATGCTCCCCATCACCAAAACCTCCCTCCCTTCTCCCTCCCCCCCTCCCCCCCAACAATGTCCTTTCTGTTTGCTTGTTGTATCAACTTCAAATAATTGTGGTTGTTATATCTTCTTCCCTCCCCCCCCCGATTTTTGTGTGTGTGTGTATGTGTGTGTGTGAGTTTATATATTAATGTTTAGCTCCCTCCAATAAGTGAGAACATGTGGTATTTCTCTTTCTGTGCCTGACTTGTTTCACTTAATATAATTCTCTCAAGGTCCATCCATGTTGTTGCAAATGGCAGTATTTCATTCGTTTTTATAGCTGAGTAGTATTCCATTGTGTAGATGTACCACATTTTCCGTATCCACTCATCTGATGATGGGCATTTGGGCTGGTTCCAACTCTTGGCTATTGTAAAGAGTGCTGCGATGAACATTGGGGAACAGGTATACCTTCGACTTGATGATTTCCATTCCTCTGGGTATATTCCCAACAGTGGGATGGCTGGGTCGTATGGTAGATCTATTTGCAATTGTTTAAGGAACCTCCATACCATTTTCCATAGAGGCTGCACCATTTTGCAGTCCCACCAACAATGTATGAGAGTTCCTTTTTCTCCGCAGCCTCGCCAGCATTTATCGTTCATAGTCTTTTGGATTTTAGCCATCCTAACTGGGGTTAGATGGTATCTCAATGTGGTTTTGATTTGCATTTCCCGGATGCTGAGTGATGTTGAGCATTTTTTCATATGTCTGTTGGCCATTTGGATATCTTCCTTAGAGAAATGCCTACTTAGCTCTTTTGCCCATTTTTTAATTGGGTTGCTTGTTTTCTTCTTGTAAAGTTGTTTGAGTTCCTTATATATTCTGGATATTAATCCTTTGTCAGATGTATATTTTGCAAATATTTTCTCCCACTCTGTTGGTTGTCTTTTAACTCTTTTAATTGTTTCTTTTGCTGTGCAGAAGCTTTTTAGTTTGATATAATCCCATTTGTTTATTTTTCCTTTGGTTGCCCGTGCTTTTGGGGTCGTATTCATGAAGTCTGTGCCCAGTCCTATTTCCTGAAGTGTTTCCCCTATGTTTTCTTTAAGAAGTTTTATTGTCTCAGGGTGTATATTTAAATCCTTAATCCATTTTGAGTTGATTTTAGTATACGGTGAGAGGTATGGATC
Source organism: Cynocephalus volans (assembly GCF_027409185.1). NCBI lineage: Eukaryota > Metazoa > Chordata > Mammalia > Dermoptera > Cynocephalidae > Cynocephalus > Cynocephalus volans. Next base: position 42,778,487 of record NC_084466.1, on the reverse strand, counting down.
TAGTTTCATTCTCCTGCATATCGATATCCAGTTATCCCAACACCACTTGCTGAAGAGGCAGTCCCTTCCCCAGTGAATAGGCTTGGTGCCTTTGTCAAAGATCAGATGGCAGTAAGTGTGTGGGTTGATTTCTGGATAATTCTTAGCAGGAAGAATTAGGCTTCATTCTACTTCCATACAGCATTATTCAATTATGGGGCATCCTATTCAGTCCCCTACATCAGGGTATTTCCAATAAATGGAAGGGTTATTAAAATCTCAGAAGCAAAACAACAAGCAAATGAACATACTGGCATATTACAATATTATCATATACCTTCTAAAATTAACTGTATACCCGTCATATTTTCTCAGATTGACCAAAGGCACTCCAAAAACTTAATGTGTTTGATTTAACAAAGAAATGAATAATTGAATGAACTGTTGCAAATAGTTCCGAACCATGTGCAAAGTCTCAAATTTAAATGTAAATACTTAGGTTTCAACCTAATTCAATATGATTTTACTTTCATTGTATTGACATGTAGGTAACATTTCATATTAGTTGAGTGGCAAAGATATTAGAATGACTTAACTGAAATTTTAAGAAATGTTATTGGGAAATGACATAAAGCCATGAATTAAAAAAAAAACAACAACACATTTCATTGTCAAGGAGAACTTGTCTTTTAGACTGTATCTTGCTAGCAGATGGAAAATTTAATTGTGATTATTTGTTATTACCTAAATTATATGCCACATGGACTACAAAGAGATCATCATTTTTACACATTAGTTTTATGAAGGAAAAGCCTATAGTCCTTTAGGAATGAGAAAGTAAAAGATATCTAAAAATGACAATCACATTTTGAAATTAGATGGCATAGGAGGATTAAAGTGGGCAGAGATAGGAGCTACAAATATAAAAGAAAGCTGGCTGGAATCTGCTAGGATTTAATCAGATCTGGAATAGCTTTCTTGGTTCTACTGATATATCCTCATTATTTGAAATAAAATAAAGAAATGAAAAGTAATGCTTCTTAGCTGCAGAACTAGAATGAAGCAAAAAATAATAACCAAAGGATCCTCGATAGGAATATGAAAAAATAGTAGAAAATAACAACATGATTTTAAATACCCATTAATGTTATAAAAGATAAATTATATTTTAAATATTCTGATAATACTGTACCTAAATCTAGGATCTTTCATACAGAATCAAATGACTGGCAATCATTAGTGCCAATCAGTTGTTAATTATGCAAATTCCCAAGAGCAGCCACAAATTTATACTTTTTAAATTGGAATACATCCTGATAAATTAACATTTAAAAACACAGAAGATGGGCTCTAGCATCCAGAAATACACCATTGTATTTACAGTTTAATAGAATTTTTAAAGAAAGTTATTTTTCTGTAAAGTAAGTCTGAATATTTGAAAAGATACCAAAAGAAGATAGCAATAGTTAGCAGCAGCAGATATAGAAATTAAACTTCAGTATACATATAAGTGAATTAATAACATTTCAGTGATGAACTGCATGACATAATAGCAACACACAAATAATTATTTTAAAAATCACAAAAATACCACTATTACTGGGAAGATGAAATATTAGACCAAGTCTGAATTATAATGGTGTAATCTAAGTTTGAAAAACAAGCTCACTTGACTTGGAAATAAACTTTGATATTTGAGATACTCTATATAATAAGGGATAATGTGGGAGCCCTGCATATAATATTAATATTCGGAAATGCTTTATTCAAATTACAGTCCACAGATTCATTTCACTCCATAAGCTATTACTATCCAAAACAAGTCAGCACAGAAATTGATACCAAACATTGAAAAAATTTGTAAACAATATGACACAGTAATTTTGTCTGTTGAATTCATTGATTACAAATTTTGAACTTGTATTTTATGCAATTGTTTTTTAAACTTTAGCTTTCCAAATAATTAATTTGTACTGTGTTTCTAAAAAGCATTGGCCCCAAGCAGAGTGGAAATTAGAAATAAAAACAGATGGAGAAGCATTGTTTTTGAGTTCTTGACATTACATGTTGAATTAATTCAGTTATGATAGATGAGATATAGATTCCTCTCAACACCTTCCCCAAATTGCTTATTTCTGCCCTTTACTTCTCTGTGACTTTGTTCAGCATAATTGTGAAGACCTCACAGTTTGCCATTATATACTCTGGATGTGGATCTGAGCTCAGCCACATATTCCATATTCTTATATTTTAAGTATTGACCATGACTTCAAAGTAGGGGATGATAGAGGGTAAGTGCAAGATATATAAGACACATGCCAACAGGACTTGCAAAGAGAGGACAAAGATTATTAGAGACCAATACTTTCAACAGCTGACCGAAGAAAAGATAGTCTACATGGAAAAGCGATTTTTTGACAGTATCTGTAAAAGGGTAAAGGGCTGTAAGCTATTTTTCCACGTCCAATGCAAGAAAAAGTATGGTCCCACATTACAAGTGCATGTGGGCAAGGGACAAACTAAATGTAATATTAGCAATATTCCTTTGGCCCATGATGAAATAAGGAGTATGCAGCAGAATGTAAAAGAACCGTATCTCCAAGTATGCTGTTTAATTCACTTGTCATTTTATTTTTTCACAGAAAATTGTTTTAAATGATGGGAGCTGTGCAGAGATATATTAATTGTCACAAATTTCTTATCTCGTGAACCAGTAGCAAATAGTTTATCGGTAACTTTAAGCAAGACTACTAAAAAGATTAGGTCTCAGTGAAAAAGCAAATACTAGCACATTTCTAAACAGCTGTGATAAACTAAAAAATCTGCTTTGACCAGGTGGGCTAAATTGTAGTTCCTTGGGAAACTCAGGATAAGTTATCAGTCTCCTCCTCATGTCCTGGAAATCGCTATCAAGACCGTTTTAACCCAAGAACCAGACATACTGGCACTGGAAGAAGTAGTGAAATAAACTAGAATGCTTCTTGTAACCATTACCCTAGAGTCCTGCATGTGGAATATAACCTTGTAACAATCGGAAATCTATATATACGTACCACCAATAAAAAAACTGATGTAATAATTAGGGGTCTGTCTTTCTCTCTTTTCTTATTCTTCCCCCTTCATGTGATTATAAAACGCTGAGCTCTGCTGTCCCCCTTTGGAGTGCATTTCTCACGGTGACCTCACTTTCATGTTTCCTGGCTGCGGTAGTAAGATTGGCTTAATAAACTCCATACTTATATGTTTAGCCTCAGTTTCTTCTAGATCAACAGCTGGATACTGTCTGATCTGCAGTATCTTAATCTCCTCTCCAGTGCTGCAACAAAAGATGATGGAAGATGTCCAGAAACACCATAGAGAATTGCCTTCCAACAAATCTGAGAAAGCTATAAGATTTTAGATAAAAATGTGTTAACCATGGTCAGTGACAGTTATTGTACCCTGCCATGAGAGATGAGAGAACTATAAATAAAATTTAATATCTAATTCACATTTGCTTTATTATTTCAATATTTTAATGTTTTGTATCACCCATGACTTGCCGAGGTCAGAGGAGGCAGAAGCTGTAGACCAGGAGACAAAGAAGTTGAAACCAGAAGAGCAACTTCCCAGTCTGACCCCCACTGCTGACCCATGGATAACCACTCAGGAATAATATTAGTATTTAAAGCTAATTTTCCTCATCAACAAATGAGGTTAATATTAACCCAAAGACTTCAAGGATGTTGTGAGGGTTGTATAAAAGTCCATAAAAAGACACATGGTTAAAAAAAGGCACAAAGTAAATACTCAGTAATTGGTATTATTATTGTTTTTGTCAGATAATGGTACATGATTATATTTACTTAAATTTTAAGTGTTTTTTTGCTAGGCAGATTAGTGCTGCTTTTGACTGGAAAAAGAGAAAGCTGTGCATTTAAATTTAACATGTGAAGCATATAAATATTTTGTTGGTCTATCTGTATCTTGGTACTTTTGATGTACTATAATGTGTAATGAAGTAAATTAAATAGTAGATCTTGAGCAGAAATGTATACTGTATATGCAAAAGAGGAGGGAAATCAGTTGATGTTGCCTAAAAATAAGCTGATATATACTATAAAATGGATGATTGAAATTGTACCAGCCTAAATTGAAGGTACTCAGTGTTCAAATATTTTTTCTGCTCCTGTCCTAGACCTCAAGGTGGAACACCGTTATACAATTCCAGGCTCTGAAATACAGGCTCCATCTTCATGACATATAGAAGGCCATTATTCTAACTTAGAATATATATGTGTGTGTGTGTGTGTGTGTGTGTGTGAGAAATAACAACAAATATTGGCATTTGAATTTGGGTATAACCTGATTTGAGGCTTAGAAAGGTCAATGAGATTTTGGACCCATAAAAGAGTTTCAAGTCTTGTGAAAAAATCTGGGGCAAATCCTGGAAAGAACAATTATACTAAAAAGAAATAGAAAACAGATCAAGGTCAAACCAAGAATACAATGTTATAGCTGGAGGTCACAGCAAAAAAAACCCAGAAATGCTATATTTTCTCTATTATACAGTCCTTTGAATTATAAGAAAAACTATGATTTTATAAGTGTTTAGGGAGAGAAGGTAATTGAGAGAGAGCGAACTCCTTCTTTTTAACTTAATTGATGGTAATTTCCATGCATTTGTAGGAGCCAAAGGAAAACTTCACCCCTGAAGCTTCATTAATAGAAACCACAGAAAAATTTAAATAAGTATGAAGAAAGGGTATAACAAATTTTATTATTTAATGTGCTTGGAGGAGAAAAGCATGGGGGAATCATAGGAGAGTAATGTCCCCAATTTCACAATTTCCAATGGGGGTACAGAAGCTTATATGCCAGTGTTTATGAGATAGAGATGGGGGAGGGTACAAGCCCCAGAACAATGGACTGAGACCAGGTTTCTCTGAAGTTCAGGGGGGAGTGCTGTCACAGGTGAAAGAAGGAAGTCAGAAGTTAGGTGGAGACATCTTGTATGCAAATGAAAATACCTCAGATAATCTCACAGCTGCCCCCAGAAAGAATAGATAATAGCCAAAGGAATGGCATCCCAGAGGAAACCTGGCTGTTTGGATTTACAGATGTGTATTTCTTCCCAAAGAAACAGCCTTCTGGCTGATCTTATTATTTCAGTCTCTCTGAATTAGCCATCTTGAAATATTTTAAAGAAATATATTTAGCGGCCAAAATACTTTGCTTTCCTACATGCTGTAGGCAAAGACAACCAGGAACAAATATGTAGTTGAACAAAGTTGAATTTATTAACTCCTTGCATGGGGGAACATATAAAAACATATATACACGCATGCATACATACAATAAAATAAACACTCTTGCTAAAATTAATGCATTGGATTTTTAAAATCCAGCAATATGCCGGTTACCAAGGACTGAACATATATGGTCATAGAATATGTGAAAGGAAAAGAAAATGATAATGTTTTTTACATCACTGTTTTTAATAGGTAAAAGTCAGGAAACCACAAATAAATTGTGCTACACTTACAAAATGTAATAATAAATGTAGTTTGAATGGACCACTGCTTCATAGATGCAGTATAAATATAAGTTAATAATAATATAATTATGATTAAGAATAGAATAAGCAAGTACTGGAAGATGATGTTTTATACAATATTTATTAACAAATACCAAAATCTAAACAAGAATGTACAGACATAAATACATACGTATTGATATTATTTTTTAAAAAATACAAAAGAATGAAAACAAAATTCGAGTTATGGACTGTCCATTGGCATAATCAGGGAGATAGAATAAGGAAGAATAAAGAGTAGAGAAAAGTAATAAATAGAAGTAGATATTGTAACATTTCTAGTTTATGGGTTTGTTTTGATTTCATGGATGCACATAATATAATCAAAACATGCACACACACCTCTACCTATCTACATACATACAGCCCCTGACAGACTAAATTGTCATTGTATATTAAAGTGAATGTTAAGATTAATCAAATTCTCTTCACCTTGGGGGACAAGGAAAGTAAAAAAGTTTGAACACCTTTATCAACAACATAAACCTATTCAATTTACTGAATTAATCCCTCTTACTATAGTGCCCCATGGAGTGTTAACACATCACCACATGGTTCTCAAACAACACTGTCTGAATGGAGAAGAGAAACATAAAGTGCTTTTCTGAATGCTAAACCTCACTGCTTATTCTGACAAATGCCGCTAATCCCATTGTTTACATGGACAACCTCCAATTATTGCTTAAAAAAATAAAAATAATGAAAGAGCCATATTAGCTATTTTCATTTAATAGGTTCACTTGATTGCATTTCTTCAAATACAGATATGTAGAAGTGTGAGCAAAACATTTGTCATTTGGGGGTCATCCACTTTTAGGAGAAAAGAAGGTACAAATTAAGAAACGTGAATACCCAATATAAAAGTAAAAAGTGGAGATCACCTATAACTATGCAATGCTGGCTTCTGTTTCCCATAAAAATTTTTCATGAAAGTGTTGTTGCTAAAAGATGTATCAGAATTCAACAGTTCATTAGTTCTTTGTTGTCCACCCACCAAATGCCCATTTGTAATGGGGAAGCCCCAAATCTGTGAGTAGCGTTTGCATATTCCAAGGAACTCTCCCAGAGGTCCAGCACATAGAGACATCGGTTTATCAGACTTATGAGAGGTACAGAGGCAGCCATCAGTCAGAAAGTCCATGTTGCCACTGATTATACACAACAGTTATATAGTGAAGAGATCAGAGTAGGGATGTAAATCATTTTCAGGCTTATGTGCAGACTCTCACCCAGCTCACATAACTCAGATCACTCCGGAAATCTGGGTGAGTATATAAATTAATCTACCCCCTACTCTCCTGGCACCAAAGTGCTAACTCATTTCCTTAGGGCCTCTGCTCCCTCCAGCCTTCTGTTTATTCCTAAAGGGGGTGTGCATTTCCTCGGGAAGCCACCTTGACCAGGGGTAATCTCCCAGTGGGAGAGGGAACTCTGGTATGCACCGGGAGGGGGGAATAGAGCTCTGTCCAGTATTTGCCCTGCACCATTCAATTGTGTTTCATTTTCCCTAGTTTTATTTATTTATTTTTATTTTTATTTTTATTTTATTTTTTGTCTTTTTCGTGACCAGCACTCAGCCAGTGAGCGCACCGGCCATTCCTATATAGGATCCGAACCGCCTAGGGAGCGTCGTGCGCTCCCAGCGCGCCGCACTCTCCCGTTGCGCCAGGGGCTCGGCCCCCTAGTTTTATTTTTTAATCCCCAAACACCCTTCTTAAAGTTAAGATCCAAAATCAGAGAAAAGATTGTTTTAACAGTCTCTGAGTTTTTCATTATTCTTAGAAGAAAAAAAAATTTTTTTTGGCTGCTGGCCAGTATTGGTGTTATCAACACCTCACTTTAACCAACTGAGCTAACCAGCCAGCACCCAAAAATTCATTTTTACAGCACCGACTTCTTAAGCATGTGTGAAGACAGACAGAGAATATAATGTCTCAATTATTAAGAAATCGGAAGATTTTAAAACCAGTTGCTGTCAAACATTGTTTTTCTGAATTTGTTGGTATATTATAACTTGTCTTACATCATTTTAAAACAAAATTCCCATAAGTTGAACTGAATATAAGGTCTTTACCCCATCTCATTAAAATTAGAACAAAATAGGTATGTTTTTAATATTATATGCACTTATAAAGAGTGAATTACTTAGAAATAAATCAATTCTTCCTTTATATTATACTCTTGCAATATTGTATAAGCCTGTGTGTAAACAAAATGATAAACTAATGTCTTAAATTATGTAATGCATCATCAGAGGCACATAATTTTGAACATTAGACACTATTTTTAAAATTTTATTTTAATATTTCTGAGAGGCTATCTGTAATATTTATTATACCTATGGATTGATTGTACTCTTGACAAGTAGCAAAATAGACACAGACTTGATAAAAAATAAAAGCAAGTTTTAGAAGCAAAGCTCCACCAATACTAAATGAAATGTATAATTTCCCACTGTCATATCTTATTTTTATGCCAATCTTTATGAAAAATGGAGAATATAGAAGAGATTGACTTGTTCATCTCTGGCCAGTCTATAACCAGAGCTCATTATGGGACTCGGAACTTGAATGGTTCTTACTTGGTATCTATTTCACATCTGCTATGTGTAATCTGGTGTATTTAGTTGTTTACATTGCTTTTGATATCCTGAAAAAATTTAGCCTTGAAAATCAATATAGAAAAAATATATAAATAGAAAGAGTTGATACCATTTACTAATATCACAGCATACCTGTTTTCCCTATATTTAAATGTTTAGGCACAGTAATATTTGTCACAGTTATTAGTGTAAAAGAGTTCAACTATGTGACTTAACCACGATGAAATAAATATGAAATTCTCAAGTCCATGAAAATTTAAAATTCTTAAAAGCTTCTTTATTAATCAAGCTTAAAGGTTATTTTGGTATTCATAATCTCTCTTGTATTTACATTTCCATACTGTGAGGGATAAAGACTTTTCATACTGTGGGACAATCTGTATCAATGTACTTCAACAAAACAGATAAGCTTTTTCTCTGTCAAAACATTTAATTATTAAGTTGTTCATGTTAGTTAAGAAGTAAATCATTTAAAGGGTAAAAAAGATTAAATGTAATCTTGAAAGAAAAATGCTTACTGATAAAAAAGAGAGAAACTTGTAGTCAAAGAAAGAACATAATTTGTCATTTCAAGACAGTTAATGAGCTTCAGATATTCTTTGATGATGAAAAGAGTATGATATACACACACAAAAAAGCTTTAATGAAGTATAAAATTATAACAGATAATGAGGTTCTTTTTTTAGAATATGTAATTAGTAATTGTTTAATTATTCTCTTGCTTATGATCATAAATATATTGATGACACTTCATACATGTAAAACCATTTTAAATAAAAGTGATAAATTCTAAATCAAGATGATCAAGATCAAACTAACATTTCCTTTTCTGCCTTAATTCTCATTCTGTGGAATTAGGAAAAAAAATAATGTAGATGACTAAAATGTTTAATATAAAAAATAATTTAAACATAATTCAATTCTCTAAAAAATCATATGCACCTACTGAAAAGGTTCAGGCAGATGTACATCTTGTAATAAAAAAGAAGTTAATGAGCTAGTAATTGAAAAGAAAGCCCTAAAATAGAACATATACTCTGGCATCCTTTTTAATATTGATGTGTATTGGTTGTACATTTCTTCATACATAGAAATCGTCTGCTAAAGCTATGTACTAACTGATTAACATTGGTTTGGAGAAACAATCTTTTTGAGTTTAACAGGACTTTCACTATTAGATATAGTATTATGATGATTAAATATTTTAAAGACAAAATATAAAGATAAAAGAAAAGTAAAATATGGCATTAAATAGTAAGTTGTTAAAGTTGCCCCCTGCCCTTTTAAATTAATTGTACTGACAATTATTATTTTAATAATAATTAAATTACCTTTCTTAGATTTCCAAGAATTTAAATAAGCAAATGACTACATATAGCAATGTAATCATTTTTCTTAGAAAATAGTATTAGGTAATTGACTTTATAAATGATCCCCTAGCGTTTTGGCAAGACTTTTCTGTTAAACAATTTAGATTAACTCTGTACAATATTGTTTATATGAAAATAATTCTACAAAATGCTTTTGCATGATCACATTTAAGTTGTGATAAACATTAAATCAGTACACTTTGAATTAAGCAGATTATGCTTTATAATATGGGTATGTATCACCAAGCAGTTGAATGGCTTAAGAGAAAGGGCTGTGGTCTTCTGAAGAGGAAAAAATTCTGCCACTATAATGCCTTTTGACTCAAGACTGCAACATCAACTTCTGCTGGAATTTCCAGCCTGCCAGTCTGCCCTGCAGATTGTTCCCATAATTTCATGAGTCAACTCTTTAAAAATAAATGTCTTTCTCTATGTATACACATCATATGGGTTCTATATTTTTAGAGAACCCTAACTAATACAGCAACTAACGATGTCAACTGTATTAAAGCCCAAGTGAACCACAGTGGTTTTAAGTTCAAATGCATTTAAGAACATAAGAGATGAATAAAATGGGTAAGTTCAGGTGTTAATAAAATAATAAGTAGTGGTGTAAACATTGGTGAAGTTGAGAATTCATTCCTGCTGAAAGAAATTCAAACTAAAATATTTTGAACAATGTGTTCCAATAAAAAAAAAAATGTAGGCTGATTCAGCAAGTGGAATTCCAGTGTGTGACTTATTTCAAAGAATTACTAAAAGAAAAAGATAATTTTGGATTAAAATGACTAGATAAAACTTCAGAGGTGTACAACTCCACACTCTATTACAATGGCCAATATTCAGGCCCCTAATAACACCAAATGCTGGTGAGGGTGTAGAACAATGGCAATTTTATTCATTGATGGTGGGAATGCAAAATGATACAGCCACTTTGTAAAACATTTTATCAGTTTCTTACAAAATGAAACATACTTTTACCATTGGATTTAGCAACCATCTTCCTTAGTATTTTTACAAAGTTGAAAACATGTCCACCCAAGAGCCTGCACACACATGTTTAAAGCATCTTTATTCATAATTGTCAAAACTTGGAAGCATCCAAAATGTCCTTCAGTAGGTGAATGGACAGATAAACTGTAGTACCCCCAGACAATGAAATGTTATTTAGTGCTAAAAAGAAATGAGCTATAACATCATGAAAAGACATGGTGGAAACTTAAATGTATGTTACTAAGTGAAAGGAGCCAATCTGAAAAGGTTACATAATGTATGATTACAACTATATGACATTCTGGAAAAGGCAAAACTATGGAGACATTAAAAAGATCAGTGGCTGCCAGGAGTTAAGGGGAAAGGAGGAGTGAATACGCATAGCACAGAAAGTTTTTAGAGCAGTGAAACTATTTTATATGATAGATACTGTAATGGTGGAGACATGTCATTAAACGTTTGTCCAAATCCATAGAATGAACAATACCGAGACTGAATCCTAATGTAAACTGTAGACTTTGGATGATAATGATGCATCATTGTAGGTTCATCATTGGTGACAAATGTACCACACTGGTGGCAATTTTGTTAATAGGGAGGCTATGCTTATGCAGGTGCAGAGATATATGGGAAATCTCTGTGTCATCCTCTCAATTTTATGAACCTCAAACTGTTATAAAAAGTGTATTAAATAAAAAAAAAACTTTGTGAAGGTAGAGCGATCTTGACTATTGGCCAAGAGTCCCTTAACATTTCCCTCAGCATGACTAAACTTTAGACAGAAGCTTCTTTGTGATTCTAGGCCCCTGAATTCCCTTTCCTTACAACATTTACTTTGGAAAATCTGTAATTGTAAATTATTTCTCTGCTCCTTTGTGATATAAATCTTTCTAAAAATTTCTGCCGGTTTTACAACAAAGCAATGACTTTGTCAAAGACCTATAAACATCTTTTAAATGTCAATCAAGGAAAGTTGTGACTCTATTGTCCAGTTTCTCTTGCAAGGTAGGAACCTAACTTTAGCAGGTGCCTTCCTTCAAGTTGTAAAACTACCTCATGTCATGTCAGGTTTACTTTTAAGTCAATTAGGAAACACAGGTAAATTAATATACCCCAACTCCAGCCCTGAACAACTCTCCTGCCTTCTGTTATACTGGAATTGAGCTCAGAATTTTGACCTCTCTTCCCTATTGCAAATGGCATTGAATAAAGTAATTCTTTCCTGTTTAAATTTGTCCGGTGCAATTTTTGCTTTGACTTTGTGTCTATATTTTCATTGCAGTCAACATAGATAGGTAGACCAGTGGATAGATACAGATATAGAGAATTAAAAATTTGCTTTTGACTAAGAAAATGGCAAAAACAACAATAAACTATTTCATATTGCATGCATTCCCCTCTATGGTGTTTTACTGCTTTGACTTGCATTTCAGTAAAATATATATATATATATATATATATATATATATATATATATATATATATATATATATTCTTGAAAATAGCATTTTATGCAACTGCTATAAGAATAAATGAAAGAGGACCTATTAAAAAATGTAATGTTGAAATAAAAATGTTAAAAAATCACAATTCCTTGGACTTGTTAAGACAAATGAACAGATATGATGTTGATGGGTGGGAGGAGAAAGAGGATGGCGGGAGGAATTGGTAAAGGGACATGAAAATCAATTACATTGTATATTGATAAAATAAAATTAAAGCAAAACAAAAACAAAAACAACCTTAAACAAACAACAATGGAAAAAAGTAAGAAAAATGGAGCACATGTTGATTCAGAATATAGCAGAAGGAGAGTGAAATTTTATATTTGCTTATAAAACCTTATATGAGGTTTTCAAAAATTTAGGCTATTTGACAGTATAAATGACAAATTTGCATTGCCATTTTTCTAGAAACAAAGGACTTTGCCAGGACAAGATGTTTCAGGTAATTTAACACATAATGGGATGACTCATGGTGCTTTAGATATGTGATATCACAGACAGATGAATTTGCTTTTCTGTAGTACATTTCTGTGTATGTGACATATATGGAGGCTTCTAAGAAATTGTAACTTAGAAAATTCTAATAAAAAAAAGAAGAACATTAGTTTTTCCTAAAAGGAGAGAAATTTTCCTTTCAGTAGGCATCAATGAAAATTGATTCTTAACTAACAGCCTGACAATGCATGCACGTACAGAGGCACCTGTGTGTGCGGTATGAGTGAAAGGGACCCTAGCCAGAAAAATAGCCATCTTTGGGATAACTAAAACCAAGCAGAAAATTTCAGTTAGCCATTAAGGTGGGAAATGATAATCATCCATTCATTGAGTCTAGCAGAGGAACTGAGAAACTGGTCATATGGCTGAAACTGTCTAGGAATGAAACCACAGCCTCATGTTGATTTAATTTAGAGTCTGTGCTTCTACAATTAAGGACTGAAACTAAGTTCTCTTGTTTTCCTTAACTCCCAGTCAGCTGAAGCAACCTAGCTGATTGTAAACTCTCTCTTTTCAAGGAAAATTGTATTCAAATTAACCAGAAGTCTGAGTCAGTATTTTTATGAGATCCAAGTCAGGTATTTGTGTTCCAATGATGCTTAACTGAGGTTATTATCTTTGAACTCTCCCCTAGGATATAAGGATTCCAACTCTGTGAAAACATTAAGGACTTGCAGCTGACTAGTCCACCAGTTGCAGACTACATGATGCCAAAAGCACTCAGTCCATCATGGGTCCCTGGTATCTGATTCAGACCCTTTGCTGTTCTAAGCCTCCCCCTTTTCTTGCAGGATAAAAACCCTTACCTCATCTTCCCATCTCTTCCCTTTTATAAACCCCAAAATAGACATAAGAAAGGGGATGATTTTAGCTGGTCATCTCTCAGATGCCAGTTACCTGAATAAGCCTTCCAATCCTTGCACCAGCTTTTGGACCTTTGAGTCATTTGTTTAGTGTGAGACGACAGGCACTTATCTGCTGGTAATGTGTAGGTACCTGATATAGGGGAGGGGAAAAGATACAAACATGTTCGACCTCTTTCATGAATTACATTTTTATTTTCTTATGTTGAGTTCTCCATTGGGTGCAATAGCTAGTATTGTTTTACATGGCAAATTATTCTATAGGGAATTTCAGTATGATGATTCGAACAATTTTCCCTGGATTAGCTTCTGGCTTTATATATTTTAAAACTCGTTTCTCCTTGTCAAGCTAGGGCTAAGGCTCACAGACCCCTCAAGCCCGTTGTACAGACTGGGTCACTAACCCTCCACATGCAGGTCTACAAGCTAGATAATAGGAAAAGATCCTGGGAGCCATGAGTAAAAAAATTACTAGGCTTTATTCAGAACTAGGAGCAGCCACCCTAGTAGCCTCCAGAAGTGTCCCAATAAGCACCATTTATCAGAGCTGTTAGTCCTTTATACTTAGGTCCATAACCCAGGACACCTGGGTGCCCATACACAAATACATTAGATAATAACCAAGGAACACTTGGGAGCACGTGGATATTTACATCAAATTCTCAGCAAGATTCTGAACATCTGAGGGACCCTGACCATTTTCATATATTTTCCTAGCAATCCACCCTTTCAGGGTCCCTACGCGTTCAGAACCTTCCGCTATGCTCTCTTAGCGAGGATAACTGACCCTTGCATTCACATATTACATATTCCGTCCCCACAGTCCCAAAAGTCTTTAGCTTGTTCCAGCACCAACTCAAAAGTCCAAAGTCTAATCTGAGACTAAAGGCAAAACTCCTTTCATCTGTGTACCTGTAAAAATCAAAAGCAAATTTGTCTACTTTCAAGATACAGTGGGACAGACATTGGGTACACATTCCCATTCCAAAAGGGAGGAATAGAAAGGAAAAACAGACCCCAAACAAATCCAAACCCTAACAGGGCAAACATTAAGTACAGTGGGGCATCTGGGTCCCCAAATCATTGGGCAGCCTCGCTCCTACGGCTCTGCCAGTTACAGTCTGTTGAGCTGTCTTGGTGCCTGCAGTTATTTCCCGGCTGTTGTTGCACATTGCCAGCAACCCCACAGGTCTGGGGTCCTGGTGTCAGCCCCACCATGTAAATGACCTCTGCAGCGGCTCCACCCCTGCAGCAGGTTTCTGCCCGAGTCCCCAGGCTTTTTCATACATCTTCTGAAATTTGGGTGGAGGCTGCCATGTCTCCACTGCTCTCAAGTTCCGCCGGCCTGCAGACTCAACACAATGCGCTGTGTAAAGCTACATGACTACGCCAGTTTTTGAGTAAGGCACATCATAACTAAAGCCAAAATGTTTCATTATTGTAGTTACACTAAGTTTCCATTTGTATTGTCAGAGCTAGGGCTCAGACCCTTCAAACCCAAAGATCCTGGAAGCTGTTGGCAGATGACATGAGTTCGGTCCTCAGCAATGGCAGCAGCATCTTACAGGTCCAGCAGCTTACAGGTCTGGTAGTGGCAGTGGCCTCTTGGAGGTCCTGGGTGCCCTGGCAGCAACAGCCTCCAGCGGCAGTGGCAGCCTCCCTATGGTCCCCCAGGAGACATCCCTGGGGGCAGGGGGTGCCATGGATCAGAGCCACTCATCCTTTATACTTAAGTCATAACCCAGGACACCTGGGTGCACATGCACAATTATATTAGACAATAAACAAGGAATACTTGGGCACATGTACCTATTTACATCAAATGCTCAGCAAGATTCTGAACATCAGAGGGGTTCTGACCATTTTCCTATATTTTCCCAACATACCGCCACCAAGGTTTTTGGCTTTTATGCTCTCCAGAGCTGCTGCACATTTGTCCTTGACCAATGTACTGCCAGTTTTATGTGAGGCCTCTGGTCCTCGCCTGCCCCACAAAAGATGACCACCTTGGCCTGCTCTCTAATCGAAATGGAACAGTTCATCCACCTCTGTGGGAGCAACCAAAACATCCTTTAAATCCACTGGGCATACATCACCACTTGTTTCCGGACATTTAGTGAAATGCTGTCCAGGGCACAACTGTTGCCACAAGGCAAACAGGACTCCATTTGGCTGCCAGTCAGTTTTCTTGCTGTCAATCCCTGCTGCAAGCAAGTCAAGCCACATCTGCTTACAGCTGGTCTTGCTTGGCCCCCTTGGGATAAAATCCTGAGCATTTGGGGATTTGGTCTTAGAAAACTTTTGGACCCTTTTTGCTTGTCTCCTCTCCTCTACTTTGCCCAGACTGGCTATCACGGTCATTACTTCATGTATAGAACGACCAACATATGGGGCCAGTATGGCCATCAGTGACTGAAAGGATGTTGATGGGGCATTTGGCAGCACTACATCTCTCACGCTGCGTATAAAACATTCATTGTCTGGACCACAGGTGTTCACGTTAAACATGGACTGCCATATCCTCAGCTCCCAAATTACTTGAACCAACTTGGTATATGTTTGTTATTTACTCAGAACTTGGGGCATTTCTCTAGCATTTGCCAACATGGTTCAGGCGGCAGCATTCACGCATTTCATTAAAGAGTGATTATCCAGCCCTTGTGCATATCTGTGGCTATTCTGTAGCTGCTGTCTCAGGGACAGGTGTGTGGTAACAGAGGCCAACTTTTACATCTCCTCACCAGAGCATATCACACTATCCACCCGTAGGTCCCATAATTGCAGCAACCAGGCAGCTAGGGGTTCTCCCTGTTTCTGACAGAATTATCTCCTGGAGTCAACTAATTTGACCTGGGTATATGGCACATAGGTAATGAATTGGGTCACCATTCACGAAGGCTGCTCTTGCTTCATCTTCTGATGCACAACAGGTCGTGCCTGGAGATGCACAGTCTCCCCAATTCACCACTATGTTTGTCATCTTCCCTGGTGTGGGAAGCAGGGATAACCCATCACTGCACATCATCCTCCAGGACAAGTATCCATGCTTCCAACAATTTTGCTTTCTGCTGCAAATCTTGATTGGCTAGCAGTATAGTGAGCAGCAACCAGACTCCGGTCAGCAGGAAAGTGGCCACCAGGCACCACATACTCAAAGGTAGCCACATTTCCTCCACCTCTCAAGGGGCTATTGGCTCCTGTACCTGCTCAGAATCCTGCTGCCGACTACTCCAATTATCAGGCTAGGTCTAGGGCTCGCAGACCCCTCGAGGCCATTGTAGAGAGTGGGTCACAAACCCTCCGCATGTAGGTCCATGAGCTAGGTAGTAAAAAAAGATCCTGGGAACTGTGGGTAAAAAATTAATAGGCTTTATTCAGAGCTAGGAGCAGCTGCACTAGTGGCCACCCAGAGTGCCCCAAGAAGTGCTGTGTATCAGAGCCATTAAGTCCTTTATACTTAGGTCCATAACCCAGGACACCTGGGTGCCCATATGCAATTACATTAGATAATAACCAAGGGACCCCTGGGTGCACGTGGATATTTACATCAAATGCTTGGCAAAATTCTGAACATCTGAGCGGCCCTGGCCATTTTCTTTTATTTTCCCAATACTCCTCCATTACTGTTATTTGTTAATAATACATTCATTAGGATATTTGACTTTAGCCCTGTGCATTCTTATCAGGTTGTAGACTAATTTAAGTACTTTGGAAGTAGGAGTATTTATGGACATCATTTATATATTAGGACACCATAAATAACCTAGTTCTCTTAAAAGTGATTGCATACCATATAAATATAAAAATAACTAACTGTAAACTGAGTGTATCTCGAATGAAACTTACCCTTAGATCTGCAAAATTTCCAATCTCATTCCATTGTCAATAGACATGACAGGAATTCTGAGAGAGGAAAATTTCAACTAAAAAGAGATAGCAATCTTAACTAATTGTTATGAAAATATATATATATATTTAAATTTTACAAAGGCATATAACCATGTACACACATTGCTAAAGAGAGACCACTGCACTAGAGGGTCCTAAAGATCAAGGGCTTTATTAGTTTTAGTTTAAAACTGCTGGGGATGTGCTATTAAGTTTTACTTTCTTAAGATAAAAGAATTTACATATTTTGAATGTCAATTATGTAACAGGGATATTTTTACCAAAAAGCTAGGGCCTATTCTCTTTTGAAACATAAATGAAATGAGGGTCAACAATATTAAGGAAGTAATCTAGGGCCACAAAATAAGCAAGTGATGAAATGACTGTTTGAATCCAGATTGGACATATTCTAAAGCACTTTCCACTGTATAACACTGACCTCTCTCCTGCAATAAGTGTTAACAATGGTACATTTCCTTTTTAGGAAATTCATTGATAATGTGAGGAGTAAAGTGAAAGGCAGGGGGATAAATATTAGGAAATTATAAATATAAGAAAAGGTAGTTGTGGACAAAAGAAAATCACATTGCAGCTGTCTGTTCCCCATAGCAGATGGACAAGATTAGAGTTGAGAAAGAGGAAAGTGAAAGAAGAGAAGGAGCTAACTAGGCACAGCCTTCATTCTGTGTCTATAGTGGAGATGATTTGTAAATACTCAGATCTAGTCAGGTGAGTGAGTTTGTTGTAGTTTCCCCTAAAGCGAGAAATCTTCAATCCTGTATTAAAATATGAGAATCCTCAGTATTACATAATCTGAAGGGTACAAAACATTCATCAGCATTAAAGTAATCTTCATACGTGTACATAGTACTGAGATATATTCTCTCTTTTTTTCCCCCAAGTCATCAGGAGCCTATTCAGATTGTAGAGACATATAAAACAAACAGAGATATGATTTTATTATAAGGAAGTATTATTCGTGGAATATTTATAAGTCGTCCTTTGTCCTCCAGTAGGTTAGTGAGAACTGTGAATATGTAATCCATTGGATTGCTCATTGAATTATTGAAATTATGATTGCTTCATTCTTTTTTGTCAATTACATTAAAGCCAAGTGGCTATCCAGCAACTGTGATGCATGTACTCTCTTATAATCAGATGCAAATTTATCCTACTTTTTCAGAGATACATATATAGATATAGACATAAAAACAGATATTGGTACAGATAGGTAAATAAAAGAAGAGAGAGAGAGACAGACAGAGAGAGAGAGAGAGACAGAGAGAGAGAGAGAGGAGAGACTTGCAGAATTTGTAGAAATATAGTAAAGATCAACTTTAAAAGAAAATCACAGTGAAGAAAATCCCTAGTATAATCACCAAATATCCTACCCACTCCACATAATAAGATAGAATTCTTTGGACAAAACTAAACATTTATTTATTTATTTATTTATTTTTATTTTACTTCTCAATATACATTGTAGTTGATTTTCATGTCCCTTTACCTGATCCTCTCCACCCCCTCCCCCCAACCACATCATATCTGTTCACTTGACTGAAATAGTTCAAGGAATTTTTTTGGTTATTCTGTCTCTCCCCCCCCCCACCTTTTATTTGTTTGTTTATTTATTTATTTATTTTTAACTCCCACAAATAAGTGAGAACTTGTGGTATTTCTCTTTCTGTGTCTGGCTTGTTTCACTTAATATGTTTTTCTCTAAGTCATCCATGTTGTTACAAACAGTAGTATTTCATTCTTTTTTTTTTATAGCAGAGTAGTATTCCATTGTGTAGATATACCACAGTCTCCTTATCCACTCATCAAATGATGGACATTTGGTCTGATTCCAGCTCTTGGCTATTGTAAATAGAGCTGCAATAAACCTTGGAGTACAGGTACCCTTCGGCATGATGATTTCCTTCCCTTTGAGTATATTCTCAACAGTGGGATAGCTGGGTCATATGGTAGATCTATCTGTAATTGTTTGAGGAACCTCCATATCATTTTCCATAAAGGCTGCACCATTTTGTAGCCCCACAAACAGTGTATGAGAGTTTCTTTTTCTCCACACCCTCTCCAGCACTTATCATTCTCAGTCTTTTGGATGTTAGCCATCCTAACTGGAGTGAGATGGTATCTCAAAGTGGTCTTGATTTGCATTTCCCAGATGCTGAGTGAGGTTGAGCATTTGACAAAATTCTCTACAAGTTAGGCATAGATGGAAAGTATCTCAACATAATTAAAGCCATATACGATAAGCCCACTGCCAATATTATCCTGAATGGGGAAAAGCTGAAAGCTTTTCCCTTAAAAACAGGAATCTTACAGGGATGCCCACTCTCACCACTCCTATTCAACATAGTGTTGGAAGTAGTAGCCAGAGCAATCAGAGAAGAGAAGGAAATAAAGGGCATCCAGATTGAAAAAGATGAAGTCAAACTGTCTCTGTTTGCAGATGATATGATCCTGTATATTGAACAGCCAAAAGCCGCTATAAAAAAACTCCTAGAGTTGATAAATGATTTCAGCAAAGTTGCAGGATGCAAAATCAACACACAGAAATCAGTAGCATTTCTATACTCCAACAGTGAACATGCAGAAAAATAAATCAAGAAAGCTAGCCCATTTACACTAGCCACCAGAAAATAAAATACGTAGGAATAAAGCTGATCAAGGATGTGAAAAATTTCTACGAAGAGAACTACAAACCACTGTTGAGAGAAATTAAAGAGGACACAAGAAGATGGAAAGATATCCCATGCTCTTGGACTGGAAGAATTAACATTGTGAAAATGTCCATATTACCCAAAATTATCTACAGATTCAATGCAATCCCCATGCAAATTCCAATGACATTTTTCTGTGAGATGGAAAAAGCTATCCAGACATTTATATGTAACAACAAAAGACCACACATAGCCAAAGCAATCCTGAGCCAAAAAAAAAAAAAAAAGAACTAAACATTTAAATTTTTTCCCCTCTATCATTAATGAGCTAGAGCAAAAATCATGACCATTACCCACTGACCTTTTTTAAAAAATATAATTTCATTTGAAGAGTTTAAATATCAAATTATAACAAGAACATAATATCACACACATTAATCAATAGAAATCCTGAAAGATCATTAAAGTTTATAATATACATGCATGTTTTTTTTTTCTTTGTAGTTAATTTAGGCTATGTATTGTATTAGCATGTTATCTAGCATTAAAATGCTTTTATAACGAGATAAAATATATCTGCATACATAAAGTACTAATAATTATTAATTTAAAAACTAAAAAAAAAACAGGTCTTTAATAGAAATGAAAAGTAAAAAATCATGTATAAATTTTAAGAATAGTAATTTCTGAATTCACAATGTGGATTTTCCTCAGATTAAAGTCAGTCAGAGATATTGAAAGCTTCAATTTTTGACACACGAATTTCTTAAAGAAAGCAGGAGAGTCCTGGAATAATTAAACAGTTTAGAAAGGCCAGAATTCATATTTTCAGTCTCTGGTAAAGCAAAAGAAAAAGTAAAGTATTTGGTGCCTCAGCATACTTCTTATGTATCTGTTATGATTGTAGCAATAGAGAAAAAAGAAAGTGAAAGAAAACTGTATTCCAAATTCACCAAGTATCACTGGATGCCTTTACAGTAGAAAACAAGAAGAGGAATATTAGCCACTGGCAATACTGAATAATTCATTTCCTAATTTAATGCTTTACTTAGATTCAGAAACCAAATCCAGAAGTACAGGACAGGTGAGCTGTGATTTTCTGACAATTTAAGTAAAACAGAACTGAAGTTTAAGTTGACTACAAGTGGAAAATAAGTCAGTGGCGTGGCAGCGCTGTCAGGAAGGCAATTTTGACTTGGAGAGAATTAATACAACTGCAGTGTCCATGTTAAGGTAGAGAAGTAAGAAGCAATATTAAAGTAGTTGTCAGTCCTCAGATAACATGGAATATAGAAAGCTCAGCTCTGAGCACTTCAGGTCAAAAAGAAAGCCCACAAAATCTAACATATTCAACTGGGCACTGTGTATTTGTTTTTAAAATCAGTCTAAAGGAAACAAAACAAAAGCATTTTGTTTAAGGAATTAAAGATAAGGATAGGAAGTACTATCTTGAATTATTGAAAAAAATCTAAAAATAAAAAATGATTTTACTCTTTTATTCTTCTATTAACTCAAAAAATATCCGTTAATTGAATTTATGCCACAAAATGAGCTAAGCATAGAAGATTTACAGGGAGCCAGTAAAACATCGTCAATGTAGGTAAAGAAACTTTATTCTTCAAATATGAGGTATTGTTAACACTCACTGTAATTCAGCTAACTGTAACAACTGCTATGCAGGAGGGTAATACCTAAGAGTATTACCTAATTGATTCAGTATTTAAGAAAATCACCTTTCCATCAAGAACTGAATCAATAAAGAGAGGATGTATAATAGTTAGAAAACTATGGTGATGAGAGAAATGAATATAGATACAAGAAGAATAGAGAGTTGTACAAACTCTAGCAACTAGTGAGAGATATAGTCTTCTACAATTACTGCATGCACAGGAAAATCACATGGTATAACAGTGGGATCTTTAGGCTTGAATTGTATCCCTGCTCTGACATTTGATGGTTCTTAGTCAGGTGAAAATCAATAAATCTTTACAACACTAATTTCCTTAATTTGCAAAATGAAGATAATGTCCCAGGATTTCTCATTTCACACTGTTGTTGGATAAATTACATGGGGTATCACCTATACTGCATTTAGAACCTCTAAGCATTATACAAATTTGAACTATTCCTATCTATAGCTAGATCTCCATAAAAGTAGAAGGTTTAGTAAGAAATTACATAATGTCTGTCAGGAATATTACAGAGACATTACTGAATTGGGCTGAAGGTAAGTCAAGAAATATTACAAATAATTCCATTGAATTTTGTGTTACACGTTATATGGCAGTAGCTTTTAGTAGGACAAGAGAGTGTATTTTAACTGGAAATATCTGATATTATAAACATCCCTGGATATATACCAAGATAATTGTATTCAATGAGTTAGAAGCAAGAGCTTGAAATATTTATTTTAGAAAAAAATAAATAAAAGTTTTCTACATATTCTTATCCCTTGTATAAAAACCATTGCTATAGAGTGTCACAGTAGTCAGATTATATATATATATATATATATATATGTATATATATATATATATATATATAAAACAAAACACACTGCCATTTACAAAATATCCTCTGATTTGAGGAGACATATTTTGATAAATATCAAGTCTAGTGCTGTACACAGTCTTCGTTAAATGTCCGTTAAGTTACCACTTTCTCTAAAAATGTGAGTCTTCTTCTCCCCACCCCTGTGCCCCTAAAAATGTGAGTTTTACAATGTTTAATGTTGAGAAAGAGATAGTCATTGAATTCAGATTAAAACTTTCTATATCCTGAAAGCCTTAGGGAAAAAAATTTGTATGCAATGTTTTTAATCAAAATAATTTACTATAAAGTTTAATTTTCTACCTCATGAACAAGCATCTTATCTCCAGAAATATTATTTTCAGGGTATAAATTAGCTCATGATGACTAGGTACTTAGAACAGCTATTGACTTTTCAAATCAAGATAACTTAAATAGTATTTCAAAGATGAGGAAGAAAAATATAGAAATGTAAAACTCTACATCACTGACTGCAAATTGGTAAAATTGAATTTAGAATTCCACTAAAAAAGAAAAAAATATACATTTCTATTATACAATATCCTTTCATTGTTCTCAAGACAGCTTTACCACTACAAACCCTGACTTTCTCTAATATTTTTTCAATTTCCATGACACCTTTCTGATTGCTTCTCCCCCCCATACCTCTCCTGCGTTCTCCTTCTCAGCTATCAACCTTAACCCACAGCATTCTCCAGGACTTGGGTCTTATCAATCTTTGTTAACCCTTTCTAAAGTGAATTCTGAGACATATAAGCAAGGAGAGATAATGTTTAAGAGCAGGGACTCTGGGGTCCTGCAACCTGGGGCCAAATCCTGGCTAATCAATCTATTCCCTGGGTGACCATAGGGAGGTTATACATCTGCTCTGCATGTAAATTTTCTCTGCACAATATGTTTCATATCATTAACTTTAAAGAGCCATTGCAGATTTTGAATGAGTTAGTATTGTTTAAGGGCATTTGATCTGTGACTAGCAAATAGGAAACCCTCTATGAGTATTTGCTATTAATATTATCTTTATTATTGATACTATAACATCATTTTTATTTTTTGAAATGATACATTTTATAGTTTCCCTTAGAGATGCGAGTTAGAAATAAGAGCTTCAGAATTCCCTTTCTGCCAATTTCAACCCATCATTATCTCTTAAGAAATCAAATATGTTCCATTAAACACAAATATTCGTCCAATCTCTCTCTCTCTCTCTCTCTCTCACACACACACACACACACACACACACACACACACACACACACACACACACACACCCGTGCGCAGGCAAGTGTGTGCATGTGGTGAGAGCCAAAGGGTGAGAAGAGAGAGAGGCTTCCATGAATCTACTACTTCCTTGAGGTGCTGCCATATTTCTCTCCTCCTCCTCACAATATAATTTCCTGAATCATTTGTCTTTGTTTCATTTTTCCTTACATCCTTATAGGTCTCTTCACATCTGTCTCCCACTACACCATTCTCCACGAACCACTCTTGCCAGTGTCACCTGCTATCATCATGTTCGTTTATACAGTGCACATTTCTCAGTCTCAAAAATCTTGGTATTGCAACAGCATTTGTACCGCATTTTATAACTTCCTCTTGAAATGTTATCTTTTCTTGATTTCCATTAAACCTATTTTTCTTTCACCTATTTTTAATAGGCTTTTATTTTTTATAGCAGTTTTAAGTTCACAGCAAAACTGATGGGAAAGTACAGAGATTTCCCATATACTCTCTGCCCCACCGTTGAGTCGTTTCACTATTATCAACAGCCCCCACCAGAGTGATACATTTGCTAACACTGATGAACCTATGTTAGCACATCTTTATCACTGAAAATGCATAGTTTATATTAGGATTCACTTTTTGTGTTGTGCATTCTATGGGTTTAGACAGGTGTATAATGTCATGATTCCACCATATAGTATCATTTGGAATAGTTTCACTGCCTTAAAAATTCCCTGTTCTCTGCTTCACCCTCTTTACCCCCTTACTCCTGGGAGCCACTGATCTTTTTGATCTCATCATAGTTTTGTCTTTTCCAGAATGTCATATAGTTGGATTCAAATATTATGTTGTCTTTTCAGATTGGCTCCTTTCACTTAGTACTGTTCATTTAGGCTTCCTCCTTGTCTTTTCATGGCTTGATAGCTCGTTTCTTTTTAGCACTGAATATTATTCCATTGTACTAATGGACATCTTGGTTGCTTCTAAGTCTTAGCAATTATGAATAAAGGTGCTACAAACATCTGTGTGTAGGTTTTTCTGTGTAAATATGTTTTCAAATTCTTTGGGTAAATACCAAAGAAAGTGATTGCTGGGGTTTATGGCAAGAAGATGTTCAGTTTTGTAAAAAAAAAAAAAAAAAAAAAAGCCAAACTCTTCCATAATGGATATACCATTTTGCATTCCCACCAGGAACAAATAGGAATTTCTGCTGCTCGACACACCTTCATATTTTTGGCAACAATTTTTCTTCTTGTGTTACAAACGTATAAAGGCTGAGTGAGAGAGTGCCCAAGACCGATACTTAAATGAAATTGGTTAGTTGTGCTTTTTTCCATGTGCTTCTTTTCATACACAGGTATGAGTCATTATTTTGACAGATGGTTAGCTAGTACTCCCTCAACTTTTTGTTATGCTGATCCATCTGTCCTCTAATCCTTCCCTGGGTGAATCTAGCTACTTGATTTTTTCACTTTATGGGCACTCTCTTTGTTCTGCAAAAATGTACCCAAAGAAATGTACCTGTGACATTTTTCATGAATATTGTGATGAAGCTCTTGTGGCCAAACTGTTGTCCTCTTACCATTCCCACTATATGAATAAGTCAGTCATGGCCTATGTTTAGTAACTGACCTCAGACACAAAGTTAGTGAGGGATGAATCAGGATTTGATCCTGGGCACCTAACTCTACAGCCAGCACTGCCAAACTCCATGCCTTCTCAGTGTCTTGAAGAATATACCTCTAATCTATAAATGGTCCATAAATAATTTCTTTTGGTCTAATTTCTCATTCTTCCCATGTCCAATCTGTGCCTGTGTCTGAAGACTTCACAACTTTACCTCTGTGTTAGAGTTCTGCACAGAAATAGAACCAATAGAAGATATATATATACATACACACATGCACACACATGCATACCTCCTATTGGCAGACAGGAGAAATGTGTCTCTGTATGAATAGGAGATACACACACACACACACACACACACACACACACACATATACACATACATATATATTTACATTATAAACACACATTTATATATCTTATCATTTTATCTTATTCCTTCTGGAATTTCTTTAGTTCAAGTCCTCATTATTTTTCAGATCTATTGCTAGATTCTCAGTCTCAAGGCTTTCTCTTCTTAAATACATAAAATTTCTCCCCTGACAAACAGAGTAATTTTCCTAGTACACAAAATTGATCTTGATCATTGAGTAAAATTGTTCAATGATGCACAATTATTCTCAGTATAAGTTAAGGTCATACAATGTCCTTCCTAATTGATTTATATCTTTTCTGCACTCCTATTACCCCCCCGTTATGGGCTTTATAAATAGATACATCAATTAACTTCTCACTCCTGAAACTGGCCAAGTTATATCACACCCCTACTTTTTTGCACATTTTTTATTCAGCTTTAAATATATTTCCTTACTTCCTTCTGAATAACTAATACCTGTATTTCACAAATAAACTCGAATACTTTCATTTTGAATACATTTTTTTCTTTTCTAAACAAATTGTTATACATCTTAGTGGTCCAATAATGTCTTGGGAAAGTTATGTTACAAAAATTGTCTTCTAAATATTTTTCATTTTCACAAACAAAATAATTTTGAAAAAAAATATATAGTCTCCCTCACATACACATTAAGCTGACATACTAAAAATTTTATTATAAGTTTGAAAGTGACTCTGTGTTTAATTTATTCAAGACAGATGTACAGATTTAGCTTATTAATATTATGGATAGAAAAATTCTTCCAAATAAACCTAATTGTCAAATGTAGTCTCTATTGTCAAACCAATTAGTTGAGACAGACTTATTTGAAGCCAGAAAGTCTGTTTTCACTTTCTAATTAAATAAGTATGTTAATTTATGTTTCAAAGAATATTGTAAAACCACTAAGAACTAAATTACAGAACACATGTTCTGATAGATTACTGAAATCTGGTCAAATTCAAAATTAAACTAATGTTGACACAACTATCTATTTTAAGGTAAATAATAAAAATAAGATAATATGTCAATATATAATTTCCCATTATTGAATCTGTACTAATGCCCCTAAATTTTAAGTTTTTAGGATAAAATTTGTGTGCCAAAATATAGTACTTCCTTAATGTGTATAAGTACGCACATGTGTATGTTGAACTCTTGTTTAGATTTTATTAATATTTAAATAAAATTAAGTATAAAAATTAACCAGAAAACTTTTATTTATTAATTATAATTTTTAAGTTGTTTCTACGTATTGAATGAAATAAAAGATCTGTATATAACTAAGAACTAATTATTGTAATAGCTTTTTTTTAAGTAGGAGAGGCAATAAAAAAATAAGATAAAATAAGGTGAAGATTGACTCTGACATGTCTCATGACACAATTGTGTAATATAAGTTCAACTATATAATTAAATAAGACACACTAATATTACAAAAAAAAAAGGATAAAAATTATTCATAGGGGGCTGGCCCCATGGCTCACTTGGGAGAGTGTGGTGCTGGGAGCGCTGAAGCCGCGGGTTCAGATCCTATATAGGGATGGCCGGTGTGCTCACTGGCTGAGCGTGGTGAAGACAACACCGTGCCCAGGATTGTAATCCCCTTACCGGTCAAAAAAAAAAAAAATATATATATATATATATATATATTCATAGGTTGTATTCAATACATCTTACAGATGTTGGTAGTCAAAAAAATTTTGGTTGTTACATTTCAAAGTATTGATATCATTATTTCTTTCTGCTTTGACTGTATCAAGCCGTCATTATTTTCAAAAAATGACTCTTGCAGAAATTAATTATGAGAATAACTGAAAATAATTAATTATTTTAAATATATTAATAAATTATCTTATTGCTTTGTTCCTTTGGGAATTTCCCTCAAGAATAATGCATTTGGGGGCAATAGTAAGGATATGTAAGAGTCCAATTCTTGAAAAAAATAATTAATTGTATTATTACCATTTAATCTACTATGTTTTTGAATTCTGAATATTTCATACAAGCCAGAATACTCAGTTCCTAATGCCAGGTTTCAATCCTACCCTGAATAGATTTACAAAGAAAATGACAAGAGCATTGGTCTTTATAATTCTTTAATTACATGAGTAGTTTTGTTTCTTTTCTTTTTCTAAAAATGTATTGTGCATAATATACACAGAAAAAGTTGCAAAAGTGTACAGCTCAATGAATTTTTTAAAAGACATTTAAATGCAGTGTGATATCCTAGATTGGATTCTGAAATGGAAGATGATCATTAGTGGAATAACCTTTGAAACCCAAATAAAGTTTGGAGTTTAGTTATTAGTTATGTACCATTGTTGTACCATTTCACTCTCCTGAAATCCAACGTCATAGATATATTTGACGTTTTTTTTTGAAATTTATAGAGATGAAATCAAACTGTGTACATATTTGTTGTGTTGGCTTCTTTAACTAAATATTATGTAAGTTAGACTCAGCCTCATTATTTCATGTAGAAAAGTTTATTTATTCTCGTTAATATAGTGACCATATTTTTTAATATACCGTAAATGTATTTATTCATTCTACTATAGACTTTTAGGGTTGTTTCCAGTTTGTTGGTATTATAGATAGCATTGCTATGAATGTTCTTGAGCATATATTTGTATATATGTAGTATATGTAAACAGCAATGGAATTGCTGGATTATGTCATTATACCCACGTTCAGCATAGGAGGATACCGCTATTTTGAAAATTCTACCTATGAACATGAAAATTTTGAAATTGATCCTGCATGTTCCAGGTTTATGTATTTTAATGTGAATATCACTATATGAGAGTACTTCAAAAAGTTCATGGAAAAATGAAGTTAAAGGGTAGTACAAATCTTTCTATGAACATTTTGAAGAGTTCTGTATGTTATAATTAGCAAATTGCAGTTAGTTGATCACATGTCAATAACTTCCACTAAACAGAATTTCTTATTGGATGAAACTATGCTATCGTACGCTCCATTTTATGTGTATGCTGTCATTATGTGAGAAAATGACATAATTGTGAACTGAACACTATACTATAATTTAAATACATAAGTTTAGAGAAGAAAGAGAGGGCTACCCTGGCTTGAATTACATGTTCAATGTGTGTGTGTGTGTGTGTGTGTGTGTGTGTGTGTGTCTACTACATGTTGGTAATATGACTTCAAATCAAATTGTCAGATTATTACAGTGCTTTCAAGACTAAATTTTATAACATCTGACAGAGATGACCAGTAAATTGTTTCAAGACTTCTGCAAGATAAGTATGTCTACTATGTGTCCTCGATCCTCATGGACTATTGAGTGATTCACAGAATAAGATATAAAGATAACTCTGCCTTAAAGACTATTCTTTCCATAATAATTGTATTTAAAAGGAATGACAACTGGCAATCAGTAAGATGTTTATAAAGGAGTTTTGTTCAAAGAAATCCCACAGGGAGAAAGAGAAAAGTAGTGATAGATGGAGAAAGAGAAAAATAAAAATAGAGAGCAAGAGAGAGGAAGAAACAGAAGGAGGAAAAGGAAGAGGAAGTGGAGGAGGAGAAAAACAAGGAAGGAACAAAAAAGAAAGAAATATCTACTTATATATCTATCCAAATATAAATATACGTATATACGCATGGCATATACATGAGAATGTGTGCATACACACAAATACACACACACACACACATATATGGAGGAAAGAGTTGTGCTAAATATTATTTTCACCATCATCATCCATTCTACAATTTTCAAACAACAGCATTAAAGTTTCCAAGCAGACTGACAATAAGATAAACTTAAAATTCCATACACCCATCATGCTTACCTTTCCTGTGAAGGAACACTCTCACACTGAACCCAATTCCTGTAGATCACTTTCTGGTGTTTCAGAACTGTCATTTGCAAACTGATAATATCTCATTTTACCTAATTCACCTAACTATGGTTCAACACTTTTACTTTAATCCCCAAAGCCCAGCTAAGGGGAAAGAAAGAAAGAAGGGAAGGAAGGAAGATTAATTTAAAGCTAAATGTTGCTTTTAGAGAACTTCATCCTTAATCAGCTATCCTGTCCAACAACACACACACAAACACACACACACACACACACACACACACACACACACACACGCACACATAGCAGATACCTCACAGGTATCTTTGCTCATCTCCATGTGATATTCTTCCCTCTCTCAAATTAGTTACTTGCCTGAATTTCTTGAAATTTTTACCGGCTTCGAATTTAACAACACTTAATCCAAGATCATAGGGAAAATTTTTAATGCCATGTATCAACTAACCATCTTTAAGAACCATGAGAATAAAAAAAAAATAAAAA
Source organism: Cynocephalus volans (assembly GCF_027409185.1). Classification (NCBI taxonomy): domain Eukaryota; kingdom Metazoa; phylum Chordata; class Mammalia; order Dermoptera; family Cynocephalidae; genus Cynocephalus; species Cynocephalus volans. Next base: position 42,748,435 of record NC_084466.1, on the reverse strand, counting down.
GAACCATGAGAATTACCATAAAAACTCCTGTTTCTTCAAGGGAAGTCCTTGGCTTTTATCCATACAGTGTAGTCTGTTCTCATTGCCCGGAAAAAGCAATCATATTATTTGTACATCTCCCGTTTATGCCCCCTTTTTATTGAAATGGGATCTAATGGTTCAAATGAAGTAAAACTTTGGAAATTTAAAGAAATTACAAATTTTTCTAATTTACAATTTATATTATTTAAAAGAACTGGACAATTTAATATATGGAGATGATTATAATAAAAGTAAGAGGAGTAGAAATGATGGTTTATAATGGTAGTGGTAGTACTCCATTATGTAAAGTGAGTTTTTCTGATACCACCTGTCCAATATTATTATTTTTCCTATTTTATGGACCTCTAACAATAATAAAAATATATAAGAATTAAGCTGGAATATATGTATGACTTATCAAGAGACTTACTCCAAAATTTAGACTTTTTGGAGAATAAAAAAAAATTAGATCAAACAGATCAATACATAATTTTTATTGCACCATAAATTCTGTTCAGGGTCCAGATTCCCACTCTGCTCAGATGAAATTCTCAAGATACATTTATAAATTAGGTCATGGAAGAATATACAAACAAAGAATAATTATGACATAATTTAAGGAACATAAAGTATAGTATCAGATTATCATAACATTATAGTATTCACAAGTCTATGGAAAGTTAATTTCAAACAGTCGTTCATAAAATCATGCCACGATTTTTGCAAAAAAGCTTTCTGAACACTCTACTGGATATGGGAGGAAAATGGCACCACATTTTAAAAAATGTTTTTTTAACACAGACTTCTTATTTAAAATATCCTATAAATAGACTTGCCTGAAAAAAACTAATAAAATTAGGACATTAAAAACTGTTTTATATATCAGAAGCATACTTCTGTAGAATTCTTTCGAAGACACAACCAACCAACAGAAAGCAAGTAAGCAAACAAAAAGTACTTAGAGAAAAAGACAATACTAAAAAGCACAATGATCTTTATCACATTTCTTAAGTAACTGTCATAATTATACGGTTGGGTTGTCAGAGTGTTTTGCTTTCATCATTTACATATTATGCACATTTAAATGTGGAGAGGATTGGCATATCAATTGGTGACTCACTTTAAATTGTAATGAGCAAATTGATGTGAGATCAAAAAGGACAATGAATATGCTAGTTTTTTATTCAGGAACCCCAAGCAGGATAAGAATAACAATGATAAATGTTTAGTTTTGCTTTATTTATATGTGTCAGGCATTGATTATACCACATGCTACTACACAGCTGCTACACTGAATTAATTGATCAATCCTTTATCAACCTGAATATATCTCAAAAATACTTTGTACAGATGTGATCAGCTTGCAGAAAAAAAAATACACACACACAAACACACACACACACACAGACACACACACATATATACATTATGTATGGACAGTTTGAAACATGCATATGCACTCATTATTTGCAAAAACATAAAAAGAACATGGCAACATTGCACAGAAACATATGAAAAGCAGTGTTGAGAACAGAGATGAAGGAAAGAGCAAATAGGCTTCAACTATATGTAATACTGCTTTTTTAAAAAAGTACCTAGGTATAATATTAACTAATGGTATAACATTGTCTGGTCTGAGTGGTTGAGTCAAGGTTCTACTATTGCATTGTTGTGTATTTTAAATAATTAATCTTAACATAATTACCACCAATACCTTAATAAATTTCAAAGAATAAAATTTTTTTAATAAAATATATAAAATAGAATATTATGTCCTGTGAATTGTTTTCTCACTCATTTCCAACTAATTTAGGATTTAGAAAGCTGAAGAAACGGTGACAGTTAATGTTTGGAGAAGTCCAATCTAAGCTTCATAGATTTATAAATTATATAAATATAATTTATATTTATATATAAAAAATATAAATATTAAATTATACTATATTTATTATTACTACCAAAGGGAGTGTAGTAGCATAGTATATGTAGAAACATCATGAAATACAGATTAGCAAAAAAGAAAAACAAACAAAAAAACACTGCAAACTAGCTACCTATCTGAAACCATGTAAAATTTTGTAACCATATTTTTTCTCTATAGAGTACTTTATGAAATGTTTCTTAGTTACAAATATATTTCCAGATATGATAAACCTACCATCCATCACCAACTTTTTATAATAATATATAAGAAAAATTTCTGAGGCATAAGTATTTGTATATATTCCATTGTTTTTAATATTAAAATATGCAGCATTTTCTTCTTTTACCTTCTTCATTTTTTTCTCCAAATATTTTATTCCACTCCCATTTTTTAAATGATATTTTTACAAATATAGAATCCTAAGGGTTTTTTGTTGTTGTTGTTCAGAATTCAGTCATCTTATCAACATGTGTGTATTTTTTCTTTAAAGACTTGAAAACAGTTTTAACACTGGCTTTCAAATGCTTGTCTTCCAGTTCCATCATCTCTGTCATTTCTGGAACTGTTTATATCATACTGAATCTTCTTTATTATGGGTCGTATTGTTCTCTCTTTGCATGCCAAGAGTTTTGTTGTTGTTTGTTGCAGTTTTTATGATTGGATTCCAGACATTGTGAGTATTGCATTATTCTATGCCTGGACTTTGTTTTCTCTCTTTTTAACAGCACCAGATTTTGTTTTGATAGGCAAATATGTTACTTTTATATTAGTTTGATCTTCTTGCTGCTTGCTTCACTTTGCAGAATAATTTACAAAGGATGGATCTATAATGTATTTCGCTCTAGGGAGAATTCAGCCCTACTACTAAGCCTTTCTACACACTCTGGTCTCCACTACATGCCTCAGATGATCACCAAGTACATTCTACTCTGGCTGTTCAGAGCACAAATGTCCCCTGCTCTCTGCAATTTCTGGGAATTCAGTCTACAACGATGCAGTTATTCTTTGACCACCTTGTGGCTTTTCAATTTATGTCTCCAAAATGTAGAACTCAGCAAAGACTCAGGCGGATTTCTGTGAAGATTTTTCGAGCATTTATTTGCTTAAAACCTGAATCTTCCCTGCAGCTTCTATTTGCCTTGTATTCTATACATTTCTATTTCCATCTCTGCACCTTATCAAGTTTATCAATGCCTGTTTGGATTTCCTATCCCTGTGCCTGCATTACAGGTGTTGTTGACAAGTAGAAAGCTGGAGCAATGATAGGGTTTACCTCATTTTTTCCCTGTCTCTCAGAGATCATATTTCTGCACTTTTGTCCATTGTCTAAAAATATTATTTTTATATATTTTTCTAGTTTTTCACTTGTATAGAGAGCAGATTAATTTTGTCTTCAGTGAACAGATACCAAAAAATTAGATTTTGATACAGTGTTTGTGAATATGCTTGTGACCCTATCATCGAATTATTTAAAAAGGTCTGAGTGTGTATGTTTATTTTATATAGGGAAAAACAACTGACAGGAGTACTCTGAAAGAGTCAGCATTTCTCAGAGAGTAGCTGATTTCATGATTAGGATAAATAAACCTGAGCTACCTCTTTGGAGGTAGAGAGCATGAATGATTTTTGAGCTATCCAAAAATAGTTTTTATAAAGAGTTCATCTTGAAGAGACAACTACTATTGTTTACATAATTTTAATAGCTATAAAAATGATTAGTTCTAATAGAAAAGAGTTGAGTTAGTATTTTTTATTAAAAAATTATTAAAGTTGGGGAAAATAATTATTTACATAAGTAATATGGAATACTTTGTGTTGTTCAAATTAAATACCTTCTCATTACTGTTAATTTCTTAGTGATTATGTTTATTATGATAACCATTGCTTTTTACTATACATGCAAAGCACTATTTTTACTATACTAAAAAGAGAGCTGGGCTTAATGAGTACAAAACTATGCTACATGAATGATTCACTCTAAGTGAATCATTGTGCAATATTGCATGTATTGAAACAACATACTTTACCCCACAAAAATGTACAAGTAAATGTTAAAATATTTTGAATGAAAATAAATTTTTAAAAATGTTGAAAATAGAATACTAAAAACATAAGAATAACTAACTTGATAGTGAGGGAACACAGTAGATTTCAACAATTAGCCATAAATGGGCTGGAATTCTGTGTCAGCCGGGGGGACTATATCTGAGAACCTCATCTTTGATTCACCTAGCTCACAGGGCACACTCAGATTGGGTTGGAGTTGATAACCATTTTTTGCGATTTGTGAGATAGCAAGGAACCTGCTAGCTGGAGCCTCCAGGACAAAGAGAATTTAAAGATGAGTGAGCTTCTTGTAGAATCTGATTGTATCCGAACCCTTATTAGACCTTTATTATATAAAGAGTTTGACAGTTGTGTGTTTCTGACTGAAGCACTGTGTAAGTTTGCCTCTGATTGAAGTGTTGTAATATATGCTGATTGAGTACTTCTCTGTAGACAAATAAGTAGCATTCTTTATGCATTTTATAAGAACTTCTATTATTTGCCTGTTCTGTTACTGTATTTCCTTCAATCACATCATTCTTGATACTGCCTCAGAGAGACCTAATCTAAAATTCATTACCTAAGCTGTATCTTTTCTCTCAAGTGCAAAAAATACATTGCCATAAACAAAAGGTCTAAATGAAACATATGTCACATGTTCTATAACAGAATGATGTTTAGAAATAAAGTAGTAAGCATTAATGTTAATTTTGTATAATTCTGATTTAGTGATGGTTAGGATCAAATATCATCATTTTAATCAAAGGCATTTTCTTCTACAATGTAGTTTAGTGTGAAGCACAAAAGCCAATGCTTCATATGACTGAAATTAGAATTTATTGAAGTAGTGTTTGAATAGCACAAAGAATTGTGGAACAAAAGTAATTTCTTAAGCAGGAAAGAGAGCTAACATGTTGATCATTTTAGCTCTAGAGAGATGCATTAAAAGTTTCTTCATAATTTACATGAATTGCATTATTAGTTAACTCATTTCTCCAAGACTACGAGTAACATTGATTTCATAGTATTTTCACAGAGTAGCTGGAATTCAAATAGCTTCACAGTTGTATGGGAATATGACTATCTATCTGCTGCCATCATCTATAAGTGGTGGTTCAGTCCACCTGGATAGGGTAAAATAACTGTTATGAGGTGACTCATGTCCCCCCACTAAATTTAGGGTCATAGCTCTAAATCCCAATACCTGAGAATGTGGACTGATTTTGAAGGTAGAGAATAACTGAAATAAAACAAAGACATTAGAGAAGACCTTAATACAATCTGAATGGTGTACTTGTAAGAAGAGGAGATTAGATCCCACAGGGAGACACCACAGGTGCACTCACAGAGGAGATGTTACATGAGGACCTAGCCAGAGGGCAGCCATCTGCAAGCCAAGGAGAGATGCTTCAGGATATTCCCTGCACCCCAATACTTTAATCTTGAACTTCCAGCATCCAAAACTGTGAGAAAATAAATTTCAGTTGTTGAAGGCAAGCAGTCTTTGGTATTTTGTTAGGGTGGCCTTAATGAACTAATACAGTGATAACATTTAAAAATGTTCCATTATTTGTTCATAATTCATTGTCATAGCTATGAATATACACTAACTATTGGCATGCATTCTATGTGAAAATCCGTTTTATTGTTTTCTCGGGTTTTTGTATTAATTTGGTATTAATTCTGCAACAAATACACTTTTTAAAGGGTTAGGTCTAATTTTGATATATCCAAATCCAATCTCTAATACATGAGGAGCACATAGCTCCCCTCTTTTTTATGAAGTGGAGTTTCAACTCTCTTTAATCTTAATATAAGTTTTTGAATAGCTAATGCATATGACATCTTGGAGAGTTGACAGTGACTAGACTCCTTTGTAAGCGTTCTAATGATATTTACTAGCTGATAGGTAACCCACAGACTACTTTTCCAAGAATGTTTTAATAAAATACTCATATTTAATTTAGCGTGGTTGCTGTAAATAATCCTGGAATTTACAGATTTCTGAAATATAACTGGAGAGCAGAAGTTAGTCACATAATTCCTCTTCTTCTTATGCTATGTGAACAAAGAATAACAAAGTAAGATGCCCAGATCTAAATTGTTTCCTCTGGCTTAATGTATAATGCTTCTTTTATCAGTGTTCATTACTCCTAAACCAACTTGTGCCATAGTTGCAGGAAAAGGGAATTTAGAGACCTGCATTCAGATAGGTCAAGTCTCCTCTGGAAAAGAATGTCACATTCTTGTCTAGTATCTACTTATATCTTTTGATTATTACTTATTATTTATTTGGGGGGGGTAAATTTTGTTGTTTGATAGGAAATACGCTTCAAGTGAATATTTTTTAACAATCAAACCTTTTAATATTAGAGATTGATTTCAGCTGCAGCACTGTCTTTTACACCCATGAAACCTAAAACAAGGAGACTTCAAAAAGTTTGTGGAAAAATGGAACTAAAAGATAAAAATAAAAATCATAAACTTTATTCCTCTATATAAACTTTATCAAGTTCAAAACATTTTGCAAGTGATGATACCAGCCATTTAGTCCATCCCTAAAGAACTAAGTGTTCTGGGAATTTAACCATGTTAATAGTAGTCTTTTTCACATTATTAATTGAAGAAAAATAGGTGCCTCTTAAAGATTATTCAAAATTAGGAAATAAAAAGAATTCTAAAGGAGCCAAATCAGGACTGTATGGTGGGTGCCTAATGATTTTACATGGAAATTCTCACAAAATTGCTCTTATGTGATGACAGTAATGAGCAGGAGCATTGTCATAGTGGAGAAGAAATCTTTGGTGAAACTTTTCCAGGCGTTTTTCTGCTAAAGCTTTGGCTAACTTTCCCCCAACAGTCTCATGATAAGCAGAAGTTATTGTCCTTTGACCCTTCAGAAAGTCAACAAGCAACATGCCCTGAGTAGCCCTGAAAAACTATTGCCATGACCTTTGTTCTTGATGCTTTTGACTGGACCACTTTCACCTCTTGGTAGCCACAACATTGATTATGCTTTGTCTTCATAATCATACGGGTAAAACCACATTTTATCTCCTGCTACAATTTTTCAGAGAAATGCTTCAGGATCTGATCCCACTTGTTTAACATTTCCATGGAAAGTTCTGCTGTTGTCTTCAGCTGATCTGGGTACAACAGTTTTGGCACTCATGGAGCAGAAAGTTCTCTCTGCTTTAATTTTTCAGTAAGAATTGTGTAAGCTGAACCAATAGAGATGTCCATGGTGCTCTCTACTGTTTCTGATGTTAATTGTCAGTCCTGTTCAAATAGACATAAACAAGATTTTTTTTTCCTGGAAAATTGATGTGGATGGTTTGCTGATGTGGACTTCATCTTCAACATTGTCTCATCCCTTCTTAAGACAAGATATCCATTTATAAAGTGCTGTTTTTCTACCTCAAGCTTAATAAATTTGATGTTTGCCCTTGCTTCAATTTTAGTAGAATTCGTGTTGCTTTGATAGGAGTTCTTTTCAAACCAATGTCTTACCCTTCTTAGTGCCTCAAACTAAATTCTTTTCAGACATGTTATAACAAGTTAGAGGGAGTTTATTTAGGTGAAAAAAATTGAAATTCATTAGTAGTTTTTTCATAAAATGCATTTCCATGAACTTTTTGGAGATCCCTTACACATATAGCATTTTTTCAGGGTAAGGGTTGTAAGGAAATGGAAAAGATGTTTAAAAAAATAAAGACAGTTGTGTTGAAATGGTTTTTTCTCTAAACTTGGCATAAAGTTGCAAAAGCCTTTAGGAATATTATAGCAGAAAAATCTTGTCAGTGGAATATGTAGGAAATGGATTTAGACCTAGGGAATTGGTAAAGTGGATAGAGAGGTAATTACAAATGGGAAGAACTTTAACAAAATCTATAATTGGAAATAGTTACATGGGTTTCAAAGAACACAATGGAGAAGAGAAAAATTGATAGCATAATGGATGGTACATTATGAAAGGGAAGAAAAAGCTGCTGTGACAACCATATCTTTAAAGAGTCAGGTCAAATTTGGATATATTCAATTCTATTATAAGGATTCAAGTTTAGAATAAAAATTATTTGAAAACGAGACTGAATTGTCATCACAGTTAAAACCATAAAATAGAAAAACAATTGACTAAAGGATTGGGATGGGTTCAGCCATCCCATAGTATGACATATAATGCCTTTTTCAATGATATGCACCAGAGGACATGAGGAATTAGAAGATTTGGATTGTCAATGTACATCAATCCTTATGAGTAGAGAGGGTATTTCAGAATAAGCTCAGAGGGTACAAAATGTCTCCGAAGAAAGTATTCTGTGGTTGTGTTGCCTAAACAGGTTGCATAATTGAGGGGACTATTATGTGTGGAACAAGAATTCTACCTCTATTATTCTCTAATTGGAGTTGGGCTAAATGTATTCTTTACCCAGTTTTTCTTTTTTCTTTTTTCATTTTAACCATTTTTGTTTGCTTGTTTGTCCATTTAATTTTTATTGACTCAAAATTGATTATACAAATTTTGGGTGTTCAACATTGAGATATGTTGATCAAATCAATATTACCAGCATAAATATTGTTACAAATCATGATTATTCTTTATGCTCCTTGTCCAATCCCTCCTCATCCCCCTTTCCCTCCCACTCCCATCACTGTAGATTTCTTCTCTGCCTCTGAAAGAATAATGGTTACTCTGTTGATTTGCTGCCCAAAGATCTGTACAATGCTGAGAGGTGTGATCAGGTCCCCCAATACTATCATACAGCAGATATCTCTTCTGTCACTTTCAAATGGACTCTGTGGAGAGAGACATCCTCCTCCTTTCTTTATCTCTGCTGGTGACTCTCATTGTGTCAATGCACTCCAGTGGCTAGCGGACCACATGCGTGGTGGTTGTGGTGTATGGCTGCCTTCGTGGCAGCCATGGTTATTATGGTGGCTGTGGTAGGCCATTCACATGGAAATGTTTTCGGCCTGCTCCTTGGTGCTGGTGGTGTGCCTGGTTGTGGCAGGAGGGTCTGCTCCCGTTCTCCATGCCCTGGGTCCCTGGGCAGGCCCCAAGGTACTGGTGCAGTGAGGCTGATTGTGGGAGTGGGTCCAGTCCCCTTCTCCATGCCCCAGGTCCCATGGTAGGCCCCAAGGCACTGGCAAGATGTACCTGGTTGTGGGAGGGGGGGGGTCCAGTCCCTGCTCCATACCCCGGGTCCCTGGGCAGGCCCCGAGGTGCTATCACAGTGTGCCTGGTTGTGGGAGGGGGGGTCTGGTCCCCTTTTCCATGCCTTGAGCCCCCGGGCAGGGCCCTGAGATGCTGTCACAGTGTGCCTGGTTATGGAAGGGGGTCCAGTCCCCAGCTGCTAGCCCTAGGTCCCTGGGCAGACTCCAAGGCATTGGTGGTGTGCCTGGATGTGGGAGTGGGGTCCAGTAACAGGCTCCAATCTCCAGGTTCCTGGGCAGGGCCCCAAGGTTCTGGTGGTGTGAGTGGTTATGGGTGGGGGTGCTTCCCCTGGCCCCATGTTTCATGTCCCCTGAGGGCCCCAAGGCATTGGTGGTGTGCCTAGGCTGGAACTAATTTTTTGTCCTTTGCTTACTTCTAACACAGAGGAACTTCCGGTGGGAACCAGTATTTGAGCTGTGTGGTTGAGCTAAATTGCTGCTTTGCTGCTGTTTCTCTAGGGAAGGCTTTTTGTGCAACTCGAGGTTTAATGGTTGACCTTATAGGTACTGCCGGCTCTGATACTCGGTGCACCTGAGTTGTACAGAAATTCTTACATGGGCATGAGTTTTTTCATTAAACTGCACGCTATGCATTCTGCATTCCTGACCAGTCTCCTCTGAGTGGTCCTGCACTGACTGGGGAGCAGATTGGCTGTCCTTGCTGTGTCCCAGTGTTCTCCCGGTGGGCCCATCTCCCCCACTGCACATGCTCCAAACTCTTCCTATGGGACGGGCGCTGCACCAGTCCCTTGCATTGACTCACCGGCCTCTGAATGGCTCCCCTTTTTCAGTTGTTCTGGCTCACCACTCCTGCATTGGTCCATAGGAAACCTGTTAGTGGTCTTGCTGTCCCGGGGGCCACCAAAGTCCTCTTCTCCCCACCCTCCTCCAAGTAATTCCATCTGAAGGGCACGGCTGCAGCTTCTGCTTGCTCCTGCTCCATGTGCTCCAGTGTTGAAGCTGCTGCAGGCTGAAATGCTGAGAGCAATTTTTCTTTCTCTCATCATGGTTTCTCCCACCTTCATGAGTTCGATAGGTCTCTCCTCTTCACTTGAGCTCCGGCAGCCCCAGCTTGGCTGATGTTACATTTTTATAGTTGTAAATTTATTGATCTGTGGGAGAGAGTAATGCTGGGGACCGTCTATTCTGCCATCTTGACCGGAACTCCTCTTCACCCAGTTTTAATTAGGTATGCTAAATATGAATTTGTAAAACTTCCCAACCCCTCCTCTGTAATAAACATTAAGCAATACAGAAATCTTTGAAGGGCACAAGAGGTCACTGCTATGATCAAGGTGATGTTGAAAGTAGGAGCTTTGATTCTAATTTTTTTCTATCTCTCCCAGCTGAACTGTATGCAAGGCAGGTGGTGTTTGAAGGCTGGAAGTCGACAAGTGGAGAGTAAGGCAATTGGTTTTTCTAATAGCTTCAGCCATACTCGGCAGGGTAAATAATTCACAATAAGGTTATTGACAGAGTAGATTGACGTTTGTAATAGACTTAGTCATTACATTTTTCCATTTTTATCTCTGAGTTCAGCTAACAACAATTTCCATTTATGTGGAATAGCCTCTAGGACACACTACAGTTTTGCCAAAGAGATATTTGAATTTACTGTCATAGTGACACAATCGAGTGGGTCAAGACTTAGATTTGATAGCTCTTAAGAATAAGTGGGTGCACTGCATGAACATTATTATGATAATTGCTTCTTTGGAAAAAGAAGCACTAGAATATTTAGATACTTTAAACACCCACAGAACAAATAGAAGCTGCATGATAAACCCAGTCATTTTTCTCTTTTCGTAATTTTTTTTTTTTTTCTTGTTCGGACTTGGGGCTGAGGCTGAACTTGAGTTTACCAATAGAGAAATATATTTCAGCACAACGTGTAATATTTGTATTACTGAATTTGACCAAGTACAAGACAGTGCCTGGGGCAATGGGAAGCAGATTGCCACTGCCTCCTGCTATTTCAGTTTGTTTGATCTTTCTCCTCTAGTAAACGTGAAGGTGGATTGAATGTCTTTTTTAAAAGCAGCAGTAGATTCTGTTTGCTAGTATTTTAGTGAGGATTTTTGCATCTATATTCATCAAGGATATCGGCCTGTAGTTTTCTTTTTTGGTTATATCTTTACCTGGTTTTGGTATCAGGATGATGTTTGCTTCATAGAATGAGTTTGGAAGATTTGCGTCCGTTTCAATCTTTTGGAATAGTTTGTAAAGAATCGGTGTCAATTCCTCTTTGAATGTTTGGTAAAATTCTGCCAGCAACACATACGAAAAATTATTCATCACGATCAAGTGGGATTCATCCCAGGGATGCAAGGTTGGTTCAACATACGCAAATCAATAAATGTGATACACCATATTAATAAACTCAAACACAAGGACCATATGATCATCTCTATAGATGCTGAAAAAGCATTTGATAAAGTTCAGCACTCATTCATGACAAAGACCCTCTATAAGTTAGGTATAGAGGGAAAGTATCTCAACATAATTAAAGCCATATATGACAAACCCACTGCCAATATCATCCTGAATGGGGAAAAGCTGAAAGCTTTTCCTTTAAGAACAGGCACTAGACAAGGATGCCCACTCTCACCACTTCTATTCAACATAGTGTTGGAAGTACTAGCCAGAGCAATCAGAGAAGAGAAGGAAATAAAGGGCATCCAGATTGGAAAAGATGAAGTCAAACTGTCCCTGTTTGCAGATGACATGATCCTATATATCGGACAGCCTAAAACCTCTACAAAAAAACTGTTGGAATTGATAAATGATTTCAGCACAGTAGCAGGATACAAAATCAACACACAAAAATCAGTAGCATTTCTTTTCTCCAATAGTGAACATGCAGAAGGAGAAATCAAGAAAGCCTGCCCATTTACAATAGCCACCAAAAAAATAAAATACTTAGGAATTGAGTTAACCAAGGATGTGAAAAATCTCTATAATGAGAACTACAAACCACTGCTGAGAGAAATTAGAGAGGATACAAGAAGATGGAAAGATATTCCATGCTCTTGGATTGGAAGAATCAACATAGTGAAAATGTCCATACTACCCAAAGTGATATACAAATTCAATGCAATCCCCATCAAAATTCCAAAGACATTTTTCTCAGAAATGGAAAAAACTATTCAGACATTTATATGGAACAATAAAAGACCACGAATAGCCAAAGCAATGCTCAGCAAAAAAAATAAAGCTGGAGGCATAACACTACCTGACTTTAAGCTATACTACAAAGCTATAATAACCAGAACAGTATGGTACTGGCATAAAAACAGACACACTGACCAATGGAATAGAATAGAGAATCCAGAAATCAACCCACACACTTACTGCCATCTGATCTTTGACAAAGGCACCAAGCCTATTCACTGGGGAAGGGACTGCCTCTTCAGCAAGTGGTGCTGGGATAACTGGATATCGATATGCAGGAGAATGAAACTAGATCCATACCTCTCACCGTATACTAAAATCAACTCAAAATGGATTAAGGATTTAAATATACACCCTGAGACAATAAAACTTCTTAAAGAAAACATAGGAGAAACACTTCAGGAAACAGGACTGGGCACAGACTTCATGAATACGACCCCAAAAGCACGGGCAACCAAAGGAAAAATAAACAAATGGGATTATATCAAACTAAAAAGCTTCTGCACAGCAAAAGAAACAATTAAAAGAGTTAAAAGACAACCAACAGAGTGGGAGAAAATATTTGCAAAATATACATCTGACAAAGGATTAATATCCAGAATATATAAGGAACTCAAACAACTTTACAAGAAGAAAACAAGCAACCCTATTAAAAAATGGGCAAAAGAGCTAAGTAGGCATTTCTCTAAGGAAGATATCCAAATGGCCAACAGACATATGAAAAAATGCTCAACATCACTCAGCATCCGGGAAATGCAAATCAAAACCACATTGAGATACCATCTAACCCCAGTTAGGATGGCTAAAATCCAAAAGACTGTGAACGATAAATGCTGGCGAGGCTGCGGAGAAAAAGGAACTCTCATACATTGTTGGTGGGACTGCAAAATGGTGCAGCCTCTATGGAAAATGGTATGGAGGTTCCTTAAACAATTGCAAATAGATCTACCATACGACCCAGCCATCCCACTGTTGGGAATATACCCAGAGGAATGGAAATCATCAAGTCGAAGGTATACCTGTTCCCCAATGTTCATCGCAGCACTCTTTACAATAGCCAAGAGTTGGAACCAGCCCAAATGCCCATCATCAGATGAGTGGATATGGAAAATGTGGTACATCTACACAATGGAATACTACTCAGCTATAAAAACGAATGAAATACTGCCATTTGCAACAACATGGATGGACCTTGAGAGAATTATATTAAGTGAAACAAGTCAGGCACAGAAAGAGAAATACCACATGTTCTCACTTATTGGAGGGAGCTAAAAATTAATATATAAATTCACACACACACATACACACACACACACAAACCGGGGGGGGGGAAGAAGATATAACAACCACAATTATTTGAAGTTGATACAACAAGCAAACAGAAAGGACATTGTCGGGGGGGAGGGGGCGAGGGAGAAGGGAGGGAGGTTTTGGTGATGGGAAGCAATAATCAGCTACAATGTATATCGACAAAATAAAATTTAAAAAAATAAAATTAAATAAAATAAAAATAAAAATAAAATAAATAAATAAATAAAATAAAAATAAAAGCAGCAGTAGAACCTAGATAGTCTAATGTAAAGTGAATGTAGGGATGACATATTTACAGTATTTCTGTAATTGCTCTCCTTTGGAGCTTTAAAGAGACTGTTTATGGAGGTCCTTATGGCACAACTAGATTTTGCTGTACTTAGGGGTAGAATGTGCCCATTGACAGTTTCATTTGGCCTGAAATCACATTGAGCGAATACTATTTTCCTACTGAATTCGTGGTATAACTTTTGGCTTTTTGCATTTCAAAACAGTCTTTATTTGTTACATAAAATATTTCAGGCTTATGTTTTACTTTTTATTTTAATACAAGTATCATATTTTAATCAATGTGATTTCAAGATGCCTGATATAAATATTCCCATTTTTATTTTATTTTATTTTTTAGTTTTTTGAATGACTTTGTTTTAGAAGTGTCTTTTGTATAGAGAAAATAACTGCTTCCCAGGGATGATGACAACAACCAAAGGCTTTGAATCTCCCTACAGACTGGTTTCAACCAGCCAAGTGAGCTGAGCTATCAAAAGTAAAAGAAATACTTTTCTCTTATCGAACTGAATGCACAAAAGTGTGTCATATTCAAAAAAACTTTTAAACTATTCAAAATAAAACAGTGCTTGGCTTTTCAACAATCATTTGTTTAAGAAAATACTTAGATAAGCAAAGTAAAGGCACAAAATGTTATAATATTTGGTATAGTGAATCTTTTGATATTACCCCCTCAATATTCCTTGTATCCCATCATATTCCTCTATGTATCTTTATCCCTCCTTCACAAGAAGATGTAAGGATTTAGCAATAAATGTCCTCTTACCCTAAGACTTAATAAAAAATGTAAAGAAAGTGAACTCTTTTATTGAAGAAACCTAGCAAATTTGGAGCCACAAAAGTAATTATTTCACATTTGACTATGCATCACCAGTTGCTACCATGGTTCTCCAGAATACTTTAATATAGTATAACAATTAGATTTCAATTTTACATTACAGAGGTGTTGTCATTTCAAAGTACAAAGATTGACTGCTACAAAACAAATCAAAATGAATGCAAATAATGGGCCTTTTACCATAAAATGTTATTTTATTAATAATCTGAACTCTGAATTCTCATGGTTTCAAAAAGATGTCTCTACGTGGTCAGTCTATTAGTCTGAAATAAAATGATAGGCAAATAGAAAGCTATGAGTAAAATCTATTTAAATGTAAATATGGTGTTAACTATTCTATATAAACAAATCAATAATCTATAGTTGCCACTCTTTGGAAAAAACAATTACATAGCTTGTCACTATTAGGACTATGATTTCTCAAAATCACATGCCTTTGAAATTGAGTATTTAAACAAAAAAATATTTTATTTTATATTCTCATTACTAAAGAATGATAATTCAAGATTATTAAAATTAGCCATAAATTGGTTAATTATATTTAACAAGGGGTTGCAAGATTATGCCACACCAAAAATTAGAGCTTGGGTTCTTTGGCCAGTAATATGTTATAAAACTGCAAACTAAATATTATCAAGGTAATATTGAAATTAAAATAATTGCTCATTCATGTGTGATAATAACGCAAAGTTTTCTACTGACTTAGTTTGTACCATATCGCTGAAAAAGAATATGGAAAAGCAGTACTAGACAAGGCATCACATGAGAATGTGGATATGAGAAAATTCAGTTTTGAACATTTAGACTAACCTTAGTTCTACAAAAATATTAGTTGCAATTTTCCATAACCATAAGTTTTGTGTAATATAACCACAGTGTTAAAATTGCGCATCTCAATAATATAAAGGAGAACAAAATTAAAGAAAAACTATATTCTGGTAACCTCAGAAGCACTAAATTTTAAAAGCAGGTGGATTATTTAAATAACAAAATTCTTTATATACTTATGCTAATATTAATAAGTAGCTAAAACTGTAAATGTAATGGCTAAGAGGCTCATAATTAATTTAAGTAAAGTTCCTTCAAAATCGGTTTGTTGTGGCAAGTTGATCGTACCACTTTGAGTTAGAAAATTACTTACCTGACCTTTCTTATAACCACCATTTAAATCTGTGTAGGATCTCATATTATGCAATACATTCAGATCCCAAAATCCATATATTCCCCATGCATACATACAAAGTATTAATTTGTAAAGCTTAAATTTAGCATTCTTATTTAAACCCAAGAAACAACATTGTACTTCTACAAAAAGCAGCAATCCACTAACAAACATCTGAAAAAGTATAGAACAATTGGAAATCTTGCTTTTCCTCCCTGTCCTCTCTCTCTTTCTCCCTTCCTCTCTTCCTCCCTTCCTTCCTATCTTATTCCCTTTGATTCTTTTTATCATTCTTTCTTGATTTTCATCCTTTTTCCCTCATATTTGGAACTAATGATTATTCTGTTACACAATGTATTGATGAGTTCCCCTGAGAACGGCTAATGACGTTATTATATGAACACGTTGCTCCTGTTCACCCCAAAATAATTCACAGAAAACATGGTATTTTCCTCTTACAGTCATGGTTCAGGATTTAAACTTTGTCCTTTCCCCCAAATAAGGGCACACCATATTGATACTACAATCTATATACAGGAACTATGAAAACCCAGACTCCTAAAATAAGACTTGGCATTATTTGATAAATGAGTGAATGAGAAAAATAGAAGCATTTATGTATGATGTCAAATAGATTAAATTCCAAGGACTTTCAGTTAAATATGGAATTAGATACATTTAGCTCTATTCACTCTGGAAATAATACCAAAATAAAGATAAAGGAATAAAAGCTGAAACATTCACAGACGCAAAGAGAAAATATGAATAGAGGTACAGAATCTAGAATGTTATGTTGTAGAGGAGGTTATTAAAGAGAAGAAAGAGGTAAGCTGAGGGATTTGGTTAAAACCTTGGGATTGCTTGAATACCTCTAGAAAAAGATTGTTAAAATGTAGGTTTTCACTTAGCCTCCACAAATAGGAAATGTCCATGCTAACCACTGCATGATATAGAAGAGTTTAAAGCAGGTACATGCCACTCTCGGTTAAATGACCACAACTGAGAAGAGGGATGAAGGACGTACAAAAATGAGAGGACTAAATAAATAGCTACATGCATATTCATGGCAATTCTGCCTCCTTCCACTTATCAACAGACTGGAGATTTAGGCTGCAAAAAAATGTGAAAACTAAACTATGAAATTATAAGAATAGAGACTGAGCCTAATCAATGAGAAAAGGTAAGCAAAATCAGCATCATTAAGTTTATGTCTGTGTGCCTGTCTTTTATATGATTTAACAGTTTATCTTTTTGCCAGGAACATATTTCCAGAGATGGGAGACTGGATACTCTTTTCTGGAAGTGAAGAAGGGTTCGAATAGACAGAAGCTATGAAAATATGGAGTTGTGGAGGGTTCCCAACCAATCGATAACAGTAAGTCCCTAAATGGACAAGCCCCATGCATTAAGACAGGAGGTGAATGATAAAGAGCAAAGTAAATATAATGTGGGACTAGGAGAAAACAATAACACAGAAGGTGCAGAAAGAAATATAGGACACTGACAAAAAACAAGAATTAGATGTTACAAAAAAAAAAAAAAAACTACCAGAGAATAAGAATGAGCCCCATAGATGATTTTTAAAATGACAACAAAATATTTATCAAAATATTCAAGTTTAAAAAACTCTCAGAATAAAAAATCCAAAGCAAAAATTCCAGACCTTAGCTCAAAAAATGCAAAAAAAAAAAAAAAAAAAAAAAAAATGCAAAAAAAAAAGTCAAAAAGCTATAAATGAGACAAGGGGCAAGAAAATTAGAGAACCATTCTCTGTGGCCCAGTATCTAATTACTAGCATCTGTAAATGAGAAGTTTGAAAAGATGCAAGTGAGTAAATTGTCCCCAAAAATTTGTGAAAATTTTCCGGATCTAAAAGACATGAAACCATTGTAATGAAACCATTAAATCTCTGGCATAATTAATTTTTTTAAAAAACATTACCAATGGCATACCTCTGAGAACTTTTAGAAAAAGGGATTTTTAAATATACGGTAAAATATTACAGAGAATGGAAGATAGAATTCGAGAAGAAAAACTGTACCATGGATCCAAACAGCAGTACTAGAACTAAAAGCAGTACAACAAAATCTTTAGAAGTTTGAAGAAACATTATTTTCAAATAATAATTCTATACCCATACAAAGGAAAAGCAAAACATAAAGATAATTTCAAATATCAACATATCAAAACTTGATCCTCATTATTTCTTCAGAAATTAATAGATAGGTTTTTCCCTAAAATGTGTGAAATAAACCAAGAAAAAATAAATAAACAAACCAATGTTTGAAAGAGGAATCCAGAGATGCATTACAGTATTGATATGAAGGAAAGTCTCTGGACGTCAGGTAAGACACTGGGTTCCAGAATGGAATATGAACACAGGTCCTTATACAAGTAGTGAGTCTTATATTTGACCTTGAAGAATTAAATAAACTTAACTCACAGTTTGAGAAGAAATTTAAACACATAAAGATAGGAAAAAAAAATGACTATTTTTAACTTCTGAAAAATTATTTTAAAAATATAATCAATATTCTCAATAGGGAACTGTATTTAGAAAGATATATAATGGGGAGTAATCAATAAATATTCATGAATTAATGCATAAATGAATAAGTGATTTCAATCATAATCAATAAAATGACATCATCTCAAACTATACTATGAAAGGGGAAAACAAAGAGGTGAAGCAGTGCAAATATATATCAAAATTTTGGGTGTAATTAGAAAAAAAAATAACAAAAATAAAAAGTTTGTAATTCTCTTTATAAAAATCATCCAGTATTTACTTTTGGAATTTTTCATGAAATTTCTTTTGCCTCTTGAGATTGAAAAGATTCAAGAAATGGTAAACAAGAGAAATCAAGTTTTTATAGAAATTGGCACATTGATACGAATAAAATATGATTAACCAGATTAGTAAAATAGGGCATCATAAAATGTAATTAAATTAAGGATAAAATTAAGAGTGGAGTCTTTGCTATTACCAAAGGGCCAGGACTAGCATGTGGCAGGTGAAGCCACAAAATTGAAGGTATTTGTCAAGAAACTCAATTATCAAGATAAACAATATTTTAATGCAAAGGTTTTAAAAATAAAATTTAAAGCAAAAAGCCTGTGATGAGCAAAATATCACATTTAAAAATTTTAAATGTATTAGTGGATGCATTGCAGTCACCCTTATGTGTGGGGCATGTGTAGAAGAACTTTACTACTGAAGAAATTGAGGAGACGGAGCCTTATCTTCAGCAGCAGTAGTAGTGATGATGGCGACAGTGAGGATCACAATGACAGGGTTTTGGTAGGACAAGGTACAAGAGTTTCACGCGTTATGATGTTCCCTTCTCCCCTATTTGGTCCTCCTAAATAGCATGAGGACGTAATTTTGTCAAAGACTTATCAACACAGAAGATAATAAGCATAATATCTGATTTTTGGTGAGTAGTGGAGGTCCTTTCACAACTAACACAGAAATTATATTTATAAGAAGTAATGAATGTGAACTCTTTTGTGAGAAATATGTATTATGATGCCTTCCAATAGTTTGAGCATCATAAAGATGATTCGAGCTTGTGCCTGAGAGCTTAATCTAGAAGTCTCAGGAATCACAGCCTTAGGTCAAAGATTTCCTCAAGCCAACCACCTAATTTGCTATCAAGCTCTTGGTAATTCTCCATCGTCTTCGTAGTCCTTGTATTCTATGATGTGAAGAGAAGGACCCTGAGGAGCAGAGAAGCACGTGTACTGCAAATCAATAGTCACATTCAAGGCAACTCCAACCATGGTGATGTGAAGAGGTTGGGGAAATCCTCTCTGCAAAAAAAACTGATCAAATTAACCCAAACTATCATTTCAGGATTCTAGAAATAGGCTAAAGACAGACAGCAATTTGAGAAGCATTTATTCATGGAAAACTGGTGAACCTTTAGGAAAACACAGCACTAGTCTGTCTGTGGTCTTCTTATCTAAGGCTGCTCCTACCCCTCCATAGCTAGTGCAAGGATGTGGGGGCCCTCAAGCGGCTTTGTGCCTATAGCGGGTAGAATGGATCTGGGGCCAGGAGCAAATATACCACAGCTTTGTCCCCTCATAGTAGTGAACATGATAGGAAACAAATTGGTAAAAATCACACCCAGGGTTCTTGACCAGGAGATTCTGAAGTGAAAGAGTCATAGAATGGCTATATATGCTCTCCGCATATCCATAGTTACTGGGAAACTGTACACAAGCCTAGGAGACACGCAAGAGGGCCTGGTGGACAGCAAAGGTCATGGACGACTTAACAAGTAGCTGAAATCTGAATGTGCTTCCCAACTAACTCAGTGAGGAGTGGAAGCCTTGCAGGCCTGAGGTGTTTGAGTGCTACCTCTGCCCAAATCATTGCCTGAATATTTAACTACATAGATACAGACTGATCCTTTGGAAATGAGGCTTAAAAATAAAAACGAATTATATAAAAATGTAGTAGAAACAACAATAGTCATTCACAATGAGAGAAACAGTGTCCAAGGGTCCAAAGTTTAAGTTCGGATAAGTCACTTTTAAAAAAAGAAGAATATATGGCTCAGACATTGGCTTTATCAGACAAAGGCCCACAAACATCTATTATAAATATATTTAAGGAATGTATTAATATGTTCTATTACAGATATGTTCAAAGAATTTAAAGAAACTATGCTTAAAGGATCACTTAGGCTACATACATAATTTTTCTAAGGTTCTACATAAAATAACAGATAAAAGCCAATAATTTTCAATGGGTAAGTTGATTACATTAGCTCAATGTGTAAAATGACTTTAAATATGGATACATTTTTAGAAGTTAAAGTGATCATAATGAGAAAATACAGTAACCATGTTTTGTGTAAATCAGTTACATTTTTATGTCATTTTCCAAAGGCATAATATTAGACTGTATCCTGGGGAAATTTTTATTTTTATAATATTTAAACTCTTCCTTTATGGATTTAAAGAATGACTTCCAAATTATATGAAAAAATATCTGTATTAAAATTAGGTCATTGTATTTATGGTGACCACATTCCTGTTATTTTCAGTACTAATTATATTTTATTTACAGAAATTTCTTTTTGTTTATCTTACCAAAAATTACATTAAGGCAACTTACTTGATAAGAAATATTATATAAATTAGGGAAGATACATGTCATTAAATGAAAGACTTTAAAAAGTAGAACAACCTCTGTGGAATTACAACTTGAATGAATAATTCACCAGCTGTTATTATAGGTCAAATATGTGTATTTCAGTGGAAACACTTGAGATTTCTAATTGTTCACAGTCGAATTCCATTTGATTTCCTTAATCTATTTTTCTTCTTTGATCTCTCACCATATGCAGTACTGTATTAGTGGTTTTTATTAATGGTAATTTTCTTCTACTAAGGGGAATTAATATCTGAATATCTGAGCTTTGCATATGAGTGTGTAAAATCATCATAGTTCTGAGTAAAAGCCCTTTTTTGGCCTAAGTGCTAATCTTAAAAACAAGGTTACAACACTTAACGATTCATTATTTATTATGAAAGGACTGAGTTTCATATTTTTGCAAAGACACTGCTTTTAATTTCTTCAATCAGGTATATACATACTTTCAATATATTATAACCATGCTGTAGACTGTAGTTTCTCAAACTGATGTCGGTGAGTAGTTCCAAGAGATTTGGATGTTATCTGAATTTATTTAAAAAAAAAAGTTTATATAACTGTATCAATAAATATGTCTATTTTTCAGGAGTGAAACTCAGATTCTTTGACAAGTTCATGAACGCACAATAACATCAAAATCTAAATAACTATTGGGGTGAACATATATCACCCCAGTACTTATATGTACATATATTTAAAATAATAGCTTTAACCTTAATGAGCTACCTAAACAACAAAATCTATGTGATAGTATTTAGCCTTTATTAATCAATGTAGGATCTTCATATTCTGAGTATATATAGTATTGCAATTGGTGGCTTGTAAGCTAAAATTTCTCGTGTTAATTAGATAGTAACCATGTAAACCATGCTCATAGCTTAGGCAAATTCACTTCAGTGAATGGGGTTTTGGAGCTATAGATGATGAAATATTTATTTTCCTGAGGTTGAAGAAATTAAGATTCATGGAGAGTGTGATCTAGGATTAAAAATAATTCTATACTATTCATTGCTTATCTTAAGATATCCTTGGCTTTATTCAGTTCACTGATATATTGTAGTATGTTTCACAAGAGTGTATAAATTATTCATTGGGCCAAAAAAAAAAAAATCAAAATTTGCCAACACATTCATAAATTAACACTGAATTCAAGCTTTAGGACTTTGTATAAAATGATAAATTGTTTTTACATTGACTGAACATAATATAACATTATTGTATACAAAAATTAGATGGCCATTCTTTTTTAGCCATAATAACTCTATCGTATGCATTAATACATTTTGGGTGTATCTTTGCCTTGACTGGCCTCATACTAATAGCATGATAAGGCATATGGACTAATCATGAGAAACTAGACTATTTTATTTAAGACTGTGTCTTGGACTAGATACAAGACATTTTCTCCATTTAAGATTAAGCATTGGGTTTACAGAGTGAGCATTTTACAGGCTAGAAGACAACACTTTAGTGAAGGTGATTGTTGGATGAGAAATGTACAGGAGCACAGGCTCTTCAAGCTTTGCAAATAATAACTTTTATGTTGTGGACTGCTCAGAGATATTCAGTCAAATGAGGGAAACAGTAGGAAACATAAGAAAGGCAATGAATTGTGCTGCATTGCAGACCTGAGGTGGAGTCTATATTTTACTACCTTCATGCAGTTTCATATTTCTAAAACTGAATTGAGATGCAGTTCTTGGGGTGTCAATGAGTTGATGTTTGTAAAGCCAGGGCTAAGACACAGTAAAAAAATACTTATCCTTTATGAGAGAAGTAAAAAATCTGTTTTTAAAAAGCTGAGTCTTTAGTTTTAGTGGCAAGAATGTATTTTTTCTAGTCCTATCATGAGTCTTTACTGGAATTATCACATAAAAAAATATATTTTAGTTACTTTGGAGTATCAGCTCGGGGGTTTCTCCTGGATGTACCTAATAGTGAATTCTCTGTATAAATGAAGGAATCCTTCTCCAGAAAGGGTTTTATATACTTGAAGCCTCAACAATGAAATCTTTATGTACCAATATCAATTTATATTGGCAAAAAGATTGTAGTAACTTTCACTGGAACCTTAAAATATACTCTTTTATCTATCTATCTGTCTGTCTGTCTGTCTGTCTGTCTATCTATCTACCTACCTATCATCTATCTATATGCACCCTCCCAATAACAGTCCTAAGCTTTGAATATTGACTCAATTCTCCTTTCTTCCTAGTGCATTACTTTAAGAGCAATAAATCAAAAGGCCCATGACATTGCAAAAAAGAGTCTTTCTTCACTTCTCTCCTCCTTTTTTTGATAAATAGTAAGTACCTCTTTAGAAATTTTAATGTGACATCACTGAATAATGTAATGATCTTGTTAGCTGGAAAAGATTACATTCATACATACATAAATACATAAATAAATAAATAATTTGATCCTACAGGTAAAATCTGCCTTCTGAATATAAATTGGAATGGTCAGATGCAAAAGGAAAATATCAAAGTTCAAAAATTGTTTTAACTATTCAAATAGAAATAATTCCCCAACTTTTTGTTATTTCTCAGAGAAGCAAATTATTTAGCCAGAAATATAAAGGATTTTGAAGTATTTCTACATGTAATAATGTGTACAGGCTTTATGATTTAGAAAGTCTCAATCTAGTCAGAAAGTAACACATGCGGACTAGGAGATTCACTGCTAAAAAAGTATGTTCTGGAAGGTAATCTAAGGGTATGGCAGAAAAATAATTTGCCGAAGAAATTAAGCATGTGACACATGGATTCATTCAACCATTTCAGTGAAACCAGAAATAGAGATGTGATTATCTAAGAAAGATCTGTGGAGGACCCTTTTGTCTAATGGCGTAGAAAACACAGGAGACTCACAAGGTTATTGAGAATCTTATATCAGTTAAAACACTGCCAGCTTGGATAGAAAAGGACAGAAGCTTGAGATGAAAGAAAGCTGTAAGACCTCAAAAATTCTACAGGTACAAAACAGCTGGTAGGGCTATTCAGCTGCAAACATGAGCTACTCTTTAAGAAAATGAACAAATAACTCTGAAGGAAGAGCCTTGGACCCAGACAGTAAAGCCACAATTACAGAAGCAGAGGCTGGTGTATCCAAGTGACCTGCCCGCAATATCACAGGCCCAGTGGGTGGAGCACTGAGTCACAGCAGATTATTGCCAGGACTTGAAACTTACTGGAATTTGTGCGGCTTGACTTTTTACCTATTTAGGTCTCATGTCCTCTTTATTTCTCCCATTTTTTTCCCTATTGGGATGGAAATGTCTATAACTGTTATTCTATGTCTCTCTGCCTCACCACTGTATTTTGGAAGGAGATAAGTTCTTTTCTAGTTTCACAGATCCACAGGCCAAAAGGAATTTTGCCCCAGGATGGATCATACTCAAAGTCTCATCCATATTTGATCCAGATGATATCAATAGATTCGTGGCTTTTGAGCTTATAATACTTAGATGACATTTTTGAGGAGTTGGCACTTGTAGGGATATTGGGATAAGATGAATAACTTTTGCATGTGGGACAGATGTGAATGGTTGAATGCCAAAAGGAAGACTGTAGTAGGTTGAATGGTGGTATCAGAAAGACATGTCCAGGTCATAATCCCTGGAAACTGTGAATCTCGCCTAATGTGTTAAAAGACTAAATACTACTTTACATGGAAAAAAAAAAAAGTGTGACTAAATTAAGAGGTTTGAGAGGAGTAACTTATTCTAGATTACCCAGATGAGCCATGAATCTGACAGCAAATCATCTTACGGTGAAGCAGCCTAAGATATGACAGAAACACAGAGGACACTATGTATATCCAGAGGAGACAAGGCCATGTGAACACAAAGGCAGAGATTTCAGTGAATGCTGCCAAAAGTCCAAGGAATACCAAGGAATTCCAATAGCCAGCAGAAGTGGGAAGGGGCAGGCAATGGATCCTAAATTTTTTAAAAAGAGGTAGGCTTTGTTTTAATCCCTACAGGAAAAATGTTTAAGTACACTGCATAGACATTTAAGACTTTGTACCCTCTCTTTCAATTTTTCCATCCTCCAGAATATGGTCTTTTTCTCTACCTTAATGTTTCTAACTTATTAGCAATAACTTAATCTAGATGAATATAGTTAGTCAGAAGAGCACTATCAATTTGATCTAATTGATATTTTATAAATACTCCATCCAACAACAGCAGAATAAATATCAGTCTCATTCTCACATGTAACTTTTACCAAGATAGACCAGATTCTGAGTCGTAAGAAACATTCTATTGCCAGAATAAAAATCATACAATGTTTTCAGATCACAATACATTAAACTAGAAATCTACAATAGAAAGATAGCTGAAAAATATCCAAATATTTGGGGAATAAGCAATACACTTCTCAATAACACGTGAGTCACAGAGTTTTTCAAGTTGAATTAAATGAAAATGAAAATGCAATTTATCAGGATTGTGGGATGCAGTAAAAGCAGCACTTACAGAGGGAAAACTACAGCACTAAAAGCACATATTAGAAATAAAAAATAATCTAAAATCAAGTATCTTAGTTTTAAATATAGGAAACTACAGACAGAAGAGAAATTTAAGCCTCTAAATCACAAAAATAATATCATAGAGCAGAAATTAATTAAAATGAAAACACAATAACATTGAGAAAATCAAGAAAACCAAAAATTGTTTTTTTGAAAAGCTCAATCGTATGGATAAGCTCTATCCTAGCTAACCAGAAAAAAAGAGATAAGATACAAAGTAACAACATCAGAAATAAAAAAGAGATCATCACTATTGTCCCAAAACCATTAAAAATATAATAAAGGAAGACTGAGAACAACTTTATGTCACACAATTTGATAACTGATATGAAATGAACAAAATCCCTGAAAGATGTAAACTACAAAATTTGCATGAGGAGAAAGAATATAAAAAGATCTATCATTATTCAACAAATTGAATTAATAATTAATAACCTTGCAAATAAGGAAGCACCAGGCCCAGAGATTTTCTCTTGTGAATTCTGACAAATATATAAAGGAAAAAAAAAAAAGATAACTTGTTACAATTTACAATCTATTACAGAAAATAAAAGCAGGGGATATACTTCTTACCTCATTTTATAAAACCTGCATTCTCTAAATAGCAAAACCAGATAAAGTTATTAGAATAAAAGAAAACATCAGACTAATACTTTTCATGAATATAGGTATAAATGTCCTTAACAAATAGTATTATGACAAATCTAACACTGTAGAAAAAAAAATTATACACCATGACCCAGTACTTAAGACTGGTGCTATATTTGAAAATTAATTACCCATCACATCAACAGGTAAAAAGTAAAAAAAAATATGATCATATTATTTATGTAAAACAAAAATTGACAAGCTCTAAAACCCAGTCTTGATTTTTTTTAAAACTTTCATCAGACTAGAAATAGTACTCTCGCGATGTGACAAAAACTAAGAGACCTGTAGCTAACATCATACTAAATGTTAACAAACTGTACACTTCCCTCCTAAGATTGGAACAAGACGAGAATGTCCTTAACCACTCCTATTCAACAAACATAAGGCTGTGCCAGTGCAATAGATACAAAATGGAAAACAAAAGCTGTGTAAGTTGGAAAGGAAGAAATAAAACTTTCTCTATTCAAAAACAATGATTGTCTATCTAGAAAATCTCAAAGAATTGACAAAAAATGGATGAAACTTTTGTGACCAATACATAAATACAGTAAGATCACAGGGTGCAAGGTTAATATACAAAGACAAAGACACAGAATAGTCAACACAATACTAAAGAAGAACAAAAGTTGCAGAAAGGACACTGCTTGATTTCAACTTTAGTTTATAAAAATGTATTAATATTGGCTCATTAATTGTGACAAATGTACCGTAGTAATGTAAGATGCTAATAATTGGGAGAACTGGGTGTGGGGTATATGGAAACTTTCTGTACTATCTTCTCAATTTTTCTGTAAATCTAAAATTGTTCTAAATAATAAGATATATTTTTAAAAACTACAGAGACAGAGTAAATACGTGCTTTGTTATGGCTGGTATAAGAACAGGGAGTAATATAAGATAATGCCAATGAGGGGATCTTTTTGAGATGTTAGAAATGTTCAAAAATTGAACTTTTGAAATGGTTGCATAACTCTTTAAATGTACTAAAAATCAATAAATTGTACACTTAAAACTAATAGATTTTAGTAAATGTAAATTATAACTTAGTAAATCCATTAAACAAAAAATATTTATAATTTATGTACTTATATTAGAGAGAAACTGTTTAGGGTTATATACATATTTTGGCCGAAGCCAAAGAGAAAAGACCACGTAAAAGAAAAAGAGGAATACTGACATTTAGTGGCAGAGGAAGAGGAGAAACTCAAGATCAATTTCTTTCACTATCAGTAGCTGTCATTATTATTATTATTATTATTATTATTATTATTATAAGTAGCTAGATGCAATCTAACATAATTTAAAACTAAATACAGTTTTTGCTATGGTGTAAATGTTTGTGTTCTTCCAAAATTCATGTTGAAACCTAATCCCCACTGCGGTGGTATTTACAGATGTGGCCTTTAGGAGGTGATTAGTTCCTGAGGGCTCCATCCTCATGAATGGGACTAGTACACATACAAGAGAGGGTTGAGGGAGATTGTTTTCCTTTCCACCTTATGAGGACACATACAGAAGGTGCCATCTAGGAGAAATGGACTGCAAATCTTCTGGCAACTTCATCTTGGACTTCCCTGCCTCCAGAGATGTGAGCAATAAATTTATGCTAATTATAAATTACTCAGTTTGTGGTATTTTTGTTATAGCAGCCCAAACTAAGACAGAAATTTGTACCAGAACTGGAATTTCTGTTAGTGCCTATTCCATCATGGTATTTTGGAAGTACATAACTCATTTGATATCAAAGACTCACATCTGGAGGGGAATTTGCCTCAGGATGAAGCAGACCTTTGAGTCTCACCCATATGTGATTTAGATGATACTCAGTTGAAAATTAGGACTCAGGCTTTGGGTTCATAAAATGAGTTAAGACTTTTGGCATTATTGGAAAATGTATTTTGCACATAAGAAAGACAAGCATTTTGTGGAGCCATGGGTGGAATGCTATATTCTGAATATTGGTGCTCCTGCCCCCATTCATATATTGGAACCTAACACCCAATGTGATAGTATTTAGGGGTGGGGCAGTTGGGGAGTGAATAAATCATAAAGGCCCCACCCTCATAAATCTCATAAATGGGATTAGTTTCCTTACAAAAGAGGATTAAGGAATCTACCTTTCTTCTTCTACCATGTAAAGACACACATAGAAGGTGCTATCTGTGAGAAATGGTCACACACCAGACACTGAATTTGCTTGATCTTGGGCTTCTCAGCCTCCAGAACTATGAGCAATAAATTTCTGTTGTTAATAGATTATCCAATCTAAGATATTTTGTTATGGCAGCTCAAATGTATTTGAGCAGTTTTCTCTAATTTATCATAAATATCTTCTTGAGCTAGCTGAATACCAAAATAAATTTTGTCTTGGCCCCAAGAGAAGACACAATCATCCTATTAAATGCTCCCTTTTTGTAAAAAGCAAATTCCTCATGGGACCTTTAAATTTTTTCTTCTGGTTTGTTTTATGAAATACCCTGATAGATCTGCTCCTTACTTTTGTAGGACTCAAAGCATGAACGTAGCACATTTAGAGAGTTCTGAGGTTGGATTACAAAGCAAGTATTACAAGGGGATTAAAGTATGGGTTTACACATACCAATGAAACTTACTAACTCCTGACTCTGTGAATGCGTAGGTAGCAGGAGGATTGCCACAACAGGTCCTCAAAGGCATGGGGCCAGAGTGTGCCGGTTTTTTGAGATGAAGATAAATACTGCCCTTTTACTTTACAGATTCTTTGGTACAGATCTATTGTTGGAGTCTTTTTCTTATCCTATTTGGAATTCACTCTTGACTATTTGCTTGGGACAGAATATTGAATCAGGTTGTACCTCCTCCTCCAGTTTTGTTTGATTTTCATTATTGTATTATATTTTTCACTTTTTAAAAATTTGTCCGTGCTTTGAAAAGAGAGTAAAAAACACTTCAGACACTACCACATTTTAAAAAATTAAAAATGGTTAGTGTCTGTCTTTTAATCAAATATGAAAATTTGATTAGGGTAACATGCTCATGTTAGTAAGAAAAAGTTGTTGTTTATTTATTTATTTATTTTTCATGCCCTTTTTCATTAGACCAAAAATATAATGTTGGTGTTATTAAGTTTGTTCTCTACTGAGATGCATTACTGACTAGATTTGATTTAGGAACCTCAGGTATTTCGTACCCTTATATGTGACATACATTATAAACCTGCTGAGAAACAGAGATGTCAACATACGAAGGCCAAAATATTATTTTCTTCTCGATAAAGGCTTTGTTAGAAGACACAGTTAGTATATGACAGCAAGTATTCTCTTAGTCTAGAAACACTGAATTAGGCAGACTTAACTACAGGTAGAGATTTCTGGTGTGGAGGAACAAAGGGAAATCTGTATTCTAGGCAGCAACATTGTTCCCAAGAGAAGTAAAAGCACAAGAATATGGTGTATATATGCACAGTTTCTCCTCAAAACTCGACTCTTCAGGTTATTCATCTTATTTTTTGAAGGTGAAGATGAGTGAGAGGACAAAAAAAGACATTATTTTATATCTAAAAATGACATATAGATATATATTAATTATATATGATATATGTATAGTATTATTTGAGCTTCCGTCACATGGAATGGAATATATAGAGTGGAGAAGAAGCAGTACTTATTTATGAATTATGGAAATAATCAGTATATCATAATCAGAGATAAAAAATTGAATCCACTTTACTGTAACAAAAGATAATGAAGCATGTTAGGTAAATAATGATACAGTAAAGGTAGAAGGGTATGTCTGGGCAGAGTATGTTTTCTGAATGTGGGTGAAGGACATATGTATAGATGTGAGTGTATACTAATATGAGTAAGGAGAATTCTTTCATTTAAAGAGAGAAAAAGAAAAGAAATAGAGAAAGAAAAAGATTGTGCCAAACATAAACTTTTTTCACTTCATATTTTTTAATATACTCTTATTGGTCAAACATGACATTTTTGGTAGATTGACTGTACATTCTCCTGGGCCAACTTTATATCATTGTTTACAATCTTAACTAGGTCACTGTTTATTATCTGGGAGAGTTCACTTGAAATCACTTTGAAGCTATTTCCTTCGGGTTTTGCCTGGGTGTACGAGGAGTTTCTCCCTAATTACTATGCCATAGATTTGACTCTCTACTTCTTGCAGGCTGTTTCTTGACACTAGATCTTTTTCCATCAAATATTTATTAGTGTTCGCACTGTGTACAGGGCAATGTACTATGAAGTAAAGAAGATAAGGAGTCAAAGAGATGTGTTCCCAGATCCCACCAGGTTAGCTGTTTGAAATAGTCACAGGGCATATGGCAAAGGGAAAAAAAATCTACATATGAAATTGAACATTTTAGCAAGTTTTAGCATCTCTTATTTCTTCTCCTCAAAGCTTTAATGTAGTATTTTTTTTTTCCTTTTTGTTGTTATTGTTAATTCTTAGGATTTGCAATAAACCTAGAATTGGAATGATTGCATTTTTCATCACTTCTCTCTGTTCTCAGCCCAAGTGACATTGTCCAATATTGTTCCTAAAAAACCTAATGTCTTGGTAGTGGAATAAATAAGACTCATATAATATTCTTCTTTTTCTTATTCTTTGAAAACAAACTCTTGGAACCTCACCTTCATTTAATCACTTTAATATACTATAAATAAAGATAGAAGGAAGAATATAGTGGAAGAACAATGGATTATGACACCTTATACACGTCTGTCCTGCAAAGCAATTTATTATTCATGAGTCAAGTTAATTTGAATATGACATACTATCTTTTTTTCTAAATACTTTTAGTTGAAATTGAAATTTTAAAAATTCACCATGTATTTGGTAAGAAAAAGTCTAACAAAATTACATGTGCAATAATTGTTTGAGGCATGCATTGCAAAATGACTGTGTTCAAAACTACATTTAGTGTGGTGGTTACAGTCATGAAAATGTACATACTTTAAGGTATTTTTTTTCTTTGTATTTTAGTGTGGGAGTAAAAAATGCTTCAAGCTTTAAAGGCAAATAAGAAAATAAGGGTATGCTGTGATATTCTTTCCCTCAACATTAAAATTGTTTAAACTATGCTGTCTTTTGAGTGGGAGAGACCTTCTCTCATCCCTCCATACCTACTCCTTTCGTAACTATGTATTTGATGAAAGGCTTATTTATTTTATGAGAGAAAAATATAGTGAGAATCAAAGTAGAGCAAATATTTTCCTAACCAATGAACGGGTGTGAATTGATGCAATAAAAGATTTGCCAAATGCTTACAATGCATTCAGCACAGTAAGATGAGAGTAGGGACTTTGAGAATTCTCAGAATAGGGAATCCACAAATTAAAAGCTAATCCATTCCATACTATAAATTGGACAGACTTCAGTAGCAGTCATGATCGCTCTTCAACAACACTGGAAAGAAAGAAAGAGGGGATCGTATAGTGAGAGGAGTACTGGGAGGATAAAAGCTCAAAGCAAGCATTCATTGTAGAAATAACAAATGAAAGCCCATGCACTGTTTGCTCTCATTTTAGAAGCATTTAAGAAAAGTGTAACTATAGATGATCTGATGGCAAGGAAACTAAGCAGGAGACAAACTCAAGATTAAAACAAACAAACAAACAAAAAACCCCTACCTGTTTGAAACAGAAAACTTTATAATTCTCTATAACTATAAATCTTAACAAAAAAAACCCCAAGAAAATTGTAGAATATATAACAGACTGAGTATGATTACAAATCTTATTTGTGAATATGTGTGTTATGGAAATACTGAAGATGTTAAAGATCACAGTTACTTTAAAAATGGTGTTTTGAAATCCAGCATCCATTCTCACCTATTGGTCTGTTTCAACTCTTATTTTTTTCCCCTTTTTGTTCTGTTTCTTGGTGTGTCTAATTATTTTTTGTTGAAAACCTGATATTATATAAAGTATAGAATCATTCAATTAATGTGTTAATTTTGGTTTGTCTGTAAGCAAAACCTGGGCCAAGAATTTGAGCACTAACAGTTATTTGAGGGGTCCAGGGAATGCCAGTAGGTATGGAGGAAGCTGGAGACAGGAAGGGAAAGTGTAAGACCCGTGCACCATACACAAATCCCACATACACTGGGATGGCTAACTTCATGAAGACCATGAGACAGAGACCGTTGCAATCAAGCAAAAGGAGTTTTATTCCAGCATGCTGGGGTCACTTAGTCTCCTGGACAGAAGCGACCCAGAGCTTACAACACAAGCACTCTTTATACAGTTTTTCTGGACAGACTTTTGTGACAGGATGAGTTGTTGGTTATCTGTGGTGCCTTTAGATTTACGGGTAGGCTTTAGCAGGCTGGTACCCTGATAGATCTGTGGCACCTTTAGATTTACAGGTAGACTTTAGCAGGCTGGAAACCCGATAAGGAACAGCACATTTCTCAATAGTTTATCTTCCCTGGGGTCTGGCCAGGTGGCCTTTAGATAAGGAACTAGTCAGTTCCTGGAACCGGGTGGGGGTCACTCCCTTCCTGGAATTTTTAGTGTGCTCGGGCCTGCCTGACCTCTACATGGCCCCTTAGAAGCTGCTTTACTTAAAATGTTTTTAGCGAGCATTTGTTACAGAAGCAAACCACGTATATTAAAGTTACATTTTTCTTTACAATTTCCCCCCTTTTTCTTGTGCGTATTTCAATCATGAAATACTTGTTTCTTATTGGTTAAATTCCTGATATTGTTGTCTTAACATCATAATCTGGACAGTACTAACACGTTCCCTAACAAAAGTTACTAAGCGATTTAAAATGCAAGGACCAAAGCTAACACTAAAATAACTAATGGTCCTAGCAGGGTAGACACGATGGTCGTGAGCCATGGGGAGGAGTTGAACAATGACTCAAAGCATCCCTGATTTTGATCTCTTTCTCTTTTTCTTTTGGCCAAGCCTTCCCTAATTTTGGCCATGGAGTCTTTAACTACCCCTGAGTGATCAATGTAAAAACAACATTCTTCTTTTAGTGCAGCGCAGAGTCCCCCCTGCTGAAGGAACAAGAGATCTAATCCCCTTCTATTTTGCAAGACCACCTCAGAAAGAGACGTGAGGGACTCTTGTAACTTAGGAATTGAATTTTCTATTTCTTTAATATCAGCATCTATGGCTGCCTGCAAACTTTGATAATTCTGATGTTGAATAACTAGAGCTGAGGCTCCTGTCGCTGCCCCAGCTGCTCCCAATCCTAAGCCTAAGAGGACAGAGAGCATGACAATTAGGGGCTCTCTTTTAGTTCGGTAGTTTCCATTATTTTTATCCCAATATGATAATAGTTCTTGGTAGGGATGATAAACAAGCCGAGGTAGCAACTGAACCAAGACACAGAAATCCTGGGTTTCTTTCAGGACCTTTGAGCTAACGCAGGGTGTAACCCCAATGGCGCAAGCCCACCATCGCCCCAGAGTGGGCAACAGATATGTGTCACCAGACCATTCAGTCAAGTTAAGTGACTGATTGCACACCTGGCTGTGTGAGGAGGGGATCTTTCCCACACATTCCTTGCCCTGTAACAGCTGACAGAGTAAGTTTGACCTGTCGTTGCTGCCAACGACAGTTAGAGACATCAGTTGCAGTTTTAATTTCATTTCTAAAGTCTATTCCTTCATAATATGGGGGAGCAACATCATAACAAAGCCAGCAGGAGTGGGTAGCATTGGGGTCGGTACTATTTAAGACCTTGAATGTCGGGCCTTGAAAACTAATGCCGCCTTAAGTGACATTACAAGTGGCACCATTATGGGCCCATGAGGGCGTATTAATGTGGCAGCCTAAGATGGTGCCAGGAGGAAGTAGGGTGGGGGTGTCTGCGGGAACCTTGCCTTAGCCCTTATTGGCTGAATACACGCTTCTGTGCTCGTGAACACTGCGTGATTGCAATAGATAAGCATTGAGACAGGATGCATGCTCTTGTGACCCTTAAGCTGATTGGAGGATGTAAAAAACCTGCCTTCCCATTTGCCTTTAAAAGCAAGTGCTTGTGTGATAATAAATGGAACTACTCGACAGAATCCCCGCCACGTCTGAGTGTACTTTAACTGGGCTGGTTTGGGGCCACGGCTGTGTTCACCTCTCTTCATGGCTCTCTTCCCCCATCTCCTTCCAAAGGGGACAGGAGGGAAAGATGAATCACGGGCCATTTGCTCGCCCACCGAA
The DNA here is from genome assembly GCF_027409185.1 of Cynocephalus volans. Taxonomy (NCBI): domain Eukaryota; kingdom Metazoa; phylum Chordata; class Mammalia; order Dermoptera; family Cynocephalidae; genus Cynocephalus; species Cynocephalus volans. The sequence goes on along the minus strand of NC_084466.1, from coordinate 42,713,937 downwards.
AGGAACGAGGCTAGGGCTGTTCATGTCGGCTGGCGGCGGACCCGACAGAGTGGTGCCCCGTGTGAGGCGTTTTTTAAAACTCGTGGGTGAAAGGTGAGCGAGTGAGGCCCCTGGCTGCTCAGTCCTGAAAGAAGGTTGACAAAGGGTGATCAACCAGTGGAGTGGCCCCCACAACCGCGGTAGTCGCCATGAAGTAATCCGCCTGCATGTCAGGGTGAGTACTGTAACAGGGGAAGTCCCTGCACTTCTCTGCCATGTTGCTCCCTTTGTCCCTTCCCCACGGGGCAACATGGGAGGCGTGTGTGGAAAGAGTGATGAGACAGCTTGCAAGGCTCTAAAGTACATGTTAAAAAGCAGAGGTCTAGAAATATCTGACTCCACGGCCACCAATGCCTGGCATCATGTGGTGCAGGTAGCCCCTTGGGCACCTTCGTCCAACTTGTTCTTGTATGAGATTTGGGACAAGGTTCAGACCCTGGCCAGAAAGAATGAGATTAGTCACTGGCTAGACCCCCCCCATAGGGTTCTACCCAACCATCTCTGCCCTAAAGCTTTGCTTCCGTCCCGAGCATCAGGAAGGGGCAGAAAGGGATTGGGTGCAGTTCAATGAGGAGAGAAAAAAGGAAACAAAGCTGCCAATGCAAGGCCCTAAGCCACTGAGTGATACCTATGCCCCTACCCTGTACCCTCCTCTCCCGGCATACTCACCCCACCAAAGTTTAGGTGAAGGAGAGAAAGCGGCACCTGAAGAAGTGGAGGAGGCTAGCCCACCTTTAAAAACACCCCCGACAGAGCCGCAGGCTTTTCCTGTCATGGCTCGCTGGGAACCACCAGCTGTCTGCAGCCCGTGGGGGGAAGCGGCCCCTCAGGCCTATCCAGTCAACGTTGCCCCCGGTAGAAATTGGCCGGCCGTTTGGTACCCTTGGGAATCTCATGACCTTAAAGAGCTGAAAAAGGCTGTCACAGAAGATGGGCCCAATTCCCCATGGGGAGACACCATCCTCCAGGGCTTAGCACACCAACCCTGCATGACCCAAGATTGGAAAATGCTCTGTAAGGCTGTCCTCCCTCCAAATTTGTTTATCAAATTCTGCGCCTTCTTTAAAGAAGAGTGCCATGTGCAGGCAGAGATAAACCAAGCAGCCAACCCACCCATCCCTATCAGCTTCGGCATGCTGTCTGGAACAGCAGATCAATTTAGTACTGGAATCCAACAGGCTGCTATCCCAGCCCCCTACCAGGACCAGGTTAGGGCAACAGTGTTAGCCACATGGAAAAAGTTGGCTGAAGGGTCCGGTGAGCCTGCAATGGCCAGGGTCACCCAGCAACCCTCCGAGGACCTGCCCTCTTTCATAGTTCGGGTGGAACAGAGCATACAGAGAAAGATTTCCCCAGGTCCTCTCCAGGACCAGTTTGTAAAAATGCTAGTGTGGGATGGCATGACTACCAACCACAAGCTTGCCTGTGCCGGGCTCAAAGATCGTTCTATGGAAAAGTTTGTCATTGCCAGTAGAGATGTTGGAAGCTACCAACAACAAACCAGGGCCTTAACTTCGGCTCTACAAGCTCAAGCAGAAACCCTTGCAGGTGCTATGACCCAGACTCTTAGTGTCAGGATCCCTAAGGAGAGCCCCAGCCAACCCTCCCATAGGGGTCAATGTTATGGCTGTGGGGAACAAGGTCATTTCAAAAGGGACTGTCCCAACCGGAGAAATAAAAACCTTCCCTCTACGCAGTGCCCTAGGTGCGGTAAGGGGCTTCATTGGAAGCGTGAGTGCCGGTCTAAGTTTGACAAGGATGGAAAGCCTTTAAACTAGAGGAGGGGCAATCCCCAGCCCTGTCACCCCAAGGGGATACAAAGCCAGCGCCTCCATGCCCTACCAGGCGGCCAGTACCCCAGGCTCATTGGACTATACCTATAGTCCCTGGTTTAAGACCAAAAATGAATCTTAAAATTCAAGGCAGAGAGTTCCGATGTCTTGTTGACACGGGGGCGGATCCAACAGTCCTTAGACAGGAAGAAGTCCCTTCAAGCTGGAAGTTAGTTCCAGGCCCCCAAATTTTGGGGGTAGGGGGAAAAACCCCAACATGGGAAACCCATGAAATCCTTCACTGGGAAGATGCTGATGGCACAAAAGGGGAAGTAAAACCTCTCATTGCTGCCGGATTGGCGGCCAACCTGTTAGGCCAAGATGTTCTAGGCCAAGCAGACGCTTTCATTACCACTAACCATAAGGCCCTTTATGAAGATCTCCTAGATGAGGAGGAGTATCAGCAACAGTTTAATCTCCCCTGTTTTCCAAACTATAGGGGGGACCCCACTTTTCGGCACCTAAGAAACCATCTGCCTCTCCCCAGGGTCAAGTTCCCGGAAACCCCTCATAAACAGATGGCCGGTCACCCCCAATACTAGAGGCCACTGCTCCCCTGGGGCCCCCATCCATTGGGTAAATGGGCCCCCAGTTTGGGTAGAGCAGTGGCCACTTCCTGATAATAAATTGCAGGCCCTACAACAAATTGTCGATGAGCAGCTCCAAGCAGGGCATATTCGCCCATCCACTAGCCCCTGGAATACTCCAGTATTTGTAATTAAAAAGGCCTCTGGAAAGTGGAGAATGCTACAAGACCTTAGAGAGGTCAATAAAAGAATGATCCTTCAGGGCACGCCACAGAGAGGACTGCCATGGACCCCCGCTATACCAAGCAACTTATACCTAGTAACTATAGATGTCAAGGACTGCTTTTTCTCCATTCCACTGCACCCGAATGATTGTGAAAAGTTTGCCTTTTCTATCCCATCCATAAACTTTCAGTGTCCCGATTGGCAGTTTGAGTGGGTGGTGCTTCCCCAAGGCATGGCTAATAGTCCCTCATTTTGCCAAATGTTTGTCTCTCAGTTGCTTAATCCTCTAAAATAGCTGCCACATGCAGTTCTTTATCTTTACATGGATGACATAATTCTTGGGGCACCAACGCCCACGGACTTATCTCATGTGCTCAGCCTAACTCTCTCCTGCTTGACTAAACGGGGGTTACAGGTGTCAGCAGATAAGGTCCAGACCATACCCTTGTTTAAAATTCTGGGCACACTTTTAACTTTAGAAAAGGCTAGCCCATTAAAGCCTCAGCTAACCATCTCAAACTCGAATACTCTCCCTCAATTACAAAAGCTTCTAGGCGAAATAAATTGGCTACGCTCATGGATCCCCCTTTCCACCGGCCAGCTCATTCCCTTGTTTGCCCTGTTGCACGCCTCTGACCCCAGCACCCCCTTCATGCTCCTGCCTGAGTGCCGACAGCTTTTAAAGTCAGTCCAAGATCTCCTAAACAGTGCCCAGTTGAAATGCTATGACTCTGAGTCCCCTATAGAGTTATGGCTCATAGCCACTAACACCACATACATGGCTGCCCTAACCCAAAGGGGGGAGCCACTCCAATGGGTACACTTATCCCTAGGAGGGGGCCCCCCGGGAGTACACCACTCTGAACCAAGATGCTGACCTAATAATGAAAGGAAGGGAATGCTCACTAAGATGTTTCGCAAAGGAACCACAGAAAATTGTCATCCCATTCCGCTTGGCAGGTTTTACATGGTTAGCTCAATATCAAAACCGGCTGGCACTGGCTCTAGAAGGGTATTTCGGGGTTGTTGATTGCCACTATGGCAACAATAAATGGGTCTCCGCCTTCAAAGAGCTGTCATGGACTAACCCACAGCTTTTTGTTGCCAAACCCCTGGTAGACACCTACAATGTCTTCATAGATGGTGGCAAATCAGGGGCTGTTGTAATTATTTACAACCCCCCATGCACCACATCACAGGTGGCCCCCGCTACTCATTTTCACCCCTGTGATGGGTCGGCACAATACAAAGAGCTGCTCGCTATACTCCTTGCCCTGCAAAAGGTGCCAGACCCCATTAACCTTTTTAAAGACAGCTTATACGTGGCTGTAATCTTCTCCCTGGGCTTCTGGGAACCCACATTCTCTTAGATTGTAATCTCATCTCCTCCCTTATGATACAAGTAAGGAGTACCTTACAAGGCCACAATAACCCTATTTTTGTTCAACACCTTCGGGGTCATCAAGGAATGGCAGGATTTCTAGACAATGGAAATGCCCAGGCAGACACTCTTGCCTCTCAGGGCCCTAAAATATATGCAATAGATAATGCCAGCCAACTGCACACTTTAACTCATGTAAACTGGGTAGGTCTACATGCCAGGTTTCTAAATATACCTATTTCACAGCTAAAAAGGATTGTACACACATGCAAGTCATGCCTTCCTTATCTGCAAGTACCCCCCTTACAACCGCCAGGGGTCAATCCTAGGGGACTCAAGCCTAATGTGCTGTGGCAAACTGATGTAACTCACTTCCCGCCTTTTGGGAAACTCAAATATGTTTTTGTGTCCGTTGACACCTATTCACACGCATGTTGGGCCACAGCACACGCAGGTGAAGCTGCCAAGCATGCAAAAAAATCACCTGCTGCAGTGTTTTGCCACCTTAGGGCTGCCAGCACAAATTAAAACAGATAATGAGCCTTTTTTTTCTAGCAAAGCCTTACAAGAATTCTGAATACAATGGAACATTAAACATACTACAGGAATTCCCTATAACCCCCAAGGACAAGCCATTGTTGAACAGCATCACCAATGCCTAAAAAATCAATTATTAAAACAAAAAGGGGGAGTCACCAGCCCTCCTCAGCAGTTGGAACAGGCACTTCTAACTTTAAACAACCTAAATTTTTCCAAAAATGAACCCCTGTCTGCCTTCCAGGAACACTGGTCAGCTCAACCACTGCACCCGGAAGTCCAAGTGCAGTGGAAAGACCCCTTACCAGGCCAGTGGAGGGGTCCTGACCCGTTGCTAACTATGGGTTGAGGGTTTGGTTGTGTCTTCCCCCTCAGTGAGTCAAGCCCTATATGGGTCCCAGCCAAAAATCTTAAGTTCTTGCCAGACACCCAGGGTACTGAGGACCCTGAGGAGTTTATTGTTTGTATGTTTCAGACTGCATTATGAACACTTCGTGGATGCTCCAAGTGGCTGCCCTCTTCGGGTCAACAAGGACAAGGGCCTCTGCCACCGGGGAAGGCCCCAGGAGCCAGCCAACCAAACCTGGGATGTCATACAAGCCGCTTGAAGGTGTCAGTACCACATTTAAAAAAAAAAATCACTAACATCGTTTTTTGAAGTTGTTTTACAGAATCGACGTGGACTAGACCTGTTGTTCTTACAGCAAGGAGGATTATGCGCTGCCCTCAAAGAAGAGTGTTGCTTCTACGCCGACCACTATGGAGTGGTCAAAGATTTCCTAGCTAAGCTTAGAGAAGGGCTAGAAAAGCATGCAAAAAAAGAGCAAGAAGCCAATAGTAATTGGTTCCAAAGCTGGCTTTCAAGTTCCCTGTGGCTCACCACCCTGCTGTCCTCCCTGGCAGGCCCCCTAGCCATTTTCCTTGTCTTAATCATCTTGGGGCCTTACACCATTTGCCAGGTTGTGTCCCTTATAAGGCGCAACACCACTTATCTCGTAATGCTCACCCAGGGGGTAGAGGAGGTGGCCCATAATGAAAGCCCTGACAGCCCTTAGGTCAATATGGCCCTTTAAAAATTCAGTGCCAATCTCTAAGGCTCCGCCCTGCCCCTGCTTGGCTGGATAGTCAATGACGGGTAAGATTTCCAGAGGGAAACAACTTAAGACAGGCACAGCCACCAGAGGGAATGGAGGCGAGGCTGGGAAGGTTAGCCACCTCCAGCTGCCTTATTAAAACAAAAAGGCGGAATTGTCGGGCCTTAAAAACTAACGCCACCTTAAGTGCCATTACAAGTGGTGCCATTATGGGCCCACAAGGGCGTATTAATGTGGCAGCCTAAGATGGCGCCAGGAGGAAGTAGGGTGGGGGTGTCTGTGGGAACCTTGCCTTAGCCCTTATTGGCTGAATACAGCGCTTCCATGCTAGTGAACACTGCGTGATTGCAATAGCTAGGCGTTGAGACAGGATGCATGCTCTTGTGACCCTTAAGCTGATTGGAGGATGTAAAACACCTGCCTTCCCAATTTGCCTTTAAAAGCAAGTGCTTGTGTGATAATAAACGGAACTGCTCGACAGAACCCCCGCCGGGTCTGAGTGTCCTTTAACCAGGCTGGTTTGGGGCCAGCGGTGTGCTCACCTCTCTTCATGGCTCTCTTCCCCCATCTCCTTCCAAAGGGGACAGAAGGGAAAGAGGAATCCTGGGCCATTTGCTCGCCCACCGAAAGGAATGAGGCAAGGGCTATTCGGGTTGGCCAGTGGTCGACCTGACACTTGAAGGCTTCAGAGATTAAGCGGAACATCCCAGATTGTTTTTGAAGCCTAGGTTTAGGAGGTTCAGACATTTTCTTTGGTGCCCTGGTCTTTGACCTTTTAGTGGGGGCTGAGGACTCTGTTTGGGTACCTGGGGGTGCTGAGGTAGTTTTTAGTTTGATCATTGCAGGCCCCACTGGGGCTAAATATTTATTCGGGCCTACAGCAGTATACTGGGTTTCTACTTTGAGCCTGATGGTAAACAACAGCCCATCATCATATCCTTCTTTATAGAACCTTAACCCCCATGTAAATCTCTTTTCCCATCCTATGGATCTTTTCCCTGGATCCGTGAAGGATACTCAGAGGGGGTGACACCACCCTTTGCAGGCAGGGACCCCTTGATATCTAGAGCCCCCAAATTGCCCATACCGGCAGGGGGACGAGCCCCTTGCTCTTTCATGACTGTAATTTGCAGTTACCTTTATATAGTCCCAGGATGATGTGGGATTCCAGTCTGTATCTCCTGTAGTCTCACAGCTCCAGGTTTAACAGAAATACTGTTTTCCCTCCACACCGGGAGCTGAGTGCTCTATCTCGGTGGGACCCAGGGCCCACATAAAATGTAAAGGGGCTTAGCATGCTCCTTCTAAGGTGGGTGGAGCAACCTACTTCTGCGGATATCCTGGGGCGGTCTCGTGGGCTGGGGGTGACAGGGGGTTTGTGGCTATCAAAGTATTCTTCTAAATCCCTATTGGGTGGGGCTCCTAGGGCCAATTTACACACATTGGGAAACAGATCTGGCCACCATGATCCCAAGGTGACTTTGGATGAATTCCAGATTTTGTCTCCTACTCCATTTATAACATACCAAGTTATTTTTCTAGGGGTATGTGGGCTGGACGCTCCCTGGTTTAGAGAAAAGACACCCAGGCACAGGAGGAATAGAAGGACCCTCATCTTATAACACCCTAGGCGCCTGAAGAATTTTAAGTCTTAAGGGGTGCTCCTTGGAGGTCTGGACTCTCCAGGTGGCATCTCTTAGTCCTTGGTCCTCTTGTGGTGCAGGTTTTACGTGCGAGGCGTGGATCCAAATGGAGATTCCATCTACCTTTACAGCTGTTGGGGTTGTTAAAATCACTAGGTAAGGTCCTTTCCAGCAGGGCTCCAGGGTCTGGGAGCGATGGTGTCTCACATAGACTGTGTCTCCAACCTGGAACTGGTGAGAAACTTCGGGGGTCCCAGGCTCATAGGCAGCTGCCAGCTGTGTCCAGACTTCTTTCTGCACCACTTGTAGTCCTTTCAGCCTGGCATATAAGTCACTGTTACTGTGGCAAATGGGTTCAAAGGCGTTCCCCAGTAAAGTCAAGGGGGCAGGGGCACCATAGAGAATTTCAAAGGGGGGCAGGTTGAACTGGGAGGGGGTGTTCCTAGCTCTAAACAGGGCCAAGGGAAGGAACACCACCCAGTCTACGCCAGTCTCCATGGTTAATTTAGTCAGGGTCTCTTTTAGAGTTCTGTTCATCCTTTCTACTTGCCCTGAAATCTGGGGTTTGCAGATACAATGTAATTTCCAATTGACCCCTAGGTGTCTGGCCACTCCCTGACTTACCTTGGCAACGAAAGCAGGTCCATTGTCGGACCTGATTACCTTGGGCACCCCAAAGAGCAGGAAGATTTCTTCCAGGATTTTCTTGACCACGATGGTGGCTGTTTCTTGTTTTGTTGGGAATGCTTCCACCCATCCGGAGAAGGTGTCTATAAAAACTAGGAGATACTTGTAACTGTATCTGCCTGGCTTGATCTCTGTAAAATCTGCTTCCCAATACACCCCTGGTCTCTCTCCCCTGAGTCTCTTGCCAGATCCCGCTGTATTTTGCAGACATTTACATTTTGACAAGGTACACAGCTTTTAATTCTCTGCTCTGCTAATTTTTTTAGCCCTATGATATGATATTCTGTCCTCAGGGCAGTCTGGGCCAATTTGTTTACTCCCAGATGAGTCCATTGGTGCATTTGTTTGATCATGGAGTGGGCTTGTTCTTGTGGCAAGATAGGCTTGCCTGACGCTGCATGCCAACACCCTTTTTCCTGATCAAAGTAGTTATTAGAGTCTCTTGAGATCGATCATTGCTACGTCCTCAGCTGAGTATTTAAATTTGGGCTTTTCTGGCTCGGGATGTTAACCAACAAAATAGACGAGGACCCGTGGGCTGCCACCCTTGCCTCAGAATCGGCCAAGTTGTTTCCCCTGGCGATGGGGGAATCACCTTTTTGGTGGCCCGGGCAGTGTATAATACTCACTTTTAGTGGTCGGTGAAGGGCCTCTAGCAGGGCTATGATCTCTGCCTTATTTTTGATTTCTTTTCCTCCAGAAGTTAGCAGACCCCGCTGTTGATAGATAGCACCGTGCACATGGGCAGTGGCAAAGGCATACCTGCTGTCCATGTAGATGTTGATTCTTTTGTCTTCTCCTAGTTCAAGGGCTTTTGTGAGGGTGATGAGTTCTGCCTTCTGGGCGGATGTTCCAGCAGGTAAAGTCTGTGCCCATATCAGATTCTGGCCATCTACTATAGCAGCTCCTGCCTTTCGTACTCCTTCCTCCAGGAAACTGCTGCCGTCAGTGAACCAGGTGGCTTTGGCGTCCATCAGAGTCTGATCTGACAAGTCTTTCTGCCATCCATGTGCCTTAGCAAGCACTTGTTGGCAGTCATGGATAGGAGGGTCAAGGCCAGGGTCTGGTAGCAATGTGGCTGGATTTAAGCTCGCCGGTGGAGCAAAAGTAACCCGGTCTGAATTCAGTAACAAAGTCTGATAGTGAGTCATGAGAGCATTTGTGAGCCAGCGGTCGGGGGGCTGGTGGACAATACTCTCTAAAGCATGAGGTGCCGAGATTACTAAACTCTGTCCCATAGTTAACTTGTCAGCATCTTTTACTAAAACTGCGACTGCCACTATGATTCTTAGACAAGCTGGCCACCCCGAGGCTACTGGGTCTAGTTTTTTAGACAGATATGCTACAGGCCTTTTCCAGGGCCCCAGTCTTTGAGTCAGGACCCCCTTTGCAACCCCCTTATTTTCTGCCATATACAGGTGGAAGGGTTTAGTTACATCGGGGAACCCCAGAGCCGGTGCAGACATTAAGGCCGTCTTGATGTTGTCAAAAGCCTGTTGCTCCTCTCTTCCCCACTTGAAGGGCTGACTGTTTTTAGTGAGGGGATATAAAGGGGCTGCCATCTCAGCAAAACCACGTATCCACAGGCGGCAGAACCCGGCAGTACCTAAATCTTCTCGGACTTGTTTCGGGTTAGAGGGTGGCAGAATGTGAAACACTGTCTCTTTTCTGGCCTCAGAAAACCACCTTTTCCTGTCTTTAAGAAGGTACCCTAGGTAACTGACCTGTTGCTTGCAGATCTGAGCCTTTTTGGCAAAGGCTTGATAGCCCAGTTCTCCCAACTCCGTAAGGAGACACTTTGTTCCTTCCAGGCACAGTTCCTCATTGGCTGCTGCCAGGAGGAGGTCATCTACATACTGCAACAGAGTTACCTGGGGATTAGAGGCCCGGAACATGGCCAAGTCCTGGTGGAGGGCCTCATCAAAGATGGTGGGCGAGTTTTTGAATCCTTGAGGCAGGCGGGTCCACATGAGTTGCCCTGCTAGGCCAGTCTCTGGATCTTTCTACTCGAAGGCAAAGTAATCTTGACTTTTTACAGTCAGCAGCAAACAGAAGAATGCATCTTTGAGATCCAGTACCGAATACCAGGTCCTGTCTGGAGGTAAAGAACTTAAAAGATTATAGGGATTAGGGACAGTGGCATGGAGGTCGGCCACACGTTTGTTTACCTCTCAGAGATCTTGGACCGGTCGGTAGTCATTAGTCCCAGGTTTTCGGGCCAGCAGCAAGGGCATGTTCCAGGCTGATTGGCACTTCTGTAGGATCCCCAGCTTGAAGCAAATGGGCAATGTGGGGTTGGATGCCTTCACGTGCTTCTTGGGACATTGGGTACTGTCAGACAGCTATAGGACTGGCTTGAGCCTTCAGCTCTACGTGGATGGGGGGCCTGTTTTTAGCCTTCCCTATCCCTGCAGTTTCTGCCCACACCTGGGGGTAGTTTTCTAACCACCAGTTCACCTGTCTGGTCTCCCACCCTTGTTTTTCAAACAATTGGTATTCATCTTCTAACCTGAGAGTTAGTATCTGGAGAAGCTTTCCTTGTCGATTTAGCACCCGAGTTCCCTCGGGGTCAAAATGGATTTGAGCACCCATTTTGGTGAGGAGGTCTCTTCCCAGTAGTGGGTAGGGGCACTCAGGAATGACAATGAATGAGTGGAATACCCGGCCCACGCCTAGGTCCACTGTTCTTCAGGTAGTCCATGGGTACTGTCTGTACCCTGTAGCCCCTTGTATCCATGCCTTCTTTTTGAGAAAAGGTCCATTTGCTCGTTGTAACACTGAATTTTTGGCTCCAGTGTCTACCACGAACTGAATGGGCTTCCCCTCCACTTTTAGAGTTACCCTGGGTTCGGGGAGGGGGTACGAACCCCATCCCCTCTAGTCACTGACCCCCTGCAGGGCCAAGACTTTGGGGGCCTGAGGCTTTTTATTTTTCTTGGGGCATTCTCAAATTCAGTGTTCTTTCTCCTTACAGTATGCACTTTGATCCTTTGCCAGGGGCCCCTTCTTGTTGCCCGGTACTGTCTTATTAGGCTCCCTAGTTTCCCTGACTACAGTGGCCAGAATTTTGTGAAAATTTCTTTCTTGGCGCTTTTCTCTCTTTATTTCTTTTTCTTCCTCTCTCTGTTATGATAAACCTTTTCAGCCACCTGCACTAACTCCCTCAATGACTTATCTTGTAACCCTTCAAGCTTCTGCAGTTTCTTCCTGATGTCTCTGCTAGACTGGTCAATAAAAGCAACTGTCACTGTAGCTTTGTGCTCTTCGCTACTAGGATCATATGGGGTAAACTGACGGAATGCCTCCATGAGTCTCTCCAGAAATGCTGATGGAGACTCATTGGGCCCCTGGATTACCTCTCTTACCTTAGTCAAATTAGTGGGGCATTTTGCAGCCCCTTGGAGACCTGCCATTAGAGTCTGGCGATAGACCTTCAGGTGCTCCCTACCTTCTGCTGAGTTGAAATCCCAGTTTGGTCTAATCAATGGGAATCCTGCATCTATAACATCAGGGAGGAGAGTTGGTTGCCCATCGGCTCCTGGAATGTTCTTTCGAGCCTCCAGGAGGATCTGTTGTTTCTCCTCGGTGATGAACAGGACCTGGAGGAGCTGCTGGCAGTCATCCCAGGTAGGCTGATGAGTAAAGAGAAGGGATTCTACAAGGTTAGTAAGACTTTGGGGGTTTTCAGAGAAAGGGGGATTCTGAGATTTCCAATTATAAAGATTGGAAGAAGAGAAAGGCCAATACTGTAAGGGCTTGTTGCCCTCTTCATCAGGAGGGCCATAAGCCTGCAGAGCGAAGATAGGAATTGCCTCTGGAGAGGCCACTTGTTTACTGTGTGTCCCTTGAACAGGCCCTCCTGCAGGCTCTTGTGGGTCCTCTGGCAGGGCTGATGGGCTGGCTACCTGTGATCGGAGAGAAGGAGGATAGGGAGGGGGAGGAGGATCAGAGAGAAGCCAGTCTGGGTCAGTGGATGGCAGGACCTCCAGTTTCTTTCCTATTTCTTGAAGAGCAAATACAGCCGACAGACCTGTTAAGGGAACAAACAGATGGACCCACGGAGGAGGATCTGTGACTAGATCTTCCCAGACAATGATATAAGGTATCTGGTCTGGGTGAGTTTCAGAACTGAAAATCTTCCTTTTTACCACTGTAATCAATGGCAGAGAGAAGGAACCTTCAGCAGGCCAGCCGAGTTGGAAAGCTGGCCACTCCGAAGAACACAGTGTGGCCCATTTATTCCTTCTAACCTGCACAGACAAATTATTAGCTCTGTCCTTCACATCAATCCAGTATTTCAGAGTCAGACTTAAAGGGGTTGAGACAGTCTGACTCATGTTGCCCCAGAAAATCATCAGTCCCCCACCACACACAACTAGACAAACAAAAACCAAAACACTGATATGCCCCTGCCACGGGCGCCACAACCAGTTTATCAAAGAACTCAGGGGGGGTCTCCTTCCTAGAGATCTCCTGTGGAGCTGAACTTGCTTGTCTCCCACAGAGGAATCTGGAGTGTCTTCCAGAATTCCTGTGGCCATGACGTGTCAGTATGTCTACCCACCGCTATGACCACTACAGGCCAATGGCTCTGCCTCGGAGCCTCAGAAAATCCGAAACAAGATTACAGTAAACAACAAAGAAGACTCTAAGACAGACACAGCAGACAGACAGAGACAACCGTGGTACCTGCTCGAGCAATCCTCCATTCTCTAGTCTCTGGTCCCGGAGAGAGCGAGCCTCATCCCGGACGAGCCCCCAAAAATGTAAGACCCGTGCACCATGCACAAATCCCACATACACTGGGATGGCTCAATTCATGAAGACCATGAGCCAGAGACCATTGCAATCAAGCAAGAGGAGTTTTATTCCAGCATGCTGGGGTCACTTAGTCTCCTGAATAGAAGTGACCCTGAGCTTACAACACAAGCACTATTTATACAGTTTTTCTGGACAGACTTTTGTGACAGGATGAGTTGTTGGTTATCTGTGGTGCCTTTAGATTTACGGGTAGGCTTTAGCAGGCTGGTACCCTGATAGATCTGTGGTGCCTTTAGATTTACAGGTAGGCTTTAGCAGGCTGGTACCCCGATAAGTAACAGCGCATTTCTCAATAGTTTATCTTCCCTGGGGTCTGGCCAGGTGGCCTTTAGATAAGGAACTAGTCAGTTCCTGGAACCGGGTGGGGGTCACTCCCTTCCTGGAATTTTTAGTGTGCTCGGGCCTGCCTGACCGCTACATGGCCCCTTAGAAGCTGCTCTACTTAAAATGTTTTAAGTGAGCATTTGTTACAGAAGCAAACCACGTATATTAAAGTTACATTTTTCTTTACAAAAGAAGCCAAAAAAAGTTGCATTATAATATTAGTCACCACTATGGAAAAATGCAGCTTAAACCCAGTAAGGACATCTTGGATATAATTCAGAGAATGCACCTCAGAAAGATCCCACACAAGAGGCAAGGGTGCTGAAATTTAAGTCATTATATATGCTTAGGGTGAGTGGAGAATAATTAATTCCCCACCATTGCTGGCCACTTGCACTGATGCTGAACCAGTGGGTTCTGTCGGACAGAGAGAGCCCTAGGGCAATGAGATGCCAATTTTGTCATTTAGCACCTAGTCTCTACAGCAGCAGTCACAGTAACCATGCAGATGGCATGCCAGACACTCAACTTCATTGACTAGGATAGGCACCAGCAGAGACAAAAAAAAAAAAAAAGAAGAGGTTCTTTCCACAAAGCACACTCCAGAGTAATCGAAGCAGCAACTGATTTGTGATAATAGGGGAGGACTTGATCATGACTGTCTCAGTACTGGACAGATAATCCGGGCAACAAACAAACAGAGGACCAGTTACTCTATCAGATGAAGAGAACAAATCTATGGTTGTTAAAAGGAGAAGGGGAAGGACGAGGAGGAAGGAGAGAGATTGGAAAAGGGGCATAAAGAATAAGTATGATTTAGAACAATGAATATGCTAAGAAAAAAGATAAAGAAAAGAAAGTCAGCTTAGTAGGGGGAGAACTGAATCCAGGAACCCCAATTAAAAGCTTTGGTCAGTGGAGGGAAAAAAAAAATGGAATTGGTTTCATTAAAATAATTAAGGTCTGGAGATTGGTGGGGCACTGAGAGCATCTGCTACTGTGAGGCTATCTCCCTCTAGAGAAAATCCGCATTAACTTTTTTGAGGTTTAGGGATAGAGTAAATTACTTTAATCTGATCCAGAACTGAGGCTGGTTTTCAGTCCTGTCAAGCCTCAGCCTATCTTGAAAAGTCCCCTACATATGACATAGCCCTTCAGTGATCCCAGCTGAGCCCCAGGGGCCACTGTTTCTAGTCCCTCATTGTTTCTTTGTAACTCCAACTACAGGCTCCTTGGTACAGCCAAACTTCAGGAAACTTCTCTCCTTTTCAGCCATTCTTTTAGTTTGGCTCCTTGCCTTCTAGCCTGTGCAGAACAATGTGCAGATGTCTAGAGGGGAAAACTAATGCTTAAGTTTCAGTAGCACTCCTCTGTACCTTTCTCCTTTTAGGAACCTTGAATCCACTTTTCCGGCATCCTTAAAATTCATCCCTCTTTTTTTTTTTTTTTTTTTTAAATTCTCCTCAGCCCTGTACGAATGCCTAAAGCTTTGCCAGTTTTTTTCTGATTCTTAGCAGCATTCTACTGCCCAGTTTCTCAGCAAATGCATTGAAAGGAAAAGCAGAACAGATGACAGGGGAAGAGGACATTGGATCACCTTTACAAGATCCTCTTTTCTCTGGTACTTAGCTGCTCAATGTTAGTTCAAGGTTTTACAGATATTTTTGTCTTGTTTTTTTTTTTTTTTTGCCTTAGTCTCTTACAAGCAATTCCATTATATTTGTAGCAGAAGTCAAAGACTGTAGAAGATAAATTGAAGAAAAATGTTAACTTGAAAAACAAATAAACAACAGAGAGACTATACTGTGGGAAGAAAAAAGTGGCAAGGGATTCCCTATTTTGAATAAGCCTTTAATCATATTCTAAGGTATCAAAAGTACACAAAAAAATCTATGTAAAGTTATTTCTGACAAAGGCTGCCATCTTCCTATATGCAAATGTTTGAAATTAATTTTATGTCAGCATAAAGCTCAAAAGCACTGTAATATTATTTCTGAAATAATATGCACACAGATACAATCTTCTCTCTGAGGGCTATTTCTCAGAGCATGCTTGGGAACTTATTGTCTTTTGCCAAGGTTGTGAAATCAATAGAAAAAGCATCAGTTGCTTTTGGGATGCTTTGCTGATGTATTAGCTTACATGCTTTTTCTGTCAAGTGACTCCAATCAATATTATATAGTTTTCGTGGCAGGTAGATAATACATCATTAACAATTTTTGAAAGTAAACAGGTAATTACAATTTCCACACTGAAAGTTGGCATGTATAACAAACAATCAGGAGGAGTTAATTGTGATAAAATTTAGAGCTGCATATATTTTCCTGCTTGTGACATTGAATTGTTAAGCTTGCTTCAGTACCTGTGTTTGTTTAATTTCCATTATCATGATTCCCGAGGGGACATTGCTATTTTACAGGCCTTATACACACAATAACTAAACCAGCCTTCGTGAAAGAGGTTAAGGATAGGGCAATTGGATTTCTGCAATACTGATTCAAGGACATATGATAGGGCAATGTCTGTACAATTCAGTCTAAAAAGAATCAATACTGAATGTCCAGGTATTATACTACTCCAAATTGATAGAATTCTAAAAATACCAGAACTCAATTTTAGACAATATTTTTTATAAGAACCTAGCTTGATAACAAATAAAATTATTAAGAAAACATTTCCAAGTTAAGAAGTGTTCTGTCTAACTCATTGATATTTTCAATGCTTGTGCACATTGTTGTAGGAAAACTAGGCAGATTAAGAATGGAAATTTTCTTGACTTGGTAGACAGAATTAGAAGAGACATCTGTGGTTCTATTACTTTTCTAGCCATTCCGCTGATGAGTTCCATGACCTCTAGCTAGTCACTAGCACTTCTCTGAACTTAATTTCCTTCCTGTGTGTAAAAAAGGAACGACAACACTTGTTGTACATACTGGTATATTCATGGATGAAAACTGCCTATAAGGGCAAAGAAGTATAATTAAACTTTGGCATTGTTCCTTTAAAAATTAAAATCCCATTAAAAATTAAGAATGTCTTAAACAACCTCATTAGTGTTGAGCTGGAAAGCAATTAAGTATATTGTTTTGCCCCTAAATTCATCCCCAGAAGGTTAGCTGTGCCCCAGAAGGTTATCACTATTGCCAGTGATATTTACTGATGTAATTGATAGTGGTTGCTTGCTGATCAGTCTCTTTCAGTATTTATTCTTCATTATAAATATCATTCCTAAAAATGGACATGGATTATTTGGTTAGGAAAAAAGTTTAAACATGAAAGTTTATTCAAAATCCAAGGAATTTATAAAACAAAATAAGTAGTATATAGATAAAAACAGAAGCTGTATTGCTACTCATTTACAGCACATAATTCATTATGTTTAACACTTATCTTGAAGTTTATTAAGCTAAATATTTTTGTTGTTATAAGGTCACTAATATATACACAGAGATTTCTGAGACCTGAACTTTCTTTGAAAGAAGAGGAATACTTACTCTTTCCCGAGGTTCTCATTTAGCAAAGTAAATTTTTTTGAGAAATAAAACATTTAGAAGTTTGCTTTTATAAAGAATACTTTAACTATTCAATCAATATTAACTTTTGAAATTGATTTCCTCTATTCCTATTCTTTACACTTTCTGGTAAGTGTAAAATTCTTGATATCTTCCCACAAAAATCAACACCTTAGAACCACATTAAATTAAGTCAATCAAAATAAAAAATTCATACCTTAGGACCACATTAATCTTAAGTGAAGTGAAATAAAGAATTTTATTGCACAAATGTCTTTGACTCAAAAATGTTTTATTCTATGTGCATAATCCAAAGAACTTGATGTACAACTGGGGGAAAGATCAAGGGTGTATCTGATTCAGATTCAATTCAATGGATATCTATTAAACATTTACTCTATTTCATTGAATCTGAGACATTGATCTTAAAATGCACTATTATTCTGTATTTCACCAAAAATAAAAAACACTGTAGAACTATAATGAAATGATTTTTATCATGTAAAATTTTTATATTTTGCTTAATTAATGCATTCTTTTAGACTTAACAAAAATAGATTTTAGTCATAGAATTTCGATCATATGTTTTGCCCAAAGGGTTCTTTAATGTGCACACACAAAATAAATAAATAAAAATAATAATAATAAGCAAAATCAATATCTTCACTTTCAGATTTGGACTTTCCTGCTTCACTTTTCAACTGAGAATGAGGTACTCAGCTTTTCAACACAATATATTATTTACCTTCAAGAGAATTAGGAATTGATATTTCCTAGGATTTTCTTTTCCGACAGCGATACATACTTCTTGGATACCAATCTACATGTGCAGCAGGATAGAAAACTAAATATCTAAATTAAGAAGGAAATACTTTATAAGCCTTTTAGTTGCTTTATTGTTATTTTACACACACACACATTTTCCATCACAGCAAGTTCGACAAGCTAGATGCAGATACTGGAGAAAAACCAACAAAACAAAACAACAACAACAACAAAAAACCTCCGAGATTTAATTTTGTTTCATAGGATAAAGTGCTACATAAGATTGCTGAAGTATCATATGTTTTTTTTTTTTTTTCTTTTCAGTCTAGAAGAAATGTAATGCAACAGACAACTTGTATGTTTTCTCATATTCTATTAATTGACATAATTTTTGACATACAGTTTCTTTAACAGTTACCTATATCAGTATTCCTATTCTGAGTTCCTTAACAGATTTTTATCCTTTTAAAGATATGTAACTTCCTGAAACTTAGGAAGGCCTTTATTAAGTCAGAATTCTAACATTTGGTATTTTCTATTGTATGTTTGTCTTTCCTTCATCATGAGCTATTTCATGCCCATTTAAGATTCATCAAAACACACAACTTATACACAGTAATACTTTTTTTCACAATGCAATTATATTTATATTCTGTCATAGAGAGAGAATTAGGCATAATTTAGGCATAACTACATTCCATTTGACATTAGAAACTTAATCTTCTGAATAAAGCCCACCTTCTGCTCACCTACACTACTTTTTCCCATCTTGACTGCTAGCACTTAATTGTGTGTTGTAAGGTTTTCTTGAAGGGAAGTCTTTGGTGTGTCTACCAGTTTTTCATGTTCGTCCTCAACTCTGTTATTAGCACATCATGGCCGTGTCTTCTTTTGTAATATTATAGCCTACCTCAACAACATATGTAACCACAGTTCTTAGAAGTAGTTGAACATTATGAGTTAAAACTCAACTTAAGTGAGATGTCCTAGACTCCTATTTCCCAAGTGTTTTGAACAGCCTATCATCTCCATTGGATGATAATAGCTGGCAATAAATAACTGAATAATGAAATAGATAAATCTGTGAGATACTTTGTTAAACAAAGGTGAACAGATTTTTATACTGAAGCACTTCTCAGATATTTAAATATATGACCAGTAATTGTCATTTGTCCTCTTATAGAGAGAATATGCAATCTTTTTTTTTTCTTTTAAATGAAACATACATATTTAGTACAGCAATGAAGCCATAAAATAGTTGAGGAGAAAGTTTTCTCTAAAATACTCTTCAAAATAAGCTCACCTGCTTTATTTATTATAGAAATGCTGAGCACCAATTGAGACACCAACAGCAATCCTCTCAAGCAGAAAAGAATTAAAAATCGAAGGAATAAGAATAATTGAAAAAGTCACTGATTTGGAACTGAGTGTTGTCAAAAGTAAAGAGCTAGTTTGTAGCACTAACATATTCAAGGAAATGATGTTCAATTGTTTTCAGTGACAATCAGTAGGAAGGAATCAAGCACCTCATAGCAATTACTGAATTTCCGTCAGAATCTGTTATAACATTGCCTTAGGGGACGCAAGATAAGGAAAATTCTAACTAAGAAAGTCACATCAAGGAAAGTAGGAAAATGAAAAAGACTGTGGCAGCTTTAACTCATGAAGCTACCTGATTAAAAATGATTAAAGGTGTGTGTTGGGAAGGAGGGAGAATTGCTTTAGTATTTATTTTTATTTTATTTTATTTTTTCTTTACTTTTATAGTAGTTTTAGTTTTACAGAAAAATTGAGCAAAAAGTACAAATAGGCCACTTTTTGTTGCCACTTCAACTCCATGTATATGATTTTTCCTGTTATTGACATGTTCCATTAGGGTGGTACATTTGTTACAATTATGAATCAATATAGATGTATTATTATTAACTTAATTTGATATTAGGATTTCCTCTTTGTATTGTACAGTTCTATGGGTTCTGCCTAAAGAATAAGGCCATGTACTCACCATTACAGTATCATAAAGAATAGTGTTGCTGCCCTAAAAATCCTCTGCTCCTCCTCCCTTCCTCCTTTCTTCATCTGCAATCATGATGACCACTGATTTCTTTTTATTACCTCAAACATTTATTTTTTTTGTGTTGGAAACACTCAGAATTCTTTTTTCTAGCTAATTGAAACTATAAAATAAACTGGTTTTAATTATTGTCACCCTACAGTGCTATAGAACATCTGGTATTATTCCTCCTATCTAGCTGTACTTTAGTATCTACTAGTATGTACTTTAGCATCTCCCACCTCCACCGTACCCTTTCCAGTTTCTGGCCATTCTCTCTACATCTATATTATGAAATTTCTTAGCTTCCACATTTGAGTTAGAATATGCAGTATTTCTGTTTCTATTCTTGGCTAATTCGCTTAACGTAATATCCTCCAAGCTCACTCATGTTGCCACAAATGACAGGATTTTATTCTTTTCTATGGCTGAAGAGTATTCCTTTGTGCGTATACACCACATTTTCTGTATCTGTTCATCTGTTGATGAATACTTGGGTTGATATGATATCTTGGCTCTTGTGACTAGTTCTCCAATAAACATGGTAGTACAATATCTCTTCCATATACTGATTACCTTTCCTTTGGATACATACCCAGTAGTGGATTTGCTGGAACATACAGTAGTTCAACTTGTAGTTTTTTGAGAAACCTCCATACTGTTTACCATAATGGTTCTACTAATTTATGTTCCCACCAACAGCGTATAAGAGTTCCCTTTCTTTGCATCCTCGCCAACATTTTTTATTTTCTGTCTTTTTGATAATAACCATTCTAACTGGAGTGAGATGATATTTCATTGTGCTTTTAGTTTGCATTTCCCTGATTAGTTATGTTGAGTATTTTTTCATATACCTGTTGGCCATTTTGAATGCCTTCTTTTGAGAAATGTCTATTAAGCTCATTTGCTCATTTTTAAATCAAATTTGTTTGTTTGCTACTGAGTTATTCAAGTTCCTTGTATATTCTGGATATTAATTCCTTGTTGGATGTATAGTTTGAAAATAATTTCTCAAATTCTGCAGGTTGAACTCTTCCCTCCATTGATTATTTTCTTTGCTGTGCAGAAGCATTTTAGTTTGATGTAGTTCTAGTTGTCTATTTTTGTTTTTGTTGCTTGTGCTTTCAAAGTCCTCTTCAGCTTGATGTCCTGAAGTGATTCCCCTATGTTTCCTTTTGGTAGTTTCAGGTCTAAAATTTTGTCTTTAATCTATTTTTAGTTTATTTTTGTATATGGTAAGAAATAGGGATCTAGTTTCATTCTTCTGCATATGGCTATCCAATATTCTCAGCACCATTCACTGAAGAGGCAGTCCTTTCCCTAACAAATACTCTTGGTGCTTTTATCAAAAATCACTTGGATGTAGATACATGGATTTGTTTTGGGATTCTCTATTCTGTTCTATTGGTATATGTGCCTGTTTTTATGCCAATACCATGTTGCTTTGCTTATGACTGCTTTGCAGTGTATTTGAAGTCAGTGAGTATGATGCTTCCAGCTTTGCTTTTTTGCTCAGAATTGCTCTCAGCTCTACTTGGGGAAATCAGTTCAATAGTGGCCTAGTCTCTGGGATGAAAGGTTATCACATACCCCCGGGTAAGATACCCTTTAGCAGCAATTTCAGTTACAAGATTGCACAGTTGCCACGTGAGCCGCAGAGAATGGGGCACAGTGTCAGATTTTTGGGGGAGCATGACTGTATGGACTCCAGGCAGCTCCTTCCTCTAGGCTTAGTACCTGTGACAACTGACATGGCCTCTGTTAGTGAAGAGTCTAGGTGTCTAAGGTATTGATGGGGGCTGCTGGTGTGCTCTTGCTTACTTTTTCACTAACGGGAAAAGTTCTTCCTGGTTCCTTACTGCTCCAGCTGGAGTTTGGAGTGGTGGAGGGCAGGTGTTTCTTTCCGTTCTGTGTGTTTATCCTGAGTTTCTGTAGAGGGTTAGAAATCTTGATTCTTGTTTGATTTGTAGAATAGGGTTTTTAGGTAAATGCATATATGGGGCTACAGTCCTTGGTTAAGAGACAACAGTCTACAGATGGCAACAGCCCATCTAATCAACTCTAATCATTGGTTAGGCATGGGATTGTATACTTTAATGATTTTAGAACCAACAGGTGGTTGTCATAGCAATCCTGTTAAGAGATTTTAAGAATTGCTGAAGGGAAAGATGTGAAAAAACGTTTGCTAGGGGCAAGCTGTCTGTTGGTGGAAATTTTAGAGACAATTATACTTAGATTTAATCATAAGAATGTAACTTTGCTTAAATCATTGGAGGAGAGGTTATATTTTAGATAATGATTACATTCTGACCAACTTAGCTTTTCACAAATTGTACTTTGGAATATCATGTTGTTAATTTTACTGATGTTACTAGTTTCCATTGTTTAAGCTACACTTAGCCATAGATAACTTTTGTCACCCTGCCCATGTCTTTGTGTCCTTTTGAAATGATTGAATCAACTGATTTTTCTTGTGAAACTTCTTTGTCTTTAAAATAAAAAACAGAAGCTAACTTTGAATAGGGGCTGTACCCAGTTTCTCCTTCTAACAGAGGAGTTGCTGGGGTGCAGTCCCTTCAGGCTTCTCATCGCATTCATGGTGCTTTGAGTAATCCTTTTGTTCATGTCTCTGTTACGCAGTGAGAAGTGTAACAAGTTTCTGGGCTCACTAGTGCTTCTGTGACTCTTTTGATGTGTACTCTTCTTTGGTTACTTTTATCCAGGTATAGTTGTTTATTATTTTGCCTGTCTTTGTGGGAGAGATGAGTGGTAGGGTCTGCTAGTTGATTATGTTGCTCCACCCTCCTTCTAATTTAATATTTACTAGTGGATAATTAAAAACAATGATTTTTCTTAGGGAATATATAAAGAAGTATGCATTTTAATTTTAAGATCAAAATTATATTACATTTAATATCATTTTTATGACCTTAAAATAATTTAACAAACTAAAAATTTTACACGGTGTGTTAAGAATCTGCATACAAATGCTAAGGAAAAAAGGGAAATAAAAAATACTCTGATTTTAATAAATGTACTATGTTATTAGATGTAGTGGGTGAAGATTTAATATGTGAAAAATAGTTAAATTCTGCAACAAGCTAAAATAATGAGAAGCTATGTAAAGTAAATAAACATAAATTACAGTAAACTTTGTCAGGCATAGAATTATACTAGAAAAATATAACTTCTAAATTTGAGGGCCTGTAATTAAAATATTCAAAAAAGATACTATTGGTCTTCAAAAATTTTAAGTATGTAGAACCTTTTTAATTTTAAAACCAGCTTGACTCAAAATAATTCCTAACTATAAAGTGGAATTATAGTAATACTACTATTGTTATGTATGATTATAGATAACTATGATAATATATAATGATACATTGGTAACTATAATGATATTTGATATCAGTTATCAGAGCACATCAAAAGAGTCACAGAAGCACTAGTGAGCCCAGAAACTTGTTACACTTCTCACTGTGTAACGGAGACACGAATAAAAGGATTACTCAAAAATAATGATAACTATAATCATTATACTATGTATGACTATAGTTATGTATAATCATACATAGCATAATGAATATATACTAACTATAATCATTTTATACTTAAATGATTATTATACTTAAAATAAATAGGGTCAGTAAGTAGAAATTTATCTGTGTATTTGTATGTATATATATCTGTGTGTATCTATCTATCTGTGTGTGCATGTTTATATACTGAAGAATGCTGAAAGTAATCTTTTTTGTCCAGAAAGGTATTTTTGTCAAGGAAGATAGTTTGGTATGGATCTTGGATTTAGATTAGAAAATATAAAGTTTAATAAAGCAAAACCATATATATGTATATATGTATGCATATGTGTATATGCACACATATGTATATGAATGTATATGTGTATATATGTAAATGAGAGACTGGGAGAGAGAGAGAGAGCACGCACATTGTACCAGTAGTGACCATGACTTCATGAAGCAAAGAAGTTAAGATGTGGGAGACGAAAATTTGAGTCTGATAGATTTAGGCATTGATATAATTATCTATATTAATTAACAAAGTATTTTTATTGTTTGTCAGGCAATATAAAGCAAAATGACTGTGTTGTCTTGAAAAGGAAAATATGTTAACTAGATGTGTGTAATTTATTGTGACTGAAAGATTTTGTAAAATCGCATTTTTTATTTTATAACTTCACTCATTATCATTATTATTATAAATCTCACCCATTATCATTCCTGCAACAGTATACCCATCTGCTCTTCCTCACCCAGACATGAATATCCCTATGAAATCAATGAATTTTAGAAAGTTACAACTGAATACAGCACAGATATGCTTTGGTTTAATCCAATCATTTTACATATCCAAAAAGTGAGGTCTAGGAAAATGAAATAAAATTGCATTGTTACTTTGTTGTGATCAATACTCCTGATTCTTAGGCCTTTGGACTTAGAGTGAAATTTACATCATTGGTTTTCCTGCTTCTCAGTCAGGAGAACCATCACTAATACTTTGAGATTTAATGCTCTGCTCATTTGTTATTCTGATATTGATACTCTAAATTGACTGAATTTCTGTAATAAATAGTGAGGTTTGCCATAGTTCCAGGTAAGTTTTATATAAATTATAGAAATTTATTTTCTTATTTTTCTTAGTGTGATAAAGATAAAATATACCTAACATAAAATCTATCATTGTAACCATTTTTAAGTATATCATTCAGTGGTATTGAATATATTCATATACACTGTTTTGCTGGCCAGTTTGTTCAGTGGGTTAGAACGTGGCATAGTCACAACAAGGTGAACGGTTCAGATCCCAGTACCAGCCAGCTGCCAAAAAAAATAATTCTCATATACACTTTTTAAATTTTCAAAAATGTTATTTAGGATTCAAATATATCAGTTGGTAGCTTGAATTTTAAAATTTTATAGTTTTTTTTTTTTGTTTTTTTTTTTTGCCTTTTTTTGGTTGTGGTGTTTATAAAAAGAAATTTGTTTTCTGGCTTGAAATCTTTTTCCTTCCTATTGAAGAATTCCTTCTCTATTCAAAGATTATAAATGTATTTATTTATATTGCCATTTAACTATTTTTCTTTTACATGTAACTTTTAATCTGCCTGAAATTTATTTTTGTATATTGTGAGGTAAGGAATTTATTTTATTTATTTCCAAATGAATGACCAATTGTCAAAATTATTTTTTGAGTGATCCATTTTTTCTTCCCTGGTTTGTAATGCATCAACTATTTATTTATGTGTGGATCTGTTTCTAAACACTCTTTTGTGTCCCATTCATTTATTTTGTTATTATTCCTCAGCTCCTTGAATCATCATAGCTACATAGCTGTGAATTATCTGTCTTACTTGTTTGCACTTGGATTCCTATATCTAAGATTTTATGTTACTAATTTCTGAAAAAAATACTATCAGTTATTAATATAATATTTTCACATTTTAATTCTCTCTTTATGCAATTCTAATTAAATTTATCTTAAAACTCTTCAGTACTATTAACTCCATTATCATGTTTATTTTCCTATATTATATTTCTTTGCTTATTCTATTTCTTGAATTATAATTTCCATCTTATTAATTTGGCCTTTGGTGTGGTCTAATCTATTATCTTATCAGTCAATCCATCAAGTATATAATTTCAGTTATTATGCTATTTTATTTTTTACAAATGCTAATCCCAATATTCATAACCCATAGCATCATTATCCTGAGGATAGAGACTTTCATGAGGGAAATATTGAGAGTTGTTTTTTTTTTTTCCTAAAATCAGCTTGATTTGGTTATAACTGGGGTTATCTACTAAACAGTCAAACCAGATTTAAGTTTTATGCTTGGGATTTTCCATATCACATAATGTTTATTATTTTAAACTTAGAACCCATATGAGTGAAGATCTATGTCAACTACTTCTCTGAATAATTGATTTTTATTAATATTTTTTTCACAATGTGAGAACAGGCAAACATATTTCCCTAAATATTCACTTACAGGTGGGATGGTTTTTGGAGTCACTACTTAATGCAGAGGTCTCAGGCTCACTTTCATTCATTTCAGAACATTCAGATTTTAAAATTATATTCTATTGCATGAGGCTGTTCTTCCCCAAAGCACTAGTTTTCTGACATCAGGTTCCCTTTTCACCTTCCATTCTGGTTTCAAGTTTACTGAATTATTTTTTGTTTCCTTGCTTAGTCCCTTAATTTCATATGAGCTCATTAGTATATTTAAATGCATGATTGTTACAGTTTTTCAGAGTTCTATGTGTTTTGTGCTGAGATATTATATCAGCCAGGGTGGCCTAATTAAAATGAGATAACAGAATATCCCAGTTTGGTCTTAATGCAAGTAAAATTAATTTTTTCATGTAATTCATTATAGTGTGCTAATTCAGGGGGGAAAGAGTGCCCAAGGGTCTTTCCCAGCAAATAAATTCTGTTATACATTCTACATCTATAAGTAAGTTACATTTAGAGTCACATGGCCTTGCCATTTGTGCCATAATTGTAATCCTCCCATATATCTAAAAGAGAAGTAGGAGGTGATGAGGTAGATATGTTGTCTGCCCCAAAGCTCATGTCAAAATCTGATCCCCAACTTGGCAATGCTGGGAGTGCTTTGGGTCACAGAGGTTGATCCCTCATGAATAGATTAATGCCCTCCCTACAGGAGGCTAGTGAGTGAGTTCTCACTCTATTAGTTCATGTGAGAGCTGGTTGTTTAAAGGATCCTGGCACCTCCTCCCACTCTCTCTCTCTCTTGCTTCCTTTCTCACTATGTGCTCTGCTTGCACTCTTGGGCTTTCCTGCTGCTTTTCACCACGAGTAGAAGCAGCCTGAGGCCCATGCCAAATGTAGCTGTCCCAGAATTGTGTGCCAAATACTCCTTTTCCTTAAAAATTACCCAGTTTAGGTATTCTGTTATAAATAGCAGAAATGGGCTAATACAGAAGGCTCTACTACAAATCACATGATCAGTTCTCATTTCTTCCTGTGCACAAAAACACTAGTTTTCTTCTTGAATGAGTCCATTTATAACCCTATCAATTCATGAAGCAGCTGAAAGTACGGTATCTCTGGATTATGTTAGTTAGTCTCTCTCAGTATGTCCCCCTGTCGGGTTAGATGAGGCTCTTCTTGATCCAGACTTAAGGACTAATAAGTTATCTCTCCTCAAAAATGCACTATGCATAGGTGAAACATGGTGTGTAGAACTACCACAACTGCTCCTACCTGAAAAGAATAAAAATGGGAGACAAGTATTGGACAATGGAATGTATCAATCCTTGAATCCCTCTGAGAAAACATTGTGATTGGTTCCACCCCAGGATTGGGGAATATTCCTTAATAAGACTTTAATCCTGTTCTCTAAGACTGGCTCCTAATCTCACGTTTTTTCTGGGCTGTTATTCTAGCTTTCACAGATGCTATGAGTCAAATGTGTCCCCTAGAAATTCATGTATTGAAAACTTAATCCCAATGGTTACAGTGTTAAGAGGTTGCAAATGGATTGATCCATTCATGGAGTAATGAGTTGATGGTTTAATGGGAGGTCAAGGGTCTGGCCCTGATGACTTTATAAGGAGAGAAAGTAATTAGGTTAGCTTTCTTGCTCAACCCATTCTCACCATGTGAGACCTTGTGTCCACAGGACTCTGTAGAGTTCCCACGGAAAAAAAGGACTTCTCCAGATGTATTCTCTGGATTTTTGACTTCCCAGCCCCCAAAACTGTAGGAAATAAATATTATTTCTTTATAAGTTACCCAGTTTTAGGTATTTTGCTATAAGCAACACAAACAGACTAATACAACAGGCTTTTATATGACTGTACTGTTTCCTATACCAGGGAATTTGATGTGAAAATTTGTTTCTTATGAATATTGGCATGGACATCTTTTCCCAATATTATAGGTAAAAATCTCCTACTTGGATTCCTGATACTTGATATATTAGAATAGCTTCTACAAAATTTAACAGATAAGCAAGCTTAAAAGAAAACATCATCAACTACATATGCTATGCATATCTTATCAGTAAAATAAAAGCAATAAAAAGCAATAGTTGTCTATTTGCATAAAATTCACTTATCAAAATAGAACCTTTAGGAGATATATACATATATAAAAGGACATTATTTCACTTTTTAAAAATTCACCTTATCTATGTATTCTGTATTTGCATGCTGAATGTTCACATAGCCATCTACAGATACCAGGTGGATAAGACAAGATAGCCCTTGTATTCCATTACACACCCAAGTTTTATCATCACTGAATTCCTTTCAATCTGTTGAGGAAAATTTTGGAATTGAGAGGTAAACTTATCCTAACTACAGGCAAACACTGCATGCTATTCACTGGCAGCCCAGCTGTCCTCCAGTCTTTGTGACCGGAGCATATACTGGTAGGACCCAAATCACTGAACTCCAATGTAAAGAGATTTATGGTAAGGAATTATATCATGCTATCACGGTGCCTAAAATTAGTACTGCAGGCTGGGTAGCTAGAAACTCAGACAAGAGTTGATGCTGTAGTCCTGAGGCAAAAACTCTTCTCATAATGGAAACTTGTTTTTGCTCTTAGGGCCTTCAAGTGATTGGATGAAGATCAACCACTGTATTGAGTATAATCTCTTTTACTGAAATTCGATCGATTGTAAATGTTAACCACTTCTACAAAATACCTTCACTGAAACACCTTGATTAGTGTTTAATTAAATAATTAAGTACCAGGTCTTAGACATGTTGACATAAAATTAACTGTCACTTTACCTCTTGTGAATTGCCTTCTATGTCACTTCATCTACTCTAACATCATTCATTGGCTAGTTTAAAATCAGAAATCAGCAATTTAAACAATGTATGATGATATTGCAACATGTAAATTAGCTATTTAAATAAGGCATTTCACAGAATCATTTAACTAAATAAGACATTAACATTTAATATATACCTTTTTTTGTAGAAGAAACTGAACATAGTCTTCAAAATGGAGACATAAATAAATTTAATTAGCTATACTGGTAAAAAGCAAGTTTCATAGTTATTTATCTGACAGAGGTCACTATTTTTTTTAAAGAAGGTAAGTAGCTTTTGTTACTAACAATACAAGTGATTTCTTAGTATTTTACATGTTTTCCTGATCTTCATTTGAAATATTTTAAAGTTAATTTAAGGAGAATCTGTACCTTTACCTTATTAAATGTTTTAGCAAAAGCATGTTAGTATATTCTGATTGTTTAATGCTTTTATAATACACTGAGTAAAGATTTGGTCTAAGAAGTAATTTGGTTCAAAAAAATGACAATGCTTCAAGACTTCTGACATCTTTAAATTAGAAAATTTGTAAATTGAATTTGTGCTTTTCCATCTCCAAGAAGACTGTGTGAATAATTATTTTTCAAAATTATTTTTATTATAATTATTTTGCCTTTTGGAAAATGGTGAAAACAATGCATCTTGTGCACATTCTGAAAATTACAGATATTTTTAATGATTAGGAAATATTAACTCGACTTTAATTGCATGTCTTTATTTCTAGGAGTGAGGGGTTTAGGTGATTAAAATGTCAAAAAACCAGTTCCATCACAAAGCAGATCACAATAACATGATGTTAAAATGGAACTCTTCCTGTCTCAGTTTCAGCTCAAGTACGAACACAATAAAAACCAAGAACTATTGAGACTGACAATGTAAAGCAAAAAGGGAGGGTGATTTCCAAAGATGATTTTATTTGGAGATAGTTCTGTCCAAAGAGGGCTTTCCGCAGAACAAAAACAGGAGACAGTGATAAAAGGAAGCTAATTCTAAATCCAACTACAGTGAGAAGGGCTTCAGTAGAACAATTCAAAGCATGTGCTATGTTCTCTAGTAATTGGAAGACATGCAAGACTATTTTCTAACCTGTGCTTGGGAAAGGTAAAATGGCCTGTGGAGCAGCAGGGTAAAGGGCTGCATCTGCAAAATAATTGTTCTTCCCTTCTGAGAGTAGTTAATAAGTTTTGAATCCCAGTGAACACATATGAATTCTGCACTAGTGTCAACCTGACCCCTTTTTAGAAGGGAGTCTTACCAAGAGGGAAGTCTGACATAGCAAAGAACCCCAGCAAGTAAGAAAGTTCTGGAAGAATAAACTGCAGCAAAAATAGAGGCACTGCCCACATAATTGGAAACTCAAGCAAGATTAGTCTCTAAAAGACCCACAAAAGCACCCACTAGACAGAGTCTTAAATATCTGCCATGCTGATGGAATGTAGGGCCTCTGGTAATGTTTCAAGTAAAGTAACAAGTGGCTGTCAATGTTACTTACCCTTCTCCTGCTCTCAGAAAGGGGATGGGAGCTGTAAATGAGAAAGAAAGGGGGAGGGCCTGAAGCAGGTGGCAAACCTGCAGCAAGCCATCTCAAAGAAATGGGGAAGGAGGGATTTACAAAAAAAATGGATGTTCTGTTACAGTGTGTGTTTATAACACATGAATTAGTTCATGTGCAATTTATAATCAAGTAAAAAAAAAAGTTGCCAAAATGTGAAATCATGTTGGCTCTTGCACAATTTTCTCTGAGCTACCAAGCAACAGCAGATATAGGAAAAATATGCCACTCAATGGAACACACACACCTTCTATTCTTGTCCTTCCCCAGTATACCCTCTACTTTGCCACAGAGGCTGTTCCCTTCCCTTCTCCTGAATTTCTGTACTTTTCCTGATAAAAGAATGTAACATAGCATTTGGAATATGAATATTCCTCCTAGTTAGGATAATCTAATAGTAAACAACTACAATAACAAAATGGAAAAGCAAGGAAGATGTAAAACTTTAGAAGATTGAAATAACATACTTTTATTAAAAAATGAGAAACCATGTGAGATCCTGACTATGAGCTATAAAAGTAGAAACAACACATTACTGTATCCTTCAGATTCTCTTCTAATTTTTGATATAAATATTTTTATTTTTAAGATTTTTCTCCAAAAAGAGAAAGCTCTCTGATTATAACAGTAT
Source organism: Cynocephalus volans (assembly GCF_027409185.1). Taxonomy (NCBI): domain Eukaryota; kingdom Metazoa; phylum Chordata; class Mammalia; order Dermoptera; family Cynocephalidae; genus Cynocephalus; species Cynocephalus volans. The sequence continues at coordinate 42,683,480 of NC_084466.1, read as the reverse complement.
AGAAATAATCAAGTGTCTATAACTTATCAGAATATAAGGTAGATATAGTGTTACATCCTAAAAAAAATAATAAGATATACTATATCCTTTTTGGATAAATTATTCAGTAGGATTGTCTGTCTATAGAAGAAATGATAAATATATAGTTTACTTTTTTTAATATAAGGATATTCAACTAAACAACCTCGAATGATCTTATTAATAATAAATAAAATTGAGCTTATTAATAATGTGGGATGGGAGTGATTAAAATAGACAGAACATGGATGATGCAGTTTTCTACTGCTAACAATTTGTTTGTGAATTCAGGAGGCTGGTGATAATAGCATTTTGTTTACTACTGCCTGAGCTTGTATCTTTGTATATAAATATGTGTGGCTGATCTTTTTTAAATATTAAGTTCAATGTAAGCAACTTAAAAACCGTATATAAAAATACTACATATACCTAAAATGTTAACATTGTAAATGCTTATTTTTCTATTTAAAATAATAAAGCACATGTGGAAATATAACATGATAATTCTGACCAAAAAGTATTTACTAAAATAAAGGTATGATTTTTCCATACAAGTTGTACAGATACATTATCAATTATAAAATATTGGATAATTTTACAAACGAAATGTTTGCAATGCTTGTGCATTTTTTCCCCCTGCCCTGGAAATGTGCTTTTTTGTGTTTATTTTTAATAAAACTTTATTTTAAATAGTTATAATTAACAAAAAGTTTAGAAGATAAAACAGTTCCCACATACTTCACACTGGTTGTCCCTATTACATTATTATGTTATATTTGTCACAAATAATGATCCAGTATTGATATATTGTTATTCATAAAAATCCAGTTTATTTAAATTTCTTTAATTTCTACATATTTCAATTTATCTGTTTCAGGATACCACCCCGGATACCATATTACAATTAATTCTCTTTAGGCTACTCTTCACTATGAAATTTCTTATACTTTCCTTATTTTCTTGTTTTTGATAAACTTAGTGTACTGAAGAGTACTGCTAAGGTATTTTGCAGAATGTTCCTCAGCTGGGATTGGTCTGATGTTTTCTCATGATTAGGCAGAGATTATGAATTTTGGAAGAAGTGTCATTTATTACCACAGAAGTAAAGTGGCATTCTTATTACATACACATCAAGTATACATATAATTAACGTGACATCACTATCAATGTTAACCTTGAACACATGGTTGAGGTAGTATTTGTCAGGTTTCCCCAGTGTAAAATTACTCTTTTTCCTCTCTTATATACTGTATGCTTTAGAAAGAAGAAATGATGAACAGCCCTGACTTAAGGAATGTAGAATTACCTCCATATCCTTGATGGGGGTGCATCTTCATAAATTATTTGGAATTCTTCAGGAGAGATTTGTCTATTCTCCTCTGCTTATTTCTATATTCAATTGTTTGTTTATATCAATATGGACACATAGATATTTATTTTGTACTTTGAGTTATAACCCAGTACTTTATGTGGTTTGTTTTGCTCAAAATTTTCCAGCTTTGGACATTGAGTACTCTTTTAGTTGGCTCCTGTGTCTTTGACATAGCCTCCTAATTTGTGGTTGTATTTTATAATTACTTCCTTAATTAGTGGCACTACAAGAAATTCTAGGCTCTTCTATTTTATTTTTTGCTCCAACCCTGGAATCAGCCATCTTGCCAAGGTGCCCTGGTTTCTTTTATTAGAGAATGGTATTAGAAACCAAAGTCTCTGCCCTATGTTTGCTTGTTGCTGCTAGGACATTGTTGTCTTTAGACTTTCTCAGCTGACAAAGAAAGTATATAGTATGTGTGTACTAATGTAGGTATAACACACATTTATAAATGTTAACATATGTAACCATTTATATGTATGTTGAGCTAAATATGAGCTCATATTGGTTTCTCCAACTCTAATCAATTACACATAGAATATTTTAGCCTTGTCTACTAAGTTATCTGTAACCAATCTCTTCAACAGTGAGAAAACATAGCTTCCACCTTCTACCATTCATTTACTTAGTTGTTCAATTTCAGTATATGTATAGTGTGTTCAGAATTGTTATTCAGTAATCCCATGGGAAACACCTTTCTCAACCAGACCACACTATTTGTGTGATTTGTGTGGGATTCCTTTGGCCTTTAGTCTTTCAGACTCCACTCAGTTCCAAAGGTAATTATGTCAGCAGCTTTTTACTCATATCATTCAGTGGGATTGTTTTATGTATTTAAAAGGCACTTTGTTTTGTTTGTTTGTTTGTTTGTTTTTGGTCATATTCTGCATTCCATCCTGGGATCCTCTGACTTTCGTAAATGATTTTTTTAATTAAAATACATCAAGATTTATTCTCTGTGCTTTAAATTTCTATAGATTTTGACAATTGCATAGTGCCATGTATACACAAATACAGTATCATATAATATTACTGTCCTTTGCTTCATCTATTCAACACACCCCTCCTATCTCTGGCAACTACTGATGTGTTTACCATCTCAGTAGTTGTTGCCTTTTCTATAATAAATGTAATTGGAATTATATAGTATGCAGGTCTTTCAGACTAGCTTGTTTCACTTAGCCATGTGCATTTAAGATTAACTCATATCTTTGTGTGGCTTGAGAGCTTAATCCTTTTCTATTGCACTGTATGGATATACCACTGAATTTGGTTGTGTGTGTGTGTGTGTGTGTGTGTGTGTGTGTGTGTGTGTGTGTGTGTGTGTGTTGAATTCACAGATTGAAGGACATCTTAGTTGTTTTCAGTTAGTGACAATTATAATTAAATTTCTATAAATGTTCACACACAGGTTTTTGTGTGGACATACATTTCTGAATCCCCTGGATAAATACTTAGAAGCACCAATGCTGAATCTTACGCAAAGACAAATTTTGCCTACTGAGAAACTGTCAAACTGTTTTCCAGGGTGGATGTATCATTTTGTATTCCACCATCAATGAATGAGAGTTATTGTCTCTTCACATCCCTGCCAGAAATTGATTGTGTCAGATGTTTGGAATTTATCCATTCTGATTGGTCTGTACTAGAACCACATATTTGTTTTAATTTGCAATTTCCTAATGACAGATCATGTTCAACAGTTTTCTTATGCTGCTTTGCCATCTGTATATCTTCTTTGGTGAGATGTCTGTTTAGATACTTCACCCATTTTTTAAAATTAAAAGACATTTTTTAAGGCTATTTTAGGTCCACAGCAACTTAAGCAAAAGGTACAGTTTCCTAGATTTTCTCTCTCCATACTTGCATAGCCTCCCGATTTACAACATCCCTCACCAGAGTGGTACCATCCTGTTGTTTTTGTATTGAAACATAATTGGTTGTACATATTTATGGGGTACAGCATCGAATATCAATACCTATGCTTTGCTTATTTCACTCAACATAAGTTTCTCCAGGTTCATCCATGTTGTTGCAAATGGGAGTATTTCATTCTTTTTTATGGAAGAGTAGTATTCCATTGTGTATAAATACAACAGTTTCCTTATCCAATCATCCATTGATGGACATTTAGGTCGGTTCCATATTTTGGCTATTGTAAACAGAGCTGCAATGAACACGGTAGTGCAGCTATCTATCCCTTCAACATGATGATTTCCATTTCTCTGGGTATATGCCCAGAAGAGGGATTGCTGGATTGAATGGAAGATCTATCTGTAGTAGTGTGTTGGCCTTACAGAGGGAGGGAACATTTCTAGGGCTACAAAGTGGAGTGGGGGGGAAAGGGAGAAGGAGAGGAAGGTTGAGGGATAATTGGATGGTGAACACGGGGTACAAAAGTAATTTCTGGTAATGGGTATGGCCCTCACATCATGGTCACGAGGGGTGACAATTAGTTTTTTATCTCATGATTATTCATAAAAAAAGATCATGCTTTTGGTGTTGTACCTTAAAACTCATTACCAAGATCACAGAGTTAGTACGTCTCCTGTGTTTCCTTCTAGAAACTTTATAGTTTATCATTTTACATTTAGATTTCTGATACATTCTGAGTAATTTTTTGAAAAATGTAAGTTCTGTATTTGAGTTTGAGTGTATGTGTTTTGTTTTGCATGTCAACTTACAATAGTTCCCACAGCACTTATTGAAATGACTATTCTTTCTCCATTGAGTTATCCTCGTGCCTTTGTAAAAAATCAGTTGATTATCTCCGTGTAGGCCTATTTTCTGTTTTCTCCATTATGTTGCATTGATATGTGTGTTTATACTTTTGCCAATATCACACAGTCTTAATTACTACAGCTTTATAGAAATTTTTGAAGTAGAATATGTGGGTTCTCCAGCTTTGTTCATCATCTTCTTTATTGTCCTGTCTATTAAGTCTTTTGCCTTATTGTATAAACTTTGTGTACTCAGTTTTCCAATATATGCCAAATAGCTTATTGAAATTTTAATTGGTATTATGTTATATCTATAGATCAAGTTGGAGGAGTATTGACATCTTACAGATATTCGGTCTTCTAATCCCTCAACATGGAATAACTCTCTTACCATTTAGTTAGACATTTATTATCTCTTCCATCAGTCTTTTGTTTTCAGCATTAAATTCTTCACATAGTTTGTCAGATATATACCTAATTATTTTAATATTTAATATTAATTTAAATGGTACCTTTTTTACTCTTAAAATTCCAATTGTTTATTGTTGGTATGTAGAAAAACAATTGAATTTTATATATTGATCCTGTATTATTTGACATTGCTAGATCCACTTATAAGTACCAAAAATTTGTTATAGATTCTTTGGCATTTTTTACATAATCAATTACTATGTCTGCAAATAAAGCCAATTTTATTTCTTCCTTTCGAAAGCTGTGTATCTCTTATTTCTTTTACTTGTCTTATTGTACCATCTGTGGTTTCCAATGCAGGCATACCTCGTTTTATTGTGCTCCATTTTACTGTGCATTGCAGATGTTGCATTTTTTACATTTTTTACATATTCAGAGTTTGTGGAAACCCTGCATTGAGCAAGTCTATTGGTACCACTTTTCTAATAGCATGTGCCCACTTTGTGCCTCTGTGTCACATTTTGGTAATTCTCACAGTATTTTTAACTTTGTTATTATAATTATGTCTGTATCGGTGATCCATGGACTTTGATGTTACTGTTTAATTTGGGGGGGCACCATGAATCACACCTATATAATATGATGAACTTAATCACTAAATGTGTGTGTTTAGACTGCTCTACCAACTGGCTTTCCCCCCTATCTATCACACCTCTGGCCTTCGTATTTACTGAGGTACAATAATGTTGAAATTGAGCCAGTTTATAACTCTATAAAGGCCTCTGAGTGATCTAGTAAAAGGAAGAGTTGCACATACCTTTCTTCAAATAAAATACTAGAAATGATTAAGCTTAGTGAGGAAGATATATCAAAAGCTGAAATAGGACAAAAACTAAGCCTCTTGTGCCAGTTAGACAAGTTTTGAATATAAAATAAAAGTTCTCGAAGGAAATTTAAAGTGCTTCTCCAGTGAACATACACATAATAAGACAGTGAAACAGCCTTATTGCTGATATGGAGAACATTTTAGTGGTCTTGATAGAAGATCAAACCAGCCACAACATTCCCCCAAGCCAATGCCTAATTCAGAGCAAGACCCAAACCTTGTTCAATTTTATGAAGACAGAGAGGTGAGGAAGCTGCAGGAAGAAACGTTTGAAGCTAGCAGAGGTTGGTTCATGAGGCTTAAGGAACGAATCCATCTCTGTAACATAAAAGTACCAGGTGAAGCAGTAAGTGCTGATGTAGAAGCTGCAGAAACTTACCCAGAAGATTTACCTAAGACAATTGATGAAAATGGCTACACTAAACAACAGATATTTGATGTAGATGAAACAACCTTATTTTTGAAGAAGATGCCATCTAGGACTTTCATAGCTAGAGAGAAGTCAATGCCTGGCTTTAAAGCTTCAAAAGACAGGCTGGCTCTTTTTAGGGGCTAATATAGCTGGTGACTTAAAGTTGAAGCCAATGCTCATTTACCCTTCTTAAAATCCTAGAGCCTATAAGGTTTATGCTTAATGTACTCTACCTGTGATCTATAGATGGAACAATAAAGCCTGAATGACAGAACATTTATTCATAGCACAGTTTACTGAACATTATATGTCCACTGTTGAAACCCACTCCTCAAAAAAAAAAAGAAAAAAAAAATACTGTTCGTTGACAATGCACCTAGTCGCCCAGCAGCTCTAATATAGATATATAAGGAGATTAATGTTTTCATTCCTGCTAACACAACATCCATTTTGTAGCCCATGGACCAAGGAGTGATTTTCATGTCTTATTATTTAAGAAACACATTTTGTAAGACTATAGCTGTCATGGATAGTGATTTCTCTGGTGGATCTGGGTGATGTAATTGAAAACTTTCTGGAAAGGATACACTATTCTAGATGTCATTAAGAACAATCATGATTTGTGGGAGGAGGCTGAAAAATCAACATTAACAGGAGTTTGGAAGAAGTTGATTTTAATACTCATAGATGACTTTGAGGAACTTAAAACTTCAGTGGAGAAAGTAATTGCAGATGTGGTAAAAATAACAAGAGAACTATAATTAGAACTGGAGACTGAAGGTATGACTGAATTGCTGTAATCTCATAATAAAACTTTAACAGCTGAGGAGTTGCTTACTACAGATGAGCAAAGAAAAGTGTTTTCTTTTTATTTTTTTAAATGTATTTATTAATATTGCTTTTTTATATTCTAAGATGTTGCAGAGCAGTTGGGGGGAAGGGGAGAGGAGAAAGGGGTGTGAAATAGGATGTGAGGAGGAGGAAGGAGGGGTGCATGGTTGAGGCTTCCTGCAGCAGCTCGGTGGTCATGTCTTGTCTAGTTGATGATGTCAGGGGGTCATGGCTAAGGCCCTCAGCTCCCCATAACCCTGGCTCAGGAGCCGGGGTGCATCTGGTGGGTAGCCTGTGGTCATCACTTAGCTGGGTGTGGTAATGAGAGGGGCATGGCTGAGGCCCATGGTCCTTCCCCATCCCCAGCTTGAAAGTCCAGGGTGCTTCTGGTGCTTCTAGGTTTCATAGGTGTTCTTTGGTGGTGTTAGACCTTTGCTAGTTAATATCAGATTTTGTCTCTGATCTGTGGGTATTTTGTTTTCTGTTTCAGTTCTGTGTTGGACTATTCACTGTTCCCACCACTTAAACTCTGCACTGGAACTAATTTGTTGACCTTTGGTTACTTCTAAAAAGGGGGAACTTCCTAAGTAAACCAACACTTGAGCCCTATGGTTGAGTTAAATTGCTGCTTTGCTGCTGATTCTCTGGGGAAGACTTTTTGTGTGGCTTAAGTTTTAATCGTTGACGTAGTAACCATTTCCAGATCTTGTGAGTTCTGGTACACCTGGGTTGTGTGGAAACTCTGGTCTGGGCCTGAGTCCCTTCAGGAAACTGGAACCCCTGCACTTCTATATTCCTAACCAGTCTCCACTGAGTAGGCCTCTGGTGACTGGAGGGCAGATCAGCAGTCCATGCTGTGCCCCAGTCTTCTCCTGGTGGGCCCATCTTCCCCATCCCCTGCACTCCAATCACTTCCCATAAGATGGGCTGTGCACCCGTCCCTTGTGATGACTCACAGGCTTCTGAGTGTGTCTTTTTTTCTGTTGCCTGTGGCTCCTCATTCCTATGTAGGTCCACAAGAACCCTGTTAGTGGTCTTGCTGGCCTGGGGCCACCAAGGCCCTCTTCTCCTCTGCCACCTTGAAGCAATGTCATACAAATGGCACAGCTGCAGCTTTTCCTAGCTCCTGCTCCATGTGCTCACCAGGACCAGCCTTGAAGTGGCCAGGGCCTGCAATGGTGGGAGTGGTTCTTACTCTCATCACAGCTTCTCCCGCCTTCATGAACTCCGTAGGAGCTCTAGAAGCTTTTCAATAGTTGTAAATTTGTTGATTTGTGGGAGGGAGTGATGCTGGGGACTATCTATTCTGCCATCTTGACCAGGAGACTTTGACAAAGATGTGTGAACATTGTTGAAATGATAACAAAAGACTTAGAATATTACATAAATTTAATTGATAAAGCAGTGAATTGGTTTGAAAGGATTGAATACAACTTTGAAAGAAGTTCTACTGTGAGTAAAATGCTATCAAACAGCATCACATCCTATAGAGAAATCTTTTGTGAAAGGAATAGTCAATCAATGTGGCAAACTTCATTGTTGTCTAATTTTAAGAAATTTCCACAGCCACCCCAGCCTTCAGCAACCATCACCCTGACCAGTCAGCGACCATCAATATCAATACCCTCCAGCAAAAAGATTATGACTCACTGAAGGTTTAGATAATTGTTAGCATTTTTTTTTTTTTTTTAGCAATTAAGTCTTTTTAAATTAAAGTATGCACTTTTCTTTAGGCATAATGTTTTTGCACATGTAATAGATTAAAATATAGGATAACATAACTTTTATAGACACTGGGAAACCAAAAAATTTGTGTGACCTACTTTATTGTGATATTCACTTTATGGCAGTGGTCTGGAAACAAACTGGCAATATCTTCAAGGTATGCCTGTAAGTTGTTGAATAGGAGTGTTGAGAGAGGATCCTCTTTCCTGGATATTTTTCCATCATACAAAAGTAACTATTAGGTGAGCAAACATAGTAACGGTCTTTGTTTGTACTACTATAACAAAATACCACAGACTGGGTACTTTATAAAGAATAGGAATTTATTTCTCACAGTTCTGGTGGCTAGGAGTCCAAGATCAAGGTGCTGGCTGAATCAGTGTCTGGAAAGGCCTGGTTTCTGCTTTCAAGGTGACACCTTGTTGTTGCTGCATTCTCTAAAGGGGATGAAAGCTTTGTTCTTATGTGTTACAAGAGATGAAAAGGTAGGAGAGTGCTCTCTTTGACCTTGAGCTCCTTTATAAGTGTGATAATTCTATTAATGAGGGCAGAGCCCTTATAAAATAATCACATCCCAAAGACCACACCTCCTAATACTGTATATCAGGGATTAAGTTTCAACATAAAATCTGGACAGAAAGCCATCATTCAAACCATACTATTTGGCCCTGATCCCCTAAAATTCATGTCCTTTGCACATACAAAGTACATTAATTTCATCCCAACAGCACCAAAAGTCTTAACTTATTCCAGCATCAACTTTAAAGTCTAAGTCCAAATTCTTATCTAAATATTATCTTAATCATGTACGGGTGATACTCAAGGTATGGCTCATCCTGAGTCAAATTTTCCTCTAGGTATGAGTCAGTGAAATCAAACAAGTTATAAATAGATACTTCAAAAAAGGTCATGGAAATATTTGTATTATCTTTCAATTCTAATTTTCTATGGCCTTTTCGAAGTACCCTCATATGTTTCCAATGTACAGTGGTGGGACAGGCACAGGATAGAAATTTCCATTCCAAAATGGAGAAAAAGGAAAAAAGAAAGGGATAATAGCCTGAGAGAAATCCAAACTCAAAAATTTAACAACACTAAGTCTTAAGGCTTGAGAGCAATCTCCTTGGACTCCATAGCCCTGCCTTCTAGACACACTGGAGCAGGAGTTAGGTCCCCAAGACCCCAGGTATACCTGCCCCCACAGTTTTGCTGGGCCCAGACCACACAGCAGTTCTCATGTGTTGGAGTTTGGTGCTTGCAGCTCTTGTGGGCTGTGATCACACTCTGGTCACTCTATAGTTTGGGGGTCTCAGGAATGACCCTGCTTCCATGACTCCACTAGATATTGCCCTAGTACAAACTGTCTGGGGTGGCCCTATTCCACAGCTCCACTAAGCATTGCTCTGCTGGGGGATTCTCTGTGCTGTTTGTCCCAGACATCTGTACTTTCATTTTCTGTTGCTTATACCAGAATATATGAAACTGAGTAATTAATGAAGAAACAGAAAATTATTTTTTACAGTTTTGGAGGCTGGGAAGTCCGTGGTCAAGAGAGTGAATCTGGTGAGCGTCTTCTTCAGGTGGAAACTTTCTGCAGAGTCCTGTGGCAACACAGAGTATCACATAGCAAAGGCTGAGCAAGAATGTGTATTAACATACTTCCACCTCTCTTTATAAACCACTAGTGCCACTCCCATGATAACCTACTTATCCATTAACCAATTGTTGTAGTTTAAATGTCCCCCTAAATTCATGTTGCAACTTAATCCCCATTGTAACCATGTTAAAATTGTGGGAAATCCAGCTATGGTTTTGAAAGGTGAGACCTTTAAGTAGCGATTGGATCATGAGGACTATGCCCTTATGAATGGATTAATTCATTCATGTATTAAAGTGTTAATGATTTAATGGGTTATCAGGTAGTAGACTGATGGCTTTATAAAAAGAGCAAGTGAGCACATTGAGATGCTCTCATTCTGCCCTCTGGCTATGTGATACCCTGTGTTGCCATGTGACTCTGTAAAGACTCTCACCAAGAAAAAAGTCCCCACCAGATGTGCCCTATAAACCTTGGACTTTCAAGCCTCAAGAAATGTAGAAAAAAATTATGTTTCCTTAACAATAATGCAGTTTCAGGTATTCTGTTACCAGAAATAAAAAACTAACTAATACACCAATTAATCCTTGAATGAATTAATCCATTCTTGAGGACATAATCCTCATGATCCAATGACTCTCCAAGGCTCACACCCTTTAACACTGCCACATTGGGAATCCAGCTTTCACATGAGCTTCAGAGGGAGCAAGCATTCAGACCACAGGGACATCCTTTGAAATATAAGTGGAGGAAGACATGCCTCCACGTTTCTTGCACTCGGCATACCTGTACAGTTACCACCACATTGATGCCATTAAGGTTTGTGCCCTCCAGAGCAGCAATCCGAGCCACACCTGGATTTGCCTGAGCCACAGTTAGGGAAGCCAAAGAGCACTGTGCTAGAATACAGGGAACAGAGATTTGGCATAGCCCTGGGCTGTGAGCCCCAAGTTTCCATGGGTGCCCTGGGATCTTGAAACTTTTTGACCTCAAGGCCCTGACATCCTTGACCTATTATATGTGGCAGCCTCTAAGATCTCAAAATGTATTAGGCATCTTTCTTTCACTGTCTTGATGAAGAACATCAGACTTTCTTCTATACGTACTAAAGTACAAATCTCTTTATCACAGGGTTGCTTGGCCACACCCTTGGTGTTTTCTCTTGCACATGCTTTTCTTCATTCTTTACTTAACCAGGCTGAGAATGTTCTAAATCTTTACATTAGACTTCACTTTTGATTATAAATTGTCTTTAACTCTTTTCTCTCTCCTCACATTTTAATATAGTTAAGAAAATTCATGCATCACCCTGAACACTTTGCTTAGAGATTTCTTCTACCAAATATTCTAGTTCATCACTCTTATATTCTGCCTTCCACAAAATATTAGGACATGAATATAATTTAATCTTGTTCTTTGCCATTTTGTAACAAAAATGGTCTTCCAGTTTTTAATAAAATTGTTCTCATTTCTATCTAAGATATCATCAGGATGGCCTTTACTGTCCATATTTCTACCAATATTCTGCTCATGACCACTTAGATAATCTCTAAGATGAGAGATCTTCATTAATGCTCTGTTCACAAAAACACAGGTTTTCCTAGCACTCACTTCAAAGCTGTTCCAGACTCTACCTATTAGTCAGTTAGAAAGCCACTTCCACATTTCTAAGACTTTATTATAGCAACATCCTAGTTCTCTGATAAGAATTCATCTTAGTTTGTTAGTGCTGCTATAACAAAATACCACAGACCATGTAATTTATAAAAAAGAGGAATTATTTCTTACAGTTCTGGAGGCTGGGAAGTCCAAGATCACAGTTCTGGTGACCTCATTGTCTTGTTGAGCCTAGTCTCTGCTTCCAAAAGGGCACTTTATTGCTGCAGTCTCTGCAGGGGACAAATGCTTTGTCCTCACATGGTGAAATGGAAGGAAGAACAAGAGATTGCTCCCCTCAATCTCTAGACCTTTATTAGGGTGCTAATCTCATTCATGAAAGTGGAGCTCTCATAACTTAATCACCTCCCAAAGGCCACACCTCTTAAAAACAGTTTCACTGAAGATTAAGTTTAACATTAATTTTGGAGGAGACACCATCATTCAGACCATAGCAGTAACAAATCAAAATGATTTTTTTAAATTTTAAATTGCTGAATGGGTCACTTAATATCTTATACACAATGCCATAGATTTTAAAACAGCAAGAATATAACTTCTGCACTCTGTAAGGCACACTGGAATGGAAGACCTAGTTAGCAGATAAGCCAGTTGTATAAGAATCATTAGAGACTTTATAAACAGAGTAAATGACATTTGTTGCACATGTATTTTCTGGCTTTGGAATAGATTAATGTAAAATATTTTGCTAACCTTATTCAACCACTTGACACTAAATATGAAAAGACAAAACAGAACAAAACCAACAGATTTCTACAATATATGGAAGGGCCAAAAGCACATCATAAATTTAATACAATGTCATTATTACTTTCAAAGATTCCTCTTTAGTTGATTTGCTATAGTGTACCAGCAAAAAAAATGTTGGAATTAGATATATTTCTACACTCACTTCGTCACCATGACATTGGAGTAGTTATTTTCTTCTGAGACTCTCACTTTCATCATCTTTAAAATACAAGTAATATCACCCACACTCAGTCAAACGTTTCAAGCATTATTTAGTTATATTTTACATTTTACTACTACAGAAAATAAAAAGCATCTTAGTCTACAAATGTACGTTTGAGTTAAGGTAGACAGCATGTTCTCATGAATTTACAAGTATATATATAAAACATCAGCATTATTTTTCCCCCAAGAAGGTAAAATTGATACATGACTAAAATTTACTTAAAATAATAAGAACTATGAACTTGCTTAACTTGCATCTGTGAGTTTTAATTTATTTTTTTATGTTAAATTGATTCAGTCATCAGTGTGGATAGTCGTTTTTCATGTCTGCCATTCAACCACTAGAATGATACACACCCTTGAATTCTGTCATTTACGCTCTGTTTTCAATAAACAACTGCCTCAAATTTTCTCTTTTTGCAAACTAAGATAAATTGTAATGTCACAAGTCCCTCACTGTTCCTTAATTTAATAAAGTTTAAATCTGTTTCTCCTTCTAAAATTTCTACTTTTGAAAATCAAGTTTGTACCCTTTCTAAAAGAAAAGCTCAGCTAATTTGTTGGAAATGTATTTTCTCAACTAAATGCTTAAATTGCACTCAGATAGTTAATCTCATTTTCAATGTTTTTTCTAGTATATTAGTTAACTACATGTTCCATTAAGTATGCGCTCTGAGGAGTTGAATGCATTCGTATAATAATAGCTTTACTTCATTAGTAAATCTATATTCATACTTACTACAAGATTTCATAAATTTTCAGTGTTAGTACAAAGAACAAGAGCAATTGTTAACAAGAGCATTAAGCTGTCTAGTGAGCTGGAATCCTGAAGTTAAATTAATAGGGTAGCATGTTTACATATCAGGAAGAATATGAAAATTAGGTCTAAATTAACGGTGGAAGAATTGCAAATGGATGAACAAACTATCAGTAAATGAATGTTTCTATGTTGCATAATGCAAAGCTGGTACTTATTGAAGCATTTAAATATTGTACAACACATTGTGAATATGTATTATGCATACCTTATGACATTAGATCTATAAGCATTTCATGTTAAATTTGCGTAGAATATTAAAGTCTCTATGCATTTCAGAAATTTAAATATCTAATCAAAAATTGCAATTCTTTTTGTCATCACAGAGATTATTTGGTTAGTATCTTTGCCTAAAAGAAAGAAGATTCTGTGCTAAGCCACAGATTTCCTTTTGCTAAGGTTATTATAACTCTAAGATAGTCCGGTTAACCTAAGTGGAGTGTTTGTCTGCAGTTACAGTTTGCAGTTAAAATCTAAAAGTTGATAAGTTATGTAATTAGGACTAGTGGCTTGGAATCATACATTCTTAATCACCTCCAGTCTTCCGTTAGAGGACACGGAGTCTAGCATCCATGTTTCTTCTTGGGGAACAGGCAAATTAGTCATCTTCAAAGGGATTTGGATCCGGGCAGTAACAAGTAACTTATAACTCTATAAAAAAATTAATTTGCAAGGCCATTAAATTCTTTCAATAACAAAATAAGGAAAAACGTAATGCACAGGGATTTAAGATAAACATTAGATGCAATCAAATTTGAAAAAAGTTTTATTATTGTTCCTTACATAGCATAATTAACTTGCAGGGAAACTACAATCTAGGCCAGTGTTTTTCAGTCTTTACTAAACATTGCAATTATCTATCTGGAGCATCTAAAGAAATTAACTGATACTAATTCAGAAAGTCTGTGTGGGGGTCCCAATTACCTGTATTTTCTAGGGGGAAAAAGCTGCCTGGTTTATTTTATCATTCTTATTTCTTTCACCTTATTGCTGACACCTATATAATTCTCCTAGAAATTATAAGAACTGTAGTATACCAATTTTCTCCTCTGATATTAGAAAATTGAATGAAGAACAACAGACTAAAAATCTAACAAATGTGTTCTAGCTGTGTAAATGTGGGTAAATTACTTGAACTCTCTGGTCCTGAACAGACCTGAGAATCAGGAAGTAAAGACTATTAAGAACACATAATGTTCTAGATCAGCAAATAATATTGTTTTCCGTGAAATGGCATGCTTACTATGTTCATTTTGGAAAAAAATTCTAGAAATATACAAATTTATAAAACCATACTTCATCTTCAGTTATTCTTTCAAGTAAATGTGATGCATCATGGGAAAAATAAAAGCCGCTAGTTGAACTCACAATGCAAACAACTGTACAAGTGATTATCACTCAGGACAACCTGGTACTTATGTGAGAAGCTGCATTATCTTGAGTAATTTTTGTGATACAGAATATGAAAAAGACATAAGCTCAAGAGTAGAGATTTAGTAATTTTTTAAAAAATTATTACTTTATCAAGGACATTCATGAGTGAAACAGAACTTTTTTCCTTGAAATTGTATTGCACAAATGTCAATACAACAAAAAAGAAACAGAAAGTCTTCCTGTTGTTATGAAACCAGTTTTCATCTGATAGATTTCTTTTTTTCTTTTTTTTTTTTTTTTTTGTCTTTTTCGTGACCGGCACTCAGCTAGTGAGTGCACCGGCCATTCCTATATAGGATCCGAACCCGCGGTGGGAGCGTTGCTGCACTCCCAGCGCCGCACTCTCCCGAGTGCGCCACGGGCTTGGCCCTGGATTTCTGAACTTATCTCAGGAACCCCTGAGGATCCATGGGTTGCACTCTGAGGATCAATAGTATTTAGAAAAAAAGTAATCTTTTCAATGTACATCTTCTAAGGTGGTTTGCTGTCTCTGGTTTTAGCTCCTCCTTATCCCTACTCCCACTAACCCACTGGATCTCTGGTTCCCATTTACAAGTCTTCAGTGACTCTCCATTGCTCTCAGGATAAATTTCAAATCTCTTGAAAGGAAATATCTATCCTTCATTTCCTAGATTATATCTATCTCTCCCCAATTGCCTTTCTCAGGCTTAAGGAATTACACTCCTCTTCTCAAATTGCAATGCTTCTTTTTTCTTACAGGCCTTTCCACAGTTATTCCTTTTGCTTGGACAAGTTTAGTTCTCCATTTCTCTGCACTTGACTGACTTATACTCATCCAGAAAGATTCAAGTGATCCCATAGTCTAGGTTGATTTTCTATATTAAGTACTTTCTTAGCCTTTTGTGCTTTACGCAAGAAAGAACCAACCTCACTGTGTTGTAATTTTGCTCATTGTAATGTTACCTCTCTGTTAATTCCACCAGATAATAAGCTCCTTGGGGTCAAGTATAAAATTTGTCCTACGTGAGTTTCCTATTTTTTTTCAAAGAGGAACATCTAAAAGATAAATTTTATATTTCTAATATTAATCATTTCTTATAGCTTAATGTGGTTGCATTTTAATGCTTAAAATTTCCTCAACAAGGTAAAATGAAAATGAAAAACAGCAGGAAATATCATGTGACTGACTATCTACACATATTGATATATTCTCCTACAAAATTTCTTTTACTACTTTAGGGCTAATGTACAAGTTGAGGGGCACGTTATGCAAAGATTTTACAAAGTTTTAGAATTTGCTCAGGACCAGGTAAATGTGACATTCATAACCTTGATGCCATAAGCATCCCTGCTATGCATCACAATAAAGCTGCAGAGTATCAACAGTGAAGCCTTGTGATTTGTTTCACATTCAATTTCCAATTGGTTGTCTAATAAAAATTTCAAATTCAAATCTAAAGAACCCCCAAATAAGTTCATTTTTTAAAATCTCAATTATTTATTAATAAATAACTATTTAATAATTGCTTTCCATTTTTTGAATGCCTGTAATGAAGGTTAGCTCTAAGTTACAATGATATTATTTAAGATGGTGCTATCCTCCTTGTTACTGTTGAATGAGATCTTTGTAAGAATATTCTTTAGATTTGGTACTCTTTTCTCCTCCTTTTTCATCTCAATTTAGAACAGAAATGGAGTCTCAATTTCATGTCCATGAGAATGAGTTAACTATTTTTGGCTGTCTCATTTTGAGAATTTAACTGTCATAGGGCAGAACATGGGCCATTTTATCCATTTAGAAATAATGCACTGTCTCTTTGGAGGCAGTACTATCATTTGCTTTCATTGTACTGAGGCCTCTCTTTTTATATTGAAATATTTATTAAAGGAAAAAGTCCAACTCCCTGAGACATGTAACCAAAGGATGAGATTTCTTAATTCACATCTGAAACACATTCTCCTACCTATCTTGGTATGGTAGATTATAAACTGCATTTTAAAACAGTGGGTTGATCAAACTATTGAGTCTCAAGAGAAATAGGTTCTTGTTTAAGTTAAAAAAGTATTATTCACTGTTCATCTTCCCATACATTATGCATTCTACCCATTGTTCATGCTCACTGTGCTTCTTTAAAAAATAATCCATAAAAAAGTATAACAGAGTTGTAAACAAAATTTGTTGGGTCAAAGCTAAGGGAAGGTGATATGAAATGAATATCTATGAAACTCTTAATTTTTATAAAGAAACACTCTAGCTTTTTACCTTACTATAGTAAAGCTAAAATTTAGATTAATTGCTTCAAAATGTCTTCATTTGGAATATAGAATATGTAGCCATACGTATGTCAGAGTTAGACTGGATAACTATTTCTTTATGGGAGCATGTATATCTTTTGCTTATCAATATTTTTGGGAACAAGGAACTTGTGGATAGGGAGAAATGTAACTATACGATGTTATGTATAGGTAAAGACAAAAACATTAATTTTCAATAAGGATCATATTAATTGCCAGGAAGTTATATAAGGACAAATAGACTATCTTTGTGATGTAGTTAAAATAATTCTGAGAGAGGAAGAGTGGCTACTATGTTAAGAAAGGCCATCTGGGAACTGCTGAGCACACAGAGTAGGAGTTTGCAAAAGCCGCAGCTGTGCCCTTTGGATGGAGTTGCTTGGAGGCGGCAGGAGAGGAGGGACTTGGTGGCCTGCAGGCCAGCAATACCACTAACAGGTTTCCCATGGACCCACACAGGAGCGAGGAGCCACAACAACTGAAAAAATGGAGCCACTCAGAGGCTGGTGAGTCATTGCAAGGGAGTGGTGCACAGCCAGTCCCATGGGAAGTGTTTGCAGCAAGGGCAGTGGGAGACAGGGGCCCATCTGGGAAATATTGGGGCACAGCAAGGACAGCTGATCTGCAAACGAATCAGCACAGGTCCCCTCAGAGGAGACTGGTCAGGAATATAGAATTGCACGGAGTGCAGTCTGATGAATAGACTTAGGCAAAGATCAGAGTTTCTACACAACCCAGGTGCACCAAGGTTGGAGAGCTGGAAGTACCTATAAAGCCAACCATTATAACCTGTGCTGCACAAAAAGCCTTCCATAGGGAAGCAGCAGCAAAGCAGCAATTTAGCCAAACAACAGAGCTTAAGCACTGGTCACCACAGGAAGTTCCCCCACTTTAGAAATAAGCAAAAGACAAAAAACTAGTTCCGGCTCAGACACACTGGCAACTCTTTGGTCTGCCTGGGGATGTCAGGCATGGAACCGGGGACCCTACATCCCTCTCACAACCAGGCACACCACCAGCACCAAGGAGCATGCCAAAAACATCACCTCCATAACCATGGTTGCTGTGAAAGCAGCTAGACACCACAACCACCAAGCAGATGGTCCACCAGCCACTGGAGTGCATTGACATATGGAAAGTCACCAGCAGAGATAAAGAAAAGAAGAGGATGTCTCTCTCCACAAAGCCCATACCAGAGTGACAGAAAAAGCATCTTCTCTATGATAATATTGGGGGACCTGATCACACCTCTCAGCATCAGACTGATCATCTAGGCAACAAATCAGCAGAGTAACCATTATTCTTTCAGAAGGAGAGAAGAAATCTAAGGTAATTAGGGGAGCAGGGGGAGGGTGAGGGAGATGGGGTGAGATTGGACAAGGGGCATAAAGAATAAGTATGATTTCAAACAATATATATGCTAGTAATATTGATTTGATCAACATATCTCAACTTTGAACCCCAAAAATATGTATAACAATTTTGATTCAATAAAATTTTTTTTAAAAAAGATAGGCCATCAACAAAAGATATAGAATTAAGAGAAATAATGAATTAATGGCAGAGTAACACTTACTGATGGTCAAGTACCTTCAGTGACAAAGGAAAATAGCTTCATGCAAAGTATAGCTGTGTTGTGTTTTTCCTTTAAGTACACAGGAATAAAAAAATACAGATCAGTTGTCGAATGATTCAGAAATGACATGTGATCTGACAAAAGTAATATAAACATAAACTACATAATTTTTAGCTGCGGTTGCAGTAGATAATGTAATGGGTTTTTTTGTTTGTTTGTTTTGTTTGTTTGTTTGTTTTTTAGCAAGGAATTTCTTTGCTTAATTTTTAAAAAGTTAATTTGGTTAGATTGGCTCTCACCTATACAGTATCCTTAATGTTCTTTTTCCGTCTTACAAAACATGAAGTAAAAATTACAGTCTTGATCACTCAGTAAGAGAAACAGACTTTAAATATCAGTTTTATTACAATTTAGAGTTAAATTATTAATAAAGCAGTCAAACAAAACTTTTGATAGCAGATAGTCCAATATTTAATTTTGCCTTCAACAGGAGCCACAAATGAATATATTAATTAATCCTTCCTATTAGTTTATCTATCTGAAAGGGTTTTATGAATGCTTTACAATGTCATGATCAGAGGATATTTGAGTGACTGATCAAACTCATCATTATATTTTATATTTGATAAATGAGTGAGCAAGTCATGTGGAAGCAATTTGAATCTCTTGGTTTCCTAGTGAGAACAACTACTTCACTTCTTTTATTTGAGAAGAAATTTAATAAAAAAACATATACAAAAAATTCAGAAAAGAAAATTCTCTGAATAAGTTTGTAGGTTTGATTAAAGCCATATCAAACGTTTTCTCTGAGATACATTGCATAGTTTTCTCTATATTGAAATGTTTTATTGTATATAGTGGTAGAATCAGATTTCCAATTTTGATCTTGTATTGCCAATGGCATCAATTTTGTGGTTTGATTTATATGATATTATTGAATTGGTCCTTTAATTTTGCTTTTTTTTTTTTGTCTACCAGTAGATTATTAGACATTGTCTACTAGGTCACTTTTTTTTTTGTGCATGTTTGAATTTCTATCTCTTTTCGAAAATGTGTTATAGATTTATAATAAAGATCCTTTTTTGTATAATTTGTACTTTTTCTTCTTTAGTCTGGAATTTTCAGTTTATCTTTCATGGTATTTTTTATCTGTAAATTTTAAAAATTCACATAGTTCAGTATCTCTATCTTTCCTACTATGGATTCTAAGAAATATTGAAGAGATAATTAGTGAATCAAAGGTATAATCACCCCTTACTTCTGAAGAATTATGACTAAGTAATTAAAATAATGTTGACTATTCAGAGAGCAGAAACATTAATTAGAGCGGTGACATATATAATATTTTCCTTAATGTCTTTAAAGCCAACTATTTAAACTCACTTTACCATTTGGGGAAACATTTGTATTCCTCTTAATAATTTTTCAGTGGTTGTAAGTCTTCCAATAACTCATTAGCGGCGATTTTCTAAACAAATACAGTAAATCATATCTAGTATTTACAAGCATTAACTGAAGCTTTCCTAATATTCACTAAGTTTACTTGCAAGTGAGTTTCAAGGCATGAATAATTTAAGAGCTGTTATGATTCCAGTTTGCTTCTGGATTCCTTTTGGGGGGTGGGGGAGAAAAGGAGTGTGAGGCATAAGAGAAGTCTTCACTTAGAAATTGCTCTCCGATTCACTAGTTTCATATGATGTAAAATATGGGTTTATGTTTGAATATCTTCCAGTAGAAAGTTACTTGTGCTAATTTCACTTATCAAATAAAGCATCTCTTTCTTAGAGACTTGCAGACCTAACTATGTCATATATTAGGCTCATAAGTATACTTGGCTTTATTTCTGAATGATAAATCTGCTCCATTTATATATGTTTCTATCTATTTGGCAACCTTCTACTGTTTCATTGCAAATAAAGAATAATAAGATCTGAAAAAAGCTAAGACAAAACACTCCATTCTTAAATAATTCTTTTATTAACAATATGTTGGGACTTTTTAGGTAAAAAGTTTATTTTTTAAAAGTATTTTACCTTGCTAAACGCAAACTTCTTTGTTAACATATAGTATGTATGACTTTTAAACTTTTTTACATTGTTATGTAATTTCTATTAAAATCATTGGTAAAATAATAAAAACAATAGATCTAACAGAAATATAGATCCATTCAGAAAATTAACTCTAAGCAACAAAACCTTCACTGGTGACAGTTTTAATCAATTAACATTGATTTCTACCTAGTAAATATGACTCAAAACTAAGATCAATAGGATTAAGGGATAAACCACCATAATCAGGCAGACTGACAATAGCAAAATATATTTACTAGGTTTCCCAGCAGTGGTTTACTTAAAAGACAAGTATAGATAAGTGTGAAGTTTAAAAAGTGAGGGCAAAACTTTCATTAATAATAATACTGTGAAAAGTCTTCAAGAACATTTCTCTTAAAAAACTGAGGGGTCTCTTTATAAAAAGATACCAAAAAGAAAATCTAATTTAAAGTAATTTATTTAATGAAATATTTAAATATATGCATAACATTTTTTTGGAATACAAAGAGTAAAGTGAGAGAGAGACTCAATGAATCTTAGTACCACTGTAAAATATTAACAAATATGAAATTTGGGGATATGGTATTTCTCAATGAAATTAAACATGAGGATAATATCTAGAATTTGTAAGTAATTCACATAAACATCTTAAATAAAATTAACATATAATGTATATTTTTTGTTGTGTACAAAGTAATAGATATAATGGCAAATGTATGGCTAATGGCATTGCATAACAAATAAATGCAATGTATATGGTAAACTTAAGAATAAAAATACAGAATACAATCATAAGTAATTTATTATTTGATTCAGTGCATTTACCCGATTGTGTAATTATGCATTTATTGTTAAAACCCTTTGACTGATGTATGTTTACTCCACTAGTCTGTAATCACCAGGAGAGCAGAGACATTATATCAAATTGTCACCATTATTTGCACAGACTTTGCTCAAACACTAATGGCAAGACATTCCTTGAGAAATAAACGTAAATTCTTTCACTTTCAACATCCCATTTGCAAAATTTAAATACTAGTAGTAACCACTTTGTATCTATTCTTCAGAACAATGAAGTAATACATGTAAAACATTTAGCAGAGTTCCTAGAGCATGGTAAGCAGTCAATATATGTCATTAACTTGTTAATGGTGATTTTCTACTACAAATATGGTAAAGCATATCAAGTATTTACAGTGGCAAACTGAAACTTCCTTAATATTCACTGAGTTTACTTACAAGTGAGTTCCAAGGTATGAATAATTCAAGAGCTGTTGTGATTCCAGTTTGCTTCTGGCTTCTTTTTGGGGGGTAGGGGAGAAGAGGAGTGGAGGCTCTTTCTTGAATACCTGTTGTGGTCTCTACTCAAAACTGAATAATTTTAAAATATGAGTTAAACTTCATTTCTGCTCTGGAGTACCTAGTGGTAGTATATTTTTGTGCTTTGGAAAAGACCTACAAATAAACAAAAATTGCAACACACAGTTTTTCAACTCAAGTTGGCCATCTACTATTAAAAAAAAAATAGAAGGAGCGACCTCATTTTAAGAGCAGGTAGCTAGTTCTAACCACAGTAAGCTTTCACCTTCGCTGTTATAATAGCTTCCAACCAGTCTCTTTATTGCACACTATATTCCCTCACCCTAAGAAATCAGAGAAATTATTTATACACAAGTACGTGTAAGTTACACTCCTGCTCAAAACCCTTTAGATCTTTCATCACATGCCTGGAGGAAGTTTAAACTCCTCACCTTTTTCCATCCTTGCCCTAAGTGATCTAAAACCTGTGTACCTAACTAACCTTGTCTCTTCATTCCAGGACATTGGCTTAATTCCTAGCTAAATTCCATAACTAGCTCTGTAAATTCAATACCAAAAATTTTGGACATATATTTGTTTTTATAAAATGGAGGACTTCTAACATTATTTCTAAGGCCAACAATGGATGGGCAGGTTTTTTGAATCTATAAATCAGGGAGCTATCAAGAAAGACTGTACACCCTTAAAGACAGAAACGGGATAATTCATCTGAGTTTTCCTTTTTGTAGCACTTGCTTCCTTTCATTAATCTATCAATGATTGGAGTAAACAGTGTTCTCTGAGGCAAAATGTTTTTATCTTTGTGTTATATTTCATATATTCCATCTATATGTGTTAACAGGGGCCATTCCGCTTCTGACCAAACTCCCAGGTCCGGCTGCCTTTCTCCAGACAAAAATCAAACAAAAGTCAAGTATGACTTTATATCAATATTCATATATATCATATTCTTCCTACAGATAGGTTCAAGTTTAGTATGAGATAACCACACTAAACGATTCCATGAAAAAAAGAGATTTTAACCACATATAGCATCCTGAAGAAAGTTTTTGCAAAGCTGAGAATAGCTAGAGGTATTTACTTCCATTCTTCTCTTTTCCCAATGTTCTGTCTTTCTCTTTCTTACTTTCTTTTATGGCCTTAACTTAAATTGCTAACTCCATTCCTGAACCCAATGGCATAAGTGTGCTGCCCTACATTAGCTATTTTAAAATATAACAACTCTAATTTTTAGGAACCACCAAAGGTACTGCACATCTAAAACCTTATATTTGTTTATTTGTTTGAGTTTCTTAATCACATTTAATCCTTTATTTTACTTTTTTGTTGTGTCATTTTTGTTGAAATGTTTACTTGAGGGTTTGGCTGCAGTTAAAAATCCTGATTAGTTCATCGAGCTGATTACTGATAATCTCTTTCCAATAATCTCTCATGTAAACATAGAGGAACAGTTCTCTTTTCCAATTTGTTTCTTATTTACTAAAGTTTTATTTCTTAAGATAAGCTCTATTTTGTTATTTGTTATTATGTAATCAAATTAGTTGACTGTTCAAACAAGAGTTAAATTTTAACTTATTTCACTTTTGGTAAAGCTGACTAATTAAGTGACTCTCATAACAACTGCTTCTAGATTAGTAAATTATTTTAAGCTGTTGTTTAGCGTATCTCTTTTGTACAGTCCCCCCCCCCGCCCCGCCCCGAGGAAAACACAATACAAAGGAAAGGTAACCCAAAGATTCATTACTCTTCCATGGCAACGTTTTCAAATTCCACATTTATGTCTATGGAATAAGTTATACAAACTTGGTTTGAAAAAAATATCAATGTCTTTAGAGTCAGAACCATTATGATAAACATATCCCATAATCTCTCACTGATTAACTGGGGCTGTATATCGGCTGTGCTATCCTTACTATGGCAAAGCCCACTAGATAGCCAACGAAATCAAGTGTATCTTTATTTTATATTTAATCTTTGATACAAGTTTATTTTAGATCTGAAGGTTATGATTTAACATTTTTGAAAATTGTTCCTTCACATCATGTATAACAAGAAGTATTTTTATGTATTTTTTAAAACTGGTTATGAATATTTATGAGGTACAAAGCTGACTGTCACCACTTCTGCCCAAGATGTGATAGCCAGATCCATACTGACAGTATACCCATTACGGCAAATTGTGATTATACCCCGTGTCTCCCACCCAATTATCCCTGACCTCCTTCCCCATCCGCCTGTCTCCACTCCATTTTGTATCCCTAGGTATGGTATCTCCCTCTGCAAGTCCACCACACCATTGTGGTCTTTCTTTCCTTCCTTCCCTCTCTCTTATCTCCCACATATGAGTAAGTGCATACAATATTTTTCCCTCTGTGTCTTGCTTATTTCACTCAACGTAAGTTTCTCCAAGCTCATCCATGTTGTTGCAAATGGGAGAATTTCATTCTTTTTTATGGTAGAGTAGTATTTCATGGTGTATATATACCACATTTTCCATATCCAGTCATCCAACAGTGGACATTTAGGTTGGATCCAAATCTTGGCTATTGTGAACAGAGCTGCACAGATTCACTACCTGGTAAAACTCATAGGTACCTAGGAGTGTAAGAATGGAAAACAAGAAAGGGAAACCCTTATCCAATCTTCCATCAATGGACATCTAGATCGGTTCCATATCTAGGCTATTGTGAACTGAGCTTCAGTGAACATGGGAGTGCACGTATCCCTTCGACACAATGATTTCCATACCTTTGGGTATATACCGTAAGTGGGATTGCAAGATCATATGGAAGATCTATCTGTAGTTTCTGAGGAACCTCCATACTGTTTTCCATAGTGGCTGTACTAATTTACAGTCCCACCAACAGTGCAGGAGCGTTCCCTTCTCTCCACACCCTCACCAGTATTTGTTATTCACCATCTTTTTGATTATAGCCAGTCTAACTGGGGTGAGGTGGTATCTCAATGTAGTTTTAATTTTCATTTCCCTGATGACTAGTGATGTTGAGCCTTTTTTCATGTACCTGTTGGCCATCTGCATGTCGCCCTTTGAAAATTGTCTATTCAACTCCCTTGCCCATTTTTTAATTGGGTTATTTGCTTTTTACTATGTAATTGCTTGAGTTCCTTGTATATTATGGATATTAATCCCTTGTCATATGCATAGTTATCAAAAATCTTCTTCCACTCTATAGGAGTCCACTCTGTCATTTTACTCTGTTGATTGTTTCCTGTGCTGTGCAGAAGCTTTTTAGTTTGATATAGTCCCATTTGTTTATTTTTCCTATTGTTGCTTGTGCTTTTTGGCTCTTGTTCATAAAGTCTGTGCCCATCCCCATTTACCTTGTTCCTGAAGTATTTCACCTGTTTTCCCTTAGTAATTTTAGTTTCAGGTTTTATACTTAAGTCTTTAAACCATTTTGAGTTGATTTTAGTATATGGTGAGACATGCATGTCTAGTTTTATTCTTCTACATATGGTTATCCAATTTTCCTAGCACAATTTATTGAAGAGGCAGTCTTTCCAGAGATGTAAGTTTTTGTTGCCTTTGTCAAATATCAGAAGGCTGTAGACTGAGGAGTGATTTCTGGGTTCTCTGTTCCCTTTAGTCTGCTTGGACACTGGTCCAAGTGTCTATTTTTATGCCAGTACCATGCTGTTTGGGTTACTAGAGCTTTGTAGTATAATTTGAAGTCAGGTGGTGTTATGCCTCTGACTTTATTTATTTATTTATTTATTTTGCTCACGATTGCTTTGGCTATTCAGGGTCTTTTGTTGTTCCGTATGATAGTTAACATTGCTTTTTCTATTTCCATGAAGAATGTCATTCGTATTTTGATGGGGATTGCATTGACTCTGTAGATTACTTTGTGTAATATAGACATTTTCACATTGTTAATTCTTCCAATCCAAGAGCACAGAATGTCTTTCCATATTTTTTTGTCTTCTTTAATTTCTCTCAGTCATGGTTTGTAGTTGTCATTATAGGTGTCTTATACCCCCTTGGTTAAATCGATTCCTAGGTATTTTATTTTTTCATGCCTGTTGTAAATGGGCTTACTTTCTTGATCTCTCTTTCTGTTAGCTCATTATTGGAAAATATAAATGCAAGTAATTTGGGGGCATTTATTTTGTATCCTGCTATATTACTGAAATTATTAACCAGCTCTAGGAGATTTTTGATAGAGTCTTTAGATTTTTCTATACATTTTTTCATGTCATCTGCAAATAGGGACAGTTTGACTTCATCTTTTCCAATCTGGATTCCCTTCATTTATTTCTCTTGCACGATTGCTCTGGCTAGTATCTCTGGTACTATGTTAAACAGAAATGGTGAAAGTGGGCATCCTTGTATTGTTCCTGCTCTTAAGAGAAAAGCCTTCAGTTTTTCCCCATTCAGAATGATATTGATGGTTGGCTTGTGATAGATGGCTTTTACTGGTTTGAGATACTTTCCTTCTATACCTATCTGTTGAGAGTCTTTATCATGAAGGGATGTTGAATTTTGTCAAATGCTTTTTCAGCATCTATTGAAATAATCATTTGTTTTTTGTCCTTGAGTTTATTGATGTGATGTATCACATTTATTGACTTCCATATGTTGAACCGTCCTTGCATCCCTAGAATGAATCCCATTTAATCATGGTGTACAATTTTTTTTTTTTTTTGGATGCGTTGCTTAGTATTCTGTTCAGGATTTTTGCATCTATGCAATTTTCTTTTTTTGTTGTGTCTTTATCTGGTTTTGGTATCATAGTTATGTTGGCCTCATAGAATGAGTTTAGGAGAATGGCTTCAGTTCCAATTTTTTGCAATAGTTTGAGGATAGTTGGTATTTATTATTCTTTATAGGTTTGATAGAATTCAGCTGTAAAGCCATCAGGACTGGGCTTTTTTTCTTGGAAGATTGCTGATTACTGCTTCAATCTCATTGCTTGCTATTGGTCTGTTTAGGTTATCTATCTTGTCCTGGTTCAGTCTGGGTAATTTGCATGTGTTCAGAAACTTATCCATACCTTCCAGGTTTTCATATTTGTTGTCATACAGTTGTTTATAATAGTCTCTAATGATTCTTCATATTTCTGTGGTATTGGTTGTAATGCCTCCCTTTTCATTTCTGATTTTTGTAATTTGGGTCTTCTCTCTCCTTTTTTTTTTTTTTTTTTTTTGGTTAACCTAGCAAATAGTTTGTCTATTTTATTTATCTTCTCAGAAAACCAACTTTTTGTTTCATTGGTCTTTTTTTTATCATTTTTGGGGGTCTCTATTTCCTTTAGTTCTTCTCTGATCTCAATCATTTCTTTCCATATACTACCTTTAGGATTAGATTGTTGTTTTTCTAGTTCTTTGAGATGTAGTGTTAGGTCATTTATTTGAAGTCTTTCCATTCTTTTGATGTAAGCATTTATTGCAATAAACTTCCCTCTTAATACTGCTTTTGCAGTATCCCACTGGTTTTGATATGATGTATCTTTATTTTCATTAGTTTCAAGAATTTTCTTGATTTCCTATTTAATTTCTTCTTGGACCCATAGGTCATTCAGGAACCTATTTTTTAGTTTCTATGTATTTGTATAATTACCTGGGTTTTGCCTGTTATTATTTTCCAGTTTTAGTCCATTGTGGTCTAAAAAGATGAGTGTATCTTTCTTAATTGCACATGGCTAGAGTATGTTGCCTAGCCTCCTTTGCTTTTAGGTGCAGAACCAGCCACACAATTTAAAGGGCACATTGCAGAATGATAGCATGGGGCCCTTGTACAAAACTACTAACAACTCAATATGACAAGAGCAGGGAATTAAATCAAGCATGTGCAGGCAGAGATAAATCAAGCAGTAGCGTTGCACAATGCCACTCTGCTAGGTGTAAACGCTAGCCAATGTGTACCTAACCACAATAAAACCAACCCCGGACTTACCTTCCCACGGGTCCTTGGCAAAGGTTCCTGCGTAGGTGCTAACAAACCCTTTTGCGGTGCTGTAGCAAATCTCACCACCCCCAAAACCCGAAATAAGCAGAACCAAAACAAGCAGGCAGCAGGGGCAGCTGCGGTGGCCATCAGCTACCTCTTGGGAGTTATTGGAGCGGGTTCCGGGATTGCCGGAATAGCCTTGGCACATCAACAGGTAGCTTCCCTTAGGGAGGGAGTGGACATAGATTTTGGCCACTTGGAGGTGTATCACATTTTTTAAAAAAATTGCCAACATCGCTTTTTGAAGTTGTTTTACAGAATCTACGTAGACTATGCCTGTTGTTCTTACAGCAAGGAGGATTATGCGCTGCCCTCAAAAAAGAGTGCTGCTTCTATGCCGACTACTCTGGAGTGGTCAAGGATTCCCTAGCTAAGCTTAGAGAAGGATTAGAAAAGCAAAAATAAGAATGCGAAGCCAATAGTAATTGATTACAAACCTGGCTTTCAAGTTCCCTATGGCTCACCACCCTGCTGTCCTCCCTGCTGGGCCCCCTAGCCATTTTCCTTTTCTTAATCATCTTAGGGCCTTACGCCATTTGCCAGGTTGTGTCCCTTATAAGGCGCAACACCACTTCTCTCGTAATGCTCACCCAGGTGGTAGAGGAGGTGGCCCATAATGAAAGCTCTGACAGCCCTTGGGTCAATATGGCCCTTTAAAAAATCAACGCCAATCTGTAAGTCTCCGCCCCAACCCCGCTTGGCTGGATAGTCAATAACGGGTAAGATTTCCAGAGGGAAACAACCTAAGACAGGCACAGCCACAAGGGCATATTAACGTGGCAGCCTAAGATGGCACTGGGAGGAAGTAGGGTGGGAGTGTCTGCGGGAACCTTGCCTTAGCCCTCATTGGCCAAAAAGCTGTAGTTCAACATACAAAGGTTACTTTAAAAAGTTCATGGAGAGATTCCTATCATCTTCTAATTCTATTTTTCCATGAACTTTTTGAAGTAACCTTATATATTTTCACCCATAATAAGTAAATAGTATTTGCTAGACAAACACCTAGTGTTGAAATGTAATTATTGAGAAATAAATTGATTTCATTTTTGCTACTCTAACTACCAGACTTGTAAATGTGAAACCTGCTCTAAAACTTTATTTCTTATACTAACTGAAAAAGTTTTATATTTGGTCAAACTTAATTTTGTCTAAGGAGCCAGTCACTTTCAGGAATTTATTTAAAAGAGTTTTGAACATTTTTAACATGAGTATGATCATGTTAATGTGATTTGTTTTGTTTTTAGTTCTTCCCCACAACTTTTCGTGCTTTCCTTATCTCACTTCTTCTTTTTTTTTAAAATCCCCGTGTTCAAGTAAATTAGAATAGTGTTACTATTTTGAAATTGATATATGACTGATGTTGATATAATTTAATATCCAATTTTGATAAGTGAATATAAATCTAAAAAATAAAAAAAACAAAACCATTTCCTTCTATAGCTATTTTAATTGATTGGATCTTCTGAGAATATTACACCAATTGTAAAGTTTTATTTATTTATTTTTCATTTTCTTTTTTAAAACAATTATTTATTTATTTATTACAAATATTCATGAGATACAAAGCTGATTGTCCCCCCTCCTGCCCATGATTTGAGAGCCAGATTCATACTGGGGGCATACCCATTATTAGAAATTATTTTTGTACCCTTTGTCCCCTCCCGATTATCCTCCAACTTCCCTCCCAATCCCCCTCTCCCCTCCACTCCAATTTGTAACCCTAGAAATGTCGCCTCCATCTGTTGGATCACAGCACTACTATGGTCTTTCTTTCCTGCCTTCCTCTCTCTTAGCTCCCACATATGAGTGAGCATATGCGGTATTTATCCCTCTGTGCTTTGCTTGATTCACTCAACATAAGTTTCTACAGGTCCATCCATGTTGTTGCAAATGGGAGTATTTCATTCTTTTTTATGGCAGAGTAGTATTTCATAGTGTATATAAACCAGAGTTTCCTTATCCACTCATCTATTGATGGACATTTAGGTTGGTTCCATATCTTGGCTATTGTAAAGAGAGCTGCAATAAACATGGGAGTGCAGATATCTCTTCCACATGATGATTTCCATTCCACTGGATATATACCCAGAAGAGGGATTGCTGGATCATATGGAAGATGTATCTGTAGTTGTTTGAGAAACCTACAAATTGAATTCCAAAGTGGTTGAACTAATTTACAGTCCCACCAACAGTGCAGTAGTGTTCCCGTCTCCCCATACCATCGCCAGCATTTGTTATTCACCGTCTTTTTTATTATAGCCAGTCTAACTGAGGTGAGGTGGTATCTCAATGTGGTTTTAATTTTCATTTCCCTGATAACTAATGATGTTGAGCATTTTTTCATGTATCTGTTGGCTATTTGTATGTCTTCCTTTGGAAATTTTCTATTCAGCTCCTTTGCCCATTTTTTAATTGGGTCCTTTATTTTTTTACTGTAAAATTGCTTGAGTTCTATGTATATTCTGGACACTAGTCCCTTATCAGATGCATAGTTAGAAAAACTTTTCTCCCACACTGTAGGTTGTCTTTTCACTCTGATGATTGTTTCTTTTGCTGTGCTGAAACTTTTTAGTTTGATATAGTCCCATTTGTTTATTTCTCTTTTTGCTGCTTGTGCTTTAGGGCTCATGTTCATAAAGCATGTGCACTGAGCTAACTGCTGAAGTGTTTCACCTATATTTTCCCTTAATATTTTTACAGTTTCAGGTCTTATATCTAGGTCTTTAATCCACTTTGAGTTGATTTTAGTGTATGGTGAGAAATGCATATCTAGGTTCATTCTTCTGCATATGGATATCCAGTTTTCCCAGCACCACTTGTTGAAGAGGCAATTTTTTCCCCAATGTAGATTTTTGTTGCATTTGTCTAATAATAGATGACTAGAAGCCTGAGGAGTAATTTCTGGGATCTCTATTCTACTCCACTGGTCTGAATGTCTATTTTTATACCAGTACCATGCTGTTTTGTTTACAGCTGCTTTGTAGTATAATTTGAAGTCAGGCAGATTTATGCCTCTGTCTTTTTTTCTTTTTTTGCTCAGGATTGCTTTGGCTATTCAGGGTCTTCTGTTTTTCCATCTGAAAAGTAAGATTGTTTTTTCCATTTCTGTGAAGAATGTCATTGGCATTTTAATGGGGAGTGCATTGAATCTGTAGATTGCTTTGGGTAGTATAGATATTAACACAATGTTAATTTTTCCAATCCAAGAGCATGGAATATATTTCCATCTTTTTGTGCCTTCTTTAATTTCATTCAGAAGTGCTTTGTAATTCTCATTGTAGAGTTCTTTCACGTCCTTGGTTAAATTGATCCCTTGTATCATATTTTTTTGGTGACAATTATAAATGGGCTTACTTTTTTTATTTCTCTTTCTGTTAATTCATTATTTGAGTATATTAATGCTACTGATTTGGGGACACTTATTTTTACCCTGGAATATTACTGAAGTTATTAACCAGCTCTAGAAGTGTTTTGATAGAGTCTTTAGGTTTTTCTATATATAGTATCATATCATCTGCAAATAGGGAAAGGTTGACTTCATCTTTTCTAATCTGGATTGCCTTTATTTACTTCTCTTGCCTGATTGCTCTAGCTAGTACCTCCAGTACTACGGTGAATAGAAGTGGACATCCTTGTCTTGTTCCTGTCTTTAGGGGAAAGACCTTCAATATTTCCCCATTCAGAATAATACCGGCAGTGGGCTTGTCATAAATAGCTTTCATTGTATTAAGATATTTTCCTTCTATACCTAATTTCTTGACAGTCTTTATCATGAAGGAATGTTGAATTTTGTCAAATGCTTTTTCAGCATCTATTGAGATAATCATATGGTCTTTGTCCTTGAGCTTGTTGATGTGATGTATCACATTTACTGACTTTTGTATGTTGAAACATCCATGCATCTCTGGGATGAATCCCACTTGATCATAGTGTGTAATTTTTTTACTATGTTGCTTTATTCTATTTGGTAATATTTCATTGAGGATTTTATCATCTAGGTTCATCAAGGTTATTGGCCTATAATTTTCTTTTTTTATTTTGTCTTTATCTGGTTGGTATCAGAGTTATGTTGGCCTCATAGAATAAGTTTCAGAGAGTAGTGTCTGTTTCAATTGTTTGGAATAGTTTCATGAGAATTAGTATGAACTCATCTTTATATTTTGATAGAATTCAGCTGTAAAGCCATCTGGACCCGGGCTTTTTATGTTGTTGTTGTTGGGAGAATCCTAATTACGGCTTCAATCTCCTTTCTTGTTATTGGTCTGTTCAGGTTTTCTATCTATTCTTAGTTTAGTTTCAGTAATTCATATATGTCTAGAAACTTATCCATATCTTCCAGATTTTCAAATTTGTTGTCATACAGTTGTTTATAATAGACTCTAATGGTTCTTTGTATTTATGTGGTTTCAGTTGTAATATCTCCCTTTTCATTTCTGACTTTTGTTATTTAGATTTTCTCTCCCCTTTTTTTTTGTTAATCTTGGTAATGGTGTGTCTGTTTCGTTAATCTTCTCGAAATACCAACTTTTAGTTTTGTTGATCTTTTCTATTGTGTTTTGGGTCTCTAATTTATTTAGTTCTGCTTTCATCTTAATTATTTATTTCCATCTATTGCATTTAGGGTTGGATTGTAGTTGTTTTTCAAGTTCTTTGAGGCATAGTGTTAGGTCATTTATTTGAAGTCTTTCCATTTTTTTTTTTTTGATATAAGTATTTACTGCAATAAATTTGCCTCTTTGTACTGCTTTTGCAGTATCCCACAAGTTTTGGTGTGATGCATCTTTATTTTCATTAGTTTCTAGAAATTTTTTGATTTCCTGTTTAATTTATTCTTGGACTCATAGGTTACTCATGAGCCTACCATTAATTTTCCTTGTATTTGTATAGCTTCCAGTGTTTTGCTTATTTTTTATCTCCAGTTTTAGTCCACTATGGTCTGAAAAAATTGTTGGAATAATTTCAATGTTTTAAAAATTCGCTGAGACTAGATTTGTGACCTAGTACGTGGTCTATCCTGGAGAATGTACTGTGAGCTGATGAGAAGAAAGTGTATTCTTTAGCTGTTGGGTGAAATGTTCTGTATATATCTGCAAAGTCCCATTGGTCTAGGGTGTAGGTTACATCCTGTGTCTCTTTTTTGACTTGTTGTCTGGAAATCCTGTCCCATACTGAGAGAGGGGTGTTCAGAACACCCACTATTAATGTATTAGGTCCCATGTCCTACTTTAGGTCTAAGAGTGTTTGACTGATATATTTAGGTGCTGTGGTTTGACTGATATATTTGGTGCATGCATGTTTATGATTGTTATGTCTTCTTCCTGGATAGTTCCCTTTATCTTTATATAATGGCCTTCTTTGTCTTTTTTAATGTTTTTTGGTTTAAAGTCTATTTTGTCCAATATAAGAATAGCTATATCTCCTTATTTTGGGTTTCCATTCACATGGTATATCTTTTTCCATCCCTTCAATTTTTGTCTATGAGTGTCTTTACAGGTGAGGTGGGTTTCTTGAAGACAGCATATACTCGGATATAGCTTTTTAATCCAGTCAGTCTGTGTCTTTTGAGTGGTGAGTTTAGTCCATTCACATTTAGAGTAGTTACTGAGTAGAGTTGTTTAATTGCTGTCATTTAATTTCTACTTGCTTAGGTGGTTTATATATCTTTTGATCATTATTTCATCTTTCATTTCTCTTCCTCAATGTGTGTTGGGCTTTTAAGGCAAAGTAATTTAGCTTCTTTCTCTTTCTTGCTGGCATTTTTGTTTTAACTGTGGGTTTGGCTCTTTCTTGTGGTCACCATTATTCAGATTCTAGATGAATGACTCACTTGAGAATTTCTTGCGGGTCTGGTCATGTGGTGGTGAACTGTTGGGCTGCAACCGCTCCACTTGTTATAGCAATTGCTAGGGTGAAAGGAGGCCACACCAAATGGCGGCTCTTTAAGTTCCCCACCTGCATGGTCCACACAAGATAGTGCCTAGAGGAAGCAAAGGGGGAGTGTCACTTTTAGCTCAGCAAAAAGTTTTATTGGCAGTTGCACTTTTCCGTGCTCGTGATCAGTGCATAATCAGTAGGCTAAGCATAGGAAAGTAAGGTGCATGCACATGTGACCTTTCCAGTGATTGGCTCTCAGTGTGGAAATCCCCACTTGCTTAGATATAAATACAAGTGCTTAAAAGACAATAAACGGAACTGCTTGATCCCCTCTGCATCTGAGTGTTCCTTGGTGGGCTGAATAGGCAGGTGGTGCACTCACCCACCTTTGGGGATCCTTCTTCGGCTTATGCTGCAGAAGGTAACTTATCTGGTCCTGTCTGGGGGGAGATAGGGAGTCTGCCAGGGATCACTCGGTGGCCATGGCCAGGCAAATCCGGAGCCCTGGCCTGGCTGACCGAGAGAACTCCCTGACAGTGAACATTTACTTTTGAATGTTTTGAGAAGTACACAATTTCTGCCTCATTTTTCAAGGGGAGCCTTGCTGAGTAGAGAATTCTTGGCTGGAAGTTTTTTTCTTTTAGTATTTTTAATATATCATTCCAGTTTCTTCTGGCCTGTAGGGTTTCAGTTAAGAAGTCTGCTGTTAGTTTGATGGGGTTTCCCCTATAAGTGACCTGACACTTTTCTCTTACTGCTTATAGAATTCTCTTTGTCTTTCAGCTTTGCAAATTTAACTATAATATGTCTTTCAGAGGATCTTTTTGGGTTGAATCTGTTAGGGGACCTTTGGGCTTCCTGGATCTAAAGGTCTGTATCTCACCCTACATCTAGGAAGTTTTCTCTTACTATTTCCTTGAGTAGATTTTCAATACATTTTCCTTTCTCCTGCCCTTCAGAAATACCCACAATTTGGATATTAAAGCATTTGAGTTTGTCTGTTATCTGTATTAGGTCTTCCTCATTATTTTTAATTCTTTATTTCCTTTTTTTTTATGCCTGCCTGAGTTATTTCAAAAAGACCATCTTCAAGCCCTGAAATTCTTTCTTCTGCTTGCTCTACCCTGCTGATCAAGCTCTCAGTTGTGTTTTTTATTTCATTGAGTGAGTCTTTCATTTCTAGAAGTTCAGCTACATTCTTTTTTTTTTTGTCTTTTTTGTAACCGGTAAGGGGATACGCAACCCTTGGTGTGGTGTCGCCCGCACCGCGCTCAGCCAGTGAGTGCACCAGCCAGTCATATATAGGATCTGAACCCGCGGCGGGAGCGGCACTGCGCTCCCAGCGCTGCACTCTCCCAAGTGTGCCCTGGGGCCGGCCCTACATTCTTTTTTATGGTATTAATCTCTTTGTAGATTTCTTCCTTCATATTCTGGATGTTATGTCTTGTTTCATTGTGTTCTCTAATTGGGTCTTCTTTTATTTCTTTAAGTTTTCTTAAGATCATTGCTTGAAATTCTTTTTCAGACAGTTCAAGAATTCCCTGTTCCATGGAATCTGACTTTGGAGCATAACTTTATCCTTTTGGTGGTGTCGTTTCTTCTTGATTGTTTGTACTTCTAGTATTTTTTTCGCTGACTCTTGGTCATTTGCCAGGGGGTTTGCTTCTTCTATTACACTGAGGTTGGTTATGTAGTGGTCCTGGTTGCTACTCTGGGGGGTGAATTGGCTTTGTTTGTCAGTAGGTGTGGTGGTGGTTATGTTAAACCACCTTGGTTCCCATTCAAGACTCTGTGGTCATAAAACATGCCCTAGCACCATGGAGTTCTGCTGGGCCAAACTCAGTGGGTCAGAACCATAGGCTGGTGTTCCCCCCTGGTTCTGAGGTGTGGTGAGTGGCCACATCCAGCTTCATGGTTCTGCAGGTTGGTGTTGTTGCTGGTTGCTACCAGCAGGCTCAACTGCATGGTGCCAGTTCATGACATGAGATGGGGCCTGGAACTCCCCCCCATACCTGGGTTCAAGGCTGCACGGTGAGGGAGCTGCATGGAGCCATGTGATTCCACTGGCTGGTACCAGTGGGCTCACCTGTATGAACTCTAAAGTTTTAAAGCATTACTAAATTATATCAATAGTTTCAAAGATGTGAAGTATATTTTTAGGAAGCTGGAAAATTTGAAAATATTCTATTTATTCAAATTTTAGTTTCAAAGTTTTCCCCCAATCATTTTATAATAGGATAACATAATCTACAGAAATCCAAACTACACAGTAAAATTACAACTTTAGGATAATGGAGTCAGGAGGAGATAATTCCTTCCCAAATAGTAATTATTCTATGAATCAGAAATTGTCGATGTTGGCAAAATTTTTGATAACATTAACCTACACTTAGGAACTCCTAGAAAAAGCACAGTATTCTTCCCACATTAAAATTATTTCATATTTTACCTTCTTTCATATAGCACCAGTCAGGGAAGCATCCTATATTATTCCTGCCTGAAAGACATTGCAATTCATATTCTTTCTGCCTTAAAAAATTATTCCTTCTTCTATTGACATAATTTTCTCCTATTTCCTTCAGTTTTCTTCCAAATTTATTTTAAAAATGAGACCTCCCCTCTCTACCCCATCTATAACAGGAATCTCCCTTACCCCAAGACACCCTACCTCTTTTTCTACATTTTCTTCATATCATTCATTACCATATTACACAGTATGTGCTAGTTTATTCATTATTATTTTCCTCCTAATGAGAAAATAACTTCCATGATGGCACGAACTTTGTTTTATTCAGTGTTTTATCTCCAGAACACAGAACAGAGCATGACACATGAAGGAAATTATTTACTGAAAAAAATCCCATAGATTTAAAGCATGGAATTTTACCACCATTGCTTCTTGACCCATATTTTCCTTTAACTTCCATGATGGTACACTTCTGTATTGTCTTTTTTAAAAAACCCTAGCAGTTTGAACTCTGTCCCTTTTCAAAAACTATGTTCATTATCAATCTTAAATGTTATAATCTTATGTACTCTGATTCTATTTTCTCTGTAATAAAATTCTGTTGTACACAGATCTTTTTGTATAAATACCAATAACTCAAATTTATATCTCAAATGATACTTCTTCCATGAGGTTCAAAAACGTTTTCAACTGTCTCTGTATCACCTGTACTTGCAAATTCATGAAGACACTTCAAAATCAACAAGAAAACCCAAATATATAATTAATTGTATATGCGCTAATTTTGTTTCAGCAAAACATTCTAAGAAAACCATTCCCTAACTACATAATATAGATCAGGAGAATTTTGTTATATACTCTCATAAAAACTTGTCTATTTCTTTTAATGAATTAAGGTAGTTTATACTAATAAACATAATACTGTGAAATACTACATAATATATACTATTGTATCACAGTATTACAGACACACACACATACGTATATATGGCATAATCTTCTATGTAGGGATAGTCTGTGTATAAGAGAAGGAAAATCACAAAAACATTGGCAACAATTTCTTCTGCTTTACAAAAATAAAACTTGAAAATAAGCTCTTTGTCGGTTAGTTCATATACCATTAAAGACTCGAAAGTCGTGCTTTCATTTATCAGAATGTTCAAAGTTAATGAATATAGAGTCTACTATCCTAAAATTCATAACCTAGTACTAAATAAATTGCACACATGCCTTATAAAGGAAACATCAAATTTCAATACACTAATGAAGAAGCAAGAGCTGCTGAGGAATGCGGTGACATATTAAGAAGTAGTCAAGCACAAAAGTGTAAGAAGATGCATAATATGAAGTGATTTATTTCTAATTACTATATTTCTCAGTACTTAACTGCAGTAAATGTAATTTTCATTATAATATGAATCTTATTCTACAGTATGTAACAGTAAAATGCTAATATGTTTGCAAAATCTCAGTATATCTTATTTAAAGAACAGTAATATTTAAATTCTAAAAAATATTCTACACTGATAAACAATTATAAAAAGAAGTAGTAAGTAACATTGCCTGAGATTGATTGAATTATCTAATATTTCACTTCACCAATATAAGTATCACTTGTACATTACAAAAAGTTTCTTACTTTCAAATGAACAATTTGATATGCAAAATTAAATAATATTCAGTATTAAAAAATTGTGCAATTCTGATTTCTAACTATTGTACTTCATTTTATTCCTTTTCATTTCTGGATCCTAAAATTTGGAAAAATTATACAGAACATGTACATCAAAAACAAAGTTTCTTGACTTTGCATTAATGACTTCATTTCTCCTATTCATTTTATACATTTCAAAATGTTTCAATTTATTTAGCATAGCAACATCATCAGTATTTCACATTTATGATGTCAACTAAAGATATCGTAAAATATCTATCAGTATGATGCAGTGATATACCAAATGGCTTTTTTTGGTCATTCTGAGACTAAAGAAAAAAATTTATTCATCCTTTTGACAAAGAACCCATTATATCATGCACTGCACAGTACCTCCTGCATTTTACTTTAGTAATTAATCTGAAAATTAATGAACATCAAATATATATTAATTTTCCAAAGGAGATAA
This sequence comes from Cynocephalus volans, assembly GCF_027409185.1. Classification (NCBI taxonomy): domain Eukaryota; kingdom Metazoa; phylum Chordata; class Mammalia; order Dermoptera; family Cynocephalidae; genus Cynocephalus; species Cynocephalus volans. The sequence continues at coordinate 42,644,988 of NC_084466.1, read as the reverse complement.
AATCACTATTTCAAAGAAATAGCTACCTTCCCATGTTCATAGCAGCATTAGTCTCAATAGCCAATATATGTAAAAACATAAATGTCCATCAAATGATGAAAAGATAAATAAAATGAGGTATTACATGTATATGATATATATTGTACATATAATAATGCAATATTATTTGGCTTTAATAAAGAACAAAATTTTGCATTTGCAGCAACATGAATGAATCTGGAGGAAATTATGTAAGTAAATTAACTAGACTCAGAAAGAAAAATATACTGCATGATCTCATTTATATATGGGATCTAAAAAAGTGCAAGTCATGGAAGCAGAGAGTAGAACTGGTTGCTAGGAGCTTCAGAGTTTCAGATACAGGGAGATGTCAGACAAAGGAAGGAAGTAAAGATAAATAAAATCTAGATATCTCATTTACATCATGAAGGCTAGAGTTAGTAATACTGTATTATATATCTGAAATATACTGAGAGTAGATCTTACGTTTTCTTACACAACACAGACACACACACACACACACACACACACACACACACACACACACACACACACACACACACACACACACACACAACATGGTACCTAGGTAAAGAATCGGATATGTTTATTATCTTGACTGTAGTGATCACTTTACTATGTATATGTATATCAAAACATCATACTCTACCCCTTAAATGTATACACTTTCAATTAAACATTACTATATATTTATAAATTTTCTGTGTTCTAAAGATCTTATAAATTTCTCAGAAGTGTTACATATATTGCTTCTAACTGATTAAGAGTTAGATTTTATAGCCAGTACAAAAATCAAAACAAAAACTACGCACAAACACACACATACACATATACATGATTTAGAAAAAGCAGGTTCACAGGAAGTTTTTCATAAGTAAATAAATAAACTAACTTAAGTCCACCACTATAACTGAATATTAATTCACCATGGTACAAAATATAATTCAATTTATAATTTATAAATTAAGACTAATCTATGTATCATTTATGTAACAAAATTAAATGAAAGCTTGGCAACAATTTTGTTTTTGTTTTCTCCCTTTGATTAATGTTGCTGACAATATGACTAGGACACTATTTTAAGCTTACTTGCTACTTCTAATTGTTTACTTCTAATGAAAATTAGAAGTAAATGCTCTGGGAGATTATATCTTTTGTACACTATACATTTTATGTTGCAGCTATAGTATGCAGTGATTTTACTGCTCAGTTTTGTATAATTTTACATTTAAAGTAAATGTATTGCAGTAAAAAAACAAATTCTACATAAAGATAAATAAAATTTTAAAATAAAAAACATATAAACATCATTACAAATATTAGTCTACATTAATAAAGTATAAATATTAAGAATACATATCAAATTATTAGAAGATTAATTTTTAGATGAAAGATTTTTTAATTAAAAAAATTGCACAATTTTAGAAAGATAGTGATGGTAGCTGTTACAGTGTAGCTTTCAATCTTCCTGAATCTTCCACTAAAATAAAAATGTCAGAGCATCCTGAAGAGCAAAAACAAAAACTCATGGACAATATCTACAACAAAAGTATCCCTATGAACCTACAAGTGCAGGCATTCAACAAGAAAGAAACAAGACTTGCATGGCATCAGCAACAGTGTGGAGAGAAGACACAAAGGAGTGGCAGACACACCTCAGAAGGGAGGAACCACAAATGAGTCAACACTCACACACTGAAAAGTGCACAAGCCAATTTACAAAGCCGAAACTGGTCTGCCTCCAATTCAGGACGAGGACAGGCGTCCACAGTGAGATTGGGATGGGCCAAAAAGTTCTAGGTGCTATGAAATCTCAAAATGAATCAGCAGCAGTTCATTTCCAGGACACATCCCATATTATACCGTAGAGAAACTGTTGGAGATGGAAACCAGTGTGAGCCATAAAGGCACAAAAATGGGTAAAGAAAAGAGGCACTCCACGGTTGTGTGTGGGAATGTGAAGATAGCTAGGAGGTCTCAGAAAGAAAACATTAAAAAATTAGAAAATCAACAAATAAAACATCAGAGTGCAGGGGAAAATTAGTGATACAAAAAAATCTTTATTTCACAAATGTTCACTGGAAGAATGAAAAATACAAAATGTAATACCTTAAGAGAACTGGAAAATAATAATAAAGAATCATTAAAAATTTAAGAAAATGAAGAATTATAAGAACAGGTAGTGTATAGGAGCTAAATTATAAAAATTAAAAAAATTATAAACAGAATACAACAAACATTAAAGTCTATGCAGTATAGATAGCTTCTTGGGAGACCTTCCCCGTACCTAATCTATTTTGTAATTTTATAATCACACTTTTAGATTATGAGTTTAAAATAAAGGCAATAATGACACCCACATATTACAGAAATTCATATATTTCTTTTATTGTTAACATTGTATTATTATAAATTTCAATCATAAAAAGTTGAAACAATTTTACAGTGAAAACTCACACCCAGCGTCTAGGTTCTACAAGTAGAATTTTAGAATTTTTTTTTTTTAGTTTTTAATAGTAACTTACGTGTTTATTCTTGTTTCTTTTCCTTTTTTTTAATCGAAGCATAGTTAATTATACATATTTGTGGGGCACAGAGTGAACTATCAGTATTGTGTAAAATATATGATGATCAAATCAGGATTATTAGCATATACATCATTACAAAACTTAAGTATTCTTTGTGTCCACTATCTAATTTCTCCCTGGCCCTCATCCCCCTCTCCCTTTCCCACCGCTAGTAACCATAGCTTTGTTCTCGCCTTCTGAAAGTTCAATATATTACTGTGGTCTCTCTCTCTCTCTCTCTCTCTCTTTTTGCTCCCTCGTATAAGTGAGGACATGCGGTATTTCTCTTTCTGTGCCTGGCTTATTTAACTTAACACGATTTTCTCCAAGCTCATCCATATTGCTGTGAATGGCAGAAGTTCATTCTTTTTCATGTCAGAGTAGAATTCCATAGTGTATACACCACATTTTCCTTATCCAGTCATCCAACAACGGACATTTAGGTTGATTCCAGCTGTTGGATATTGTAAATAGAGCTGTGATAAACATGGGAGGGCAGTTGTCCCTTCAACATGATGATTTCCATTCCTTTGGGTATATGCCCAGCAGTGGGATTACTATGCCATATGGAGTTCAATCCGTAGTTGTTTGAGAAAATAATATCTTACCCCAGTTAGACTGGCTATTATCAAAAAGGCAGAGAATAACATATGTTGGCAAGGATGTGAAGAAAGGGGAACACTTCTATACTGTTGATGAGACTGTAAATTAGTACAGTCATTATGGAATACAAGTAGAATTTTACTATGATTATTTTATCACACAGTCTATCTATTCTTCTATCCATCTTATTTTCCATTGATTTCAAAGTTACAAAAATCACTTCACTTTCTTCCAAATGCTTCAGCATGCATATAAATAATGAGTTAGATACATGGTTATGCGTCTTTATATAAATATATAAATATATACATAAATATATATATAAATATATTTAATTTGAGGTAAAATTTACAAAGAAAAGCACAAGTTTTAAGGTACTTTTTAAATGAGTGTTAACAAGTACATACACCTGTATAGCTCAAACCTTTATCAAGACATAGATATATATCATATAAATAAATATATATCAAGTAATATATATCATAAATATATATATATATCACAACATATACATAGCATAATTCTTTTTATTGTTACTACTTTAGCCATACTAATAAATGAGAGGTGCTAACTCATTGTGGAGATATTTATATCTATTGATATATATTTCTTAGGAGAGAGAATGTGTTTCTTAAGAGAAATTCCAAATTGAGAATGCAAACTTAGGTTTTATTTTTTCAAACTTTGAAGGAAAGTTTCATTAATACATTGAATTTTACAGGCTGAATGTATCTGTGTTCAATATTGGGAAGATTATTATGATCTTATTTAGACTAATACCATGATGGGTATTAACACACATAGAGAGAGACATAACTAACATAACCACACAAACTACTGATCTAACATTATGAGAAAAAACTTAAGAATATTAAAATATATTAAAATACCTTATTTAAATTATTTTCAGTGTGTACTTATTATACATAATTTTCAAAGCTCTCTTTAAATAATTTTGAACACTAAGACAATAATAATACAATAAAACATGATGAAGATGATGAGGGTGAATGTTTCAAATGTGTTTTAACCAAAAAATAAAAAATAAAAAAAAAATAAAAAACCTTAAAAATGTTAAATTCTGAAGACAAAAACGGAAATGAAGAAGGAACTGACAGGCTAGCAATTATTTTGCAAAACTAATGACCATTCTTGTTTTTATTAATATTAATATTCATTTCTTCTTGAACTTTATAGCCAAACAAATGATTTTTTGTTTGTTTGTTTGTTTTACCAGTGAGAGACAGAAAAAAATAGTTAATTTGGTGAACACAAAGAAAACAGAATGTTAGTTTAAATATACAAATTCTTGTTGACAGGAACAATGGGCCTACACGTTCACCCCTTTACACCTCTATTTCAAGTCACTCTATCAAACTGAATCATTAAAACTTCAGGAATGACATTGGTTTAACCACCTACATTATAATAGGAAATTTCATCCTCACTTGTGTGGCTCTATAATTTCTTGGGAATTTTTATGCCCAGTTTACAAATAGGAGAAATCTGCTTGAATGCCTTCTTGAAATAAAGTAGCTACTGTCAACTTTGACAGCTGGCTTTGTTAATTGTGGCTGCCAACTTCCCTGAGGTAAAAATGTTCACCTCCATGGAACAATAAATGGACCACTAGTAAAATTTCCGAGAATCTGAGTTATAGAGGATGTGCTATATTCATTTTGTTACAAATTGTAGTAAGATCAAACTGTCACATAGATTATTTTTAACTGAGCAAAACCTATACTTGGTAGAATAAGAATATTTTACTTTTTAAGTGAACTACTATGCAATAAAAAAACACAATAAAACTTCTCAAGGGATGACATTAACTTTTCAAATTGTATATCTTACGTGGGTGATTAGGTGAACTGGCTACATCGTGGCTTCTATGGCCTTCATTGCATCATCCTACAAGTAAATTAACAGGATGTACAAAAGGTCCCCACTGGGGGTCACATACATTATTTAACGTCAAAATCCAAATGAACTGACATGATTTATATTAAAATGGAACTAGATAGAGTCTTAAAAACTCACTACAATCAATCAATGACAGAAAGAAATGACTTTAAATTGTGAATTCAGAGAATTATCATTAAACAACACTCATTGTTAGTCACATAAGTACTCTGGGTGCCATGAGCAAATTAATTCAACATTCTGAAGCCATTTTTTGTTTGTTTTAGAGATACTTTATTACTTTATACAGATAACTATGACTGCAATGAATGCAAATATGCAGTTTTCTATTTTGTTTTTTCATTCTTTTACCCAGAGTATTATCTATTTATTCAGAAGCATGAATGCAGTCATACATTGCTTAGAAATGAGGATATGTTTGAAGAAATGCGTCGTTAGGTGATTCGTCCCTGTGTGAACATCATAGAGTCTACTTACAAAAACCAAGATGGTACAGTCTACTAGGCTATATGCTCTGCATTACATGATTGTATAGAATTGTAAGAAGTCAAATTCTTGGCTATGAAAATCAGATACGTTGACATACATTTTTAAGACATTGCATACTTATTGCAGAAATATGTGCAATTTTAATTTTTCAATTAAAATAATTGATTAATTTTTGAAAATAAGTTTTTGTGAGTGTAAATGTTAAAAAAATAAAATGCATTGCATCAAATTGCTAATGTATAGCTGACATTCTATAGGTTTGGAAGAAATAAAGAAAGCATAGGTACATTTTTTTTTTTCAAAACATTAGCATTACATATTTTTGAAAAGTTACTATAAACTCTCATATGTTGTAATATTTCAAGTGATTTGAAACATGTTTCAGGGAATAGGTCTTAAAAAGAGATGTCAAATTTATGAATAGGGCATCTATAATTTTTATTCACATAAACTGGGGAAATAATTATACCTAATAAATTTATTCAGAAATTATCAAATGATTAGTAGCTGATGTAATAACTATGTTAGATTCTGTGTGTGTGTGTATATATATATATATATATACACACACACTATATAAATAAATAACTATGTGTGTATAATTAGGATGGAAAAGTAAATAAAATCTCATTGTCTTGCTCATTGGAAAAAATTCTTAAATTAATAATTTAAAAATGCAAATTAATATCATAATAACCTAATTTTTACTTATTTGATTGGCAAAGATAAAAATGGTAAGAACACTTTATGTTGGTGATGATATAAAAAAATAGGTGTTCATGAATTTCAGATGACTAAAAAGAACTAAATATCTGGAGAAAATTTGGCAATATCTACTGCAAAAAGGTTGATTTCTATGATGTGTAAAATTTTACTTTATGTGTAAACTTGCAAATATTAGAAAATATATATTTAAAAAGATTACTAGAGTATTGGCTAAATAGATAAAATTCTTTAAAATGTACAACAATGTTAAGCATTAAGACATGTAAGACTATTATAGCTATAATTATAAATTGTTTCAATATAAAATTATAATAGTCTGCAATTTAATAGAATGAAAGCTCTCTATATAGATATATATTCATCTATTAGTGAATCACAACCAAGAAAAAAAAAGTAGTAGTTAAATAAAGGAAGGGAAAAACAGGGAAAAACTGACAGCACACTGCCAGTTACACATGCATCCCTGCAGAGGACTATCTTTAAAAATACACTTTATAAATACTTTATCTATAGCAAAACTTGAAAAAACAGGTTCATTGCAGCATTATTCATAATAGCTAAGAAGTAAAACAAAACAAAACAAAAATGTCCATCACCTGATGGATAGGTAATTCAAATATAGTATATTCATTAAACGGAATATTATTCAGTGATATAAAGAAATAAAGCATTGATGTATTTTCAGCATGGATAAACCTTGAAATCATTATGCTGATCACTAAAGAAATTAATTAGAGTCCGATTTATAAAATGTTCAGAATAATCAAACCTACAGAGATAGGCAGTAGTTCAATAGTTTCCATGTGGCTAGGGGAAGAGTGACTGCTAATGGAAATAAACTTTGATTTTTTTGAGAGATGACAATATTCTAAACTTAGATCATGGTAATGTTTACACAATTGTTTGCGTATACACAAAAATTAAATTATACATTTTAAATGGGTAAATTTTTCATCTGTGAATTAAATGTCAATACGTTTATTATGAAAAAAGAGACTTATTGCCATTCGTATTATCTAACAGATAAGGATCAAAGGAAATATTGGATGTAAAAGATATAAGATGCAGGGTGCTCCTTAAGGTTTGGGGTGGTATTAAAATAATAAAATGAAAGTAAACTAAATTGGAAATTGATTTTTCTAAAAAGCTGATTTCATGCATACTCATGATTCATAAGACTTAAATATCTATTTTCAGAACAATATTGTTTATAGGATAAAAGAGATATAGACATAAAGTAAGTAAAATGAACTCAGAAGGCAGGGAAGTATCTCTTTTCCATATGAGAAATTGGTATTTGACAGGGAAAATGCATAATAAGGAAATGAAAAAAGAATAAAATAAATAAGAATATTTATGACAAGAGGGAATATTATGATTGTAAAATGTGGCTACAATATTAATACTGAGTACACGGAAAGTTTAATAATCATTAAAATAAAAAGGATGTTAACTGAAATGTATTAGTCAGGGTCCTCCAGAGAAACAGTGCTAATATGATTGATACACACACATACATGCACACAAAGGAGCATATAAAGATTTATTAAGAGTATTGGATCACGCAATTATGGAGGATGAGATGTCCCATGACATGCAAAGTTGGCAAGCTGAAGTAGCAGAGCAGCTGGTGGTACAGTTCAGTTCAAGTCCTAAGGACTGAAAATGTTCCAGATTCTTAAGGCCAGAAAACCAGGAGTTCTAATTTCCAATGGCAGGGAAAAATGAATGTCCCCAGCTCAAGAAAAGACCAATATAATTGCCCTTTCTCTGTCTTTTTGTTCTATTTGGGCCTCAACAGTGTTAGAATATGCTCACCCACATTGATGAGGGAAGATCTTCTTTGCACAGTCCACTAACTCAAATTCTCAGCTCTTTCAGCAATACCATCACAGACACACTCGGAAATAATGTTTTCCCAGCTGTCTGAGCATCACTTAGTCAGTCAAGTTGATACATAAGCTATCATAAGTCCACCATTTGTCAACTTGTCCCATATGCATCTCTTTAAATCGTACTCGATCTCTAAATAAAAACAGAAGCAAGGTCATAATTCCACCTAATATGATACTACTTTCATTTATACAAGCATAAACGCACTAATCTGTTGCCAGAAGAGGAATTAAAGTCCTTGACTCATGTTTACTCTTTCCATGATATCCATAACTTAAATACTATGATGTAAAATTAACAATACTTGAATACTGATATAAAGTCGACACCTCTTATGTTATTACATAATCAGGGAGTAAAATAGGAAAGAAAAAGAAAACAAAGGTATATGTTTAATATACGTATAATAATACAGACAAATGTATTCCTAACAAAATAAGGAGGAAATACTCTTGGCAGTTAAAATTCTCCTTTCTCTCATTGATCGTGAGGTTATAGCCGGTATTCATAACTACATTCTCCACTACCTGCTTTGGATCCCCTTTGCCTTCAGCAAACACCTCAGCTAGTTGTGGTTCTTTACGGTAAGGGGTGATCCAAACCTTCATTCCTAAAGGCCCTGGGCTATTTGTAATTCTGTCTGGGTTGGGTTGTAGTTCTCCATTGACCTTAGTCCCAGGGCATGATAATACTAAGAGATACCCTAAGGGATCCACCCTAAGGTATTCCAGACATACTCTTTCTTGCCTCCATTGTGGAGGACTAGTCAATTTCCCTTTGGTAGACCAGATCAATTACCTCAACACACACCATAATTTTATCCCTGCCTGTCAACTCAGAGGCATGAGGAGCTCAAATTGGCCTGGTGGCAGTCATAAGCTCCAGTTCAATAAAATCAGTATTATGACTCCTCGTGGAGGAATTTCTCCCTTTGGAATTAAGACCTCTAGGCCAGCAAAGCATGAAGTCACAGAAATAGAAAACAAAAATTTTGCTAGTGGGTCACTAGGGGTAATGGTGAGTGGTACCACTTCCATTTCCAACCCTTTATTTCTGGACCCATGAATTCTGGTGGTCAGAGAACTAGTGCCACATACCGAATGCTGATTAAGAGCGCAGACAACCTTCTGATGAACACTGCCCTGGCCCTACGAGATATTGCCACCTAGATATGCTATAAATGAGTCTTCATAAGCCTTGTCGCCATTCTATCAAACCAGCTGCTTCAGGGTGGTGGGTAACATGGTAAGATCAGTGAAATCTGTGAGCACGTGCACATTGCCACACCTCTTTGGCTGTGAAGTGAGTTCGTTCCTCAGAAACAATGCTGTGTGGATACCATGATGAAATATAGAAAAAACAATTTTGTGGATAGCAGTCAACCTCTTTCCCCATCCACCCTTGTTCTTGCCCAATGTGCTCATGAACAACGTGGCCACAGTTGCAGAGATGAAGGAAGGAGGCACGTAGGCTCAACAACAGGGACTTTAACTCACTAAGGCTGACATGGCTACAACCACTGGTCAGTGCCCAACCTGCCAGCAGCAGAGACCAGCACCGAGCTCCAACATAGCACCACTTTCCAGCGTGATCAACCAGCTACCCAGTGGCAGAGTGATTACACTGGAACATTTCCATCATGTGGGGGACAGCATTTTGTCTTTACTGGAATAGACGTTGACTCTGTAAACAGATTTGCCTTTCATGTATGCAGTACTTCTGCCAAAACTACCATCCATGGATATAAAAACAAGTACACAGCACACTAATGTGCATTACAATAAAAATGATGTTAATTTAAAGAATAAAAATACATCCTGTAGAATGGGAAATTAGTTGTAGAACAGAGTTTACACAGTAAATCACAGTGAATCAGTTGTGACTAGTGTCTACATAATGACTATAAAGTAAAAACTAAATATCGATTGTACAAAATTTATAATGCAATTTTACTGGGAAGTTACGGCAGGGTTCCATGTTTCAGAATTGGCTTAAAAATTCTTTTCTAAAACTCATCCTTCAACTACTGATAATTAAAAATTCCCTAAAACAGAAAGACAAAGAGCTATAAATATAAATATATTATTTGGAGGCAAAAGTTTAATACCAAGTTTAACGCCTAAGGTAATGAAAAGTGTTTGCATCTGGAGTGTGAAACACGTGACTGGAAGGAAGAAGAGGATTACTTTTTTCCCAAATAAGCTATGAAGAACTATTTGTCTTTAATCATTTTGCATGCATAACTTTGATAAAAATAAAAATGAAATAATAAATAACTAAAAATATCAGAGTTAATTGTCTACAAAATTTAATACTGAGGAAACATTTGCAATTTTAATGCTTCTGAATATTTGGCATAACTCATATTTATATAAACATGGATAAGATTATAAAATGAGCACATCTTACTGTGTCCATTTCTTTTTTATGTGTAATTAGAAATACATGAACACATGACCTTCCTTATAAAATAGGGGTCAGCTTTAAATTTGCTTTTTTGAAATGTATAATTTCAAAGACCATTTGACCTTTATCTGTAATAATAAAAATGTATCCCCAACCTACTAACTTGTTTTTATTTTTTTGGAAGTGAATAGATAACTTCTTGTGACATAGGATGCCGTATTTAAATAATAATTAAAATCTAAGCCTTTTTTTCCTTTTAATTAGTACATGTACATATTCAACATACATAATTACTACATGTATGTATTCAACATATATAAAAAATGAATGGCTAAAAAAAAATCGTACTATTTTGAACCCGGGATCAAATATTTGTTTTTCTAATGTATTTTTATGTTCTGACAAAGTCAATTTACTTTTATTCCCAACACCATTAGTAGAAATAAAATCACATTATTTGTTAGTTTTTATTTGTTTTATACATATCTTAAATAACTATGAACTCTGAATATAAATTATTTAAAGACAGAATTCTGTTCAGTGGCTTCAAAATAACTCTAAGCAAACATCTAAATCTACTTTTGCTGCATTTTGATGTCCATACCAGTTGGTGGCCTAGATCTCAGCTTGATGCCCCAAAGATTAGTTTTGTTTAGCACTTTTTAATTTTTGCCAAAAGTCTGTCAAAGCGGATTGAAAAAGTACCCTATGGTTTTTTCCTTAAATTTGATTGCTACAATTAACATACAATAAAGCTCCCATGGGGTGCTTATTGCATTCATGTGTGTGGGTACACTGAAAGCAATTCATTTATACATTACCTATTTTGCAAAATCAGTTGGAAATGTTTTATTATGCTTCTTTGCATAATTCTTTCACCAATAAAAAGAAAAGATGCATCATTTGTCTCCTCTCTTTAAAAGGATAAAAAAAATCAATTATAAAACAAAGCAAAACATATAGCAGACTACACTCACAATAAGCCAAGATCTTTAATCCCAATATCAATATTCATTAAAGTTTTATATTACAGTGTAATTACTCAAGTTTATCATATGTGACCTCTCTTTCTTCCTTTCAGCAAATACGATACCTTTTTCTTGTAATAAAAACAATAGAAATTCTATAAGTGGGTGTATTTTAGGCCAAAAATAAAAAGATAAAATAAAATTGACTTTGGAAAGCGTTAACTAAAAGCACACTAAATGAGGACATAGTCCCACTACTTCTACTCCTCCTATGTGGCACAGTTGCATTGATTATAATGTCCTTGGCCATAGAGGTCATGTTAATTTTATCACATCCAAGGATTCTAGGTGAAATATGTGGCACATGTGCAGCCTGCATGCTCGTTTGTCACATTATTACTTGCTGTCACTTTTGAAGGTAGGTGTCTTTTTGAAGAATGTGCCACAGCTAGAGGGTCATGTTATTTGCATAAAGCTCTGAAAGCTGTCTTTCTAGAGAGAATGAGTGGGATGTTGCTTCATTTTCTGTTTACAGAAAGCTTATAGGGGACAGCTGTCAGGAGCTGATGCTGTCTTTTTTGTACATGGATAGTTCTCAAAAAAATGCTTAACAACATATGAATGAATTGTAACTAAAGTTTCCATTTACCAGTCTGCATGTTAATTTCACCACTCAGAATAAAGTAGTTCTGGTCTGCTGTCAGCAGATATTTTTGCTTTATAATGTGAAAAGATGCCTGTAAATTGAAGTGATTTATAGAAGCTTCCATTGCTTTTGGTTGATAACCAAATAACTTCCTTCCTTTACAAAATTAGAGGAAGAAGGATATAGCTATATTTTTAAAGCTGTTAAAAATGACTTTACTAAAGATCTTACGGAAGGTTTTAAAATAATGCAAGCTTAACTATCTTTACTGGAGACAAAAATTGTATTATGCTTATTCCAGTGTGTTTTTTAAATACTACAAATTTATGAAAATATATGCACAGAAACAATTTAAATAAAATTACATTTTTAAAAAAATAGATAGCTACATAAATATAATTTTTCTTAAAATAATGTATACAGTTAATAATTTTAAATAATTTTTTCATGATTTAAAAAATAATAAAACGATGAAATTACTCAAATAAAAAAGCCACTTTTCTTCTATGTAATTAGGATATTTAATATAATTTTTTAAAGTATACAATTTGTTGTATAATTATATACAGGTCCATATGCTCAGGTTCTTTTGATTAAAAACAAGGCAAAAATACATTCATTCAAAAAATATAATATAAGCTATATCTTACTGCATATATGTTATTCAGCTTATTGTTTATTTTCATGGATTACAGATGACTCTAAATTAATACACATCAAGAAGTGGGTCTTTCACTTCTCTCTGAACCTGGACAGGCACTGGGACCGCTTTTACCAATAACAAGTGGCAGAAGTGATGCTGCTGCAGTTTCCAGGCCTAGACAGGGGTATCTTCAACATTCACTCTCATAGAACACTTCCTCTTACAGTCTGAAATGCTGTGTAAGAAGTTCTACTATGCTGCTAGTTAGACTGTATGGACAGCCCCTACAAATAATTGAGAGGGAGATCAGCCCAACTGAGTCCAGGCTTCCAGGCATCCATACCAAAGTACCAGATACATGAACAAAGTGTCTTTGGAACTTCCAGCCCAGCTGAGCTGAGCTGGCAGCCAAATACCACCACGTCACCTCTGTGGAGCACATGGAGCACATGAAGCAGAACTGCCCACTAAAATCTTCCTGAATCCCTGATCCACAAATCATGAGCATTGCTGTTTTGAGTCACAAATTTTGGAGTGATGTGTTCACCAGTAGACAACTGAAATAATTGTGTGTGTCTATACGTGTACCTGCATGTGCGTGTCCTAAATCAGAGGTACTGACAATACTGATGCAGTTCTCCAAACAGCTTATCTTTGTAAGCAAGACCTAAAGGACTGTAATAATTACGCATAATAGTCTTTATAATTCCCACAATCCCTAGGCAAGGCAAATTGAGGGTTATACAAGGAGATCATTAGAAAAAGGATGGGTATCTTATACTTTACATCCAGACATTTGTTAACTAATAGCTCATTAAAATGTATTAATTAATTAGCATCACATGTGCATAAAACAAGTCAACCTAATAGTATTGTGTTACCTTTTTCCATTGGTTAGTTACATAGTCAGTAATACCTTAATTTTTTGAACTATTGTTCAAAGATGCAGAAAAAAGAAAACACAGAGAACCAATCAATTAGAACTTTTGACTATATTGAATAATGGAAGCAATAAATTTTTAATTGCTTTTGAATTATGTACAAATGTTTTCTTAAAATATATATGTATGCAGTAGAATATTTAGTGAAGCAGATCTTTATGTATGTATCCCGATGAGAAAAACCTCCATTTAAATGTTGCTAATCACTCCTTTTTCTAGAGGAGAATATGTGTAGTTGCCATATAGCAGGGCCTTTAGAGATAGCTGAGTTGGTTAAAATTCTCTTCTCAGTTCTTAACTCAAACACTAAGTCTTAGCTCACTTATTTTACTCTTGTTAGCCACACTAAAACATACAGATAAAACAGTTTCTATCTGACGTTGTGTTGTGCAAATTAAATGCTCAATTTACATAAAGTCATCAGTGTAGTATCTGGCATGTAAATATAGTAATTAGATGTTACCAATAATATTACATAATTTGAAAACATTTGAGAATTTTCTATCATTTCGTGTTTTTTCTCTTTTTTTTTTCCTTGCCAAAAGCTAATCATCTCCTTACTCTTGACAAGCAGATGTCAAAACCTTTACATAGAGGCAAAGAGATAGAAGTGTGAGGCCAAAGTGTGAGATGAAGTGTATCTGTTGCTTCTGAAATAGTAGTGGTGGAAAAAGGCCACTTGCTGAAGCCATCAACCACTTCAAAGAAGATGTTGAGAGGTCATCAGGGAAAAGCCAACTCAAGATATAAAGGTAGTATATCTGATGCAACGAACCACAAAAGAGCTATATATTTTGAAAGAATGTTGAGGATTAGTAATTTGCAAGTGGAAATAAGAGCAAGAAATATACATACTTCACCTGCCTGCCATGGAGTATATGATTAGTGAGAGTACATAATAGAAGTATATGATCAAGAGAACTGCAAGAGAAATAAATGATCAGATCTCATGTTTCCACTGGAAATATTTAGAGGAATCATAAAGGATATGAGAATTAAAAAATAGGAGCATTTCACTGTTCCTTAAAAATAGACCTTTAATTCTAGAGTGTAGTGTAGAGCAGAGGCAGTTGGGAAATTTGGTCAGATTGAACAATATGAAGCAGTATTGTAATGAAGCTCTGGTTGACACTGGATGAGCTTGACCTTCTGAGAGTAACTGAGAAGACCGAAAAATGAGGCATGAAGGAATTCACCCTGAAAAACTTTGGTGGAGGTGGGGGAAAAGGGCAGAAAACAACTATTCTCTTCTATAATTCATAGTGGTGTGTTTGCCAAGGAGGACATGAAAGTTTCCTCTGAGCACTCTTATTTTGCATCTGTGAAGCTTCTCTCAGCTGCAGGTGTTGCAGCTTCTGAGAGGAGCTCTTTCCTTTGGGACAAGAGGACTTCACTGGGAAACAGTGCCATAGTAGCTCAAGTCGTGGTGTGTAATTCCAGTTTCTTCTCCATCTGTATCTTTCTTTTTGTTTTTTTTCTGCATAATCATGGGATGACTTTTGAAAATATAAATAAATATTGTCTGATAAGAACTGACTTATTGAAAATAAGCGAACATATCTAAGCAAAAATGTATCAAATTTTTAACCATTAATCTTTGAGAAATGAAGCCTTCTATTTGGTAGAGAGAGATTTAAAATATTTCCATAAAAATAGAAATTGTGGAATCTAATTGCTTTTAAGTGCTATGTTTTTGTTTGCTTAAAACTCAAAAGCACTGCTTTTATGAATTGCATGATAGTTTTAGAAGATGGTTTGGTTTTCACCAATCAACATTTTCTGGTTGGTTAAAAAATCCTAAATAGTAAGTTGCAGAGTAAGAAAAAAATAAACATATGTATATATGTCAACTAACTGTGTGTGTATATATGTAACTATATATAAGTATACACGCACACACACACACACACACACACACACACACACACACACACACAGTTAGCTGACATACGTAAAGCATGTATATGAGTTCCTGAGTAATCACTACGGTACTGATTCTTCTTGCTATTGTCTATTATTATTGCTGCTTTTATTGTTATAATTTTTAAAATTGATTTCTAGATATTTAATAGAAATTTTATGAATATCTAAGGAATGTTTTTGTCAATTAAAAAAAAAGCTGAAAAATGTAATGCTGCAATATAAGGTATGTCTTATAGCACTCTGGGAATTATTATGAAATTATTAGAAACCAAAGGTCAACATATATGCCATTTTAAGTTGATGTATAAAACCAACATAAAGAGTTCTCACAGAAAAAATTTCACATGTTCACTTCTTGGTATTAGAAAATAATTTTTGCAATTAGAAAATTAGATTTTAAAATATCGTATTTAAATTGTCGAAGTTACTAAATAGACCTCAAGTAAAATAAATGAGTGAAGAAAGCTAGATAAATGATTAAAAATTACTGTGGTTACGTTTCTCAAAGGCAAATAGCACTATTTCACAGTAGTTTATTGCTTGAGAATAAAGGACTGTAATGTGGATTCAATACTTTGTTGATAGATTTGTGAGTCTATATTCTGCTGAGTTGTCTGCATCAGTCTCCAGTAAAGTTAATGCTCTTCTAGGAAACAGCAGCTTAGATCAGTAGCATGTAGGGCAGCTTGGACAGGAAAAGCATTTGAGCCAAAAGCATGCTACAACATGGTAATAATAAAATTTACTTAAGTAGAATATATGAACATGGATGTATTTGACCAAAATTTCAAGTACCAGATTGTGTGGCTTCAAACTGACTCCCTGGCAACCTAAATCCTGCCTTCTATATGCAGATTTCTGCAGAAGAGAAGTTTAAAATTGGTAAATGTTTTGAAAGTAGGGATAAGAAAAGGAGTGATTAGAAGAATTGTCTAAAATCTGTTTTTGCATTACAGTTGACTTAAATTATGAAAAATTCAATTGTTCATATCAGAAAATGGCAAGACTAATCATGAGGATATTATAAGGGGACTATATTATAATCCACTCCTTCCCCACAGGAAAAAACAACCAAACTAAACCAAACAAAGACCCGTATCATATCACTGATGTGGAAGTGAGGTAGTGAAGTTTATTTTTATTTATTTATTTATTTTTCTGTGTTCAAATCTCAAAATCTCACCATTTATAGTCCCCATCCCTTCACACATCTCTGGCTTTACAATCGGCATGACTCTAATCTACCTTCTAGTCTCTTCCCTTCTGATATTTCAATGTTTATGGCTACTTAACAAATAAAATTACTCTCCCCTCCACCAAAAATGAAAAAAGAAAACCCATTAAATTAGAGCTTATGACAAGTTGATAATTTTAACAAACTTCTGTTTATTTTAAACAAGGAAGAGAAAGATTTGTCAGCTCAGATGGAAAAAGACATCCCAGCAGAAATAAAGGAAAGGGAAATTTTCCTGCCCATGATGATTAAAGGGCACTTCCTGTATTAACTTTTAGAGATTTTGACAAAGATCCATATACATCTCATCATATTCAACAAAATATATATATATGCATTTATATAGAGAGAGAAAGAAGCCATTATTCACTGATATTTTTAGCCATATATATATATATATATGCAAATAAAACCTGCTATCACCTATGTTTATCCACTACTGACCTTGAAGTGGCAATTTGTGACACTAACATTTGGAAAATATTTTATTTGACAAATGCTGGTAATGATATTTCTCTAGGCAGAAGATTGTTTATTCTGCTTAGTGGGACACAATTTCAGAGTGTTTGTTTGCATTTTAAAAAGATTGGTAATAATGTGGGGAAGAATTCCAGCAAGATGATTTTTAAGATGAAGCCATATAGCGTATTAAGGCATGTAACATAGTGAATGGAGATACATAGAGCAACTTTAGGCATAACATATTAAAATCGGCATGAATTAGTTCTTTAGTATTTAAAGATATTAAATTATAAATTAAAGAACTTGAATTCCAAATAGCTATTGAAATTGTGTTTTATACATGGAAAGAAATCCCAAATGAGGTTAATGAATTGTCTCTATCTTTTCTATTTCTATTTCTACTAATATTGCACTTAAAATTCATTGGAATGAAATTACATTATAAATATTTGATTCAAAAGATATTACAATTTTTCTGAACAATTCTTTTTGGTACCATAGTGAAATTTATAGCTGTCAAAAACATATTAAGAGAGCTTGATTATTTGCTAGGATAAACAATAATAGGATATAAACATATGCTTTATAACTGATGAGTCCAATTATTGGGTGATGCCTTAGTGTGAATGTCCCCCAAAACAGTCCCTACCATAACATTGCAAAGAAGGTGGGAAATACTATTATGGTAATTGAAAGGTGCAGCCTTGAAGAGGTGATTAGATTGTAGACCATGCTGTAGTGAATGGTTTAATAATGGTGGTCACAGTAGTGGTTCTGAGGGCTTTAAAAGAGCGCCTAAGAAGTTCTCTTTACTCTGCCACTTTCTGCCATGTGAGAACCCTTGGGTCACGGTTGCTAACATCAAGGCATTCACCCTTTACCACATGTGTTCCCTGGACTTTGGACTTCCTAGCCTCTGAAACTATAAGCATTAAATTTTGTTTTTTTACAAAGTACCCAGTTCCAGGTATTTTGTTATAAACAATAGAAATGGACTAATACAAGTGACATAATTACTAAAATAATACCTAAATATTTTTTCAACTATTTACCAATTTGGGACTGAAAAATATTTATCTTTTAAAGGACAAATGTCAATTTTAGCTCTCTAAATTAATGGACATAATCTCATATTTTAACTAACATACTTTGGAGTAATTATGCTTTTACACTCTTTCATAATTATTTTTGCACCACTAAATATTTGTTACATTAATATGGTACAGATTTTGTATGGAAAATTGTGCTGAATTAAGTCAAATACTTTTCAATTACAGAAGTAGATTGCAGCAATAAGATCTAATACCAAGTAAAATGTAATTACATAACTGGTAAGGATTTCTGTAAATAAAATATCTACAATGAATTAAGTTATTGAACTGTGGCAAAAATTTTTTCAAAACTTTTTAGGGGGCCGACCCCGTGGCGCACTCGGGAGAGTGCGGCGCTGGGAGCACAGCAGCACTCCCGCCGCCGGTTCGGATCCTGTATAGGGATGGCTGGTGCGCTCACTGGCTGAGTGCGGTGCAGCCGGTCACAAAGAGACAAAAAAAAAAAGAAAAGTTTTTGGGGTGTTGAATTTGTATAGAAACCATTGACTTTTCTACTGATATCTTGCTTTAGCATTATACACTGTTAAGTGAAACAAGCCTTTAGAAATTGTGAACCTGGACCAGAGGCTTTCTCTTCTAAATTTCACTTCCTGAAACTTGCAGTAAAACAGGAAGGAAAAATGGATTTATTTTTATTTGTTTTTATTTGGGGGGACATTTTTTCTGATGCCAAGTGTGTGCTGGAATTTTTAGGCATAATTCACATAGCAATTGGACATTATATATTAAGACTTAGTAACTGGGCTCTGTGTTAGAACATGTCCTAAAATTTACAAAGGTAATTATTATTTGTATAGCAGAATATAATATAAATAGACTATGGACACTGGCTTGGGTACCATAAATATATATATTTTTTAAATTGCCCTGCCACTAACTAGTTGAGATGTTGTGAAATCTAGTAAGCTTTCTTAGTCTGCGATTTCTTTTTCTGAATAATATGTTGATTACTTGAAGGATTATGAGGTACAGTCAAGTTTTAAACTTCTTGTTATGTATAATTTTATTTGAGTAATAACTAGTTCTATTATTTCCAAGGGAAATAATTACTAATAAAAATCCAAAATTTTGCCAAGTATCAGTTTGCCAAGTATCACTTTCCAAAGTCCTGATACTTGGCATCCTTTATCTTGTTTTGGCCTTAAACTGAGGAGCTTAGTCACTCTGGTCCAGGTTCACCATATCTAAAGTGTCCTTTAACTTAACAGTGTATAATGCTAAAACAAGTTACAAAATAGAAAAGTCAATGAATCCCCACTGTGAGATAGCTATGTAAAATTTTCTGAGCAGCGATTTACACAGGTTCGTATGCAGATATATGCAGGAGCAGACACATCTTTTTTATAACTAGGAGATAGATTGGAATGTTGTTTAAATGTTAAGCATCCTCTGAAATATGACCTAAAAATTGGACATTGCAATACTGCTTTGAATACTTTTTGTCTACATAGACTTGAATTTGTTTTTACATCTCCAAATTTTTGATCCTTCACTTGTGAATAATATAGGAGAAGCTCTTAGATTCTGACAATACATACAGTGCCCTGTTTCTATAATTATTTTGATTGTATTTTTATCGGTTTGCTAATCTTATTTCATTCTATATCAGTAATACAGACTAATTCGTGTTCATGTATGTGTGTGTGCATGTGTGGAGAGAGAGAGAGACAGGAGCAGGAGGCAGTCCTCCCTTTAAATGGTGGTGTGTCGACAAAAACTCATGCATATAGGAATCATGTCCTTTTTTATGACCCTTCTGTGTTATACAGTGCCATATATAAATATATATATATTCTTTTTTTATATTTACATATATATATAAAATATTTATTACAAAATTTTATAGTATGTATTTATGCAAAATTATGTTTCTAAACTTTTGTTTCTGAGTTAACTCAACAATGTTTTACACGACATATCCAAGTTGTAGCACGTAACTCCAGTGAAACAAAATAAAATATAAGAAAAAAAAAATAAAAAACAAGACTTAGATTAGAAATGAAATATTTTAAAGTGTCAAATGTGTATTGGGTCCTGAGAGAAGCCTCAGTAAACTTCATAGAAAATTATTGTCTCTGACAGTAAATTCAATTAAATTAAAAAAAAATGATTTTTTTAAAAAAACACATATATCTTAAAACTGAATGTACAATATGAAAATCCCTTGTGATATATTAGAAAACAGAAGGAAATTGCAAAATAATTAAAGTGTAATGTCAATTAAATACTACAAAAACAACCCATGTGACATAGTGTCACTTCACTAAAACTTTAGTTATGTTTATCAGAAAGTAAGAGCTCATTTTTTAAAATGGGCTAAGCATTTAAACTAAGAAGCTTGAGCAATAGAATAAAGCCAAACAAGTAAAATGAAATGAAATGATAAAAAATAAAAACAAAAATATTTGGAGAACAAGAAAACATAATGTAGTTTAATGATACAGAAACCTGAGTCTTGCAAAATACACAACTTCTGCCACATACAACATTATAAACAATAAAAATATTTAAAAGGTAAAAAAATATATAAAAAGCAGAGGGAAATTAACTAAAGATATGGTAGACATTTTTAAAATAATAAATTATCCAACAATAATATAACAATAAAATTTGGAAAATAAAAATGAAATGGTATATTTCTGGAAAAAAATATAGTGGCTTGGCAAAACTGGAGCAAGAGAAAATAAAAACTATAAATTATTGAAAAACAATTAACGGATTAAAAATGAGATCAAGATCTTTTACCAGCAACAGTCCCCTCTGCCAAAATTTCCTAAGGATTTTTTCACATCTGCGTTTCTGATTATCCTTGTTTTGTGTAATTTCCTAATTAATTTCCAAATTTCGTGTTGACTCTGGATAATTCCTGTGTAATTGTGCAGTATTGAAAAAGTTTTTCATTTCTATGATTATAGATTTTTAAAATTCGTGCTGTACATATGAATTTTTCAGCAGCTATTTACTTGTCCTCCTGTCCTGCTGATTGTCTTTGACTTGATTTTTAGCGTTTATTGTATCTATATACAGAAAATTCTATAACTCTGTTAAAGGCAATGACTTCCAGCTCTCCTTGTCTCAGATTATTGAAACTAGAACTTTGGAATAGCTCAGAAAGTAGTTGACATTTAATATTTTATGCAGAAATAAGATTTAGCAAAGAGAGCAAATTAGAAATTAAACTATAAAATAATAAAGGGAACTTGCATTGACTTGGCCTGTGTTACTTGGCTACTGTTTAGAAAAGATAAAATAATATATACAAATTAGATGTAATTGGAATTAAAGGAATTTAACAAAAATAGGATAAAGAACCTGATTTAATTTCAGTGTTTGGAAGATAAAATAATTTTTCAAGAGACATTATAACATTGAAGGCTTTACTTAGATTTTCTTCCTTTCTGCTCCAAAATAGTTTGGAATTGTTAAAAATAAAATTTTGAAAGAATTATATAATATCCCTTATCCTGATATCAATTAACATGATCAATAAAATTATATAATAAAATATATTTAAGATATAATTTTTATGGCTTTTATGTTGGCCTTTCAAAATTTTCTCCAAAATTATATATCAAACTTTAAAACCAATGGTTACTTGTTTCTTCTTAATATTCTGATATATTTAAATTGATTCTAAATGAATGCTATTTAATACATTTCTGTTGTAGTAAAACATACATATGTGAGTGCATTTTGTTTATTAGTGTAGTATAATCGAAGACACATTGAATGATAGCTATTACATAGAGCCCAGTTCCTGGAACTTAGTAACCCCTTAATAAATGTCAGCCTTTATAATCATCATACTAACATTGTGTTGGAAAGTTGTGCCCACATAAATGACTTTCTTGCTATTCAGCCTCAATTTTCTCATCACTAAAATAAAAATAAAGATGAGATATAATGGCCTTTACTGAACTTTAGGTTGTAAAATTAATTTACAGGGTGCCAATTTTTCATTTATGCCTAACAGTGCACTAAACCATGTTGTCCTGAATGTGGATGTGGGGGCAAGGGAGGGATTACTTTTATCTTCCCCACTTAGTCTCCGTTAGAACTGTAAGAAAATTGAGGAATTAATTGTAGCAACAGGTTTGAGAAAGTCACATTAAGAATACTGGCCCATGAAAAAGCAATGTCATTAAGGGAAAAATGCTATGTGACTAATTTCTTTAAAGCTATTTCCCAAAGACAAAACTATACACAAAGTTTCTCTACAAATGTGTTTTGGACAAATTACTTTTCTTCCTCTGATTTCTTTCAATTTACCTTTCATGGTCTGTAAATACCCACTATAAACCTTTTTAGACACGACCTATGTTCCACTAACCAGCAAGATAAACTTTTATTTGGTTTTGTGAAACCAAAGTAATATTGGATCCACCCCCTCCCTTCCATAAATAACATGGCACTTCAGTTTACCATGTATTATAAGCTATTTAGAACCACACTTCCATTTCACATAACTTACCTCACCAGGAGAATAATATCAAAAAAAGAGAAAACCGTGTTTGATTTTATAGCCTTAATTGGCCTTGCAATAAACCTGGCACATAATAGGTGCTCAAAAGCTAATGCAAGAAAGTAAAAGAGAAGGGAAAAAACGATGAAAAGAGAGAAAAAGAGAAATACATAGGCTTCTACAATATTACAAAACGAACAAAATAAAGTAAAATGAGTTATATTACTTTTACATTAAATTAGGACATATAGCTACTTGTATCTTCCAATCACCTCAGTAGTTATCTGAATTTAATTATTTAATATGTTTTCATTATTTATTTATTTATTTTTACTTTTTGATTTTGAGCAGCAACCTCAACTTCACCGTCATACCCCTCAGGATTGAAGAATGGGCCGTCAGAGTTCAACATACTCCTATCAACACTGTTCCCCCTTTTTTTTAACCCACCCATCCCATATTGCACACTGCCTAAGAGATTAGTGCCAAGAAAGAACACAATGTGAACTGCTTATCCATGTTCCTACTAGAGACCATTGGATAACCCCATCATGCTTCATATCTTACATCTAACTCAGTTCCCAAAAGACTTTCAAAACTCAACCACTCTCATCTCTGTACGGTTTTGTACACTTCTTATTTGGTGCAATGTCACATCTTACGAAATTAAGACGTGTTGGTCCCTTTTGTCGATCCCTTTGGAACTCTGTCAGCAGGAAAATTGCTTATATTCCCAATGCATTCTCTTATGTTCCTGTCACTTTTTTTCTCTATCCAAACCTGGTTATCATTTAAATAAAGTTACTGTATCCTCCTCTGTAACCCCCACAGTGGTCTATGTTGTTATTTTTTTCTTTTCTCTTATACTTCACATATGCCAGAGTCTGAAAATGAAATGAATCCTCTACTTCTTATTGACATTTCAGTTTGTTTCTTCTGATTTCTTATCTTCTTATCTACCCACTTTTAAGTCCATGGTACAAAACTATTCTACCTGCTAGCCCCCAAATGTTTAAGGCTTCTACCATTGCTTTTATTGGAGATTTTAGGACCTGGATCACAATTATTTTTTAACAATTTATCTTGACATTTTTGTTAAAAATGTTCACTTTCCGTAGAAGTTTCCATTCAATATTCTGTTTTCTACATCTGAGTCCTCTTCTCCTTCAAATGCCTTGTCTTTCAATCCATTCAGTGATCTTCTCCAATGGTTAAAAACTACAAGACTTTCATACCTGCAAGCTCTTCAAAACCTTCAGTTTAAAGCATATGATGTTCAGAACACTACATCTTAACATTTCAATTCACTCACTAGAGAACTCAGTTTAACAATTTTGAATTATATTAGCCTCAAATTCATCTCTGTTTTTGCCCCCCTTATTCTCTTACTTCCCTCTCTAGCCCTTATTGTAATCACTCATTTATATATGCAAGCAACCCTCTTATCCCTTATTTTCTGTCCAACATTTTGGGCAAAACATTGACAAGGACTAAAATCTAATTTTCCACCTTTTATTCATCTGTTGCCAAGTAATTTTATAAGGCAGGTTGAAAATATATAACCGTATTGTCTTTAAATTTATTTCACAATGCTTGGGTAGATTCTTAATGCCAACTGCCAATTCTTTTACATCTCCTTAGTCATTACATTGTCCTATACTTCAATATTTATGTATTTTACATTTTATGAGAACTTTAGTACTCTTCCCTGGTATACACTTTCAGCTGCTTGCTTATTTCTCAATTTACTGAGGAAACAGAAGCAATCAGAAGAGAATGCCTTCTATTCGATCGACTCCTAAAACCACCGGATGCTCCTTTCATCTTCTCATGTTAGGGTGAGGGCTTAGTCCTCACCCTTCCTCTCTGCTCTATCTATACCCACTTACCCCAGCTGACATCATCTATACTCATGTCCTTAAATAGCAACTATACGGTGATGACTAGAAATTTTATATTTTCAGCCTTGATCATTTTCCTAAATTCCAGATACATAATTCAACTGCCTTCCAAATATTTTTATTTCGATGTTTGATAAAATTAACATATCCAAAGACAACTTTTTATTTCTTTCCATATCTGCTTCTGCCCACCTACATTTGCTCCTATTTCTCAGTCTCAGTTATTCTCCATTCCATTCATACAGTTCTCAGGCCCCAAGCCATGGAATTATTTATTGATGTTTCTTGGTTTCTCTTATATCCATGTTTAATCCATTAAGGAAATCTACTGCCTCTTCTTTTGATACATATCAAGAGTCTGACCCTTCTCACCCCACCTTCACCACAACCACCTTAGTTCCAAGAAGCATCACCTCTCCTTTGGATAATATCCTTTTATCTGCCCACCTTGCATCCACTCCTGCCTTCTACGGTCTCTCTTTTTCATACAGAAACCGGAGTACCACTGCTTAAATCTATCCAATATTTCCATCTCAGAATAAAGTTCACTATTCTTATCAAGATTCAGAAGTTAACAGTTGAACTGTCTGTATATCTTCTGACTCACCCACTCACTCATTTGTTCTAACCATTCTTCCGTTTTATTTTTTTATTTTATTTTATTTTTGTAGTTTCTGGGAAAGTCCAAGCATCCATCTTAAATATCACTTTTAGGACTCAAATTACTGTTACTTCTTTCTGAAATGTTCTCCCCCAAGATTGCAGCTTGGCACATACCCTCACTCAGATATCTGACTAAGAATAACTTACCTCACTATAAATAATAGGAGACAAGATTTTAAAATGTTTCAAAGGTTTAAGATAAAGTGATAGCCTGAGCTTTACTATCTCTAGACAAAAATATATCGTTTCAAATTTCATGTAAATATCAAGGAGATTGTATTAAGAATATTTGTTAATTAGATGACTGTTCTATTTTCCTCAGAAATTTCTTTCCCAAACTTCCCACTATCATTGGGAAAGAGATTAAAAGCAATCATTAAGACAAAAACACACTTAATCTCATTTGTTGTGGATGGATAATTAATTGTCTACAAAGTTGGTAAAAATGCCAATAACATCTCTAAAGAAAGGAAAAACAAGGATATTCAGAGCACCTTTCCAGAACATTATTCAGAATAATACTGTTATCAATAGCAATTGGGAAGGGCTGTATTTTAGAGAACTATTTGAAGGAGTTTTTTTCTTGTCTGTCTCTAAAGGCTTTAAACAGTGATTCTGCATGTCTTTCGAAAGACATCTCCATGGTCTAATAAAGCATCTTGGCATGAAACAGTTTTCCTATAAAACCTCTTCACTCTATTCTCACTACTTGATGTATATATAATTCTTGTTCATTAATCTAGTCAATATATTTTATTTCCATTCAGTAAACATTCAATATTTCAATTTTGATGACTTTTGCATATCTGCTGAAAGTTCCAAATCCACTCCTTTCTCCTGTCTTTGGAGCATGCAGTTCACTGAATTGCTATAGTTGCCTGTTTGTACTAAGGATTTTATCTTCTCCAGAGGTCATTCTCTTTTACATAAAAAAAAAGCAAAGCCAAACAAAAACCCACTATATTTTCCTTAAGAAATAAGACATTTCATACATGGATAATACCTATTTATTGAAATATTACAATTTCACCTATTTGAGGATTGACAGAGAAGTAATTCAGGGAAACACATGTAATTATTTAATCGTTCATAAAAGTTTAGAGTGCTAATTTAATGGTTTACATATTACTGGAAAGTATACTTTTTATGAATGAAATAGGATTTATTTTTACTATGTTTCTGATGGCTTCCTTTTTAGTACTGTGAACTTAAGAGCAACATCAAATTAAGGAACATTTGAAAAACTATCAGTAGAAAGAAATTAATTGATAGGAAAGAGTTCAATGTAGCCCATATTGAAATTGGCTATTTAACTCTGTGGTTGAGGTGGAATCATTAAGATTCAGTTTGGACTATTCATCTCAAGAGGTCTCAATAAAATTTTTAGAATGGTACAAGAGATACCTCTGGATTTTCCAGTCCTTTTACTTCATTCAGGAATGATATTAAATAGAATATTTGGCTATTCAGGAGGCCTACTATGTTCATGATGATGAAGATGATGGTGATGACGATGATGACAATAATGCTGATGTAAATTCAGAGGTCTTTTGAAACTGAAAAAATACCTGACCTACCTAATTTATCAGTGTCTGTAATTGTTCTACAGCTGTTATCAATGTATTTGTGTTTTATTAAATGAAGGGTAGTGTAGAGAAGTTAGGTGTTTAGAGCAGTTTACTTTAGTTGTTGCTCTTAAAAAAAAGCAAAGCCCAAATCTGTGGCTTAACATTATAAAATTTTTTCTGATTCACATCATAATTCAATTCTATTGAGAAACTCAGTTTGGAAGATCTCCTCCAAGTGTTGACCTAGGAATTTATTCTCCATTCATCTTTGATGGTACATATTAATGACTTGGCTCAAGAAACAGTTGGGGACAGAACAAGGCGTTTTTACACGTCAAGTTGATAGGTGGCTCATATCAATTGCAACCACATTACACTGGACAAAGCCCAGTTATACACCCCTAACATAAATGAAAGTGATGCTGTAAAAGAGCCTCACTTTTTTTTTTCTGTGCACTTGAAAAGAGAAATAGGAAAGTAAACTGTCCAGGATTTTCCCAAGGGCAAAGAAATAAATAATGCCACATCTATTTTTTCTTTACACATTCATATCTAATACTTGTGAATAAATTTCAAAATATTTATATTGGGAAAAATATATTTCTATTATAGGCTAGGTGAAGGTGTAAAATATTGAAATAAAGAATGTCACCTAGAACAAAAATAGCAGAAGATTAGAGAATAACAAGTTTTTTGTTTTTGTTCCTGCTTCGTAACATTTTTTTTGGAATTAAAGAGGAATGCTGAGCTCACAGAATATCATTTTAAGTGAAGAACTATACTATTATTCTAAATTTTTGGTGCCTCACTTATTATGCTGATATTTTCTGGACTATTTTTGGGGAAGATGTTGAAAATATTAATTCAATTATAGAATCTTGCTACTGAAGCAGATAGTAGATTTTAAAGCAAATATTTCTTTTGTTGCAGGCAACGAAATAAAGCTCAAGGATTCAAAACATATAGTGTGGTGATTCATACCACATCATTGGGAGCCATGTTGTATATTTCAAATCTCAGTTCCACACTTTTTAGCTGTATCAGACAAGGTCTCAGCAGGAAATAGACCTGAGATAAATGCTAAAAACTGAATAAAAAGTGTTAGGAGGTAAATCTCCATGAATACTCTTTTATAAGAGCACTGACAAACTTTGTTAAAGGGTGATCGAATGACACGAGTGCCTTGGAAATTAGAGATTATGTATTGTTTTGTAGATATTTACATACTTATCACTTCCAGAGCCAGTTGCTTATATTTTAGGGACACTTTCACCATTCCTCTTAAGACATTATTTACTTCCATCCCAGAGTAAGGATCTCTCTCCTAAGGGGAGGATGGGCCAAATTGCCAGTAAGACAACGTTAATCAGATGTAAAGAGAACTCCAAACTCATTCTCAGAAATCAATGACCTACATATTAAATAGCTGATTTGGCATCTCAGTAGCAAACATTGTGATATGTTTAAAAACAGAACATAAATATATTTTTCTTCTAATACACTTAGATAAGCGAGACTGATAAAGACATAAACTCTGAGTCTCACAATTTCTGGGTTCCTCTCCTGTGATGCAACCTCATTGCATGAATTGGAGAACATTTGGCTCTTATTATCTCACCCCATGGAAAACTGGAGAATGGAGAACGGATTCTTAGATGCTGTGTGAGTAATCAACAGTCTAACCCAGAGACCTCCTGTTTCCCATCAGAACTATTTACAAAAATGTGGGAAAATAACCAGGGTGTAAGGCACGGTAACCCTAGGCCTGCAAAGCAGAAAGAGGGAGTGGTCACTGCAAAACAGGAAGACTAAGTAACGATTAGCAGTTTTTTCGATTTAAAGGAAAAAATTATTAATTCTACTTCATTCTCTTTCTTTACTCAGGTCTTTTTCAGGTATCTTCCTTTGGCCAAATACAAGTGAAAGTCAGTCAGCAAATGAGTTCATTGACTCTATCCATAAAGTTTAGCTTCTTGAGGCACAGAATATGATGAAGGGTATAAAACCAATTTGGAAGAGTAAATGGAATAAAGTACATTTCTACACAGAGATTTCATGCTTTATTCTTAAAATACTCTTTTTTTGACTACACAAATTTCCAACTATGGCTGAACTATGAAATACGGGTATAACTATGAGATATGTCTGAACCTCACCTTCAGAAATTCCCTAAACTAGACATTCTTCTGTTCTAAAAACTTATTCATATCCTAAATACAAATGAACTGCCGTATATATTTGTTAGTTTATCTTACTTACTATTTTCAAATCATCATTCCTTTCAACAAGACCAAACTTCCCCATAATTACTGTACAGCACACACCCTAGGGTGATTCCCTGTGAGCATAACTGACTCCATCTTAGGCCTTTACTTCTTGTAAAGTCTTTGTGGGAACTTTGCTCATTAAGTTATACAGCAACCAGGTGCTAGAACTTACTGGTGTTGCAATAAGCCAGCCTGGCTACCTGCATCAACAAGAGCTAATTACCTTAAGCTTGTTTACGAACTGCCTATCCAAACCTGAGCTTCATCTGCAGATAGTGTGGAGAAAAGCTTGGCATATGCCTTTGGGTTGCTGTCTGCTCTACCCTTTACTCTGTAAGTAAGTCACCCTGTAATAAAGTTCTTTTCTTTACTGCATGGAATGGCCTACTTTGTTGGTCAGCCTCAAGATACCATTCCAGTTAGGTGGACAATCTGCCCTTGGTCCTCCTTCAGGCAGTCACACCCTTAAATGAGTGTGGAACTTGCATATTGCTTCTAATAAACAAAATATGGCAAAGGGGATGGGATGTTACTCCCTTGATCAGTTTATGTTATGTAAGACTGAGTATTAGCAAACTGGACTGAGAGGCCCCCTTGCTGGCTTTGAAGTAGTACACTGCCATATGTAAAAGCATCTGTGACAGGACCACATGACGAGAAACCAAGAGCGGCCTCGGTGAGGTGAGAGTGACCATGGCCTATAACCAGCAAGAAAATCCCCCTATAACTTTGAGGGGAAAAATTATCCCTGCTACTTGGATGATATTGGAAGCAGATTCTTGCCTGGCAAGACTTTAGATAAGAATGCAGCCCAGTATCTTGACTGAAGCATGTGAGTCTTCAATCTCAATAATCTAATAATTACCTGTCTATATTGGCAGAGGACCCAGATAAATTGTATCTTGATCTCTTGACCCACACATACTAGGAGATAACAAATGTGTGTTCTCTTAAGCCTCTAAGTGCGTGGTAACTTGTTACAAAGAATGAGAAATTAATGCTATTATTTTTTGTAATTATTTTTAAACAATATTTTTGCAAAGACCTTAGATTATTATAGATTATTATAAATTTCTCATGACTTTCAAGCTTTTTTCTTATAATTCATTATCTTTTATCGGAAAATATTTACATTAACCCATACCATTACTTCAAGTTAACATATACACTAGAAAAAAGTTTCTTTTATAAAAGTATAAAATGTGAATAAAAAGTATAAAATATGGCTGCAAAGTATAAAACCTCATATTCTATATAGATTTGAGATAAAAATATTTTAAATATATTTGCTTAGAAGAGAAAGGCCTTTCATATTGTTAATTTTCTGAAAATGATTCCTTCTGTGACGTAGACACTATTCAAATGTATTTATCATGAAGCAGCCTAGTACAAACACATATCCCTTCATGCTCAGAAATGATGTATTGCCAAGCACAAAGGGAAGACAAGCTTTTTAAAATTTTTCTTTACTTATTATAAACTATGTAAAATTTTCTAGAGATTAACCTGCAACAAAATGTATTAACTATATTATTTAATAATCTAATAACTAACCAACTGCATTGTTTACCTCTTCTACACTGTGAACTTAAAATGTACAAAAATTCAGCAATCTTTTTTTTTTCCGTGGTGTAGCTGGAGAATGATTTTCTAGAAGTACAGATTTAGTGGTCTCCCTTTAAATGTAATTGTATCTATACTATTTTTCTAGGCTCCCGCTGCTGTTGTGACAGTGAGTGCTGGCCCTAATCTTATTGTTAATGTCAAAGACCAACTGTGACAGCCCCAGACAAGATAGGCTCCAGTGAATGACAGAGTAATCAGTCTGGAAAAGAACTGGCTCATCCATAAAGGATCAGACGCTGAAAAGTCACTATCAGCATGTTCACATGTTTGCTTCTTTTCTCATTCTGATGGCAGCAAGATCATTTAACATTGTATCCTTATGTCAAAGATTATTTGAAATTCATGTTATTCTAATACTCTAAATGGAATAAAAATGTTGTATATATCAGTACTATCAATATATAAAATTCAAAATGCCTGAGTGCGTTCTGTGAAAATAATTTTAAGATATTGTATTTTACAAACAGCTCCAAGAATGTCCCTTCACCATCTCACACCTTATTTTCTAAAATGCAATATTGAATAGTTTCCGTTCAGGTTACAAAGTTATGCAAATTTCTTTATATATTTATGATTTCAATTCTATTTGATAATGATGTATATTTTAAGGAATTTGGTAAATGTATATTTTGTGCTCAAAAAGACAGGTACACATTAGTCAGTTTAGTATATTGTACATATCCAATCATTATTAAGAACATGAAGAAAACCCTTGCAGTAATATTTTATTTCTGTGAAATATTTTATGATATATCATTTGAAAAGCATAACAATATTTAAACTTCTCATTATGAAAAATATATATGACATTATAGTGTTAAAATTTTGTGTTTCTAAGTTTCTTATACAATATATTTTTTAAATGTACTGTATTTTCTTGTTAGAAATTTTACTATATTTATTTATGTATATTAAGACCTATTCTTCAACAGGTGCTGTGTAATACTTAACCTCACATCAATCTATCAGGACAAGAAAAGCAAGAATGCTCCTCCAGTTATTGGCGAGCTCAAATTAAAATCTTAGGTGATAATTTAAATACATTATTAAGGACACTATTAACATTTCACTTTAGAATTTCACAGGGAAAGATGAGGAGTTTTTTTGACACATTTATGATAGATTTCCAAAATAACTGGGGAATCTATTCAGTGTTTTGAAAATATATGGCAAGTAAAAAAGAACAAAGAAAAATGACTGTCATTTTACTTTTAAGACAATAAAGGTATTGTATTTTTGCTGATTTACATTCTGATGTTCATTTAATAAACAACTCAGAATTTTTAATAATACAAATTTTCCATGACTGTGTGTTGAGCCAGCAGAATAATTCAATATATTTTTACATCAAAATACATTTTGATTAATATTTTTATATTTCATGTAAATTTTAATATTTGTATTTTTTTGCTTCTCAAAGTAACCATCTACTCTGGCAATGTTGCTATTATTTAAAATACAGATTTATCTTTAAATTTGTATTTTATAATTATTGACTATAATTAATCATAACAAATCTTCCAACCAATGGACCTACAGCATTTAAGTTTTTATTGACTTTAGAAGGAGCTGTTCATTGGCAGAGAATAGAGAGAGCTAGCTCTCTTCCTCTTCTTACAGAGCCACTGCTCCCATCGTGGGGATTTCATTCTTATGCCCTAATTACCTCTCTAAGGTTTTCGTCCCCTAATACCATCTTATTGAGAAGTTAGGGTTCAATACAAAAATTTGGTGGGACACAAATATGCAGTCCATAAGACTTGGTATGTACACGGTTGCAAAAGGATGAAAGTGATTAATGGAAAAGTTTTGAGAGAACTAGTCATTTTTTGTTTCCCATGCTATCTTCCGTCAGCTCACCTCTGACACTACTAGCAGTGATGACGGCCTTTTTTATGTACAGAAAATAATCTTGAATATCCTTCATTACGCTCATCTTTGGGCTTTTCTTCCTTAGGGTTTTCCATGAAGTGTGGGGTAATTAACACTTCCAGATCAACTCTCAACCAAAGGGGATGAGGAATGGTGCGCAAACTCTGGGGAAGGAATGTCAAAGCCTCTTGTCCTTCAGACAGCCTGCTCCAGATTCAGAAGGCTCAGGCTGAGTCTTCGTTGAGTCCCAGCAGTCTACAGCAGTAATCTCAAAAGCATAATGTCTTTCTGTAGTTGTTAAATTTTCCCTCACGCTCCTCACTTGCACCCCTCCTGCTTCCTTTGATCTCTTCCAAATAATCTGTCTATACCCAGCTTCTTTACATGGACTCTGCTTTCAGTCACTGAGATGTACACATGTAAAAGTTATGTTTTTTTTTTTTAAATTTAAGTAAATGATATGTAAAAAACTATGAAGAAAGGTTTAAAAACAAGATATAATACTTCTAGTTAACAGCAGCACATTTCCCTGGCCCTCAACTTTCCAAAGCAGGGACCCCCTAATTGTTGACACTTGATAGGAGTTAGTAACTCTTCAGGTTCTTTAAGAAGCTCTGCTGTTCATTTTTGAGATGTTTTGATATATGACCTCATACCTTCCTGAACTTTCTTGTTTTGGGGGGGGAGATCTGACTACCTCTGCATGCCCACCATGTTACAAGTAAAGGAAAAGGAAACATACCCTGTGTTATTGATTGTTAATTGCACTGGTGAATTGAAAGCAAATATGCCAACTGAAAATCTCCAATAATATTTCCACTAATAACTATCTCAGTCTTTACATCTACCTGAAGGACATTCTTGCAGTGTGAGAAAAAGTATGCTTCCCTTCAGATGGGTGCTTGGGGATGGAAATAAACATGGATTTCTGAAATGAAGAATTTATTTTTAAAAATTTAAGTCAAGTCAGTAGAGACCATTTGTATAATTTAAAGTTGCTTGCTCAAGTAGCATAATGAAGTAAATAAGATGAAAATAGAAATTTGTCCCTAATTGAGGACTGAGATTGGCCACCTCTTATAGTTATTTAGATGGTGCATGTTATAATTCCAGGGTTTGCCAGCCATATTTCAAGTTTTGAAATTGAGCCTCTATTACAATTATTTTTTTTTTTTCTACACACACTAGTCAACATCAGTTCATCTCATCTTTGCCTGAATGTTAAACACTGAGGCCAGATATACGTCATTTATAATTCCACTGCTCAAACCTTGTGGTTTATAAATTCCACATGCCTGCTAATTTTTAGAACTATGTCTCATCTCCATGGTTTAGAGAGAAACTTTGTCACGATTCTTTAATAAAGCAAAAGGAAGTTGGAATTGCATTTTAACAAAGATCACACATTTAGCCTTGGAGAAAGTAATAAATAGATTGGAGTAATTTCTCCTTCTTGTATAAGGAGAATTAAGTTTTCTCAAAGACTCGTGGTGGTAAACTGGGAAAACCTCTCTGAAGTCAGCCTAAGTTAACTTCTGAGCAACATCAGCTCCGAGACTTAATGTTATTTCAGAGATTTACACCTTTTGGCAGAGGACTGAAGACAACAGCAATAATATTTTGATATTACATGGCATTGTGGTCAATGGATATGTGAAACATTTAGACTATTTTCTTAATCCTAGTTTTATTACAATTTTATCCCCTTAAAAAAATTAAAATATGGTCTGACCCAAGGAAAGAGGCATTATTTTTAAGTTTAGATGACCGTTAAATAGTAGATTGGTGTATCTTTGTGTGCACAGATATCAAAAATTATAATGACAAGGATTTTTCTTTAGTTTTTTTTTTTTTTCTGTTGGGTTTATTTGTTTTAGACCTGAAGGAGTCAGGTAGTTAATAATTGTTCTTTATTTATGATATGTTATCAGAAATATTTCTTAAGAAAATTGAAGTAATTGTCATAAAACCTGCTTAATTACTGAGATTTCCAACAATTGGTGTTTTTCTTCACTTATTGAGTATGGGAGCAATCATTTATTAATAATTACATTTAAAATCATACACAAATACTGTTACATAAATTTAATAAATCCTTTACCGTGCTAAATGCTATCAAAGAATAGATTTTCTTATTTATACAATTCAATGATTTATGCTATGTTCTCAGATTTTTTAATATACTCAATTCAATGATTTATGGTATATTATCAGTTATTATGGTGTTTTATGTGTATATTTATATGTGTATTCCCAATTCTACATCTCATTTTATTTTATTTTTATAATTGAGATGTGTGGGTGTGTGTCTTTGTGTGTGTGTGTGTATACACACACACACGCACACATACACACACGCACAAATACACATACATACATTCTGGATAAAATTTTCTTTTTAGATATATGAGTTGCTGATTTGCAAATATTTTATTCTAACAGTTTTTGTTGTTCTTGTTTATGGAGTCTTAAGAGTTTTCTATACATAAAATAATGTGGTCTGCAAACAGGAGTGCTTTTATTTCTTCCATTCTGACTTGGATGTCTTTTGTTTATTTTACTTGCCTAATTTCTCTGTCAAGAATGTCCAATACTATAATGAATAGAAGCGATGACAGTGGGCATCTTTGTTATGTTCCTGATCTTAGAGGAAAAACTTTCAGTTTTTCAGCATTGTATATGATGTTAGCTGTAAACTTTCCATATATGGTCTTTATTATGTTGAGGTATATTTCTTCCATTCCTAGTTTATTAAGAGTTTTTATGAAAGGGTCTTGAATTTTGTCAAATGCTCTTTCTGCTTCTTGAGAAGATTGTATCATTTGTGTCCTTTATTCTGTTAATGTGGTACATTACATTAGTCAATTTGTATATGGTGAACCATCCTTGTGTCCCAGAGATAAATGTCACTTGGTCATGGAGAACGATCCTTTTAATATGCTGTTGAATTTGGTTTGCTAGCTATGGCAGTAGCTCTGGTGCTTGAGGCATGGGAGCAAAGCTTCCGAGTTGGGTCTTGAGCTCCAACATGTGTGCAGCTACAACAGCTCCAGGGTCTGGTGCTCAGGTGAGCACTCTGGGGGGGTCTGAGCTGGTGTCTGGAGTGTAGGTATTCACAGAGAGACCTTGGTTCCTGCCCCAGGTATGAATTGGCTTGCTATGGCGATGGTTTTTGTGTCTGGGGTTTTGACAGGGCAGGATGGCCACAAAGTTTGAGTCTGGAGCATGGGAATTCATGGAGCACTGTGGCTCAGGGATTGGAGTACATGTGGAGTTGGGAGAGGTGGTGGCTCTGATCCTGGAGTGACATGACAGAGGCTGCATTTTGGGTCTGGGGGAGTGCAGGGGAGTTCAGTGCAGCCACATCTCCTTCTCTAGGGTTCCTTGGTGACAATGGCTGTTGGTTACCTCAGTGACAAAACATGCTGGTGACCTCTGCAGTGTGGGACCTTGTGACCACGGTGGTTGCCATCATGTTTCTGATAACCATAGCCTCCACCTTTTCCCTTTGTTCCTAGTGTCTCATGTATACTGATCTCACCAATGATTCTTTCTGTGCAGATAAACTCTAGGTTACTTTTTACTCTAGTGTTGCTGCAGAATCTTTAATGGGCCCTTGAGTTCTATAGGATATATTTTGTTTTGTGACTAGCTGTCTATATTTGTTTTTTTGTAGAGGCATGAAGACTGGTATCTCCCACTCTGCCACCTTGGTCTCAAAAGTAGATTGCAAATTTATGTTATTTTCCTCTATCTCCCAATATCCCAGCTTGTGTATTATATATAGACTGACAGAGACATGAAGTGACATTATATAAAAAAAATCATCAATTATTTGAACAAGCTACCAAATATGTATTGCCAAACTTAACAACACAAATTAACATCTTATTTAATAAAAATAAAATGCAAGAAAATAAATCAACTGGCTGAATTTAAAACAGAAACTTCAATTTTAGCTAGTCATTGTATGCATTGATATTATTGTAAAAAATTCCACTACTTTTAAACTGATATGCATTTTCTATTATTACTCTTTTAAATTATCATACATATTTTATTTTTAAACATGAAGATCAATCTATCTTTTGTTACGATATTTAAAATTGATGGTCCACATATGAGGAGTCTTCAAAAAGTTCATGGAAAGATTCATATTATCTTACAACTCCATTTTTACCTGAACTTTTTCTGCAAAAAAAATCTTTCTGTAAAAAAAATTAGAGTAATTAGTATAATAGTACCTTTTTATAGGGCTGTGAAGAGTCATAGAAAAACATACTTTTGAAGTACATAAATGCTAAAACCAATTAAGTAATACATTAATTACAATACCTTAAGAAATGAATAGTTTCCAAAAGTAAAATTAGATATATAACAGCTTGACACAGTTACTAACAGTTTTTTTAAAGGTGGGTAATGGCGTTGATCTTATGCTCAACTGATATATAATCTTTTATGGAAGAACATTTTTCTATTTTTTTTTTCAAGTCCTCTCCTTTTATTTTTTTTTTAATTTAATTTTATCAATATACAATGTAGTTGATTTTTGTGTCCCTTTACCGAATCCTGCCTCCCATCTCCCTCTCCCACCTCGATCAATATCATATCTGTTCTCTTGTCTTAACAAGTTCAAGGAACTGTGATTGTTGTGTCTTCTTCCCCGCCCCCCATTTGTTATGTATTTATTTCTTTTTAGCTCCCACAAATAAGTGAGAAATATGATATTTCTCTTTCTATGCCTGACTTATCTCACTTGGTATAATTTTTTTTTAAGTCCATACTTGTTGCTGCGAATGGTAGTGTTTCATTTGGTTAGAGCACAGCCTTGTAATGGAAGAACTTTTTTGATCTTATAATGATTTCACGTATAACCCTATTAAGAAATAGCTATTATTTAAGATTTCTTAGCAACATGTAGCTATCTTCTGTCACATGTCTGGACAAATTTTAACTTGGGCCACTTTCTAGCCAACAATCTGCAAAATCTTTTCTATTCTTGTTCTGCTTCTAAAAAAAGTCAATAGATCTTAGAAGATTCATTTGGGACCTTATAAGAAGTATTTCTTCTTCTTGATTTTTTATTTTTTTGTTCTGGCTCACACATGAGGATTATCCAAACCATTATTTCTGCTGCAGTTTCAAGAGGGAGTACCAGCTGGTCAATAGGCTGATTGAAAGCTTCATTAATCATTTATCCTGTTAACCAAATTCTACCTTATCTGAAACTCTTGAATTCAAGTCAACCTTTATCTTTTGTTCATCTTAGACTTTGACAACTTCTATTTAAAGCGGTCTTGCTTCTATTTTTTCTCCTTATTACTTATAACACTTAAAGTAGGCTTTTAGAAATAATTTCCCCCGAAATAATACCCAAATTAAGTTAACACTTATATTATTAAAATTATCGATTTAAAAGCAGATCTTCTCAAATTACATTTCACAAAATAAAATAAAACAAAGTAAAATAACCTATGTAAATACACAAAGTTTTTGAGAAATACAACTCCTATATCTCATTTCTGGACAAAATTTCCTGTGCCAATATGATAGCAATATATTACATGTATATTTTCTAATACTCTTAATAGCCATATACAAAGTCATTACTATACTAATTTCCTTTTTTTAACAGAAAAAAATCGAATCATAAAATCTTCTTTCAAACTTACTCTATACAAATAAAGCAAATAAAATAAGTGTAATTGGAAATTTTGGGAAATAGGCTTAACAACAAATTTTATTTGCTTTAACCAAATCTGTGGTTTTCTCCCTCCTGGAGCCACACCTTGTTTTCCCTCCAAGCTTGTATTTATCTGTGGCCTGTGACTGCAACCCAGCCCATGGTATAAAGTGTCCATGTGTGTGCTGGAGATGCAGTGAGTCACTTCCATCTTGGTCCATGGGAACTTCTCACAAACTCTCTTTGAGGTTATTTCACTTTTGGTGGTTACAAACGTCTTTTCAGGGCAACTTTGATGCATTAATAACTTCATAGGCCAAACTCTCTCATCCCTGGAGCAGAAAAAACTATCGCTGGTCTATTACTGCATTCATAAATATACATAATTATATTAAACCACAAGTATAAAGATATCGATTTATTACAGCTGATAGTATAGCCTAATTAAGGCATCAAATTTATGTCATATTTAAAAATAGTGAACTGAGATCACAGTAATATGTTGAACTTTTACAAAACTAGAGGTGGAAAAGGGTAGGGTGAGGGGTGGAAAAGGGTAGGGTGAGGGGTGCTAATGAAGAATTGGTCAATGGACACAAAGAATGATTGTGTATAGTAATGATGACTAAGCTAACTATCTAGATCTAATCATCACACATTGTACCAATTATTGAAAATCAACGATATACCCCACATGTACATGTAATAAATTATCTAAAAATAAATAAATAAATAAATAAAATAAATTTTAAAAATAGTGAACTGAAGATTACTTTCATTTGCATCTTCTTTATGAATTAACCTGGATAGAACCTATAATTTAAGACAACTAAAGCAATGCAAATTTTAAAAATATTTGTTAACTTCTTTTAAATCGATTGGTGATACAAGGTAACTTAAAAAGAAATACTATAACTAAACTGAGATTTTTATCCTCATATAATAAATAAGACTTAGAGGATATGGCAATGCAAAAGCCTGCCTTTTTTGTTTTTGTTTTTGTTTTTAAGTGGATTAGGTTACTAGTAAAAAGACCCTTTCACCAAAATAATATTTTTCATTTTTTTTTCAATTTCCCCTCTCTTTCAGCATCACACACTCATCTACAATATATGATTGGAATGACTGCAAGAGAAGAACCCTAATAACGAGAGGGGGATAAGTAAGCTTGTTAGGGCACGCTTATTTTGTCAAAAATGACATATTTGCTGTCATTTTTTAATGGAGATTCTGTGCCTTACAGTGGTGACCATATAAACCATAAATCCAGAAAGGTGTATTTTGCTACCATTTTAGGCTTAGATCCCTTCCTCTTGTTCAGATAAATTCCAGAAGTTCTTATATGTAAAGTAGGGAACCCATACTTATTCTAGGAAAATAAGAGAGAAAAGCTTACTGCTGTGTGTTTCTGTTTAATTGCTATGCTGTCTGTAAAGGCAAACATTTGCTTAATCTCTGAGCAGATGGGTCTGTGAACTTACTTAGATATGAAGGGTGCCTGGAAGGTTCAGATCCTAACATTTAGAACCTATAAGTTCCTAAAACTTTCAAACAAAATATACACATAAAAACAAAATTATGATAAATAACTTTATTCTGAGAAATATTTTAATGTATTCATGTGAATATAAGTATGTGATTTTGGAGGCTGATATGAGTTTACTAAAATTTCTACGTTGGATTTCTAAATCACTAATTTATGACCTTGAGTTAATTCCTTCATTTCTCTCAATTAGAACTTCTCATAATAAAAAAGAGTGAATAAAAGTTAACTTATACCACAGGTTTATTGTGAAAATTGAATGATGTAGAACAGTTCACAGCTCATATAAACCATTCAATAAGTATAACTTACTATTAACATTGGGCTTGTCAGTAATAGTCATGGTTGTAATGGCAATATGGTAGGAATAGTAATTGTTATTATGAGTACTTTCCAATTTTTGTTTGGTCATATGTGTATCTTACAAATAAGCTTCTTAGATAAGTTGCAAAATTCTGCTCATTTCATTTGAACTCAAACTGCCCAATTGTCTTAAAACTTCTAAAGATACATAGCCTTATGAAAATAGATTTTAGTGAAATAAATTCTAGTAGGTTAGTTCAAAAAAGATTATGAGATAGCACCATTTAAAATTTGTCATAAATTTTCACCCAGAAAGCAGCTTTAATTTTTGATCTTCAAAATGTAACAGATTGTAATTTCAAGGACTTAGCTAAATTTAAATATATTAAACTCAGTAAGACAAAAGCAATTGTTCTGTTGTCAATTCAAGTTAATTTTGCTTTATAGCTCTTTTGAATAGCAAAAAGGATTACCAGTATATAAAACTTTATTAAAAATCTCTTGACTTAATAACACTTAAGAAGCTTAATATTAAGGAAAAATATGTGTCATATAGAACTATTTTTATGATATTTTCAAAATATTTAATTAGAGAAAACCTTATAAATTATACAACTAGCATTTCTCAGCAATTTAAAGTACAGTGAAATCTGTTGCAGAAAATGCACAATATGTACATTTTAAACAAACAAATTATACTACTACATATTAAGTATCAAGTGAGAAAAAACTCTGAGGACTAACATTCACTAATAGTGAC
Organism: Cynocephalus volans; assembly: GCF_027409185.1. Taxonomy (NCBI): domain Eukaryota; kingdom Metazoa; phylum Chordata; class Mammalia; order Dermoptera; family Cynocephalidae; genus Cynocephalus; species Cynocephalus volans. The sequence continues at coordinate 42,603,786 of NC_084466.1, read as the reverse complement.
ATTTCTTGGGAATGTTTTGATATATAAATAATGTTTGAGGTATCATTTCACATGTATAATTGCAAAACTGAAAACATTTGTGTTGACATTCATTTTTAGCTTCGTTAATTTTTTCATGATCTGCAATTGATATTCTGCTGTATTATGAGCCAACAAACTTTTAATGTTTAGCAGTAATACATAGGTATATTTTCCATCTAACATACAGCTCTTGAGATATGTCCAATCCTCATACACTGTATTAGGCAAGACAGGTGGAAGACAGACATGCTCTGCCCTTGTTTTATCAAAAGAAAGTAAAAATGGTTATTATGGTTTCCTTTAATCAATGGGAAAAAATATGTTCTAAGAGAGCACAAAGTGGTTCTTATTTAGATATAGAGGTTATTTAATATTTTTTTCTTTTATAACATCCAAATATGTTAGTTTCATTATAGTACTTGTTAAAGGGGTCAATATCCCATGCCAGTGAACACAGTCTGTCTAAAATATTGAAATTATATTGTTAATGCTGATTTTGAAAATGGGCTTAGTTGAGAGAAGGCTGTATTTATGCAAATATGAATGAGATAGAGAGAGCAGGCGCATTTATTAAAGCAATCTTCATTTTTTAAGAAAAAAACTATTAACCATGAAATAAATAATTTAATGTTCATGATTAATAATGTTCACTAATGCTTTTAACAAAGTAGTATTCCTTCACTTTTCATATTTCTTCTGCCTGAGTTTACTGGACATGTCCTTGAGTTTGGTATTGTTAGAAGTACTATTGATGTAGCAATTAAAACAAACAAATTTTAATATTCTCGCATTATTTACAATCTGGTAAGGGTAAGTAGAAACAAACAGTAATCTGATAAATGAGAAAGATAATCTCAAGTGTCAATGGTAAAAGGTAAAGTAAAATGGATAATGGAGTACAGTGTGGAGTGCCAATGTGGTTACTTCTGCTTAGATAGCTAGGGATGTGGACTATGAGGTGATGGTATTTCATCTGAGACTTGAATGTTGAAAATGACAAAACCATATGATAATATAGACCTAGAGGTAGGATGTGATATGATGGAGGAAGAGTGATGAAAAAAACAGTATTGAAAATGATGACCTTTAACCTATGTTCTGATTCTAAAATGAGTGTCTAAGCATAAAATCTAAGAGGTCAACGAAACTCCCTAAATTTTTAGGCCACCATGTGTGTGTGTTTGAGAAGGATGAAGAGAGTCTAGAAAGAGAAGGAGAGAAAGAGAGAAAAGTTGAGAGAGGGAGAAAAGAGGGAAGAAATAATGGAGTGAGGGAAAGAGGGAGTAAAAGAGAGTAAAAGAGAGACTGGTATGTATAAATTAACAATCTGGTGTTTCTGTCCCTTATCTCATCCATTTTCAGTGAGAGACAAGATCAAACTCAGTGTAAGAAGTACTGTCTTAATGGACACTTCCTAACCAATAATTTTCAAAACAAGATAAGAGGGGGAAAAAAAGGTCAAATATTTGGGCCAAGTTCAGTTATTCAAACATTTATGTTTTGCTAGCTCAATAGTTTGATAGCATAATTTGTTACATTTCTTAATTTAAAATACTTAATGTAATCTTTTTGTAGTTTAATTTGTTAATGAATGATTTTGACACTAACATAATAAGTTTATCATTTACTTTTTGCTACTTATGCTGCTTCTTTTTTCAAATCAGGAGTTACTGTTGTTTGCTTTAACAGAGAACTGGGAAAGGCAGAGAGGTGAAAGCACTTGGAGAATTTAAGCAGTTTGGATGAGGATGCACATATCCACAAATAGGGGTGCTTCAATGCTCCAAGCAAAGCTGGATTTGTATTTTTTATTTTTGAAAAAATAGATTCTTTTTTGCTTGTTTCCTTTTACAATTAGTTAACTTGGTAACTTTTTTTTTTTCATAAAAATCAAATTATTCTATACTGACAAAAGCTGTATATATACAGTACATGTACAAATATATTAGATAAACTATTTTCCCTAAGAAACACAACAATTGGTTTAGCTATATGTGAAAAAATGCCAAAAAAATAAACTTCCAAGTTGAGAGACTTAATTAAGAGAAATTTATACCATATTAATTGCTTCTAATCTCATATTATTTTTAGCTTAATTAATTACCTCTGCTTTGGGCAAAATAAAGAGAACTGAAATGAGTGAAAAAGAATTAATAAAATTCCTATCAAGTTACTTGCTTGTTACTCTTGCAAATTATTTTGGGGACAGGAAAATAAATCTTTTGGCTAGCTCCAGATTTGAAGGTATGTTTCAGTTACTCATGCCATTCTTTGCTCCATTTTTATCAGAGATCAAGTTTAAATCATTTTTAAAGGATGAATGGTAAGTCACCAAAATCTGTCATCTTTGTTGGTCATAAGGAGGGGATTTTAAGAAAACCACTTACAAATATTTGTGAGTCTAGCTGGTTTTCCACTTTTATTCTTGAACTTATGATATAATCAGAAAGGAAACCATATAAGTAAAGTAAATAATTGATAATTAACTCCAGGTATTTTCAAGATTATTTTGTATTATAATATCTACTAATAAATTATAGAAAACTTTTTTTAATAAAAATTTTTATAAAAAATTTTCTATGTGAGATGAGTGGAACTATAACATGGATTGACCATTATTGTTTACGTAGCTCCTATGAATTCACAGTCTGTCAGTTCAATAAGGCTAGAGGCTACCATAGACAGACAGCAACTTCACATATGAGAATGTAAAATTAAAATGAAGGTACTCTTTTCTTGATTGCTAATAACCTATTAACTGAATTTATAGTCTTAGAAGATGTCTCAAAAAAAAAAAAATAGTTAGATCAACTTGTTTAATCAACAATTCCAAAGAACTACATATTGCTGTCTGTGGAGCAGATGGCTTTCCTGCTGCCTGTCCCGCTGCTTCTGCCTGCCACCTTTTCCTCTAGCAACTGTGATTACCAGAAAAAAAAACACCACTCTTTATTGCCTACATAATGTGTCCATAACTGCAGTCAAACTTAAAAAGTTACTTGTTGGATCCTCTAAAAGGAAGTGAGAATTATAAACAATTTTAAAAGTAAGCATACCTAGAATGTATCCTAAATTTCCATAGATAAGTCTAAAATGTGGGTAACACATTTATGTATTTCTTCACTCTTTCTTTAATCTCACTTCTCCTACTTCTATCCTGCTTTCCAGATTGTCTCTGACACAGATAAAAGTTATACGTAGTTTTAATTTTTTAAAATATTTTTTCAGTGGAAAATTGGGTGTAAGATTAACACCACAGAATGAGGAAGATCATGAGTAGTTTGGTATAAATATCCCCATAGATAGTTATTTTTATGATAAATTAATGATTCATTCCAGTTACACTCAAACCAGTTCATTAGATGTCTTGCCTATTAAATCAATCAAGCACTTGTTCTATTAGGAGAATTAAATATTGGATGTTTCTTAATTTTTTCCTATTGTCATTGAAAAAAATTAAATATAAAAATCTCGATGAAGTGATATTATAATACCCCAACAATTTACATCTAATATAAAGAACACATATATTTGACTTTCTAACATTTTTCCCGTAGACCAATAACCAGCTTTTGCGATTAAGAAATATCCCTGCAAGTTATGTTCTGTAGCTATCCTAATTTTATTCTCCAAAATTTCCCCCCAAAGTTATATTAAAACAATTAAGAGAATACTTGTTTTGACCTGAAGTGTTGATATTTAGCTTATAAAAAATATATTGATGGGAGGAAGGGGAGAGGGAAGGGAGTAAAACTGGAACTGGTAAAGAACACAAAAATCAACTTCATCGCATGTTGATAAATTAAAAAAAAATTTTTTAAAGTAAATTTTGTTTAAAAGTATAGAAATTTTCAATATTTATTATAACTTACATATAAATGTATAGCTAGCCATTCAAGCTCCCTCAGAATGCCCTTAGAATAAAATCGGTAGCACTCAAGATAAAAGTTACTGAAAAAAAAAAACATATATATATATATAGTATACTTTCACATATATTAAAATATATAATAAGTACATTTATTTCTTCCATATTTAGTCAAACAAAAGAAACATATACCCCCGAGGACCTGAATTGTAAGAGAATTTTAAAGCCAAGGCAGTGAACAGGAGCTGAAATAGCTATTAGCTGCTCTCTATCTCCCTATTTGAAGGTTTCTCATCAGATGAATGAGAGAAAGACAAAAACAGCACTCATTAAATAGTGAAGGCAGCTGCTCCAGGACCTATAAACTACCAGAATTTACCAATGGCAAAGAAAACATGCTCTTTGAGAGTCCACCAAAAGACAGTAATCAAAGGGAATCATCTTGAAATCAATCTATTACAGAAAATAATCAAGAAATACATAGAAAACTGAATAGCATAAATATAAACATGGAAATATAAATATAAACAGGGACACAAAAGTAACAGATTAAATGTCATGGTGAAAAGAGCTAAAATAGAACAAAACAGATCAATTAGATATACAAATAGGAAATTAAAAAAAGATCAGTGTCGTTTTGCCATCAGCTAGATATAAACTAGGTTAATTTGTTTTAATATTTACAGATTGTTGTGTGTTTTCATTTTATTCTGTTACTTTTGATTATGTGGAAGTATTTGCCTTATTAAAAACTCAAAACTGTACAGTAAAGTTTATTTACAGAAGTCTATCTCATTTAAATCCCCACCTCTTCTACTATGTTCACTTCCATCCTGCACTGTCAATTAGGTTTCATTCATCTTTTAATTATATTGGCAGTGTTTTTCATGTACATAGACACCTATATATATTTATTCATATGTCTCCATTTTCTCATAAAAGTATTATACTATCAATACCATTCCACATCCAGTATTTTTTGTCTAATAATATAGCCTGGGGATCATTCTTTACTGGCATATAGGTATTTTCTCATCTTTTTTTTTTTAACACCTGCATAGCACTCTATTTTGTGCCTAGACTTTATTTTTGTTCAACCATTCTTCCTGATGAATTTGTGATCTGCTTTTAGTTTCTATTTCAGTAGTGCTACCATGAATACCTCTCTGTGTGTGTTATTTAATATACTGAAGTTGTTTTTTAATAGATTTCCAAAATTGAGATTGCTGGGTCAGAGGAAAATACATATATAATTTCACTAAATATTGCTACATAGAAATCTCACCATTCTATATATAAATATAAGCAACATATTAGAGTATTTGTTTACCCACAATCATATCTACAAGGTATGTTGTCAAACATTTGGATTTTTGATAGTTAATAAATTGCATCTTTGTGAATTGTGATATGCATTTTCTTATCATGAGTAATATTGATCATTTTTCTCAGAAGCCTGGAGAGTCATTTTCATTGATTTGCCTGAGAACTAATGGTTTATAAACCTCCAAGATTTTTCAGTTACGTGGCAGTGTTTTTCCTCAATTTTTAGTAGTTCATGTTTAGATATTAGTGCTCTGCATATGATAAAATTTTTGTTTTACTTGGTTTTTGTTCTGTGTTGTGTTGTTTTATTTGTAGTTTGCAATTTGTCTTTCAAGTTTTCTCATGGGCAAACCAGTATCTTAAATACAGCAATGTTAGATATTTTTATATAATAAAATATATAATAATGGGTAAGATTTTGCTATGTAATGTTAAAGTGTATTTTGAATCTCTGAAACAGGAGAAATTGTATGCACAATTTATAGACTTGTTTAATATGCTCACCTTTTAAAATTTAAATCATTAGACAACCAGTTGTCTTTGAAATTAAATTTTGGAATCTCTCAGCTTGAGAGATTTTTGTTTCTTTGTTTGCTTGTCTTTTATATAAGATCTTCTTAATAATCAGAAAATGAGAAAATGCATGGCTTTGTATTAGTTTTCTATTGCCACTTAAACAAATCACCATACAACTAGTCACATAAATCAGAACAAATTTATCTAACATTTCTATACAAGTTCAACAGAGGTCTCACTGGACACATTTCCTACTGACTACAGCTGGGAAAGGTTCTCCACTCATAAGTACTTATGTGATTAGTTTGGCCCACGTGGATAATCCATAATCATCGCCCTATCTGCAAAGAACTTTTTGACATATAAGTTCACATGTTCACAGGTTGCTGGAATAAATATGTAGTCTTTTGTGGGGTTGGGGGGAAGGTAGGCATTATTCTGCATACAATAATATTTAATTATATATATTTATATTTCAGTTTAACCAAACAAGCAAAAATAATTTGATCTTTATACTTAACACATTTATTTAATGTTTTATGTGTTATATATATCCTCAAATATTCTTTTTGTGGAATAAAAGGAGAAATTCTAAACCTAAGTAAAGAAGATATTCTGCTAAATCACCAGCATAATCTCTAACATATAATATTAATTTTCTACCAGATATCTACATAACAGTAACTTTTCTTATCTCATTGTTTTGTTTCTTTTTTCTTTTTTTTTTTTAAAGATGACCGGTAGGGGGATCTTAATCCTTGACTTGGTGTTGTCAGCACCACGCTCTCCCAAGTTAGCTAACCAGCCATCCCTATATGGGTATCCAAACCCGCGGCCTTGGTCTTATCAGCACCACACTCTCCCGAGTGAGCCATGGGCCTGCCCAAATCTCATTGTTTTGATTTTCCTTTAAATTTTAAGTATTTAAAATTTTATTTCATGCAACATATTTATCTATGTTACATATGCAAGCACACTGCATTCATTTTTAATATACATTGTGAGTGTAATTGTTTAAGTGCTATATTTTCCTCTCTACTCAGCATGACTGATTTAAAATGGACTTAATGGATGATTTCACAATATTGTCATCTTTTTTTTTTTTACATTAAGGACTACAAAATACGTTTAGATGTGCAGGTTGAAGTTAATTCATTTTCCATTAATTTGCAAGTGCATGAGTCATAAATTATGTACCACTGAGGTTTAATTTCATGTGATGCTCACAACACAGGAATCCAATTACAAATGAAGAGTTAAGTTATAAGTATCTTGAATTATTAAAGGATTGTCAGATGATGGTGGAAGTCTAGAATTGCAAATTACATTGTTTTATTGTTACTTGATCAGTTATTTCCAGCATTGCATTATTTTACATCTGCCTTTTCTTTCCAGGCTCTCATATTAAAGAAAGAGTTGAAAAAGTTTTGAGGCCATTTACAATATGAATGTAGAATATACATTTTTTTAAAGAAGGTCAAGAAAATAAACTATTATTAGTTTACATAAAAAATGGGGGACACAGGTTGTTTCCACATTTTACCTATCGCAAATAATACTGCAATGATTATAGTTTATAATACTGTATTATACACTGGAATTTTCTAAGATAATAGATTTCAGGTACTCTCACCACACACACACACACAAATGGTAATTATGTGAGGTTATGGATATGTTAATTAGTTTGAGTGTAATAATCACTTTATTATGTATACGTATATCAAAACATCATGCTGCACATCCTAAACGTATACAACTTTTATTTAAATAAATAAGTAAATGTGAGAGGAGCTTAGCTTTTTATAACTAACAAAGGGAATAACAACACAACAACATATGTGAGAAACTACAAGGAGTGTATGAATCCTGTTTTTTCCACTCTAACATATGTAATTAAACCAGGACTGGGGAAGTAGGTTTGAGCTTTTGGCAGATGGCTTCCAGAGAGGGCTATGAGACAATTGTTGGTATAAAATATTTAATTGCTTGCCTTCTCTGACCCACAGTTTTTCATTATCCACAGGACTGGCACACAACATGCCAACTGCATAGGTAATATTATCATCACAGAAATCCCTGCTAGTCTGAAGACTTGTGACTTCTAGACTGCACTTCTTCACTAATTAACTCTCAAAATATCCAGAGCAAATGGATAACTATGTGAGGCAATGTCCCCTGCAACTGCAGTTTGACCTAAAGAAATTATAGTTAAAATGTGAGTTAGTTTAATGCAATAGTAAACAAGATATTGTGGTTCTATAGAACCTGGATGGTTTGGCCAGGTCTAATCTGTTGCCTCTCCTGAAACTTACTTGAAGTGAAATAGAGCAGGGCCTGCCCTTCTGCCCTTCTCCCCCAGTCTTCATCAAAAGAACAATTGAAATGCTTCCACTGCCATGTGTACCTTAAAACTAAAATTACAATACCTTTATATAAAGCATACAAATAATTAATAGTATACTCTACTGGAAGTGAAATTTTTGGAGCAAATAGAGTAAAAATAGAGATGTTAAATATACTTAAGAAAATTAACGTAATTATTAGCAATATGACACAAGAACAAGAAGTCATAAAACTGAATGTAAGGAAAATACATAATTGTGAATAAATACATAAAATGAAGAAATAAGTAGTTGTAATAAATAACACCATCGATAAAGGTGAACAATTAATGACTGCGTTAGAAGATCTAGTTGAGTATGGAAAAAATAATAAATTGATAGAAAATGTTTTTCTGTAAAGATCAGCAAAAGAGAAGGAGAAAAGGAAAGATTCAAATGTCAGAATATTGAAGGTCTCAAACAATTGTGTTTTTTCTTTTTCTTTTTCTTTTTCTTTTTTTTTTAGATGCAGGAACAGGGAATTTGAAATTAAATGAAAAAGCAAAATAGAGAAATGTTCTCTTTTATGTATGAAGTTCCAAATGAGAAATAGAGAAAAACATGCTCTAGACATGTTAAAATAAAATGTAAAAGCTTCAATTATAATGAAACCATTTTTTCATTCTTCCAGAGAGGAAAAAAAATGGTTATGTAAAAAAATATGATTAGATTCAAATTTTTGAAGTGAAATAGAGCATTGTATGGAAAGATGGTATAATAATTTTAATGTTAAAGGAAAATAATTTGAAATTAGAATTGTTAATCTTGCCATATTTAATTCAATCATATTTTCAGACGTTCACAACCATTGATGTGCTACAAAGTTCTACATTAAAACATTTTTTATTAAGTTCTCAAAAAAGAGAGAAATAATGTAGAAAGATGCCGTTAGAGATATGGGAAATAGTCAAAATTAAATATTATCTTAAAATTTACATCCTTAAACACCAATGCACACAAACAAAAAGACTGAGAATGTATATGTCTAAAAATACAACAAAGAAATCTAAACTATGTCAACATGAGATGTCTGGAGTGTGAAGAACAGGACAAAAAGACTTGAGTTTGCTAAAATATTGTTTGATCTAAAAAAATAAGAATGTAATTAAGTACAAGACATTCTGTCTAAAATTAATAACAAAACTAGGAGTCAAGAAAGTTAATGCATTGCAGTGGTCACATACTGTATGGTTATGAGTAGAAGCTCTGTCATCAAACTTCCTGAGCATAAATTTTATTTACGGCAGTTGGTAGCTGTGTGACCTTGAGCAAATTAATTCATTTAATTTATACTTAACTTTATGGTTTATAATATGGGAGAAAGATTCATGCTTATTTACACAATTTTTATAGAAGTAAATGTTAAAACACATAGTAACTACTTAATAAAGCGTAGCTGCTGTCACAGTCACAGCTCTTCTAACACCCAAAGACCTTTACAATTGGCCCTAGCAAACCTTTCCACTTGTATTCCTCAGTTCTAATGTTTCATTTAAGGATAGCCTTCGTCAGTACACATATCAGGTGGTATTGCCTTCCTTCTTAAGAATCATAGAAAGTTTTTATACATGATTATATATAATTTCATGTGCTTCAACTAAATAATAGAAGAGTTTGCATTGTTTTGTTAATTTTGGTTCTCCATACTATAAAGGAGAACGCTTTGAGAATACACTTATATATTGAGAATTTAAGCAAATTGACTAAAGAACTTCCTAATATTTCTCATTACAAATTATGGCAGTTATTTAAGTAACTATTATATCATCTATGTAGCTCTGAACTGTTGCTTCTTATTTTGGAAGAAATTTGGAAAAGTGAGGGTAGTTTGCTTTGTAGGTAAAAATACATACAGATGAAACAATTTTTTTTCAGGGCAAAGGAATAAAAATCATAGTTAACCATATGAAAATAATAAATTGTGTTCTTGATTTTTAAAACAGTGATATATTTGAGGTAATGCTTTTGTTAATTAGCTGGATTTAACCAGTCCACAACGCATATATACTTTAAAACATCATGTTGTAAATGGTAAAAGCATACAATGTTATCTGACAATTTAGAATAAAAATTGTAGGAACTGAACATATTTTCCATGCTTAAAAGCTATTTTTGCCTTCACTTTCCTAAGTAAACTAACCATTGTACATCACCTCGGAGAGAGGAGAAAAGGTTAAATAGCAAAACAGAGATTTTATCTAAGGCTCTTGTGTTTTATCACCCTTGGTGTTTTTCTCTACTTGCTGTCATAACAAAAGAAAATTGTAAATTGGAACAATTTATTGTGAGAAACTTGCTACTGACACAAAGTAATTTTTTAAACTCTTTCTGAATTGAATGCATTTTAATTTTAAAATAAAACTGTGCTAGTGTCTGCAGTTTCCTTAGCCTCCTAGAAGAATCCTTAATGAGTTTCTGTCATAGCTTATTTTCAGTTTCCTGTTAGTATAAATTAACACTTCATTAGAAAGTATTCATTTACTTAAAACAATGTTTTCCTTGATGGAAATGAAGGAGTAAGTATTAGCAACTATGATTAAGAGTAAATAATGGAAAGGCCTGGCGAGTCTTTAGAATATATTACCTGATACTCTGTTTTATTTTTCTACCATAGATATTGACAATACAGCTGATATTACAAACAATAACCTCCACACAGTAAAACGATCTTTCATGTCATGAAAGAATGAAATCATTTTACATTTCATATATACTTTTAGGGTCAAAAAAACTGAATTTCTGGCAAATATGGTTAAAAAGAAGTTTCATTATATCACGTGATTTTAACTAAAGAGTATATGATAATGAATTCTCACAGTAAATATAAAAAAAGATTGTCTATATACATATTTTAAAGGATAGCTTATTTCTGATTGTTTTTGAAGTATTATTTTATTTATATGGATGGTCTGATCATTGGCATATGCACTTGTATATTCTTAGTATAGCATGCTCATATACATGTCTCTAGTAATAAAATAAATAAACATGTGTGTGTGTGTATATATACACATATATACTCTTTAGAACATTGTTGGGAACATAATAAATTTTTCATAAGTGCTTTAAGTTTGATTGCTCAGTGAGCAGACATTGAGATGGCAATTAGCACCCAAGAGGTTTAGCAGATGTTCATATCTGTGAAAGAAGAGTAAGGAGGCAGTATTGGGCAGAGCTATTGGTGCATGTTCAATAGTAATGTGACTAGAGCAATGCGGAGTTCTCTTTAGAATTGTTCTGATTTGGGATAAGGAGACTAATCTGCATTGACTAGGTGTTGAATGCAGGTTGCCCTAGGAAAAAGGCACGACACTAGGTGATATAGATTTTCATCACAGAAAAAAGTTCAAAAGAGGACTGACAGCTGAGAGCAATTTTTTGGCAGCACTCTCAGTAGCTGGAGCCATAACTACATTATAACTTGTTCCATAATCCACTCTTGCATTGCTCAGATATACTCTTCATATAGATTTCAGGAACATTTCCTTCAGCCTTCTGATGAACCACTTCTTGGATGAAACCAAAAAGTGACAAGTTAGGTTTTGAACTAGAGCCCCTGACACTGCATCTGATCATGAGACTATAATTGATACTCATAGTTTCTTCCCTCTTCTGATTATTTAAAATTCCTCTTATGCTCAGCCAGAACTTCTAATGATCTTGATGGCAGGACCTAGACCCACATCCCTGAGAAACCTGAACCATCAGTCACAAGAACTTCTTAGCTCAGAGTTGCTAGATTTATCTTTTAAAAATCAAAATTAGCCAAAGTAGTGCCAAAAGGCACAAAAATGGACTGCCTGAATGTCAAATTCCTACTTCCCTACTTCCTCTTAATAACCAGATTCAATTTTCCCTGACAAGATGATGAATCCCCTTTTTGCCTGCTGGACTCTTGGCATAAAGTCCTTGAAGTGCCTAGGCAATAGCAGTACTTATTATAAAATAAGACTCTTGTGATATAGGTTCCATGATGGAAATGTTTATCCTTTGGGATATAAATTTTGAAATCTACAAATGCAAGAACAGCAGGGACATGAAGCACAGATTTCACAAATGAGTCACTGAACTGCCTTTCCAGGATCATGCCTCCTTCCCTAGTCAGTCCACTGTTCTCCGTACCCCATTAGGAAAGCTCAAAATATTTTTTCTAATGGATCAATCAAAGCTATTGTTGAATGTGCAACATAGCTCAGTTTTTCCTTCTGCCCAATCTTTTGGATGTTAGTCATCCTAATTGGGGTGAGATGGTATCTCAGTGTGGTTTTGATTTGCATTTCCCGAATGCTGAGTGATGTTGAGCATTTTTTCATATGTCTGTTGGCCATTCGTATATCTTCCTTTGAGAAAAGCCTATTTAGCTCTTTTGCCTATTTTTTAATTGGGTTGCTTGTTTTTTTCTTGTAAAGTTATTTCAGTTCCTTGTATATTCTGGATATTAATCCTTTGTCAGATGTATATTTTGCAAATAAAAATGGCCACTTTAAAAGGTGATTGGATCATTAGGACTAGGCCTTCATGAATGGCAGGCAATCCATTGATCGACAAATGGGTTAATGGTTTAGTGGGTTATTTCAGGGAGTAGGCTGGGGGCTTTACAAGAAGAGCAAGTGAGCATGTAAAAGTGCTCTTGCTTCCTCATCATGTGATTTCCTGTGCTGCCTCAGGACACTGTGGAGAGTTTCCACTTAAAAGGCCTTAACCAGATGTGCCCCTAAAACTTGGAATTCCCAGCCACCAAAGCTGTAAGGATAGATTTTATTTTTTGAATGTTACCCAGTTTCAGGTACTCTGTTGTAATACACAGCCCAAGGCTCCGAATGCAGGATAGTAACCAATATTCTTAATATGTCTCTATTCCTTTCAAAAATGAACAGTTGCCTCTTCTAGGGTAGAAGAGGTCCAGTATAGTCAATTTGCCACCAAGAATCCAGATGCTATCCTCAAGGATTGGAAGTTCAGGTGGGAAAGGGGGAGGTGTAGAGATGAAAGGGATGAATTGGTAAAGGTCCACAAAAATCAATTACATTGTACAATGAAGAATATACTTATTATCCTGATTTGAACATCAAATATTGCACACAGGTATTGGTATTCATTGCTGTACCCCATAGATATGCATAATCAATTATGCTCTAATAATAAATAAATAAAAATAAAATAAAATAAATAATTAAAAGGAAGTTCAATATGTGTTTTTATTGCTGGCAGGTTGAGCATTTTTTTGAAAGTAGTAATAACTTTTCCAGGCTCAGTAAATGGTAGTTATGATGTTAGTGCCATTCCTGCTACCACAGTTACTTCATTCACATGCTTTCTCTGCTATATCTAGGATAGCCAATAACACTCAACTGGCTAAGATATTTTGTCTAATTTGTTCGTTTGTTCTCATCCACAGTGGATGTTCTCTTTTGGGCATTTACATGCGATAGGATTTTCAATTGTTGTGGTCATTACTCTACACCTATGGGGAAGAGTGGGGAGAGGAGAAAGGAAGCATGATTTTTCTTCATGTGTAAAATTAGAAACAAAATGCTCACTTTCAAATTTTAATAAAAACTAAAGTAAGTTAGATATAAAGTAGAATATGTTTTAGACAGTTTTCTCACACCTTATGGAACCTCATTTGATGCACAATGATTACAACTACATAGAAGTGATGTAGGGATTCGAGAAGCGATAAAGATGTGTGTATTAAAATGTATGTACTTCATTAAATGCAAGTAAATAAATAATGAAAGAGATACTTGTTATCAATGCTCAGAGACAAAGGTTATAAAGGAGGCATTGCTTCAAAAATATATAGAAAATATTTTTTTTAGAAAAAAGTCTACAGTTTTATCATTGTAAAGTAATATCATAGTCACTGAAAAGAAAATGAAGATATCAGCAGTCTGCATATTACTGTCACAAATTATATGTCTCAAAGGCCTGTTAATTAAGCCTTCATGGGCATTTCATACATGCTCTGTTCAAAGTTAATAACTAATTAGCACCTCTCTACAAAAAGATTTGATTACTACATTGTCTAAAATAAAATTATACAAGGTAACCTTAACTATGTAAAGTGAAGACACAGTGAATCCTCTCACAGTGGGAAAAAAATTGCTTCAAAATGTGAATGCATACAAACTATGCCAAAAAAACTGCATAATCAATTGATGTAGAAAAATGCTAATGTCTAAGCAACCACATTGGTCAATATATTAAAACAAAATGGTTGATCTGTTGCACATATGTGTACATTTCTCTAGATCTGTATCTATCTATCTATTCTGTGTGTGTATACATGTCTGATGTGTCTGTGTGTAAACATATATAAGTATATGTGCATTCATATATAGGCACAGACACACACACACACACACGTGCATATACTTAGATATATTGGATAACCTGAAATGTTTAGCTGATGTAAGGTATAAAGATACCTTCACGTTTATGTTCTTTGCTTAGTTTTGTCTTGTTTTATATCAAAAACAGAAATAACATTTATTTCAATTTTTCTACCTCTGTTTTATAAAATATGATTTAAATGTTTTTACTATATAAAATAAATTTTACTTTATTAACATGTTTCCTTATTTTTCACAATTTTGCATAGTTTTAACAATTTTTACACTCAATTTGTAATCACTTTTCTTATAATAGCCTATTTCAATGTTACACGTTTTGTACCATTCTTGTTTCAAATTGTTAGATACTGTACTCACAAATAACTATAAAAACTTGGCTGTCATCTATTGACAAAACCACTTAATAACTGTCACAAAAACTATCCGAAGAAACTCTCTTGCCCCTATCTTACTTATTGTTTGAGAAAAAACCAACACAATTCTTATACCACTCATGTATTCCCTGAGTCAAAAAAAGATTCCGGTTTATGTAACTAATGTATTATTTATCCAAACAGACATTTTGAATCATCAAAATACCCTTCTCAAATTACTTCCAGATTATATCAGAAAAATTTGTATCATTTTGTTTCCTAAAGAAATATTTTCCTTAAGAATAGAAAAATTCCATCCAGATTTTGTAAACCAAGCCAAAACATCCAACTCTGTAGCGGAATTTGAATATTCAAACTGATTTGTGAAGGGAACTTAATTTTTATCTTTACTTTGATACACTGGGAGGCATTATTTGTGTATTTCTGACAGAAAGAACCATATTCCCCGGACAGGAGCAAGTATCTCCCTTACTTTTCTCAAGGGGGTGATGCCTGGATGCTTTTCTTTACAAAGAATGAAACTTTCTTACCTTTGTATAAAGCAGAATCATCTTTCTTTAATGATCTGACTCATAGTTAAACTGAGAAAACTACTGGTTTTGTACTACATTTGCTATCATATACTATTGTAGATAAATAAAATGGTGAAGATTTGTGTGGCAGGATAGGAATGAGTGTGACTGGAATAAAGTGAAGCCCGAAGATGAGAGAATGATCTAAGAGTGAGGCTACTTGGGAAGATATGTTGAGCAATCTGGCCAAGGAAAGGCCATTTCAAAGGTCATGATTCAGGGCACAAGAGTTGTGATGGCTCAGCATGCAAACCAGCTAAATGCCTAGTCTTCACCTGAGTGAAAAAATGTTTATCACCTCTACCTGGGGCTTGTATCAGTAAATCTCCCTGTCTTCACGTGGAAGTAATGATCACTGCCTGGTATGTGACATAATTTATAGTTCATTAGTATCTGTATATAATTTTAAAACATATCTCTGAATCATTTTTCAAGGACAGCAGAGGACCTCCACCTCTCCCTTCAGCAGTGGTGAGAGTGTTCTGCACATGCAGTTGGGCTGAGCTAAGCAAAGAGAAAGTGAGAAAAGATCTCTTCTAGCACAAAAAACTTCAAAAAGTTGTTGGCACATACAGGTACAAGTAAGTATTCCAAATCAGTGCATAAGTATGGAGTAGGTATTCTATATCACTCTCTAAATAAGTACTTGAAAATGTTGTGGGTAATCTCTACAGTATTTTTATTGGCTATTTTCTCCTCCTTTAATACTTTTTTATTTCCCAAGTATCATCAATATTTATTCAGTTTAAATCTACGAGGTTAACACTGGTGCGTTATGTATCATTTCTCTATTTTATTTTCTCTACATCCACATTTCTACTATTGCAATAATAAATTGTCATCTTATTTTCCAAAACAAATACAGAGTATTTAAGTTTTATTTTGAATTAATAGACTTTTGTGTGTTTGCTTTGCAGCCTAATCAATATTTGCGAGGTTTACTAACGGTTTTCCAGCTTGGTCCATTGGGTCCTGTGTGCTATTGACTGAGCTACTTGAAGTGAATTCTGCAAGGTGGAGAGCATCTTCTTGCTTTAGGTTATTACAAAAGCTGATAGTCTCTCCACTTAGTAAAATGGGTGAGAAAAATACAACTGTAAAGTATATTTTGTTTCCAAAATTGAAAGTGTTTTAATAATTATTGTGTTTCTCTTTTAGTAGTAGTGGGTGAACAGAATCACAATCGATGTTTCATTAAAAAACAAAATCCTGACATTACACATACCCCCGCCCCCCCATACACACGGTCTCCTGGAAACTTCACTTAGGCAGCAGGCTTCTAAATTTTCGTGAGGCTTATCTCTCAGCCTCCAGATGTATATGTCTGACTAACTTATTCAGGGCACCTGCTTATTTCTTCCCACTGGGTCTTGACATTGTAAATGTAGACCAATACACTTCGTAAAGAGGTACTAAAATGATCAAGGTCCCTGTGGATTAATCAGAACATTTAACAGGAGAATTGATGTAATACAGAGGTAGGAAGATGAGGGTATACTGCTGTTTCCTGATAGATTGAATCAAATTGCATCTAGTGTTTTATCTTAGAGAATGGGAAAAAAGCCTTTAGCGGATGAATAGTTATATACCAGGGATGCATTAATTTTCACCACTATAATTTCTTAAGACACATCTGTACAGACCAATCGGATGAGCTAAATGTGGATATATTATCTACGCTTTTCAAGTGCTTAATAGTAGCACTTATTTATGCAGTTCACCCAAAAGTGCAGTATTGCTATCACTTTGCTATGTTGTTAGGAAAGTTTGATTCTAGCAGTTCCACTTCTTTCCATTATACCATAATAATTATTTCTAAGGTCAGGAAAACAAGGTGGTAATTCTGTTAACTGATAAATATGTGTATTTGTATAATATATTCAGGATCTGGGAAAGTACTCATTGGTTGGGTTGATAAATATGAAAACCCATAGTGAGATAAATCAGCTCCAAGATGCACTTCGACTGGTAGACCATGGTGGTCAACTTCTGGCTCACTGGGATTACTGATAGCTCAGAGACAGTGTATACTAATTGATCAAATAACTGGAAATGTTTCTTCTCTGAATGAATATTTACACCATTAAATGGCCTAGTCTCTCTTTGGTGGAAGGATACAAAAGGTTTACAGTATATAGGAAGATATTATTACAGATCTTTTTCTTTAAAAATTTCAGAATTTTTAAATTCCTTCCTTCAAGTGGCACTGCCTCTGTGAACTTTATCAGGTCTGGGACTTGGACGAAATATCATGAATTCTCATCGTGATGATTTATATCTGTTCTACTTTTCATTAAATGTACATTTATATTTTGACTATGCAAAAAAGCATGGTCTTAGATAGCTGGTCATCTCTTTCTGTCCGGGGAAAAGCAATTAGTTACCATCAATATCCCAGTATAGCAAACATTTTGCTTATAATCATGTAGCCTCTTATGGTAATTATGTCCACTTTAGATAATTATATCACCTATAGATGACAGGTGATGTTTCTTGTTTCTGACACTCTAGGATTCCATTATTCCTATTGGAATTAATTAGCTAATTTGAAGCATCTCACATATTTATTTGTGTCCCATAAGGAATAACTATTGCAATGTTTTCAGTGAAACCAGTACACTATATTCCTCAATGTCATTGTGAATTAAATAATTCCTTGGCCCACTGGGTATGTAATTATGAGACAGTATAAAAGCCACATGCAATGATTTTTTTTAGCATTTATACCTCCCCACGTGTTGTAGTTCCTTCCACTTTATTATACAAGGAATTTCAGGCATCACAGTTTTAATAATCATAAAGTTTGAATCTTGGTTAAATCTACTAACCAAGTAAAGAAATGAAACCATTTGCACCTGCATAAACTAGGATATATAATCCACAATCTTTGTTAGTTTGTCTTAAACTCTCATGTTTATCTAGTAGCTCAATCTAATATTGTGTTTCTTTTCAACTAGTGTCAACTAGCTTACCATACATATTGTGTTATTTACTACATAAAACTTTTTTTCCTGGTAAGATATGCCCATCTAGTGGCATTTTGGAGTTTAGAGGTAATGAAAAACAAGGAAGTGGGAAGTAGGGAGAACTGGTATCCATGGTGAGTGTCTAGGGAAGCCTTGACATTAAGTGAAACCATTACATGGTAAGCAGGGACAGCCTTCAAAAGCAAAGACAGAGAGGCTTCTTATGCTCACAAGGCAGGGCCAGAATCTCTGAGTGGATTGTGATACTCACTGTTATTCAGTTTCATCGAAATATCCTTATTGCTCTCAACAGGGTCCAATGCTTTCCCAACTAACTTCCAGATGAGGGACCAGGTGAAAACAGGCACTGAACATGCACTGTAACTTGACAACCTGCAGGATAAGATTTGTGGCTTGAATTTTTCCCCCCTCCAAAATTCATGTTGAAACTAAAACCCCAATGTGATAGTATGAAGAGGTGAGGCCTTTAGAAAGCGATTAAGTCATGAGGGCAGAACCCTCATAAATGGGATTATCAACCTTATAAAAGGGCTAAAGGGAACTAACTAGATGCATTTTTGCCCTCCCACCTCCTGCCATGTTACTACGCAGCAGGAAGGCACTAGCCAGAAAATGAATACTGGCATCTTGATCTTGAACTTTTCAGCCAATAGAGCTGTGAAAAATATATTTCTGTTGTTTATAAATTACCTAGTCTCAGATCTTTCATTACAGAGGGCAAATGAACTAAGACTCTGTCTGCTATAGTCAGAAAGTTTGTTGCCAAACTGGGAATCTGCCAGAATCTTACCACCTCTGGCATAATCTGAAAAGTCTATGTCCAGTTCTATCCCTTTCTCCCATTTGTCTCAGTTCCAAGTTTAAGTGTTCTGTGAACATATTTCATTGATGAAATATTATAAAATTCTCTAATTAGGGCCTGAAATATACAGTTTTTAGTGTTTCAGCCTCTTCATACTAGGTGATGATATTAAATGTTTGTTCTATGAGATCATCCTCAATATCAGCCACATTTAAAAAATCTTTCATCCATTGAGAGAGTTTTTTGAATTCTCATCTGTATTATACATTTACCCTTATTCTTTCACTTAAATTATTAACCATAATTTTCTGGATTTTTTGGATGGAGATGAGATTAATGCATGTGATCAATTCACAGGACTCTTACCAGACCATTCTAGGATTGAAGGACTTTACCAAAATTAATAACCTTAAATTTCTGGAAGACTTTTCTATGCGCATTTTATTTGTAATATGTGTGTTAGCTATTACACTGAATGACCTAGAACTTGCTGCCCTATAAGCACTTTTGGGAAAGAATTATGCCAAATTTCAATATGTCAAGCTGTGATTAATCAACTTTATTCCCCAAAAGATTAAATTACTACTGCAAAAGGTCAATAAATGCTAATGATTGTTATCTGGCCTTAGAGCAATGAACAGAATTCTTAAAAAATGATTTTTTTTTTAAGGAAAGTAATTTTGGAATAAATGATTGGAAAAGTCAACTGAAGTTGTTACTTTTGTTCTGGCAATCTTTTTTATTTATGACTCAAGACAAATACTGAGTGTTTCTCATAGAATATCATGCTAAAAAGATTAAAATCAGTCGTATAGAATAAATACTGGCCTCTATTCTCATGAAAACAGAATGAACAGAAAATAACATTTCACTCTTTGGTTCAACAATACCTATTAAGTACTTAGTCTGGAGAGTGTGTGGCTGGTATTTGTAAATATTCTGAGGAGTGTATGTAAAGAGTACTGGAGATATTTTTGGAGTTTAAATACAGTGGACTTTCCAAAAACTCTGCTATTAGATGTTACCTATGTTATAATACTTAATTGAAGGAAAATTTTGTCATCATTTTACAAATGAAGCAGACTTGCAAAGTTTATTATATTCACAAAATCACAAAGAGTGTGTATTTTATTCCCACATCCACGTACTTTACATAGCACTATAGTGCTTACAATGTAAAAGGACAGGCACAAATGGAAACAACTAGTTTTATTAAACTGAATAGATTCATACACACATCAGTAGAAATACAAAATATTTTGGGTTGCTAGAGAAAAGAATTATGTGTTTTGAATGGAAAAATTAAAAAAAATATGAAAAATGGTGATTCTAAAATGATTAGGTCATTTTCATTAAGTAGAGATTTAGAGAAAAGCATGTGCAAAGACACAGTAATATAAAGGTGCAGTACATGATTGGGGGAGTAGAAGCTCTGTTAGATCCTGCCTGAGGGAGCCAGAGGATGTCAAAGGGACTGGAGAATTCAGTTGCTTAATCATTGTGAATGGCAGTCCTAGTGGAAAATGCTTGTCAAGAATCCCTTTGTTATGGTTTGTTGAGTTAACATTAAGAATGTATATGTAGGTTTCTAATTTTACTCAGTTCTCATGCTTGTTCTATGGTCATTATTAAAATGATTAGTTCTAATAGTCTGTCATACTAATGAGATGGCATGAGAGAACAAGCTGCATACAACAGCTGCTCATGGTCATGTGTTTGTTGCAATGTAAAGGAAAATATTTTCACCAGTCATTGACACTCTCAGTTTTAGAATAGCACAAGGCAAAAGCTGAACTAGAACCTGACCACCATTAGGTATGGTGTGTTAGCAAGTACGTGGTCATTGACTGCAAGATTTTAAGATGATATATTCTACAAAATGGTCTTCTGTTTTGTAAAGCCATACTTATTATTTCTATCTCAAGACTGTCACCAGGGCTGGCTGGTTAGCTCAGTTGGTTAGAGCACAGCCTCATAATCCGAAGGTCCCCAGTTTGGATCCCATATTGGCCAGCCACCAAAAAGTAACCTCAAAAAAAGAAAACTGTCACCCATAAGGCCACACTCAAAGGCTAACATCAACAGTCAAAACATACATAAAACTACTTTCTTACATAGGATCTAGACTAAAAACCTTATCATCTGATGAGTAAATTGCTGAGTTGACATATTCTAACAAATTATACCGTGAGCTGAATGTAGCTTCATTAATATCATCTGTGTACATTATGTAGTCTGGCATATCATTTATCTGTGCCAAATTTCTGCAAGGATCCAGTCAGTAAGGTACTTCAATGGAAAGATGTAGTTTAAATGATCCAGAAATTTGTTGGTGAGAAATACTACCGCCTCAGAAGTGTATCAACTCATGGAGTAGTGGCAGGCAAGACAGCAACTCTCTCCTCTAAGCATGCAGAACAGACAGAGAGAATCAGAGCAGAAAACAGAGGACCAGTACTTTTCAGAAAAAGAGATGAGTATTTTAAAAACATAATATAAGATCCCAGGAAAAGAAAGTAGATGAGGAAAAGACTGCCCATGGAAATTTGTAAAATGTGTTTACATTAGTTTGCTAGGGCTGCCATAACAAAGAACCACACACTGAGTGACTTAAAAAAAAAAAAAAATATATATATATATATATATACACACACACACACACACACGCACACAAATACTTGGGGTATGCAGTCCAGCTCATAATAGTGGGTGATGTATACAATATCTCATCACTATCCTGTTCAGAATATAGCAATAGCCCAGCACACTTGAAGTCTTGGGTATATGTACAGGTAGAGGCTGATATTAAGAGATAAAGAAAGAGATTTAAATATGTATTACATGTATGTATATATCACAGACACATAGGATTTCAATGCTGTTAACAACAGTGTGGAATTTTTCTTGAAGAAAAAACACTGTGGTGAAAATTAAGTAAAATATTGAAACTCTAAAATTTGAGATTTCTAAATGGAAAGAAAGGATTTCTTCAGAGAAAGCTGGGAACAAAAACTCCAGCTAAAAGCCTATTAGTTCATGCAAAGGGTGAACAAGAGAAGTAGGACAGAAATGAGGTTGGACCAAAACTGAATACAATATATAAATGAAAAGGGAAATTAAAACTAGTTCTGGTATTTTTAGTATGGAAGACTGAGAGATGTTTTGATGCTAACAGAGACAACAGAAGGGACGAATTGATGAAAGGTTAGAAAAAAATAGGCTTGAGACATTTCAATTTGCTTTTACAGATGGAGATGCCATGCAACATTTCAAAATTTATTAAAGTCAAAAGATCAGGAGATCAGAATAAAACTGTAGACTCAGAAGTTATGCATTAGAGAAGATAATGGTGGTGGTGAGAATGAAGAATGATTATGTACAGCATTTTTTAAAAGTGCTGAAAACAGGATTTTATAAAATTTCTATATTTTAGTATCAGGTGTGCAAAAGTCCTATTTAGGAAAACATGATTGAAGAAGAGCACAAGTGAAGTACTCAGAAGCAAAAGAGTAAATATTTTAGAAGCAGGACAATTGTTTTACTAAGCAAATAATATGGAGATATACAAATCTGAATTTTCTAAATTTGAAGTTATAGTAGATTTGTTGGGCACTAACATAGTTTTTTACTCAAAGTGTGTTCCTTAGAATGTTAGGCTCATAAGATATTACACTTATGTTATAAAGAAAAATATTCATATTTGTATTAGTCCATTTTGTGTTGCTATAACAGAAATACCTGAGACTGGGTAATGTATAAAGAACAGGGGTTTATTTGGCTTACAATTCTGGGACAGCTGCATCTGGTGCGGGTCTCAGGCTGCTTCTATTCATAGTGGAAAACATCAGCCAGCAGCAGGTTCAAGCAAATCACATGGTGAGAGGAAGCAAGAGACAGAGAGGGGAGATGCCAGAATCTTTTAAACAACCAGCTCTTGCAGGAAATAATACAGCGAGAACTCACTCATTAATCTCCCCACCTAGGGAGAGCACTAATCCTTTCATGAGGGATTCACCCACTGTGACTCAAACTGCCACACTGGGGGTCAGATGTCTATCAGTTCTGGGGGGACAATACATCCAAACTCCATCATTCCATCCCTGGCCTCCCGAAACTCATGTCATTCTCACATACAAAAAACAATCATTCCATCCCAACTGCCCAAAAGTCTTAGCTTGTTCCAGTACCAGCTTAAAAGTCCAGAGTCCAAAGTCTCATCTGAGACCAAAAGCAAAAGTCCTTCCAGCTGTGAACCTGTAAAGCTCAAAAACAAATTTATCTACCGCCAGGATACAATGGTGGAACAGACACTGGGTGCACATTCCCATTCCAAAAGGGAGGAATAGGCCAGAAGAAAGGAAAAACAGGCCCCAAACAAGTCCAAAACCCAGCAAGGCAGACATTAAGTCTTAAAATAATCTTCTTAGACTCCAAGTCCTGCATCCTGGGCACAATGTGGCATCTGGGCCCCCAAAGCCTCAGGCATCCTTGCTCCCACAGCTCTGCCAGATGCAACCCACTGGGCTGCACTGGTGCCTGCAGCTTTTCCAGGCCAGTGTTGCATGTTACCAGCGGCCCAGCAGTTCTGGGGTCCTGGCAGCAGCCCTGCTGCCTTGGCTCTACTAGGCATTTCCCTGGTAGGGGCTCTCTCTGGGAGATCTGTCCCCACTTTTCTGCTTGGCTAGAAGACAGCTTCTGTGGTGGCTCCGCCTCTGAGGCAGATCTCTGCCTGGGCCCCCAGGCTTTTGCATACATCCTCTGAAATCTGGGTGGAGGCTGCCACACCACTGCTCTCATGTCCTGCCCACCTGCAGATGTAACACCATGTGGACGCCACCAAAGTTTTGGGCTTCTACTCGCCAAAGCTACTGCATGAACCACACTTGGGGGTGCTCTAGCCAGAGCAGCTGCTGGGCTGCAGGGAGCACATTCCCAAAGGCAGCTGCACACCATGTCTGTCCTCAGGGACAACTCAGTCCTTCTAAGCCTCAGGGTCTGTGATGGGAGGGGCACCCTTCCAGACTTCTGAGATGCCTTCAGGACTTTTCTCCCATTGACCTGGCTCTTAGCATCTGCCTGCCTCACCGCCAAGCTAACATCTTTAGTAACCAGTTTATCTGCTTCACCCTTGCATTTTTCTCCTGCTCTCTGCTTCTCTACCACATGACCAGGCTTCAAGTTTTCCAAATCTTTACATTCTGCTTCCCCTTTAAATTCTGGCTTTACATCATGCCTTTTCTGCCATAACTCAGCATAGGCTGTTAAAAGTAACCATGCAGCTTCCTTAATGCTTTACTGCTTGGAAATTTCTTCTACCAAACATTCCAGTTCACAACCCTAGTCCCACCTTCCACAAAGTCCAAGTGCATGGACACAATGCAGCCAAGTTCCTTGCTATGGTGTAGCAAGGGATATCTTTTGTCCAATTCCCTATAAGTTCCTCACTTCTATCTGAGACCTCATCATCCACATGGTCTTTACTGTCCACGTTTCTATCAACATTCTGGTCACAAAGATTTAAACATTCAACTCTAAAATGTTCTAAACATTCTCTCATCTTTTTATCATTTTCTAAGTCCTCCAAAATCCTCCAACCTTTGCCTATTACCCAGTTCCAAAGCTGCTCACACATCCTCAGGTATCTATATAGCAAAACCCCACTCCTCAGTACCAATTTTCTGTATTAGTCCGTTTTGTGTTGTTATAACAGAATACCTGAGACTGGGTAATTTATAAAGAAAATGAAATTTATTGCTTACAGTTTCTGAGGCTGCGAAGTCCAAAGTCCCTGTGGTGGTGGTGACACTGATTCAGGGATCTCACATTGCAAGATTGTGGAAGCAAATAGAGCAGAGAGAGCAAGAGGAAGACTCTCCTCTTCTTTTAAAGCCCTCAGAACGATGCCTCTGACCACCATTTTTAATCCATTCACTATGGTGTGGCCTTACAATCCAACCACCTCTTCAAAGCTCCACCTTTCAATTACCATAAAAGGATTTCCCATCCTCCTAACAGTCACAGTGGGACTAATACAAAAACTTGGGGAACACAATTCAAGCTTTGATTGGTTTTGGAGGGTCATCAATTTAATCCACTACTATTTTCAAATTGGTTTCAGAAAAGTTATAATCTATGTACCTTACCTGATGGTCCCTAGTATGCATCCTGAGTTTCAGCACCATAGCTGTTAGAATTTATTCAATGAGACTTGTTAAAGCAAGGTAAGGAAAACTTTATTCAGAACCATCATGATGGATATGGGGATCACTGCAATGGGGTCTTGTGGTAGAGAGAGATTGGGTTCAACTCTAAATACAGCTTGAACAAGTGGGAATTTATAGCCAAGGACCAGGGTGGGGGGTCAGTGGATAGAAACTTACTAAGAGAAAACATAAGGAGTGAAGGGGATTCTGGCTAAACCAACCTAACAGGATCCTTGCTGAAGACAGGTCACAGTGATCAAACATCTCCTGGGGGAGGATGCAGGATGAGGAACCTGATCCGATATGCAGGGTGAGGTGTTCTTGCTAAACTGACTTAGGGATTTTACTAAAACTGGATTTTATAAGGAAGTGCATGGATAGACCAAGCAGGAATTTCTGAAGCCTGATTAAAGTGTGGCCAAGCAAAGAATCTTTGTCAACAGCCTCCCCATACTGGAGAATGATTTGGTCCAATAGTGTCAACTATGGGAAACCCTATCCAAATGATATGGATCACATTAGTTTCTAGATTTCATTTTGCACTGATCCGCACACCACTGCTCATTCGTTCCACTGTCATCCTGGCCTGGTCTCTTTGCTCAAATACATCACGAACACTCTTGCATTCAGGCAAGTACCGTTTTTTGTCCCTGTCTGAAACTCTTATCACTCAGACATCTAAGTACCCAACTTCCTGATC
The DNA here is from genome assembly GCF_027409185.1 of Cynocephalus volans. Lineage (NCBI taxonomy): Eukaryota > Metazoa > Chordata > Mammalia > Dermoptera > Cynocephalidae > Cynocephalus > Cynocephalus volans. The sequence goes on along the minus strand of NC_084466.1, from coordinate 42,577,677 downwards.
TTCAAATCTTTGTTCAAAGCAATCTTCTCAGTCAGGCTAACACTGACATCTTCCTTAGAGCTACAAACTATCTCTCAGCCACATTGCTCATCTGTGTGGACTACTTGTTTATTTTTTCATAGTGTTTAATATCTTCTAACACACTATGTAGTACAGATGCAATCATGGTGCTTATTGCTAAGTTTTTGTCTTCTCCTACCACAGTTTGAGCTCCCTGAAGAAAGATAACTGTTTGTTTTGCTGCTGATTTATGCAAAATATATGGCTAAACTGGATACTCAGTACATGCTTATCAACTTAACTGATGTAGTTTTCACTTCATTTACCTTATTTCCAAAAAAACTACAGTACATTTTTTCACTAGCTTATTTGGTAAAGGTGGCAATTTTTATCTTCCTTCTGAGTTGGCATGATCTGTGGCTAAACATATTCTTATTTCTTTGTTTGCTTTTACTTCTTCCTGAAGGGAGATGAATTTCCTAAAAAGATATTACAGCTTTGTTTTTTCTAGTGTTTTTGTCGGGGGAGGGGGAACTACAGAAAGTTAAAAAAAGATCATTAATTTCTTAAGGGAAAACTAAAAAGATTAGAACCCAGACCCATTCTTATCCGTTATTTAGTACTTTTATACCTTTTAAAAAGCCCAGTATCCTAAAACAATGGTCTGAAATTTCTCTATTTACATATTTATATCTCAGTAAAACAGCGTGATGTAGGTCATTACCACTACAGCAGGAGACAACGCATTTGGATATTGGAGACTGATTAGTTGCTAGGCCGTGCTTGTTAACATGCAGACCCTTGAGTGGAGATTACATTTGCATATTCTTTTTCTTGTCCAGGATGACACACATTTCTCTTTGCCTGCCTAATACTATTATCACATTTGAACATTCTTGTCCTGGGAATTAATTTTTCACAGGTCTTTCTGTTTGCTCCACTTTTTTACTCTATTTTCGATTCTTTTAAAATTTACGTTTGTATAATTCTGTCATTAGTTAGTTAATTGTACAAAACAGCATTTTCTTTGATGTTCTTTTTTTATTTTCTACTTTGGCTTTAACTCCTCAGAGAAGATATAGTTAGGATTTGACCATGGGATGCTGTGCTGTTTTAAAATATTTATGACTAACACTATTCTCTCTGTTCTACTTCATGTAGCATGTTTATTACCCTAAACATTTAAAAGTTGTCTATTTTTTCCCTAAACACTCTCTATTCTCATTTCTGCTCTAGCTCATGTAACTGCAGCTGTCATTAAGTATAATATGTATTAATACAAACAATTACACGTACAGAAATTTATTACATTCATATACATATATATATATATAAAGGAGATAAACATATAAATGCAAGTTTAAGGTATATAATTGAAGGCTTACAATTTCATGAGAAAGTTCTTAAGAAAAGAGGAAGAAGGGAAAATAGAAAAATGAGGAAAACTTCAAAAATAAGAAATGTGTTTTAAAGAGAAGAAAATAATAAATACAGGTTTAGAAAATGACTTAATGAAGTTCTGGTTCAGATGGAGTAAAATCACTCTCTGGTGCATTCTCTCTGTTCCCAACACATAACAATGATAAGAAAATATAACAGTAGAGTCAAAAGTCATAGATTCTCTGAAAAAGAAGATGATTATCTCCTTTGACCAGAAAATTCAAAATAAACTCAAAATAATACCTGAAATTAAGGCCACCAGACTGTTTTACTTTGGATTTTGAGGCCAGTGATGACAGTTTGTTTGTTTGCTTGTTTGTTTGTTAGTTTGTTTATATTTTACTTCTCAATATACATTGTAGTTGATTTTTACAAGCCAGTGGAAACTAAAAATGTTCTATGACAAAAGACTATTCCCAAAGACCAAACAGGATGAGAAAAACTTTCTGTCCACAGATAGAGTAGAATGAGAGATCCCAACATAAGTCAATAGTTCTGAAAGAAAAGGCAGGAAACTCTAGAGGAGTTGCAGAAGTCATGACTCTGGTTTTCCAGAGGTCTCTTCAGGTCCAAAAAGCACAGGCCAAATACCAACAACAACAAATAAAAATAAATATTTGTCAAATACATAACTATGAAACATCATATAATAATTGTGAAACATCAAGAATAAAGAGAAAATCTTAACTGCCACCAGAAAAGAAAAACAGATTACCTACAAAGAACAATATTTGGCAGAGAATAGTCTTACTACTAGGAGCACATGCCAGGAAAAATTGAGTAGTTTGTATTTGTTGAGGAAAAATGCCTGCTCTGAACCCTCACCCCATGACTTTACTATTTCTTTAACTTCTTTCACTGAACACATGAAATTTATTTGTTTCCTTAGTAAGTACTATGTACAAAATTCAGTGCCAACTACTTGAAGACAACCATAACATTGAGTTTATAATTTCATGAGGCTTAGCTTTGACTATTGTAGGGACACTAGAAGTTGCAAGTGAAACTTTAAAATAGTGAGTGACATGAACCAGTCAATATGGCCTAACAGTTTTTCCCTTGCCCTTCTTTGCTTGTGCTTTAATGATAGATGACCATTTGCTGTGAAGATTTATCTCCCAAATCAGTGAAGATATAAAAGAAATGCCAGGGTTGTGCTATGCTTTCTATATGCCATGAGACATACAAATGAACAATGAACAATATATCTTATCTGAAAGAGGCAATAGTCTAGTTATTTATGTGAAAATATCATTTGAGATGAAAAAAATATTTAGGTGTCATATTGTTTTCTTTTGTTGTTTTGATAATTTGCTGGACTCTCTCAGGAGGTAGTTCATTCAGTTGGTTTATGAAACTGATTTATTGGGAACAGAGTGGAGGAAATCCATAAATCAGTTACTCCGGAAGACTAGTCTTTATATTACTTGCACCTGAAACATCTGAAGATTCAAAGTCTGGGTCACACTGCCAGGTAAAGAACCCTGAATAGTTGAGAAGCTTGTTAATGCCCAAGGGAATATGGAAGAGGTAGTAGAATAAAATAGTTATAAATACCAGCTATGGCTACACTAGTTCCAAAATCAAGGATTCTAACAGTTATGCGTTTACTCCTTATTTTGGTATGAATATGGTTTTGTATATGTTAGACAATTTTTTACTTTCTCTCAATTCCATGCCATCTAACATAATATATATTAACAGTAGTCAGTTGTGTATCAGTAAGTTACTAAGAATATTTAAAGGGAAATGTGACTCAGAAAGAAGAATGAACATCTGTATCCTCTTTTGAGGAGAGAGTAGTTGTTTACAGTTGTGCAAGAATGATTGCATTATGTTAGGCAGGGGCGTAATTTTGTTACTGCCTTAATTTGAATTTAAGCATGGTCAAGTGGTATATATTGATGAGTGGTAGACCTTAGTGGATTTGTGTTATGTGAATTTAGCTGAAGTAGGACCCTATTTCCCAAAAGGGGAGATAGTTGCACGTTAGTTTCAGCTACAGGAAATATTTTGCACACAATTTGCATGACTAAACTCAAATATCCAAAAAGCAGCAGCCATATATCCTTTTTATGCCCAGAAAATGGGCAGGCACAGAGCACCAGCTACTTTTAGCACACATCCATTTTGTTCTACTACATGTTGATGTACTGCCTCGCCAGGCCCTCAGCAGCTCCAGCTCAGGGTTTCTGAGACCTGTGCTTGCATGCTTCACCCCTGGGTCAGCTGTTGGACCCGTAGCCCCTTCAGCTTCTCCTGCTCCTGGACCAGATATGTGATAAAGGATGCCAGCTTCTCAGGTATGTCGTTATTTTGAAGGCTCAATGGGAGTCAAAGAGCATAGGAGTTTCCAGCTTTATAGGCTCTGGTTTGTTTATGCTCCTCCACACTCTCTTCTTCACATCCTAATTCTCCCTCTTCACCTCCTGCCCACACCTGCCCTGCTACTCCTGCTCTTACAATTGCATAATGCTAAATCCTTACAGCAAATCCCTTCATTTATACTACTCTTAGTGGTATTGCTTCTTTGGTGAATGCTGGCAGGCATAGTTGTAGAAATTCAAATGATGTGGTAATAATGTTATACAATTAAGTAGTGTGTGTGTGACCATGTGTATGTGTGTGTTGCCTAGTCTTATTCTTTGGTTGTTTAGCTGGACTCCTTCAAGAGTTAGTGTTGTCCATGTTACTGGAATAATTAAAATGCTGATATACTAGGGATCTTTTGAAAAATATTGATAATTCATATGCTTTCAAAGTGTGGTTTGCAGATGACCCATACCCAAACAATCTCTGATCTCTGATGTTTGATAAACTACAGAGTCTAGGTCTGTTCCATTAAAATGGGGGTTACTGAAGGCTGGAGGTGGAGAGAGGGGGTTGGGGAATTGTTGGTCAAAGGAGGACACAAAATTTTAGTTGGACAGGAGGAACAAGTTCAAGAGATCTATTGAACAACACGGTTACTATAGTTAATAACAATGCATTGTGTTCTTGAAAATTGCTAAGACAGTAGATTTTAAGTGTTCTCACCACAAAAAAATAAGTACATGAGGTAATGCATATGTTAAATAACTTGATTTAGCCAGCCATTGCACAATGTGTGTAGGTGTTTGTGCGCGTGTATGTGTGTGTGTGTGTACATTTTTAGTTGTAGATTTTTAAAAATTTGGGTAGGACGCAGGAATTTGCATTTTTTAAAAGCACTCCCTTACATCATGATAAATTCCAAGTGGATTAAATATTTACATATGAAAAAATAAAGCCATACATGTACTAGAGGAAATCACAGATAAATTTATACTAATACTTAGAGAAAAATATTTCAACCTAAAAAATATTAGAAGACCTAAAAAAAGGAAGATAAATAAATTTTATTATATAAAAATCAAAAACTATATCATAAAAATATAAATGAAATCAAATTATAAACTATAAAATGTGAAGAAACTATCTGTAGCTCACGTAAAAAGTTTACAAAAGCTCTTAGAAATGATAAGAAAAAGACCAATAACAGAAACATTTCAAACTATATCAATAATTAGTACACATGAAAGGAAATAAAAATGGCCTTTTAATATAAAAATACATGTTTAACTTCATCATAAAAGAAATCTACATTAAACTACAGGAAGTAAAATTATTGATCTAACACTTTTGGAAAAGTCCCCCAAATTTGAAAAGTAACTGTCCTGTAATTCTATGAGGAAAAAGACAGTCTTATGTGTTGCTTGTGCAAGTGCAAATTCCTACCACTTGAGAGAGATTTAATACGTATATCAAATTCCAAATGCATTTACCTATTCACTGAGCAATCTAACTTCTGGGAAATTTTCTTATGTAAATGCTTACAAGAAGACATTTAAAAGTTTTTTGTATTTGTTTTCGTTTTTGCATAACAGATCTGTAATTACAGCAAAAAAAAAAAAATGGTAACAAGGTGTTCATTAGTAGATTCCTAGATAAATAAAATAAAATATAATATAAACGATAATGTCATGCCCTTGAAAAAAATGTCAGAGAAAGCAATCTGTCAACTATTATAGAAAGATAACCAAGAAGTAAAAAATAGAGTGTACAACAGTATATATGAACTAGTATATTTTGTATAAGAAAATGGGTAAGAATTTATAAGTATTTTACTGGAATAATTAAAATGAATAATTTTATTGAATTTGAAAAAAATCATTAAAGGTACACACAAAACTAAAAATAGTAATAACTGGCTTAGGGGAAGAGGTCAGGGTGGGAAGGTTGGAGAAGCTAGACCTTTCTTTCACTGTATACTGTAAACTATTATTTTTATTTTTGCACCATGTGGATATAACTTCTATGTGAAAATTAAACAGAAAAAATAAAAATGAAATAAAAAAATGAAAAGATTGTTCTGATGCACACTAAGATTTGGGAACCACTAAATTAAATTAAATTTCTGGATTACATAGCCCCCATAGTCTTAAATACCTAAAATTCTTTAATGCCATATTTATTCAAGGTTAATAATCAAAAATCTACACCTGCATGTGTTTATACACACACACACACACCCTTACTCTTCTAGTGCTAAACATGGAGAGCACTTATGCATTTAACTCATTTCATCTACCCAGTCTCCATCAACATTAGCATACTGTCTTCTCTTTTACTTCTCATGTAATAATAAGCACAGTAACGAACACTGAAACCTTATTCAAAAGGGAAAAAAATTGCTCCCTGACTTATCCATGATATTTTTCATTTGTATAATGTTTTATGTTTTAAAAAATACTTTAACATAATTACTCTAATTTGAACAATACTACAGTCCTATTAGTTTTTATTCTTATTCACTGGTTAGAGGACTCTTTCACTCTGCTTATATATTCTGCACCCAGATTTTTTTCTCCCACTTTTCAGTTAGTTCTCTTCTAGTGCGTATCTTCAGAAAAGCCTTTCCTGGCATAATATCTATAATAAAATGCCCTATTTAGTCTCAATTTTCTCCTTTATTTTCTTTTAAAAATTTTATGCCTACCTGATACCCACCTGATTCTATTCTAGTCTATACTTTTTTTTTTTAATCATCAATCTCCTCAACTAAAACATAGCTCCATTAAGGCCTAGCCTTTACATGTTTGGTTGACTACCTTGTCTCCAGTGCTTAAATGAGTGCCTGGGGTAGGTAGAAACAATACATATTTCTAATTAATGAACAAACCTCTACTCAGTTTAAATGTCATTCCAAAGTGAAGAAATACTAGACATAAATTCAGACCCTCACCAAAAGACCTATAAAAGCATGTATTCCAAACAAAACAAAAGTGAGCCCAAGAAAATGATTTGAGATGTAATAAATGATGATGAGCAAATACATTAATAAATAAGATGTAAATTTTATAGGTCATTTTAAATATTTTATAAAAGATAATTTTATGTGAAGCAAAAAGATAAGGCCATGTAAAACAGTTCAAGAGAAAGAAAAAAAAAACTTTTTATTGGAGAAATTGACAATTGCGTATGTATATTAAATAAGTACTAATAACCACAAAAGATGGGTGTTGAGGGAGTTATAATTAATATTTTATACATTAGAAGAAGAAAAATAAAAAGATAGAAACTATATCAATCTAAGAGAATGAAGCAAAGAAGGAAAACAAACCAAACAAAACATGTCACATGAAAAGCACAGATTAAAATTGGATCAAATCTAAATACATCAGTAAACAAATGTAAATTATTTCAATGGAATTTACAAAATTGAACAACAAAAACTTTTGTTTTGAAGGTAAAATGGGTGCTTAACGTAAACTTACAGCCTTAAGGACTTTTAGTTTTTTCAGAAAAAAAGGTAGAAAGTAAATTAAATTTTTAGTTTACAATATAGAAGAAAAAGAATGGAGAAAAATAAATATGGATGCTTTGAATAGCTATTGAGAAATTAAGAACAGTTATAAAAGAAAGTTTTGAATTTAAGCACACACCACTAGCATTTTTTTCCCCTAAAAACTATAAAGTAACAAGACAGGAGTTATTTATTTTATAATTTTTCTTGTTAAAGAACTTGAAACATTTTTTCTCACTTTAAAAGTTTTTCTCACTTTTGAGAACACATGTTGGTGCATAGATAGTACTTTGATTTTCATAAGCAAAAGTGATGCTGAAGATGAAATGGTGGCAGGCAATTTACATTGAAAATGTTTATTTGTTTCCAAAAGTATATATTTAATCCATTTCCATTTCCCCAAATCACTATCCTCATTTGGCCAATGCTAAGTAAGGGGCATTGTGGTATCCAGCCTCCAACATGATATTCTTGTAATCTCCTGGTAGTTACAATCTTGTAATCTCCTCGAACATTGTACCATGGTTGGTCCATATGACCAATAACATATGGCAGAAATGATGGTATATGACTTCTCATAGTTTATAAAAAACCCGGCGTCTTTTTACTTTGGAAAATTGGCAGCCATAAGAAAACTCCTTCAGCACCTATGCTCTTTGTCTCAGATCTCTCGGAATGGGGGAAGCCATGTCAAGAGAAGTCTTACAGAGGCTCACAGCAGGTGAGGAACTGAAACCTCCTTCCATCGCCACATGAGGGAGCTTCTGAGAGGAACCTCAGCCCCAACCAAAACAACTTAACTGATACCTCCTGGGAGACCTTGAGCCAGAACCACCAAAGTAAGCCACTCCCAGATTCCTGACCCTTAGAAACTATGTGATATAATTACGATTTTGCGGGGGGAGTAACTTGCAACTTGGAAATAGATCACTAATGTAGGTATGTTTTTACTAGACAGCTGGCTGGGTGAAGAGTACGTTTTGAAACAACAGAATAGAGCATTCTCTGTAGGAATTTAGGGGACCCATATGAAAAATTATTTTTATTTTTTTTCATTTTTATTTTTATTTATTTTTGTTTTTTCATATGAAAAAATATAATTGTGATCACATTCTCAGCACCAAGGCTTTACAAGCGCATTTTTGTTTATTTTTAATTGATAAATAAAATTGTATATTTTTATGGTATACAACATGATGTTTTGATATAGGAATAAATTGTGGAACAACTAAATCAAGCTAATTAATGCTCGTTTATGTATTACATCACAATTTTATTTATTTATTTATTTTTGAGATGAGAACACTTAAAATCTACTCTCAGTAATTTTTTAGTATGCAATGCATTGCTATTAACCATAGTGTGTTGTACAATAGATCTCCAGAATTTACTCCTCCTGCCTATCTGAAATGTTGTATCCTTTGGCTAACATCTTCCCTATCCCAATGCTGTAAACAACTGAAGTAATTATATTGAGATACTGCATATTTCATTGTCGATCCATGAATATGTTAATAAAAATAACATTTTAATTTAGCTAAACTTAGAAATATACAATCTTATTGCTGAAGAGGCAGTCCCTTCCCCAGTGAATAGGCTTGGGATAACTGGATATCGATATGCAGGAGAATGAAACTAGATCCATACCTCTCACCGTATACTAAAATCAACTCAAAATGGATTAAGGATTTAAATATACACCCTGAGACAATAAAACTTCTTAAAGAAAACATAGGGGAAACACTTCAGGAAATAGGACTGGGCACAGACTTCATGAATACGACCCCAAAAGCACGGGCAACCAAAGGAAAAATAAACAAATGGGATTATATCAAACTAAAAAGCTTCTGCACAGCAAAAGAAACAATTAAAAGAGTTAAAAGACAACCAACAGAGTGGGAGAAAATATTTGCAAAATATACATCTGACAAAGGATTAATTTCCAGAATATATAAGGAACTCAAACAACTTTACAAGAAGAAAACAAGCAACCCAATTAAAAAATGGGCAAAAGAGCTAAGTAGGCATTTCTCTAAGGAAGATATCCAAATGGCCAACAGACATATGAAAAAATGCTCAACATCACTCAGCATCCGGGACATGCAAATCAAAACCACATTGAGATACCATCTAACCCCAGTTAGGATGGCTAAAATCCAAAAGACTATGAACGATAAATGCTGGCGAGGCTGCGGAGAAAAAGGAACTCTCATACATTGTTGGTGGGACTGCAAAATGGTGCAGCCTCTATGGAAAATGGTATGGAGGTTCCTTAAACAATTGCAAATAGATCTACCATACGACCCAGCCATCCCACTGTTGGGAATATACCCAGAGGAATGGAAATCATCAAGTCGAAGGTATACCTGTTCCCCAATGTTCATCGCAGCACTCTTTACAATAGCCAAGAGTTGGAACCAGCCCAAATGCCCATCATCAGATGAGTGGATACGGAAAATGTGGTACATCTACACAATGGAATACTACTCAGCTATAAAAACGAATGAAATACTGCCATTTGCAACAACATGGATGGACCTTGAGAGAATTATATTAAGTGAAACAAGTCAGGCACAGAAAGAGAAATACCACATGTTCTCACTTATTGGAGGGAGCTAAACATTAATATATAAATTCACACACACACATACACACACACACACACAAATCGGGGGGGGGAGGGAAGAAGATATAACAACCACAATTACTTGAAGTTGATACAACAAGCAAACAGAAAGGACATTGTTGGGGGGGAGGGGGGGGAGGGAGAAGGGAGGGAGGTTTTGATGATGGGGAGCATTAATCAGCTACAATGTATATCGACAAAATAAAATTAAAAAAAAATAAATAAATAAAAAAAAAAAAAAAGAAATATACAATCTTAGAAAATAGGTGTGATCATTCTTTTTTTTTTTTTTTTTTTTTTTTGGTGTGATCATTCTTAAAGTGCCAATACAGATTGTTATTAACAGCACAAGTGATAAACAAATTAACTAGCTTTCACAGTTTCAGAGAAAGTAATACATTCAGAAATGGAGTTCATCTTTTATTAAGTTTGGTTGTTATTTTATGGGACTCGTTAGACATTATAAAACAATTTTTTAATCAAAAAGAATGTAATTCTGATGCCTTATTCATATGGTAAGGTGTTCACTGCATATTTATATTTGGTTCAGTTAAACTGACTTAGAACTTGGAATTTAGTTATGATTTTTTTCTGTAATTGTTTAATTAGTTAGCACAAAATATACATTAATTGTCTTTGGTTTCAAATTGCATTCAGATAATAAATAAGTTGTATGAGTTTTCTACAATTCTAATTTGTTTCTTGGCAATTGTATCAGTGACAATCAAGTCCAGAATGAAGAAATCACTCTAGAGCTTTCAAATAAATAGAATTTAATGCAAGAAATCAGTTGCAAAGTTGTTACATAGCCCACAGGATCAGAAAGGAAAGAGATTTATCCGCAGTTAGGAGTCTGTTTGAGCCTTGGAAGGGAAGGAATGTGACTCCTGGAGGTGCAGCTTCTGTCTGAAACCATTGCCGTGACTGCTGCCTGGAGTTGCAAAGAGGAGCGCCTGTCTTCCTTCAGAGCTGCCCTGCCTCCTTGCTTACGCTAGAATTCTCTATGTGCCAAGGAAGTTGAAGAACTTACTTTTGAGGTTTCCCCTTCTGCTCAGTAAAGAGGTAAGCTCAGAGGAGCAGGGAGAGAGCTGAGAACCAACAGGCACACAACAGGTACAACAATAGAGGACAAATTGTAATATTGAAATAAAGTACTTTAAGAATAATAAATAAAACATTAATATATAATTATGTGAATGTTTCCTCTAATAGATACTTCTCCCCCCCCCCTCGATTTCACATGCAAATGTGTCTAAACATATGGCAGTTTGGCTTTTACTTATTTCTAAGCTTTATCACATTCCTATAGCCACCTTAACCTTTGGCTTTTTCCTTTCAATACTAATGGACATCCTTGCATACTAAGCCAAAACAAAGAGGAAAACAGAAAACGGTCATTCAGGAAGCAAAACACTCAACTTTCTGGATAATTCCTATTAAAAGCATGTTCCTCCTCCTGTCTAAGATTAATCCCATCACCCCTGTTCTGTATGTCATACTCTTGTTCTTCTCAGGGACCTCACGTCATCCATTTTATTCAATTATACACTGCCTGTGTAATCACATTAATCTTTCCCTTCTTTTTTAGCTCCTATCTACGTATAAACACCTTAAATTTTCTTGTACCTTAACAATTAATTTTTGATACAAAATGCTAATTAGTTATACTCATATTTCCATTCAAATGCGCTTGTTGGAAGTTTTGCACAAGCTCACATTCCTCACTTTTTCACTGCTTATTTTCATTCGCTAATCAGATTGGTTTAGTATTCACACCCACTACTGCACTGAAACTACTTTAGTAGTGAGATTCACCAATAACCTCATTTTATTTATGTTTTGCTGGTCACAGCGAGTATACTATTACAACTGTTAGTACCGTGCCCCAATTTCTTGCTTTTATAAAATTCTTCTTTCGTCTTTAAGAAAAAAAAAAAAATCCATTCTGTTGGTATTTTTTTTTTTCTGTGTTTGTAGATTCTTCTCATGTTTTCCTCTGGCTTCTGCCTGTGCCATAATTATTTCCCACTGAATACTCTTCAAAGAAGTCTCATCCCTTCTTGCGACTTGAACTATTCAAGATATGCCTAAAGCTCCATCTCTGGCTGGTGAGTTTCAAATTTGTGTATCAAATTATTTTCTGCATATAAACAACCTGAATGTCGCAGAGATATTGCTGTATACAATATATTAAAAATGGAACTTGTCATTAAATCTCTGCAAATATTCCAATCAAGAAAAACATTATTTCTGAATAAACAGCACCATCTTTCTCTCAGCTGTGAATACCAAGGTCATTATTGGCAACTTCATGACTTATATCATCCACATCAATTCATGAGTGAACCTTGTTTATTCTACCCACTTAATATTTTACAGGGCCATATATTTCTTGTGCTTTCTACTGCTGATAGTCTACTTTGTCCCATGGATTACTTTGTCCTGTTTTACATAGTGTCTGCATTGTCATGTCTTTCTCTAATACATTATTGCTATTTCCACCTGAATGATACTTGTGAAACATAAATGCAACTGATCATTACTCTGATTGTCTTTCTCCATTGGCTATAGAAAGCATTTGATATCAAGATCAAATTCATTAGCCCCTAAAGTGTTATGGAAAATACTTTGGCTTCTTTTTTCCTTCTTCCTTGTTATTTTCTCTAGCATGCTCTATAATTTGGAACTCTAGTTACTCAAATGATTCATGCTTGACCTTCACACATATTGCCTCTGGATTTTCTCACTTTCTTGTCTGCTCTCTGTACCTGCACTCACATTCCCTTCCAGCACCTCAGGTAGGAATTACCCTCCCCTAGAAGGCATTTTGATTTCTCTGTACCTCAGGCTGTTAGTTGCTCTTCCATATAATTTTGTTCATAATGTACATTAATATTCATTAAATTTTATTACAAATTTCTGGATATTTATTGGCTTTAAGTGCCTTGAAAAGAGTTTGCATATTGTAGATATTTGAATCAATTTCATGACCTAACAGAAAGATTATGTAATAGATGAACAAGTAATTGAAAGAAAGTATTTAAATTAATTCAAAATAAGTATTAAATACTGTAAAGTACCAAGCCTTGTGCAGGAGTTAGGATCCCAGTAGTGATGTATTCAGACTCATTGCTAGTTTTCTTATCTATCTTCTGCATGCATGAGACTCTATACACTTTGAAAGCAGAAAGAAGCTCACCAATGCTATTCTTATTGCTTTTTAAAAGATATTTGCTGAAAGAATGAACTAGGTAAATAATTTTGACAAGTATACATCCAACTTGTTAGTAGCGCTGCTTTTAATATGTCCCACTTTAAGAATACAGACTCTTATGTTCCTCCTAGTATGAGAAGCAATCTCTTACTAATCCTATAATTCACTTGAAAGCTTTTCAGTTATCTAATAGTCTGTATCCATATATCAGAGATAGCCTCAAATCTCTTTGGTCCTGTAAGACATCTCCTTTTAATCAGCAAAAATGGCTTTATAACGATCTAAGAATGAAAGTGTGTAGGTTAAAGGTGACCCTTAAATGTAGAAGCTAAAGGATTAGAAAAAATGAGACCCAAATTTTCTGGAGTTCAATAATAAATTATCTATATTTATAAGCTAGTTTGCCATGATATCAATAGGAGGGTGTTGCATACTTTAAATGTAGCAAATGGAATATAATCTTGCTAACTCCACTTCCCCTATCTTTTTTTAGGTTTTTTTTTTTTAGAATTCTGAAGATTTCAGACTGATAGAATTCAGGCAAAGCCAGGATTTATATAATTTTATATTAGAAATGGCATTAAAAACAGTCGATATCAGAAGGATACCAAATTAGTGAAAAAAAAAAAGTGTACATAAGATAAACTGTTTTCCATCATCTCAGGAAGAGTTTAAATATGTCAGTGCCATGTGGTTCGTGAATACAGGATGCTGGATTATAAAATCAGAATTCCTAATATTTGCTAATTTTTAAGAAATTTTAGTAAGTTTAATTTCCAAGCTTAACAAAATCTTGTTTGATAATTTGCTGTAACTTCACTTTACTCAATATTTTTGTGATGCCCAACTCGATAGGAGAGTGAAGGCATGATTATTCATGTACTAAATAAAGTGTGTTTAATTACAAATTTTAGTTACTGACCTCAAAACAATTATGGTACTCAGTTGAATGTAATTTTCTTTCTAATTGCCTGAATAAATTACTGTGTTCACTCTCCACTGCTTTTTGGTTTCACTTTGCCTATTGTTTGCTCTCAAACCGGACTGTCAACATTCTGAAGAAGCTTTTCATTAGAGACATTTCATTTTCTTTGATGGAAATAAATAGTTTCAAGTGATTTTATTCTGCTCTCTGACAAGTGATAGAATAGCAAATGACCATCACATTATTATTATGTTTTATAAACATTCAGAAATGCTAAAAGAAAGAATGACAACATTTTCTAAAAAAAATCCAGCAAAATACAAAGTTGTATTTTTGGAAATTTCTGTCAGCTTTATAGTTAGAGTATAGTAACACATATTTGTTTCATTCAATTAAAATATTTTAACATTTAATGGATACTTGACTAGTAATTTGGCCTAATTTTTCCTAATAATATTCCCTTCTAAAATTATTTCAGGGTGATGCTATCGTAAGCTGCACCTATTTCCACAATCACTAACTCACCAGATAAGAAGTATTATTTTGGAGCAATATAAGTTATTCTTTAATGGTTTGCTAATTATTACCTAACTGGAGACTGGAGGAAATAAGAATAGGTTTCAGTCTTAGAGTGGACATTTCCTACAGTATTTGTCATGATTATCACATAAAGGAAAATAAGTTAAATTAATGGTAAATATATTTCAGTTAAGATAGTTAATCTACAGTGTAAAGTTAAATCAAAATAATTTTTACTAGTCAAAATAAATTGGTCATAAAGTTTATATCAAGAGTAAATTCATTTTTAACCTGGAGTATCACTAAATATTTTCACACTGAGATGAAGCACATGTAAATACCCCAACACTTTTTTAAAGAGGGTTTTAGAAGGAAATAAGGCAAATACTGTCAAACTCTCTAAGATGAATAATGAGTCATAGGCCTGCTTTTGATGGACAAAATGAGGCACCAAGAAAGGTCTATGGCCTGATCACAGAATAAGACAAATATCATTAATAGGTAATGACACCGTGAGACTCAATCCCTTCCTCATATGTGAGCATTCAAGTTGTAATCCAAGAGGAGCCAGTGTCTCTATATTTGTGTCTAGTCACAACTATGTTTTTGGAAAATTCCTGGACTGAGAAAGGATCTAACCCTGAAGGAGGGGAGGAGAAAAGACGGATAAGTAGTCGGTTTTACTGGCCTGCCAACAAGGGAGATTTTGTCTCTTATATAAAGTTGTTTTTGTGTGTGTTAAGAATGCTTAATTTTTGTATATCATATGGATAATGCAAGAAAATCTAATTTAGGCTATTTTTAAATTACTTAAGCCATCTTAATCTTACCTTCATCAGTCTTAAAAGCTGTAATTTAATATCCTAGACATGTAAATTTTTAAAAAAAACTTACTTACAACATATAAATCAAAAACTTAATTCAGGACCATTGACTTTAAAAAACAAAAGATAGAAAAAGAAAGAAATTAAAATCAAAACCCAAAACACACAAATACCAGAAGTCAGAAAAATTTATGTATGAAGACGTTCACCATATATAAACAAACAAACAAACAAACAAAAAACCTCTAGAAGCAATCAAGATGACCAAAAATCAAAAATAATAAATAGGTAACATATGAATCAGCCCCACATGGAAATATATGGAAATTATATTTTCTGATATAATGATATTTGATCATTATCACAATATAATGGTAAATAAAAATTGGAAAAAATACTAGGCGCAGAGTTAAATAAAACTATAAGAAACACACCATTTAAAAAAATAATAAACATTTACATTTAAAAATATATTTAGGTTTACAGAAGAGTTATGAAGATAATACCTTTAGTTTCCATATACTGCATACCTAGTTCACCCATTATTAGTATTTTACATTAGTAAAGCATATTTGTCATAGTTAATGAAATAATATTGATGTATTATTATTAAAGTTTGTAGTTTGTTTAGATTTTTTTTTTTTTTTTTACATAATGTTTTGTGATTGAAAGATGCCATCCAGGATACACCTTACTTTTAGTCGTCACGTCTCTTTAGGCCCCACTAGACTAAGATCACTGCTTAAACTTTCCTTGTTTTTGATAACATTGACAGCTTTTTTCTTTCTTTTTTTTAATTTAAAATATTTTAACATTTACTTGTACATATTTGTGGGGTACAGTATGTTGTTTTGAAGAGTACTGGTCAGATATTAAGTAGAATGTGCCTCAATTGAGATTTGTTTGATGTTTCTCTCATGATCAGCCTGTGGTTATGGGTTCTTGGGAGAAAGACCACAGAGGTATAGTGCCAATTTTCATCCCATACTATCAAAGATAATACAACTGTATTAGTCCATTTCTGTTGCTTATAACTGAATACCTGGAACTGGGCATTTACAAGAAAACTAAGTTTATTGCTTACAGTTTTGAAGGCTGGGCAATCCTAAGTCCAGGGAACACTTACAGTGAGGACGTTCTTTGGTGGTGACTTTGGCAACAGAGGGTATCACCTGGTGAGAATGGAGGAGCAGAGAGAGAGATATTTCTCCATTCACTCTCCTTTTAAAGGCCTCAGAACCACGCCCATGACCACCATTAAACCATTCACTATGTCAGGGTCCTCACAATCCAGTCACCTCTTCAAGGCCCCACCTTTCAAAGATCATAATAGGATTTCCTACCCTCAACAGTTATAGAGGAAATTAAGTTTTAGGGGGACATTCAATCTAAGGCAACTATTAACAAGATACATCACTTTCTATGTTGACTTGGCAGAGGTAGGAGTTTTTCAAATTTCTGTAAAAGTTAATTTTTTTCTCCTCCCCTTTCCCTACTCTACACTTTGGAAGGAAGTCACTCTGCACAGCCCACAGTTAAGCAGTGAGGAGTTACATTTCCATTTTTTTGAGGGAAGAATATCTACATAAAGTATTTAAAATTTTTCTGTATGGTATAATTGTCTATTCTCCCCCTTTTATTTATTTAATCAATCATTTATTTATATCACACATCATTTTAAAATAGTTATAACCTTGGTATAGGATTATGAATGATTTTTTTCATTTAAAATTTTCCAACTTTTTGTAATGAGCCTGTAATTTTACATATTTCTGAAGATTTACTTTCCTTATAATACTTATGTATAAATATTAAGGAGCACATAGATAGGGAGCGGTTTATCATAACCTTTATCTGGTTCCTGGAATCTGATTCAGGGATTCTTACCCAGAACTCCAATTGGCACAAAGCCTTCACCTACACACTTCTTTCAAGAAGGATGCACAATCGATAATATTTGAGCAAAATAAGGAATAAGGTTTTTAGTGCTATCAGTTGTCCTCAATTCTGATACAAACGTAGATAAAACATTGTTTTTAACACAGAGGAAGTTGCAGCCTAAAGGGAAAATGAAATAGGCTTGTACTTCTTCCTGACATTTCCATTCATCCTTTTCTTCATTATGGGAGCGCCTGATAACTCCCTGCAGTGTGTTTGTTCTTAGAAGTAATCCAAAGGTGAATTAGAAGGAATTTAACTAGCTAAAGACTCGTATTCTGTTGCTCTTTGTTATATCATTTTCGCTACTTGTTAGAGTTGAACCTAGCAGTCCAATTCTAGTGACTGAGCTCATGCTTCTAGTCTGAATTCTAGTCCTTCTGATGTATCTCAGCCATTGACTGGGATTTCTAACGAGGCACTACTTAATGAACTCTTCTGCTGATAATGTGTCTTGTACTCTTGACCCCTACAAAAGTTGTTCTAACCCTTCTTGCTGGTGTATTAGAATTTTGCTTTGTTACCTTGCCCTGGAATAGTGACCCTACTTAAACTCACTGATCTCCCAATTAGGACTTACTTTCCTGCCAACTGGGGGACTCATAGAAGAAAGTCTTTCTTTCTTGCTATGGTTAATAGCACAAGAATTTAGCATAAGCCCTAGCTAGTAAAGCATAAATTATCGATATTTCCTTACTAATTGTTGAGTTAACACATGAGTTAAACGTTGCGAGTATTCACTTTGTCTATCCCCCTGTTGCCTATGCTGTTTGTCCAGAACTCAGTTGCATATTGTTACAATGTTTTGATAGCATGCTAGCTTGCTAGACACTTATTTTCCATACTTTACCTTCTTTCAATATTTCCAGCTTTGTCTTACCTCAACAATGTGTGTAATTTTAGCTTTTTGTACCTCCCAACGTTTTCCTCTTTCTATAAATGCCTGAATGCTCATCATTAATATTATACTCATAGCATGATCGGGAAGATACATGAGCACAATATTATGATGTTAATGATGGCAGAAATAACTAATATTTTAGGAGAGAATAATGTGAGATAATTATTCCAGAAGGGGTCAGAGAAGATATCATAAAAATGATATTTTGAAGGCTTGATAGACTATTTGCCAGTTGGATAGCAGAGGAGTAGTTAACTTTGCTCTAAGAAAGGACATCTCACACACATGAGAAAGAAAACTATGATCAAGTGACAATAATTTGTTTTGTATACTTACACTGTGGAAATAATTTGGGAGAGTATGAAAATATGAAACTGCATATTAGGCCAAGACTGTGAAGAACCTGCTGTAAAATGATAATAGACTTGAACTTTATCCTTTGGCAAATGCTTTTATTATGAGAGATCAAAAGGAACAGCTCTGTGTTTTAGAGGTGTATACCACTGATGTCACTGTGATACTGGATGTGAGAAAAAAGAGCCAGAGACACCGCCAAAGAACAAACCATGATACTGTACAACTGCATTAGGTTATGTTGAAAAATAAGATAAGACAGAGAATATTTAGTTCTTTATGTGGAAAATCTGTGAAATAAATGGTTCATTTATTCTTTCAATAATTTATTATCCAGTGAGTTGAATGTACAAGCAAAGTGCTATCTATATATGGCTAAATCAGCAAACAGAACTGATAAAAATCCTTCATTGTATGGTACTTGATTTCTCGTAAGGAAGGAAAGCATTAAACAGATACACAAAATAAATATAATATGGAAAATGATGGTGAGTACTATGAAGAAAAATAGGCAGGAAAGGAGATGGAGGCAGAAGAGTAGCAGGAATTCTGAATGCAAGTCCTTAGTGAGACCTGAAATTGACAGAGAGCAATATGCAGATCCCTGGGGAAAAGCATCACAGGCTGAGGGAAACTGCAAAGCTGTATTAGGATGGAGCAGAGTGAACGAGCAGGGAAATAGTGACAGATGAGGTCACAGAGTAGAGAGATAGGCAAAAGATGTTTCTATGAGGCCAGTATTGTCTTTAAATGAGTTGAAAGACAAAAAGTAAATCCCTACCCTATAAACAGATTTGAGTTTCCTGAAAAAAATCTTAGAGAAATATCTACTAAGCTAATGGAGCTTTAGCGTGGCAGCTCAGAAAGATGATGGGAGATACAGAGGAATCTTACTCTGTATCTTCAAAATTTTTTCTTCAAAAAATATTTGAAGAAAGGAAGGGCTGAGTCAAAAACAAATGCAGTGAGTGCAGAAAAGCAGATTGTGAAAGAGAAGCCATGTAGGTAAAAACTGAGAGTAATCATTGTATTTAGCAATGAAAGGTTGTCAGTGACCTAAACAGAGACAGATCACAATGGTCTGTGGAATGTGTGGAAATGACAGCAATGAAGGAAGATGAGAGACTGAAGATTTTTGGTTGTGAATAGATGGAGAAAGTTATACTTTTTATGTTTGTTTGACCATTTCTAAAATACACTTGGTTACACAAAGAGTTTTGTGGGATTTTGAAATTCTTAATTCCCATGTGCTCTTCCTACCAAATTTAATACAAGGACCTTCAAGGTGCCCACAAATTTGCTTTATCATTTTGGAATTAATGGAATGATTTGACTATTGAATAGAACCTGGAAATCTAGTGTAGTAGAAAGAACATGTGATCTAAAGTTTTCAGAACTGATTTTGGCATAGTACTAAGATGTTCAACTTCATTAAACCTTAGTTTTCTTATCCATTAAAGTAAGAATACTAGTAATATGAGTATCTACCTCAAAAGTATGGTATACTATGAACCTTAAATCAGTAAATATGTGTTTTTAAAGAAAGTCATTTAAACTTATAAATGTTGGTTATTGTTATGATTACCCAAAGTAGGTTTTAGAGAGGGGAATTGGTGACTCAGATTTCAACCTTAAAGTATATAACATTACCCCATGTTTGACCAATTATATTATTTCAAAATACTTGCAAATGCCTTTGATTTTGAATCACCCCTTCTACTGAAAATTTTCTTTGCAAATTGTAAAACATTATATACCTGTGGAGTATAAATGCTTTACATGTTTTTATTTAAATGATATTTGATTTAATTAGATTTTACTTCTAACTGGTATTTATTCTAGGAGATTATATCTCTCTATTTATCCAATATTCTGACTCTAAAGAAATATTTATAATAGTTCTGAAATAGGTAGTCTGTTACAAATAGAGCACCTTTGATTTTTTTCATACAATCATCTTTCATAACCTTTGGATTGAAGACCTTATAGCACTTTCATGTTGCTCTTTAAAACTCTATTTCTGATCCCTTCAACATCAAATAGAGAAAAAAATATACCAAAGGACCATCACAGTACAAGCCGTAGGGGACTCCAGGATAAGACCCCATGGCATAGTCTGTGAATTAGTCATTCGCTTGGTTACATAAGCTTATTTGGCCTCTGTTTGAAACAAAACAAAAGAAAGAAAGTTCAGATTCATTTTACTAGTATTCCTAAGCATATGGATCTCTGGTGCACTCCGCACACCTTTAAGACCAAAATGTAGTTCATGTACATCCACCTTTCAATAAGATATCACATATGTCATCTGTATACTCGGTATTTAGAGGATAGAGATTTTTTTTTTTTTTACTACAAGTAAGAAAATACTTCTTGTATGTGTTTTGCCTAAGATTTCAACTTAATTGTGTACAAAACTGCTCCTATCAAAAGTTTATTTGAGAAAATGAATGCTCAAAAGGAGGGTGTGTGCTAACTGAACCTAGAGAATATCAAAAGTGACCACTATGTAACCAATTTTGGTAAATACTAGTTTTAGATTCTCAGATGCTCAGAACTAAATTTTGCATTTTATTATTAATGAGTCCTCAGCAGGATTTCTTTCTCTCCCTACATCTTTAGTATTTTACTTTTAACTTTATATTGTGAATGGACTCATACAATGATAAGAGCATGGAATTTGACATTAAAGAACTCTGCATTTGAATGTGAGTGGTCTTTGACAACTTATGATTGAGCAAGTTGTAAGGACCAAGTATGGTTCCTTTCCTTTTCTGTATGGACGAATATGTACATCACAGGTTTTTTCTCTGTTTATTTTATTTTGCTAATTAAATAAAATAATGTGCATATATCACTTGATGCAAAATTGAACCTCAATAAACATTTGGCTTCTTCTTAAAATGCTTGGTTGTGTTATATTATTTTAATGTAAATTGCCTGAAATTATTTTATCTGACGAAGCAAACATTAATAAATGTATATTTGATACCAAAATCTGCTCAAGAAAAAGACAAAGGAGAAGGATATGGGGAAAATTGTCCTTAATAACAAAGGTGCTCTGTCATAGGTAAACTACTACAGGAGTATTGCTATTCAATTACTTTTGTTTTTTTGTTAACTTGATTCTTATCAATTTTAATTCTGATTCAGTTATTTATTTGAGTGAATTTTTGTAGGAAAGGATGTGGTGGGAACAAATCATAATATGTTTAAAATAATAAATATCAATACTGTGAACTACTTTGAGAGTATATGTAGTAATCATTTAATTGTTATTTATGAACATATTTCATTGTTTTTATGAACATATTTTTCACTGAGATTAATCCCTAATGAAACAAGTTTTCATTGAAGTTTTTCCACTCACAATACTTTATCTGGTCTTGCAAACCATGATGTTCAAAAACCTCAATTCAATGTGTTTGTCATAATGTATATTTGATGACATGACAATGTTTCTTAAAATGAAAGACAGAAGCTCATAACATCTCAAAAGATAGGAGATGTACATAATGTGAAAGAAAACTAGATTCTAAAACTCAGCTTCTAATGTTTATCACTACCTCTATAGGGAATAACGAATTTCTGTCAAATAATTGTTCTCAAAATAAAATGTGTAAAAAAGTTCACTATCAGACAACTGTGAATAATATATGTGCTGCGATGATCATCAAAATCAACGAATTATATCACAGTTTTTATTACAGATAAGAAAAATCTAATAAAATCTTTTTTTTGCTCTTTTGATATGTTCCATTGAACTTTCTCCTCTCCTTTTGCTTTTTAAATTTTTATTATTATTATTTTTTAATTGACACATAATAATTGTACGTATTTATGGGGTAGAAAGTGATAGTTCTTTTAAAAATTTTTTAGAGATAATTTATTATACATACATGTGTGGTGTAACGTTGATTTTCAATAGTTGTGTAATATGTGATGGTTAGATCAGGTTAGCTTACTGATCGTTACAATACACAATTATTGTTTGTGTCCATCAACCAATTCCTCGTTAGAACCCCTCCCAATCCCCCTCTACCTCCCCTCCCCTTTTCCACCTCTAGTAACCATGGTTACTCTGAAAGTGGTTTTTCAATACATGTATATAATGTGTAATGTTCAAATGAGAGTAATTAGCATATCCATCTCTGCAAATATTTATCATTTCCTTCCATTGAAAACAACTGAATTCTTCTAGTCATTTGAAAACATACAATTAATTTTTTGTATAGACAACTAGCACTACTATATACAACACTAGAATTTACTCTTCCAATCTAGCTGTAAGTTTGTATCCATTAACCAACCTTACCCAAATACTTCTTTCTCTCACCTTCCATCCCCATCCTCTAGCAACCACAACTCTACTCCCTACAATGGTTAAGTATTTGATACTGCATTCAATAAATATTTATTGGTGTTGTTCAGTATGTGCCATTATTGTTGAGTTTCTGGGGATATAGCAAACCTAGCAGACCCATAGAATTAAACCGTTAACCAAGGTCCTGAGTAACACTGAAAGAAATGGAAACGTAGAGAGCACGCAGTTTCCGAAGAAATTTACCAGTATAAACTCAACTGCTTTTTCAAGTCTTCATGCTTTGTGAGTTTATAATTTTGCTAACAGTATTAAACAGTAATCAAAATATTTACACATTCTACATTGACCAAATTTTCTCGTGTGTTGATTTTTTTTCCAGCAGTACTCATGCACATTTAGTATAAACTGCTACAAGAAGAATTTTTGAATAATAATCATGTTTTACACCATGTGAAAACATTTTGGCAGTTCTGTGATATAAGTAACTCATAAATGTAAGCTCAATCTTATACATAATCAGAAATCGAACTAAGATATTAATTATTATGCAAAATTGTCCTATTTTATTGAAAAAAAATGTAAATAAAATTTTGTTACACACATATGTATTATAAACCATTTATAGAGCATTGTAAATAAAACATTGCATGGTCCCATTTCTCAAATGTGGCATATACTGGAGTTCTATTTGAGAAACTTTATTACCACTGGCTGCCTTCCAGATATACATCTATTCTTGGTTTTCTTTGGGTTTTTTCCTAAAGTGCATACCTAAGACAAATTTGTACCTTTCTAATATTTCTTTCTTTGGCTTATAGTTTAGAATATCATCTAGTTATAAACTTGCCATTGGCTAGTAAGTTCAAGGCATGGTTTTCCTTATAGATAAAATATTCTGGAGTTGTATTCTTTCTTCCACAATTAATTTATGATACAGTAAATGGGTTAGTAAATTCTGGTAGAGATTTTAGAAATACAGGGGAGAGCAAATATTGAACCTGTGGACCAGAGCTTGTAGAAATGGCCTGGTGAGGTCACTAGGTGGCTGTATAAATTGCCTGTTGTGCAGCCTTGTTACTCTTTCTCTCCCTCTTTTAAGATGGAGTTTTGGTTTCATAAAAAACATACACACACACATACACACACACACACACATATGTACTGTATGTAAGATCAAAAGAATATTTAAATTGTTACAATATTTACTTTTGAAAATAAAAATTATCCCCTATCACCTATTTTTCAAATAATTTTCCTGGCAATTTTCTTATTTTGACAATTTTAAAGTCACTGGTATATTTAAAACAAAAATTATTTATGGATTTATTTTAACTAAACTTTATATACAGTATATTTTTCCAGTTATATAGTTCTGTTCTTTTTGCCAATATATAACTTAATATGTAAATAACTTTTAAAATTATTTTGTTTTACCTAACAAAGTTTCTCTGTACACATTCACTGGAATCTTGTCATTTGATTTTAATATTGCAACTATGTCCTTTGATGTCCCAAGAGACCTTCGTTGATTTATTTTAGTTTTCCATTTGGAATGAAATTTCTTACAGCCTTACATTGACATCTTCTGGGGAATTTTGTGATGGCAGAAAGCCCTAAAAAAGTGACTAGTAAAGATGCATGCTTATTTCCTAATAAGTATACTACCTCTGAGTTTACTCAGTGACATTACTTAACACATCTCTGAGATATCAATAATATATAATTTTTCTTAAATAATATTAACATGAACATTTATCAATCTATGTAGTTAAGTGCAAAGCAATCTTTTTAGGTAAATGCTACTCTCGAATCTCAACATCGTTATAATTTCTGAAAAGAAAATTAAAATTTCTATATCATGATTTAACACAAAAGTAAGTCTTCAAAATAATTTTAGCACTATTATTCTTTATGTGTATTTATTGCTTTTCTTTTTAAAAAGTATTTATGTTTTAAAATTGATGTCCTTAGAACTTCTGAATTTTTCATGCATGGAACATTATGATTACAATGGGCAAATTTTCTGTTGACTATAATTTACTAAGGATGCTTTACCATCACCGTATGTTCGTTTTACAAATTTTCTATTGAAGATGTAATTTGAAGAACAGCAAACGTATCAGGAGTTACAGTACTGATTCCATGTTTGCAGGAATATGTGTTAAGTTCTCTGCTCATTACTGGTAATAGAGCTTAAGCAAAGTATACAGTCGTATGAAACAAGGCACATAATGGTACATTTTATGACTATAAAATACAGTTATACTAACTGGGCACATTTAAACAAGACATTTAATCTTGGTCTTACCAGAAATACATTCTACCTAAACTGGCATTTTTTATGAAAGAACTAAGAATAATATCTTGAAAGAATAACCTCTATTTCTATAAAGTGCTTTTTAAATTTTTTCTTTTAAAATATTGAATATATTGAAATTAAAAAGAAATTATTTAAATGACTAATTATAAACAAGAGAAATAATATAAACACTGTAAAAGTTTTCAGAAAATTTTATTTAAATGATGACTTGCTTTCCTTATACAGTTGTTTAAACTCTATTAATCTATCATAAACACACCATGCAATGGGATACTGTCACAAAGAGAAATACATCACAGTCTCAGTAAAACATAAGGTTACTTTTTGTGACAAAACCTTCTTTAAAAAAAAACACCTCATACTTCTATTGATCAAAGTGTGAGTTTGTTCTTTTTTCACTATCTTCTGCCAATAGGAGTTTCTGTTATAGTTTATTGGTCACAGTCTCTAGTATGATTTCACCTGTTCAAGGTGTTAATTAGAGGATATTTCTTTCTATGAGCTAACCACTTGTTTGCTTTCAAGTTAAATTTGAATTTGCTTCCAGAATAGCATCATAGCTTTACACACTATTGGACATTTGAATAATTTCAGTCATTGTCAAATCAACCTAGTTCATAATGATCATGTAAACCACATTATAAATAGTATATATTATAGCTATATTATTGGTAAAATAACATTTGATTTTATATAACGATATAATTTATACATATAAATGGAGAGAAATAATTGCCTTACTGCAAGATAAGTAAAATTCCATCTGGGTCATATAGTTGGCATTAATTAAATATACCTTTTTCATACATTACTGTATTGTTTTCCTTCATATTTAATTTATAAAATAAAAGCATCTGCATCCCTTAGTTACCAAGAACATAAGGTATACTTGCTATCTATAAGCAATTGGGATTAAGCAAAATGTATTAAAACTAATTGACAACAAAAATCTGTACATGGTGGGCAAATTGAGTGGTTCAAGAAAGCTGTTACACTGCCATTAAAAAAGATAGATTGATATTATTAAAGTAAATAAGAGAATGAGGAACACAGGTTTCTTTTTTCTATTTCTTGTTTATTATTTTATTGATTATTATTTTTACCATTTATTTTCTATATCCGGTCACTTCAAAATCAGGTTGGAGCTTTGTATATGGGTTCATCCTATAGGAAAAGAAGCTGGCAAAATACATGAAAAAGAAGGGACAAACACATGGTGGGGGTCTGGATCTTAAAAATCTCTCAATAGATGATAGATAGATACACATATGTGTATATGTTAGTGACTAACACATATTTTAGTTACTAAATAGTTATGCTGAAGTAATTAGAATTTGCCAATATTTCAATGTATTATTAAACAAAATAGGTCACTCAAGTTTAGAAATTTTAATGTTCATCTGAAGACAGTATAGATTTATATCATTTTAGAACAGCATAGTGATGAGATCTGGTGAAGGTAAAGAAAAATTATTTCCTTCATTTTGGCGTGGCAGAGGAAAGTGAAACTAATCTAGTGAAGATAGAAAAAATGATCACAGTAGAAGAATACATCGATGACTACAGTGTTAAGAAGGAAGCAATAACTTCAAGAGTATGAACATGGCTGATCATTCCTTCAAATGGTGTTGTAGTCCATCTAAATAAAGGTGCCATAGCCACAACTTTCTGTTTTTGTGGTGAGATAGTCAATTATGCATGATTTACTGCTACCTCCTTAGCTCAAACTCTGCCCAGAATCTGATCCACGCCAAAGGCTGCTTCAGATTTAGTGGTCTTTCAGACTTCAATACAGGCTTTATGGACATTATTATTGTGACATTATGATTTGGGGCCCACTGCTAGTTTTAAGTTATCTCAAGCCAATACTTGCTCTTAAAACTTCTACATCCAATAGAGCCTAAAACTTGCTAGTTATTTCTTTTAGGATATGATGAACTGTGATTATAATGAGTGGTTTAGAAAGGGGAAATTTACATTTAATACAATTTTACTCTTAACATCTTTTCTTATGTATTCTTTAACTGACTCAAATATTAATTAATTAAACACGTTTCATTTTGTAGATAAGCACACTAAATCTCAAAAAGTTTGAATAACTTGGCCAAGATAATATGAGGTGATGAAAGCAAACACAAACCTAGGGTTTTTTAAAGAATTCAAAATTGAAAACATTAAGCCAAACAAATTCTGATTTTATGTGTGTGTACAGAATGATTTGGTTCACATAGTAAGTATTTAGAGAATTAAGCTGTTAAAATGTCAGAAGACTACTGACAGATTCTTAGCATTAAGCTTGAACTGCTGTTTATATGACAAATACAATCTTAATCTGAATTTGAATATCAAAACCTCAAATAGATAAAAATTTAAGAATTCCTTCATGTTTAATAGATTCTCACTTCATAATCAATGAAATGACATAAAATAATTTCTGGTTCAAATTTTATTTGAGGTTATTTATGCATTCCATTGTCTTATTCTCCCAAGGTTTTAGAACATAATCAGAACTCATTAAAATATTACTAAATTTCATAGACGTAATTTTTATTACTAAGAACTTTACAATGGCAAATCATTTACAGTCTGCAGAAATTTACGTCAGCATTCTTCCTCACAATTTTCAAAGAAAAGGAGTTTACATCACTTATTGATCATTCAAATGTCAATAGAATTAGTGCTTTTTCTACCAAATCTTTATACCTTTAGATTTACTGCTTATCAAATTAAACAAAGAGCTTTAGTAGAAGCTCAAATGAACTCTAAAACATTTAATCTACTGATTTCAAAAAGTATTTGGAAAGCTGAAAGAGAATACATTAATTGCCAGTTGCTAATATTTTGGTAAAGAAATTATACATGATTTCTTTCCTTCTTATTGTTTAAATTTTCTTAATTCCCTATAATAAGCATTTGCTATTTTTAGTAAGAAAAAAAACAATTACATTTTAAAAGATTGAAGTTTATTATTATTTGAGAGATAGCAAACAATTGTATTTTATAATTAAATGAAAAAATGGATGTAAGTCTAAGATGGATTGGAATTGGAAGATGAAAGATTTTAACATATGGGTTTAGAAAAAAATGAATGTTATGTTTAGGCAAAAAAATGAAAGTGAACATCCTGTAACAAAAACTGATATATTAAAATGAAGACTTATTATTTTGTATTTATATTTGATAGGCAATCAAAATCCACTAAAGCTTGTCATTTTACTGTTTCTAATAAATCCCATTTTAATTATTGTTTCTGTGTATATTCTGTACTCTGATCCTCCTGTTTGAAATGTATGTCTTCTTTATTCCTACCCAAAGACTTCTCATTTTTTTCATTCTATGCCCGTGTTCTCCTTCTTCCAAGACAAATTTTTTTTCTTTAAATATGACCTCTACTGATTTTACTCCTTTCCAAAAAAAAAAAAAAAATCACCTCAGCTTCCAGGTTCAAAGTCTGCACTCAAATTTCACTTTCAAAATTATATTTCTGTTTGCTTAGGAATCTGATAATTTCTAATAGTGGTTTGTAAAGCAAAAACGAACAATACAAAAAGCATGTTGACAAATGTTAGTAAAATGAGCAAACTCTGAAATTGTGTGTAGGAGGACAAATCAATATAGTGAATAGCATAGCCAAGTGGCAAAAAGAAACTGACAGTCTAAAACAAATGGTTTATATATTCAAAACCTCACAGAATTTGCTAATTTATAAATAAAGGATAATTTTAATGTTCATATATTCATTCACAGCGGTTCACAGTTTCTGGGAGGACCAACATATGTTCGGATTATGGGCAAATATAAAGAAACATTACAGGGTGAACATTAATGTAATAGGAGTTATACAAGGGGGCTATGGTGCCTCTCCCAATTTAGGGAAATAGGTGATGCCTTCCTTGAAGAGAATGAACCAAATATTGTTAGAGAATATTTAGGTACTGGTATCAGGCTGAAAATACAGCCAGGTGCCTTAGCATGGAGGTGGTTCATATCTGGTCTAATGCTCTGTTTTTTTTAAAGTTGATAATGATCTTCAGGATATTTTTAAACAAAGAAATTGAATGCTAGTTTTTAAAGAGCTCTCTAACAGCACTATAAAGATTGGATTGGGTTTGGAAGTACATTAGATTCCTACGGGCTTATTAAATGGTTCTGGCCATAATCCATGGTAGATGTGAAAAGGTTCTTAACAAAAGAATTGGGGGATGAGGGGGTGATAGAAAATAGGAAGCAGTTTTGAGAGGTATTTAGAAGATTGATCCCAAAACTTAATGACTTGTTAAGATATCAGAAAAGAGGGTATAAGAGGAGTCTAGGCCTTTTTTACATCAAGAAACACAAATAAAATAATAATATTTCACAATATTTTGGGATACACCGATAAGCTTACTTTTGACTAGAGAAAATCCCCTGACAAGAGGGCAGAGATGAACAGTATTCATCTATACCTGTGACCAAAATGGTACACACCATAATGGGAACCTCTGCTCTAGATTAATTCTGGCGTTCTGCTTATATAAATGAATGAATTAAAGATAGTACCTTTAAGTACAGGTTTTGAGAACAGTAACAACAAATGAGTGAAATTTTGGACAAATTAAGTAAATCAAAGTGTAGATAATCAGCATGTAATTAGACATTTTTGTCTGCATTTCAGGAGACAGCAGCAGGCGGAGACAGATTTGAGGATTATCAACCTTTAGGCACTGGCAAAAAGCCTTGGATATTCTTAAGACAGCAAAGAAAACAAATACATTGAGTGAGAGCAGGTCAGTGAATGAACTCAGGAAATGCTAAAGTTTAAGGAGACCGACTGAAATAAAGATCTAAGAAAGAACACTGGCAATAAACATACAGGGATTTTACAGGGAAGACCAATAGTTTTATTACAGAAGGAAGATGAAACATGGGTGGTCAACGGTATTAAACGTTTCAGAGAAATCAGGTAGTAAAAAGTAACAACAGTAACAATAACAATAATGGGAAATTGAAATGTCTTTGGTAACACTGAGAACAATGCAAGTTCAATGGTAGGCAAGGCGCTAAAGAATAAATAAATACAAGTATGAGACTGGAGGTTAATAAAGACTGTAGGCTACACTTTTGAGAACTTGTGCTATTTGGAGAAGAGAAATTCTTAAGTAGCTACACAAGATAGCTTATGATAGGGTGGCAATACTATGTTGATTTCTTTCTTTTATTTTATTTAAAATGGAGAGGTGTGGGCAGGGCAGAAAAAGCAATGAGAGAGGGAAACAGTGTCAATGAAGATGAAGAGACAACTGATGGAACAAGAGCCCAACAGACAGGAAAGTATGGGTTCAGAGCAGAAACTGCAGAAGTCACACTCCTCCTGG
The DNA here is from genome assembly GCF_027409185.1 of Cynocephalus volans. NCBI lineage: Eukaryota > Metazoa > Chordata > Mammalia > Dermoptera > Cynocephalidae > Cynocephalus > Cynocephalus volans. The sequence goes on along the minus strand of NC_084466.1, from coordinate 42,547,114 downwards.
ACAACAAAAACACCTTTACTCAGATGGGATGTAAAGGGGGAGGCGGTATTACAATGCAGATGATTTTCTAGGTTGAAAGGGTAAATAATGGTGGGGTTTGTATGTCATTAAATCTATTTATTTATGAATTAGGAGGCAAGACTGTTAAGTGAGAATTGGTCTGTGAAGTAAGGGCTTTGAGAATCAAGAAAGATTATGATTAAAGAACCTAGAAAGATTGCTGAACCGAAGAGAGAAGCCTTGTGAGTTCAGAACTCGTGGCCATGTGATTTTTGTCTCGTATCCAGAAGTATGATTGGAAAAAGAAGAAAGTTGATTTAAAGAATATTCAGGTCTAGGGACTTGAAGAGGCAGAAAACTAAGGAGTAAAGTGGTTATTATTTGGGCCACAGAGTAATGTGAATAATAAGTAAAAAGAAATTACTGTCAGAAAGAGATAATTTGGAATGAATATAAGGGAAAGTATGTTGTGAATATTATAAATTCCTGGGTAAATACCCAGAAGTGCTATCAAAAGATAAATTAATGTGAAAGTATAATATGTAATATGTTAATATCTATATTAGTTTATACTAATGCTACTGTAAGTAAAGGAACTAACGTATATAACCATCCGTTTTATTCACATAAAATTCCAAACTCATTTAATATATAATTTAAAATAAAAAATAATTACCCATGAATCACATTTAGCATTGAATTTCATATTATCAAGGAGTACATATTCATTTCCAGAAAAGGTGTACAAAATAAGTAGAAACAATTCATAAGTCCTCTCAGAAACTGCAAAAGCACAAAGAGCTGCATTGCTAAATTAGACTCACTCAGAGACTGAACTTTACAAAAAATTCCAGGCATAGAAGTAATCATGATATACAAGCAAAGCAGGGAGAAGTTCAGAATTGCCACTACAGCTCCTGTGGCCTTTTTGCTACGCAAGAGTGTATTCTGGTCCAGAGTATTGTATGAGGTTTCTAAACAATGTTTGCAGCCACATTGTTTACCAGAAAAATGGAATTGTTACAGTCATGATACATCTCAATTTTATACTCTGTTATTTACATAGCATATTAGACCTTTACCTGGGAGACATACTCTCAAATCCCATACATACTAGATGTGTTTATGTTAAGTAATTTTAAAAGGTGCGTCATACTAAAAGCATTCTATAGATTAGGGCTGTTCCACCAGCAAATGCCAGTAATATGTTTGCGAAAGATTTGTCATTAGACTGTTTATGAGAATATTTGACTACACTATCTTTCTTGTTTCCTGTGACATTCTTCCAGTGAAGTGAAAGATCATCTGTAGGCCTACTGCTATATTCTTCCAGAAATATACTTTCATATTTGACATTTTGCGATCTTTCAACATTTATTTTAAATTTCTAGCTTGTTATAGGGGGAATTACAAAATATAAAGACATCACTATTTTAGCTGGGCCTCTTAGCCAAACAATAATATCAAGTAGCTTCCAGCCACTTTCTGCATACCTGCAAATATAACACCAATACAGTTAGCCTTCTGAGATAAATATAGTCTTGTATGATTTCAAGAACTGTCTTACTGATTGCTGGGTTACTTTTTCTTCTGAGATCTTCCTGAAAATGGCTATACTTGAGAAGGAAACTTTGTTTTCTATTTTACAACTTACATTTTTTGCATGTGTTTGCTGTGTAATCTTATTCCCCCTGTAAATAACAGAATTAGATGCTAGAGATATGTAAATGGATATACCCTAGTGATGAAATATAACAATTGGCCAACATAACAATGTATTTAAGGAATAAGCACAATTTTCTGACTTCTCAACCTGAAATGTGAAAAACCTATTCAAGGCATTCTATAATGTTACAAATCTACAGAAATACTCATTTATAAGAAAGTGCACTTGTACAAAATGTAAACAGGAAAGAAAAAAAAAAAACACTTTCAGCCTTACAGGATACTACAGTAGCAATCAAATGACCTTATAGGACAGACCTTTAAATAGATCACTAAGAGATAACACTGTTAATTGGCTTTGCTTTTTAAAATTTTTTTTGAGAAAATCCTACTAAAATCTATAAGCCAGCCAATAAAATGTCATGATTAACTGCATCAAATGCTGCCAAAAGGTCCAACAAAATCGTGAAAGACAACATCCCTTGTTGCAATCAAAAGGTCATTATTTTCTTTCAATACAGCAGTCTCAGCACTATGATGAGGCTGAAATCCTGATTAAAATTGCTCAAATGAGTCAAATTGCATCATGTGTTAATGTAATTGATTACAACCTCCAACACTTTAAGCAGAGCCTAAATTAAAAAATGAATGATGGTGCTGCACTTTATCCACCAGTAATGAAGCTTTCTTCAGCAGTCCTGGCTCAGTATAAATTCATGGTCATTTGAAGAGCTGACCCAGAGCCAAGAAAGAAAAAAAAATGTATATACAGTTTTGATGCCCATGAATGACATTATGAGAATCAATATCCAGGTACAAAATAGAGAACTGAGTCCTCCTGAAAATCCATCCTCCCTCTCTGACAACCAGAGTTTACTAATCCTGAACAAGAACTGCTAAAAAACAGAAGTGAAGACTATAAATTAAAGACATTTCTTCATAATCTACTTTGGTCTCTGTGAATAATTACCAGCCTAAACTGTATTTTTATATTCACTTATTGTGTTCTTCTCAGTGCTTTGCTATTGAAGAATATATAAAGGGCATGCTATTAGATCTTAATGTTTCTTACTTCCTTTGGTGCCTCTCATAGATTAAGAGGGACGGAGACTGTGTCATTGGCCTCCAGCATATTGTTTCTACAGGTGCATCTCAAGAGCATTCCAAGATAGATGAGAGCTAGGAGGCAGAGACAAAATTAGGAAAAATGCTTCAAGAATTGCAGAAATTTTAGCTAACAAGCTTGGCTCATTATTTATGCATGTACTCCAAAGAGGAAAAATAGTTTAAAAATTAAAAGTGTTGCTATGTGATAACAATAGATGGCATTTCTGGAATAATTACCTTTTGTCCAGGAAGGATAATAAGCAAGTTAGAGCTACATATGAACAAAATTAATGTTTGTATTAGATCCATAAAAGTATTGCCTAATCTGCAAAATATTTTTTTTATTTTGCAAACCAGGACACAGAGAAGGAATTTCACCAATTTACTTTGATTTAAGTACAAAAGTTTGAAACTGAATTCAGATATTTTGGTTCAACAGCCTGCACCATTGTTTTTATAGCATCACTGGGTCAACTTTTCCCATTTTTTTTAACACTTATTTGGTTAGTGACACTGGAGAATACAGTTCTCATGCTATATTCTACTACCTTTTACAACACTTGCATGTCCTTTAGTACGCTACAAACACTCACCCATAGGTACATAGATAAATACATAAAATGGCATCAGAATCCTAAAGGATAAATTCCTAACTACCATTATATATGTACACCTGTATTATGTACATACATACCAAATGGGTTAACTTGGATAAATATTCAAATTTTTCATAGGAAAAAATTGCAGGAAAGAGTATATTTTGTCTTTGGACCAAATTGTCTATCATGAAGTATTTGGGATAAAAGTGTTTCTCAATAGCATTGAGTTGCAGTGAAAAAAAAAGGGGGGTTTCTGCAGTCATTCTCTCACTGAAATAAACTATCTTAGCAGAATGACATTATGATAGTCAAAATATTGTTGTACTCTATACATTTTCTCTATCAGGCACACATATTGATTTTTTAATTCTAAATATGTATAGAATGACAGGAAACAAACTATATTTTGAACTGAAGTAACAACACAAGGATAATTTCACATAAAATCATTATTAAGTTTTATCAAGTACATCAGCTGTCTCATCAACTGATTTTTGAAGTGGCAGAATGACCTAGCAAATCACATCTAATGACAAAGAAAGTGCATGTAATTAAAATCCAACCCAGGGCAAAAGCTAATAACTGACAAATGAAGAGAAAGCATTAAAGTTATGTTAAAAGGTGAATTAATAACCTTGAGTGAAATAATAACATTCTAATGATTAAATTTCACCAACAGCTTTCCAAATTCAGAAGTCAATCACTTGTCCTTTGAAATCAAGAGTCCAACTATCCCAAGATAGATTAAGAAAGGCTAGCTTACATATTTTCCAAGCAATTGCAAATTCTTCCATCAGTAGCTATTTTATTTTTAATTTCTTTCCCACACTGATTAAAGATTCCATTCTTTTAGGTTTTTGTTCATATTTCATGGCTCTGATTTGTCATTTGGTCACCTCATAGGTCATAGTACTATGCTTTATTTAAAAGACTACTGAACTTGGCAGAGTATTTAGTGGATATTGGATCAGTACTGTGGTTATATTTCCATTTTACCACTTCCTAGAGAAGTAGTGTTGAAACAAACCTTTTTTGAATATCTGCATTCTCCATTGTACAGGGAATTTAAAAATAACTACTTCTGCAGATTCCTTATAAGGAACATACATGTTAATACGGATGAATTCTTCAGTTGTACAGATGTAAAAGATTATTTTCAATTGTAACTGACAGTTTAATAATACCCAAGGGCATAATTAGGAGAATGAAAGATAGCAGCATATACCACAGATTTTGAGAAGTATAAAATAATATAGTCTATGACATTCAATTTAACTTTTTATTTCACTAAAATGAAAAACTCATAGCCACAGAGATAAATGTATCTAAGATTTCACAAACATCAGATTTAAAGATTTTGGGAAAATTTCTTAAATCATGATTTTTTTTTTCAAAAGTAAAGGTTGGTAGACTGGTATAAAGTTACAAAATTATAATTAGATAGGAAGAATAAGTTCTGGTGCCCTAGGGTGACAATAGCTAATAATTTTTTATTATATTTTTCAAGATAGACAGAAAATAAAATCTTGAATGTTATAACCACAAAGAAATGATGAATGTTTAAGTGATAGATATGCTAACTATTCTGATTAGATCATTATACAATATGTGCATGTATTGAAACAACATCAAGTACCCCATAAACATGTACAATGAAAAAAATTTTTTAAAAATTAAAAAAAAAATCATTCAGGATTTGCTAACCAGATAAATTGTGAATATGTGCTGAGAGGAAAGTGATAGATATGTTATCAAATGGTCACAATATTATTTCAGAAAATTATGCTAAATATAAAATACCAAATAAAGAGACTAGAGTAGTTTTCCAATTCTGCCTTTGAATTTGTGACTATGGAGAAGGCACAAATTTATTTCACTCCATTTTCTTCATCTGTAAAATCAACAGGTCATTGTAATCTACAGTGTCCTTCAATTCAGTGACTCAGTTTCAGATGATTCCCGATTGTCTGTGGTGTACAAGGCTTAAGAACTTGGCCTTATGTTAAAGAACAAATAGTTTAATGTTAGACCAACCAGGCACTCTCTTGACTTTTGAATGATTACTTGGTTAAACTTCCTGTTCTCGAAAATGAAGTCACAAATAGTGCCTATTTCATAGAGTTGCTCTGAGGATTAACTGTTATAATTAATAAAAATCACTTTGCACATACAAAACACTCAATCAGTATTAACTGGTATATTATTTATTACAATAATTGTTATCATTGGCAAACATGCAAATGAAAACTTTCACTACCTCATAATAATCAACTCTTGCATTCTCTTTAATTGCTCTCCCCAGAAAAGCTATGCTAAAATTATGTTGAACCATCTTTTTTTGTTTGTCTATTACCTTTACAATTTTTTTTTTTTTTTTATCTCTCCTTTACTTATCCTGGAAAATGTTCAGCCTCTGACAAGGTTATGCTGAAACATACATTCCTTTCTGATGCATTTTCTGATCCTTCTTCAAGCTAAGTTAACTATCCATCTCTCTTCCAACAGCTTTTTGTATACACTACCATAATGACAATTATCAAATTATATTACCATTAATTTTACATATGCTTCTCTCCTACAAGATTGACTCTTCAGAAGGCCAAATCGGGTCCTCATTTATCTTGTTAGTTTGGGAGCCCAAAAGAATTACTGGAAAAACAATAGTTCTCAATAAATATTTTCTAACTATTTGCTAAATTTATGAAATACTAACATATCATGGCATTACATTCTCCCAGTTCACTTTAGCAAAACCTATCCAATCAACCTATATCCATTTATTAATACCTTAATAACCCAGAAGATTGCTTCCATTTTCCAGATTATAATTGATATAAATATGTGAAGCCAAATTGCTATATATTTTACTTAGAACATATTTATTATTTTGAAGTTTTTGTTGTAGAAACAATAAACTGTGATACCTTTGCTCTTCCTGTTTCTACTCCCAAGAATATTTTTCTCCTAATATCCACAAGATCCACTCTCACACCTTCTGCAGGTCTGTGCAGGAATGTTACAATTTCACAGCTGACTACCCTGACTACCACTTTCTGCACCCATTTTCCAATTTTTATGTTCTCTCCCCACCCCCACATCCCTCATTACCTTCTAAATGTTATATATCTTATTCATTTTGTTTCTTATTTGTATTTCTCCAATAGAATGTAATCTTCTGAGGTCAAGGGGTTTTATATATTTTTTCTATAGCTACATTCCTTATTCCAAAAGATGGTCTGCCACATGTAGGAATACAAAAATATTTGTTAAATACATGAATAAATGAATACATATTAAAGACAGAGTAAGGGGGAAAAAAGAGAATGGAATTTTAGAAAAACACACGCAGTCAAATAGTTCAACATTACTGTACCATAGGCTCATTGAGGGACTGTGATGATAGGGAAGCTATAAGAATTGATTATTATAAAGTTTTCAGAGGTCTTATTTTCATGTCAGTTAATAATCACAATCACAAAATTAATAATAGCAGCCAACGTACATAACAGTAATTATTACTAGTGTATTATGAAGTACAACAAATGAAAAATAACTCCTTTATAAGGTTTCAGTGTGTACATTGTGCACCTTCTAAAATACTTATGTGTTGAAAATGTGCAAATATCTGTTAATTATTATGTATGCATCAGTCACTTTCTGTGTTCCTTGAAATCTCATGTTATAAGCATATCTGTCTTCTCTGTATGATAGTTTCCATAAGGATCATAAACATGCATCTGCCAGTACCAGCAAAGATTCATTCAGAGCAGGTTCTCAATATATGAATAATAACCATAACAATAATAATAATGATAACAAACTAGTAATGGTAAGAATCATTTATTGATCATATAATGTGCCAGTACAATTAGTAGCAACATTTATCTGATTGAAGAATTAGGAGTCATTTCTTCTCAAAGTGAGAGACTGTGATTTTTGGAATCCATAAGTAGAATTTCAATGGTGTACTATGGTTAACCGCCATCCATTGGATCTGAAAGGCAGCAGAAATCATGTCTAAATGAAAATACTAAACAATTTCCAAATACGGATCTAAGGCTCTGAACTTATGATCCTCTGATTTTTTTTTTTTTATTAATCCTTGATTTGGATGGTCCTGCATGTGTCATTTGTGCAACTCAAAATTTCTTACTAAATAATTTCTTTTAAAACTTGAATACGAAAACTGCATTGGAAATTAGGTGAAAATTTTTCTAAGATACTTGTGAGTTATTCTATAAATAATATGGTTAGGTCAGTTCAAAATAGAAAAAAATTCAAAAATTAAGAAGCTTAAAGAAAAAGTAAATAACCTAACAAGCAGCACTCACAATAAATAAGTCATTACATTTAATAAATTAATATTAAATTTAAAAAAATAAACATCAAATACAATAAACACCACTTTGTGCTGGTTTGTGTGTCAATGTTCTTTTCATAAAATATTTTGCCAAATACATTTTGTATATATTGTATTATTTAACATGAAGAAAACTGAAAGAGGTAATATAAAGTTGGCTGTATTTATTTAAACTAGATACCAAATATATCTAGATCCTAACACAGCAGACATTTTAATGGAGAAAGAAATGGGAATAGATTAAAGAATATATCAGTTGGATTCAAAGAGTAGAGAAAGCTATAAAGAAGAAGAAGGATTCAAATAAAAAGCAATGAGAACTGCATGAATGAAAAGGTTATTGGATTTATTATTATTATTTTTGCTTAACATAAGACTATTATCATTAGAGCAATTTTGCAGTTGAGCTTGTATCTATTTGTTTAATGCTTTTAGAAAATTTCTGATGTTATAATTAATATAGGAGGATTATTTCTATTTCTTGCTTGGAATCTGAAGTCTGATGAAATCTGTTTTATTCTGTTTATCGGAGTGATTGATATAAGTCTGTTGTTGATATTTTGGAATTATTATAAATGAAACTTAAAATCAACCAAATTCATCTATCAATATATTGAGTAGGGGGATAGAATTATATATTTTTCTGTTATGCATGCAGAGCGGAAGGACTTCCTAAGAGGGGACTGTTTGTTTCGTTCTTCACATTACTGAGTGTCAGCTATATGCAAGACACCAAACTCAGAGCTTAGTAGGGGACCTAACCCATGGGGATATACAATAGACATTTGTGAAATGATGACTGAAAAATTATCACAAGTAATTTTATATATTAAGTATTTTTCAAAGTTAACGATTTTTGAATGGCTTCCTAATAGTCTGTTATTTGATTCCATCATATTACACATCACTCCAATATTGTTGTCTGTTGTGTCCAGTTCTTGCAATTAGAAATAATGCTGCAGTGTGAGAAATGGGAGAGGGAGGTAGGATCAGGAAGAAGCAGAATACGGAGAGAGAACACTGATTATGTAGAGGAATTTATAACTTTTTTATTTATTATTATTATTATCTAGACTCGGAGATGGAAAGTGATGAAATATTTCTGGAAAACCAAGAAGAAAACGTTCTCAGGGGATTGGTTAATGTTTTAGAGGATTTAAACTAATTCTGGAGAGGAGGCCAGATAGAAAAAGATGATATGAGTGTAACACAAAAAGAGCTATAGTGGATACTGTTCAGCTATTCTCAGCCATCAACTGGCTTATATGAGTATTACCTCTCCAAATGTGCCTCCCACCACTTCTTCGAGAGCCCCCACCCTAAGCCATAAGTACCTTTTCACTTGATGCCCTCTCTGCTCGGAAGCTCTTTCCTCCTTCGTCTGGCAAACTCCTCCTTATTTTTCAAGACTCAGTTCAAGTGTCTCCTTTGCCATGAAGTTATCCCTGACACCCTGCAAAATTAGAGTTTTCATTGCTATAATTGCACTCCCAAAATTATTTGTTTTTGTGACTTCTCTTTTATGCTGTTCAAAACAGACATAGACTGTCATAGTTATCTTTTTATGGGCTTAATTCCTAGTAAGTTCTCAATAAACTCTCGTTAAGGAAATTTTTTTTAAAAAAGAAAGAAATAGTGCTGCAGTGATTACGTATGTAACTCCCTGCCCACTCCCCCTTGGGATACTTACCTAGGTGTTGTGTTATTTTATCAAAATATAGAGTAAATTTAAGCCCTCAAAACTTTCAGATAAACTGTGCCAAAGTTAATGTTTGTGTACATTATGTTTTAATAAAAAATTTAAAACTGTGACTTCACATTTTATTTTACTCTTCCCACGTTAATAGTAAGGTATACCTAGAGTGCATATTTGTTTAAGGAAAAGAAAAGTTTAGAGTGATCTTAATCAAAAACTACCTGCAAACTAGTTCAGATATATTAAGAATAAACAATTCAAGAAAATATCAGTAAATATCAATAATATATTTTACTATCTAGAAATTCTCCGACTGGCTTTAGTTTTATGGCTAACAAAGCTTGATACAGTTTGTTATGGTAAGTCTTTATTAATTTAAGATTCGCCAGATTCAGATTTTAAAAAAAAATCTCAAGCTCATGCTGTTTAGAATAAAATATTATTATTTTATATAATAGATAGGAACTGGCTTAAATAACATAAAAATACAGGATTTCATTGGAATGGGCTCTGAAGATTAAAAAACAAAACTAATTTTTCCTTCTTAATTTTTTTCAAGTGCAAATAGATTGTACTGAAAGAAAAAAAAGATGACCGAACTAAATGTATGTAGTTCTCAAGCAATTCTGCTTGAAATAATTGCTGAAAGTTAGATATGGCATTTAAACTTCATATTAACATAATTTAATTTATTTGGAAACAATTTAAAATGTCTATGCTACTTTATAGGACCACAGAGCAGGATGCTGTGTTTAACCACATTTATCCCCTTCTCAGGGAAATTTCAGAAAATCGAAGTTTGGGGGCATTTTGCCATTGTCAATCTCTATTGGCTCATAGTTCTTTTCACCATTCCCATTGTTTCTTTCATCAGGTTTTTATTTTAAACAATTTAATATTCCTATTGATGGGGTTATTTTTGTTTTTACTTTTATTTTTTTGTGACCGGTAAGGGGATCGCAACCCTTTGCTTGGTGTCGTCTGCACCGCGCTCAGCCAGTGAGCGCACCGGCCATCCCTATATAGGATCCGAACCACCACGGTGGGAGTGCCGCTGCACTCCCAGCACCGCACTCTCCCGAGTGTGCCACGGGGTAGGCCCTCATGGGGTTATTAATGCAGGAAACCTGTCTAGAACAGTTACATCACTTAGTAGTTCAGGGAATTTATGTCTAATTCAGCTTTAAAGTATTTCACTTATACATAATTATAGATAGTTTGTGCAGGCATTTATATCTTTCCAAAAACACACAAATGTAACTATAAGCTTCTAGAAGGTATTCAGGCCATAAAACATATTGTCAACCCAATCTGAAATACTTTTTATAGGACTAGAAGTGTAAATTATGTCAGATCCCTTAGCAAGAAGAAAAATGACATTATTCCAACTAGTTTTATACATGAAGAGAGAAAAATGCTCTTACTTTTTTTGAAAATTAGCATTTAAAAAAAATAGAATTATGCAATGAGTGCAAACACACACACACACACACACACACACACACACACACACACACACACACAAACCTGGGTCACTTAGAAAAGACTCCTTTATTGTAACCAGGTTTTAAAAAAGCATCACAAAAGCAGGAATGTGAAATAGTTTCTGAATTTCCTACCTAATATTATAAATCCACCTCAACAACAAAATTGGAAATTAAAAGAAACTAATTAAGTATGTATCTGTCACAACAACTCTGTAAGTTAGGTAACATCTCCCTTATTTTCCCAAGAGGCTGCAGGTTCCTCAGACAGATTAAGTAACTTGCTCAAGGTTACCTCACTAGTACGTGGCTGGCTATTGCATGCATCAAGCTCAGTCTTATGCTAAAGCCCCATGCTCTGTTCACTGTATCATGTTGTCTCCATACAGGTAAAGAAAAAAATATGATACAGAAATTTGGTTCATGAATTAATTAAATAAATAGGCTGTGTAACCTAGGAAAAAATAGATTGTGCTTTGTCACAAAATGTTCCCATATCTGTAGGATAATTTTTTATACTACATTTATATTTTTAAAGTTTATGTGAATTTCTGTTTGATATTTTTTCTTTAGTCTTAATTTTTCAAACCACTTATTTGTCTGTAGCTATTATATTTGTATTTATTTTCCCCCCTCAGCCTCTATTCCTCGTGTAAATTGCACATTTGCTGGAGGAATCATTCCTTAGAGAGGTTTATTTAACTAGGAATCAGTCATCTGTTTATTAAAGTCTGATACAGTTGACACATCCACATTGCTATTTCCTTAATCAGAATTGCATTTTACTATATATGCTAAACTTCACACTTAAATAAATTAAACAGTTAATATAAACCATTACAATTGATGTTCCACCTTACTTGATATGTTTGTGCTCCATCGCAAACAATTGAAATAAAACCATAAAAACAACATGGTTTTTATATATACCAACATATGGTATATATGGATGGCATTTGTCTTTTTATTTTGAAAGTGAATTCTCTATAACAAAATTATTTTGCTTTAATATGTATTGTGTAGTTGACAAAACATGAAAAAATTATTCAATAATGCATTTATGCACTAATTTTGCACCAAAAACTATTCTTTGATATATTTATGAAAATGTTCCAAATTGAGTACTAAAATGTATTGTTAATTCTATATACTTGGCAAAATATTAAATTGACAAGTATAAAAATTGTATTATAATGTTGCCATGTGAACAAGTCTTCGCTGTAGAAATGAATGCAGTTTTATGTGCTTATAATTGTAAATACACATTCTTACATCTAAGTGGGTGTAGTGTGTGTGTGTACATGTGTGTATTAGAGAAAGAGGGAGAAAACAACAAGACGTTTGCATAATACAATGAACAGTACAAGAGTGCCACCTGCTGGATTAAGTACATTTAGGGATTTTTTTTTTTTAAAAAAAATATGATATCCATGGCTTTCTAAAAGTATTTATGATAAATGTTGTTTCCTGTTAGTTTTTCCTATATTTTATTATTTACACTTGAACAATGTTTTTGATGTTAGTATTCCTTTAAAATTACTTGAAATTCATTTTGTGTGCACAAAGATTTTCTAGACAATATAGCAGATTTTAAGATTTATTCCAGATGTAGTATCTTGTGTATGAGTGATATGGACAAAACCAAAACAAAAGTACACAATGCAATAAAAACATATATTTAAAAGGAAATAATTTAATTCTTTCACTTTCTAGTTATAGTAATTGATAAATCAGCAATAAACACAAGTTTTCAATATCTTCTGCAAAATATAATGGCAAAACATATTTTTCTAATAGATTTTACTGTTCTGATATCTGAATTTATATATACTTTGGGTTTCCATTGAATGTAGTGAAATTAAATAAGAAAACTCAAAATTAAGCATACTAATATTATACAAGTAATTTACATTATCAAGAATGATCAGACATTATGTGAAGTGAGCTAGTATGTTTGGGATTCACACGTGGTGAATATACTTCCTTTCTTCATTAGTACCAGACTCCCCTGACACATTCAGGAAGCTAAATCAGGATATTCTTCCTCACCCAAGACTTTATATCACTTGCTTTAAACTTAAAATCTGATCAAACATTTTCAAAAGTGTATTAACTCACTTAGAAAAGTAATAAATTATAATTCTTAAGATTAGTTATACACTAAAAATTGTTGAACTTTTTCCATGAAAGAATTGTCAAGGATTTGGGAAGGGATATGGCTGGTCATGGTGTTAGGGACAATTTGCCCCATTTCTTTTTATTCTGCTCATTTTTCCTACTTTCCTTCTTTTCCCTGCATTTTTGTGGGGTGTATAGAAATTTCCCTGAGCCTATAGAGATGATAACTTACTTGAATCTTTCTATTGTGCACATGAATGAGACTAATCTTTTATACAAACATATTAAGCATGCATGAGAATCTTAATTATGTCAGAAGATATATACCATTTTTTGAAGTAGATAATATTTCATAACATAATGTAAATGTTCTAGGCTACTCTAACATGAATACTAATTTTATGTAACCTATTTTCTAAAGGTCTTTTAAAGAACTTCTAATTCACCATTTTTTGGAGAAGGATTGGGAGTTCAAGAATCATGATACTTCTCCATTATCTGTGTAAAATTGTGATAAGACATTATTTTAAACATGAGATAATATCCTTGTCCAGATTTCTTGTCCTTCAGACATTATTCATTCACTCTTGAATTCCCAAGTGATAACCTCTCAAGTATATTTAACTAATGGAAATATGGAGTGTATTGAAACAAAATGAAAGTGAATAATGAAACAATTCATTATAATAGAAGACAATTTTAAATGCTTATGACTCAGTGATCTTTATGTAATTCAAATAATCAGTATATTATGGAAGACAATTCTCCCACCCTATTAATATAGCAACAGGGTCATATTTTAAGGTTCCTGCACTAGTTTCTGTCACATAGTTCCCAATGACGTCAGTGTGTGTCCCAAATATAAAATAAGTACAATTTGAACATCAGGGATTTGTAGCTCTGTAAAGAATAGTGCTTTACTCTCTCTATATAAGACCTCAGAAATTCTTGAGCTTATTAACAAGCAACTTCAAATGCGTGGTAAGCTTTCTTTAGATGTACACATAACCACCATGGCAATTAATAGAATTTGAACGTACTGTTAAAAGGACAACAAATTCCACCCCCCCGGTTTGTGTGTGTGTGTGTGTGTGTGTGTGTGTGTGTGTGTGTGTGAGTGTGAGTGTGAGTGTGTGAATTTATATATTAATTTTTAGCTCCCACCAATAAGTGAGAACATGTGGTATTTCTCTTTCTGTGCCTGACTTGTTTCACTTAATATAATTCTCTCAAGGTCCATCCATGTTGTTGCAAATGGCAGTATTTCATTCGTTTTTATAGCTGAGTAGTATTCCATTGTGTAGATGTACCACATTTTCCGTATCCACTCATCCGATGATGGGCATTTGGGCTGGTTCCAACTCTTGGCTATTGTAAAGAGTGCTGCGATAAACATTGGGAAACAGGTATACCTTCGACTTGATGATTTCCATTCCTCTGAGAAGATATAACAACCACAATTATTTGAAGTTGATACGACAAGCAAACAGAAAGGACATTGTTGGGGGGGAGGGGGGGAGGGAGAAGGGAGGGAGGTTTTGGTGATGGGGAGCAATAATCAGCCACAATGTATATCGACAAAATAAAATTAAAAAAAAAAAAAAAAAAAAAAAAAAGAGGACAACAAATTCCTTTGAATCTCTTGCAAGGTTACTTTCTGCAAATTTCAATAAAGATTTATTTTGACTGAAATTTTTTTCATAACTTCATACACTAAAATAAATATACTATATAAGTAATTTGCTTAAATGAGATTTCTTTGAGTAAGATGAGATAAAACAGAATGTAAGTTAGTATACAAAACTAGCAGTCTTACAACAGTATTGATGGTGTATTGGGGGTTCCAGAGATAGAGACTAAGATTTGAATAGCTTGTAAATCAGAAACATTCAGACTCACCTAGGGAATTCTCTTAGTTAATCCACTAAGGATTTATGTGTGCAAAGGACTTAGAACGCTGTTCATAAGAATCTCTTTCCAATGAAAGTTAAAGTTGAGCACATAAACTTGGTACAAGTATCAAAGTCAACTATGGAAGGTGAGGGTTGCTTGTAATTTCAGCTTGAGACAAGTTATGCATTACTTGTACACTAGACCTTTCAGATTCCTGCCAGGACTTCAAGGACATGGCACTATCCTGAAAACATTTTTAAATAAATAAGAGACTGTTATCACTAAAGTCTCTATAAACAACTGAAAGCCCAGGATTGGGTAGTTTGGTACATTTGCTCCACAATTTTGGAAAAGCCTTATTTGACCCAGTTATGTGTGATGACTTTTTATTGGTTAAAATACATGACACCCTGTTTGCCTTTGGAATGGTCGAGGAAATACCCCTAGCAACCAGGCTTCAACGGCTCCATAAAACAATGCCTGTGGGAAGCAGAAGAGGAGGAAATAAAAGATACTGATAAACAATCCAAGTGACTAATCATCAGCACATGTGGGCTATACGATGGAGAATTTAAATTGATTACCGAGTTCAAAATGCTGTGGGTGGTGTTAAGCTAAAAAATGTAGCTTTAGTTATCTTTATTGTGAGTTTTCAATGACCTAGAAAACATCGAGAAGAATACAACCATGAGGCAATATGTAAAAGTTATATTATTCTTTAAAAGTGGTCAGTTCTCTAGAACATAATTCAATTTTTTTAAGTTACTAAAATAATACCAGGGCAAGACAGCTGATTAAACATCTCATCCTGCTGCTCTTATTGCCAAAAGAGAAAAGAAGAAAATTACCCCAATGAGGACTAAGGTCAGAGCTGCAAACACGATTGAAACCATCACTTTCAGTGGGAGTTCATAAATTTATACCTGGTCTCCTAGGAAATTGAGGTCAGAGTGCTGATCCTAAATTCCCAGGAAACTTGAAAACTACATACTCAGCAGATGATCAATTGATAGATACTATGGGAGTATTCCAGGAAAAAAAAAAAAAATCAAAAGAAGGGTATCTTCTTTAAAAAAAATTCTACATGACTTTGACATATGGAAATGAAATAAATCAAATTTGAGTCTGCATTTTTAATGCCTAAACTTGAAAGGAGAAGTACGGTGAATGACTTGTTTTTGTACATTTTTGATGGCTTGTATTCCTAATATTCTAACTATAGTAACAAAATAACTGCTTTAAAAGTTGGCCAGAATATTCAATACATATTTTAAAATTTCTTGGCCCCATTTAGCCTTACAAGTACATGAGTTAGTAAATTTCCCAGTTGGGAGATCCTTTCACGCCGCTATTGCCATACAAACAACAAACGCAGAAAGTAAAGGGAGAGCAAGAAAACAATAATGTAGAATATGAAGGGAAATGAATGGTTTTCACTACTCCGAAGAGAAGCTCCAACCCTCTGTTCTGGAATATTTATGGGCTCTTATTTCACATGAAAACTTCTCCGTCTCAGGGTGTGAAATTTTGATAAAAGTTCCCCTTAGTCCTGATCGCCAATCGTTTTAGCAGCACGACACATTTATGACATAAGAATATGACATGAAATGGGGTACTCTGGAGAGGATTTGCAGACATCTATAAGTATATGAAGCTTGATTTTTTTAATATTTATTATTTTTCTCTTTATTATAATTTTTTAAAATTAAAGCAAAGTATTAGTGAGAATATTAAATGTTGATCCAATTTTTTTTTTCAAAAATGTTGGTAAGAAATGAGCTTGCTTCCATAAGTATGACTTTATACCAGGTTCTGTGATTAAAGGGCTATACACATTTCTTGATCAAAACACTTTAATGAAGGTCTTTTAAAATATTTCAGTCACCAGACATTAGAAAGTTTTGTACATAAAATGATAAAATATTTAACCCTATACTGTCTGAGGAGAGCAAGAGCTAAGTTGGACTGCATTAATGGACAGTCCACATGTGATTTCAGTGCTTTAACTTCCATGGTTGGAAGTCAAATTTTTATGGCCCAAACCTCCAATAGGAGACTCTTTAGTATCCATCCACTCATTGACTGGAAAGAAAGAGAGAAAGAAAGAAAGAGAGAAAGAGAGAAAGAGGGAAGGAAGGAAGGAAGGAAGGATGGAAGGAAGGAAGGAAGGAAGGAGGGAGGGAGGGAGGGAGGGAGGGAGGGAGGAAGGAAGGAAGGAAAGAAGGAAGGAAGGAAGGAAGGAAGGAAGGAAGGAAGGAAGGAAGGAAGGAAGGAAGGAAGGAAGGAAGGAAGAAAGGAAGGAAAGAAAGAGGTCATATACATGCATGCTGAAATTTGAAGTTTGCTATAAACTGCGTGCTGTCAGTGTCTTGGAATATAGCTCCCAGATCCATACTGCTCTTTGGAGAAAGAGTAGGATGCTATACATTAATACCGTATCCTTTATTCTAAAGGCCACATTTTACTTGAATCTTTCCTCCAGTTTCTTACAGTATTGGTCAAACCTGTTGTCAATTAGGAGCATTACTTTCCACTTTGAGAGAGAGATGAGAAGAGTGTCAGAGAATTTCTGCAAGCACTGTGGTAAGGCTACTTCCCTGCTTTTTGCCACCATGGCTTTCATTGATCATTCTGGGACCAATGGGATAAGCAGTACATCATGTCAAGGGCTTCTATAAATGTCCCTTTAATGTTGCCTTATGAAAATCAGAACATAGAACCCATTTTCTCTAATTTAATCAGTGTATTGGTTAAGTAATTGAACAAATTCATTAACTCATAAATCAAGATGATACACATGCAATTTATATATTTTATTTGAACTTAAACAAAAAATCAATACATCGATGGTGATGTGTTGAATTAAAAATCTTTCTTGCATACTAATTTCATAATACATCTATTTTCAGTTTTCTACTTATTTAAAAAAAGTCATAGAAGTTAAAGATAACTGAAAAATCAATATAAATACAGAATTCTTCTATATATTTTACTCTCCTGCCACATGAATCTTTTAAAGCCCTTTGTCAAAACTGATTTGACAGCAATTTCTTTTTAATGATTTGTCTTAAGGGATTAGCTCCAAAGTATTTCATTTAGTGTATATAAAACAAATCTATTTTCCCCATACTCATGCATCAGCCTTTTGCATATTATTTAATTAAATCACATAAAAAAAAATACATGCTGAAACTGGCATAAACAGTCATGGGAATAATACAGCTCATTCTTGGTAAGCATAAAAAGAAGAAAAAAAGAAAAAAAAAGCCCAATTGTCATGGCTATTAGAAAGAACATAAAACATTGCTACATCTATCATGTCTATTACATGCAAGTATTTTATGAAATCTTTGACTATAATGCCTTCTCAGCAATTAAACAATGTGTGCGGTTAATTTCAAACCACATTCCTAAGTAAGACTCTTATTCCTACAGACAGAGGAACTAAAGTCTTTTCAAACAAATTTATTTTCAAAAATATTTTCTCCATTATCACGTCTTTATTCAACTAAGTCCCAGCTATAATGCCACACTTACGTACCAAAGGAGAGCTTGGATTTTTTTCCCCCAGCTGTAGCCACTGGAGTCATTCTCTACAGTAATTAGACTCATATCTTCATTTAGCATCTTCAAAATTGGTTAGTCTAACTTCAATCAGTCTTGTGTCCCTACTTTTCTGATGTTCCAGCTGGTCAGTAAGACACTTGAGGGTATTATAGTACCAGTATAACTTAAACAATATTTAGAAAATAAATCGATTCTCTAAAAACAAATGAAAAGTGCTGCTACTTTTTATGGTCTAGAAACAAATTCCCTTAGGAAATAGTAATATGTATATGCTTATGTATTGCAGAAGCAATGTATATGACAATCTAATTTTGAGGTATAAAGTCAGAAGTTCACATAGAAATCACCTCCATAGCTACTTAAACACACACATGCACACACTTTATTCCAGTATATCCGATTACATACGTCTGGTTGAGGGTTAGTAGTTGAACTTTGTACTTTGTACTTTTTAAAAGCTCCACAAGTAATTCGTAGATATGCTTGCCTACATTTGTTAGCCAGAGATTACAGGAGAAATTTAATTGTTTGGGGGAAGGGAGTAGAGTAACAAATGTAGATAAAAATAGTAAAAGCATTTTTAGATTCATAATCATTAAGAATTGCTTCTTTGTGGCACTATTTAGAATCAAAATATGTGAACAAAAATTTCAGTTGGGATAATTCTTCAATTAAGTGATTAATTAGGGTACTGTCTTCCCATTATGTGGAAAGATGGGGTGCCCCTTCAGACTGTGATAACTGAAACACGTTTCTTCTTGAGAAATTGTCTGGGACTTCCTTCCTATTTTCTAATTTATTTAGTTATTTACTTACTCACTCCTGTGCTTCCAGTACTTCAATGCTGAATTGAAAGAGGATTCTTAATGTTAGGAGACAGACTCTCACAGTTTTTTTCTTGTATTCCTGGAAATGGTCTTACATGTTCTGCTATTTCCTGCAGTTGGAAAATGTCCTCAAAGAAATTGTCGAACTGAAATTGTCGAACTAAAATTGTTTTTATTGGTGCTTCTTTAGCCTCTATTCTCCAAAATTTGTTCTTTCTCAAATCTCTCTAGTTCTTAGCATTTTACTTTTTCAAGTCCTGAATAGCTGTGAACATTTTAATTGTGATAAAAAGGGTGACTCCTATGTGCAGTAACTTAACTAATTAAGATAATTGGAATTCCTGTCTTATTCCATTTTCCTCCCTGTTTTCCTTCTTACATCTGTCAGGTGTAAGATGAATTTGAAAAACAGACTTATTCCTTCTCTAACATATTAAGGACAAATACTATTTACTGAATTTAAACATTTTGACTTTTTTTAAAAAACGACTCTTTTAGGAGAGTTTTTAGGCTTATCACATTCTTCCTTAATTGTTGATGTTTCCTTTCGAAATCCCCCTACTCTGTCTGTTGTTAATATTACAAACTGTGAAGCATTCTTACTGCTGCTTTCCTCTCGTTCTGAGCAAAATGATTCTTAGAATCATGGAGTTTCCAGCACAGAGAGTTTACACTTTGTGCTTAGCCACTGTTCACCACACTTACACTGATTTTTTTTTTTTTTTCCTTCCTTCCAATTCAGGAAGATAACTTCTGTACTATAAAAGCCCCATTTCTCTTAATTCATTGATGTGGTCAACTACAGCACTGGTTTTTAAACTACACTCAGCAGCTCTGAATACATAACCAAGATCAATGGCTATCTAATCAACAATCCAAATCCAAATTGAGAGCCTGAGAGGAATTGCTAGCAGGTCATAGGATTTCACAGAAGTTCATCCCATAATGGTTCCTTTTGTGATGCTGAGTGTTATCCTAAACAGAATAAAGAGGGAGATAATTTGAGGTAGCCAATATAATACCACTAAAAGCACCTGGAATTAAGGATCTAATGGCCTAAATAAATCACGTAGGCAAGATGTACTTTATTAAGTGAGCTCACCTTTGCCCATATACTTTACTGTTTTTACAATTTAAAATGAAAAACAAAACTCTTAAGTTCCCCCAAATGTAGCCCTATGCACTCTTATGCCAGAACCTATCTTCATGAAAAGTTGCCTACCAAATCTGTCCCAACATTTGCAACTTGAATTGTAAATACAAGGGATTCTGGTTCATTTATTTATTTATGTATGCATTAATTTATGCATGCATTAAATACATGCATTTCTTCTACAAATATTTACTACAATAAGACTATGTCTGAAGCACTGATAATGGTAAGCAGGCACTATAGTAAAAAATACTGATAACATAAACCCTCTTCTCCAAAAACTAACAGAATAGCAGAGATGCTGTTTAACAAAGGATCCCACAAATAATTAACTAGAATTATGGTAAGCACTGAAGGAAAAGCACAGAATGCTGATTCAGGACTAACCTAATGAGAGTTCCAAGTTTATTAAATTTTCCATCTATTGGAAATGTACCAGACTTTGACAGTAAGATTTAAAGTAAGTTTTGAATAAGTCTCCATTCTAGAGAGTGTTAAGTTTATAGTAAAAACATGGTAGAGTATAGGTGGCAAAGTAAATTATTCGGAAATCAATTCATTAAATTTTCGTGGCAGTCAGAACAAGTTTGTTGACAACTTCGGATGAATTCTTTGGAGAGCGATATGTGACACAATTCTAATTCATTACATAAACACTTGGAAGATCCAAATTAAAATATTTCAATAAATTAATCTAAAAAATTAACATTTAGCAAAACTTAGTGATTTATAATGTATTTGAACTAAGAGGTAACTTAGTCCAATCAACGTATTTTGCATTTAAATCTGTGACCAAAAGGACACACATAACAACATGTGTTAAAAAAAAAAAAATAGGAAATTTACACAATTCTGTTTAGAAAAGTTGCTCTCCCAAAATTCTAATTTGGCACCTTTATAAAACATACCAAAAATCTTTTGAATGTAACAAATTACAAATAAATATTCAAAATGAAAATGATAAAATAAGGTATAACCTTCAGCTAAAGCTAACATTCTGTCCAGATGTCAGGTTGGATATAATATTTTAAAGCCTAACTTAGAGACTGACATTAATTTCCTTCAATGACAAACTAAATTAGCTTTAAGAAGTATAAAACCACTAAAAATAGCCAAGTATCGTATTCTTTTCTTCTATTACATACAAATCATTCAAATCACTCCTTCTAGTGCTAAGTTGTATTCATTATTGATTTCGTGGGTGCCTATGTAAAATAAAATGTCTTTCACTCACCTCCTCACATGAAATGTGTGAGATTTCCTACTCAAATCAGCTGATTTTACAGGAGAAGGAACCATTCTAGTGGAACTAAATGATACAATATAATCAGGATGCATTTAGTCCTAGGACCCAGTATGTCACACTCCAGGACAATACTTCTGTTCAGACAAGAGTTTACAAATTGATAGTTATAGAAAATTTTTGAACCGTATTCTGCATATATAATACTAAAAATAAATCCATTGTATTTGACCATAAATCTGTTTAGTGTTTATGATTTGCTAAGATCTCTACTAATTCTGCTCTTTGTATATTAGGTTTGAAATATGATGCCTGCCAGAGACCAGCTCCACAGGATTCATTGGACCTGAATATGTGGTGTGGATAGGATGAGGAAAAAAGAAAAAGGCGGACCACAAGTGTCTAGTGAAAGTGTGAACAACGACCACTTGAATCTTGCTTTATTTATATGTTTTTACTTAATCTTTTACATATTGATTTATCTTTTTATCAAAACATTTCTTATTTTGTTTCTATTGAAAAAGAAAGGTCAAAACATTCCAAGGCACTCATGCTGTGACAAAAACATCTACTCATGCATCAATAGTTCACCCCAAAGCCTGTGGCTCGTGGCCAGGAAACTATACAATAGCAGCATGTTTGGCTTTGAAGATCATCAGACTTTTAGTTTGAACTGTAATTCTTAATCTTCTTAGCTTACAATTTATCCCCTTTTTAATCTTACTTATACTTACTACACTTAATTTTAATAACATTGATTAGTTACGGTTAACAATTTAATGTTGCTTATACTCTATATTGATCATTTTAATTTATAATCAAAATCACAATGTTTATATCTTTTATTTCCCTGCCAATAGACTCCAGGAACAGCACAGGGGACAAAGTGAAAAGTTAAATGATCCTACTCAAACTAACAAAAACACATTATATCATTCTTATTATTACTAGGGAAACAATGTGTTCTTGGTAAATCAAGTGAAACTGTGGGAATGGGGAAAAACAAAGAAATCTGTAACTGGTTATGATCAAATAGTTGTAAACACCACTGCACTCGGACCCACCGCCTCCCTAGGGGATGTGGATAGAAATCCAACATAATAACTTCATTCCACACGTACAAGAGCATGACCACAGCCACAGTGGGTCCATGAACACATCACTAACGGAAAAGATCAACAACAAAATTAAATCAAGCCAACCCATACCGGGAACATGCATCAAAAACACCTTTAGTACTGACAATGCCCTTTAAATAAACCAGTTAATTTTGATGTATTTTAACATGTCATTTGAGAAACTCCAGGGAATTTCCCAAAGCCATACTAAACCAAAAGGTTAGGCTGTTTAATTCTGGGAAGCCCTGTCAAGCAACCAAAGGTGAACAAACAAGAAATTCCATGGAGCCATGCCACACACATGGGACCCCCCTTGTAGCCTGAAGAACAAGTGGTATCACTCCTCAGGCTCCCATGCCATTCCTTATAGTAGGATGGCTCACGGCAGATGCCAACTTGAGTATGATATAGCCTAATTCCCATTAAAGCTAACTTTTTTTTTCCT
Source organism: Cynocephalus volans (assembly GCF_027409185.1). Taxonomy (NCBI): domain Eukaryota; kingdom Metazoa; phylum Chordata; class Mammalia; order Dermoptera; family Cynocephalidae; genus Cynocephalus; species Cynocephalus volans. The sequence goes on along the minus strand of NC_084466.1, from coordinate 42,523,839 downwards.
TATAAGCAAATGTTTTATAAATAGTTTGAAACTAGTGTGCTTTAAGTGATATTTCTGCCTACCTATCAAATTTGGGAAATAACCATTTTTTTGTGTGAATAAGTATATTGGATTTGCAATTAATTGTTGTTAAACATTTCTAGTATACCTATGTATTACAGAGTCAGAAAAGCTAAAAATTATATTTCCTATATTTTATTGTAGTTAAGCTGTGATTTTTGGTTCAGAGAATCAGGTATATTTATTTAAGATTTGGAATGTTTGGTGAAGTGAAAGTGGCATTAATGATGCTTTTACCATGTCTACTATTTTGTTTTTAGAGGCTTTTTCTACCCAGGGGCTTTATCAGAGGACCCAGTATCCAATAACAGTTTTTAGGAAATCAACAGATCGAGTATAATCATTTATACTGCTCATGTGAATCATGGTAGGCACTACATGGTTTTGGAGCCAGTAGCAGTTTTATGATTGTGAAGGCCTTCTGATTACTGTAGTTTAAACATGGTTCTGGAACTGTCATACAGTATGACTTTAAAGTCATTTCTAAAAGTCATTCACATACATCCACTGAACTAGACGGACAGCAAGAATGTCCTATTTGATTTGCAAACTCAAAATTCTGGATCTTATGAGATTAGTCCTGATTGGGCTCATGACAATGGAAATTCATAGCTAATCACACAATTTTCATGCTAGAATCAGATGACAGATCTCAGGTCTCTTAAAAAAAGAGAGGTCAGGTACCAGAGGATATAAAAAGACCCTTGTTAAGTACTGTAAGTCTTTCTGCTAGCTGTCCCTTAAGTTGACTTGCAGCCATTTGCCAGGGTCATTTGTAATACCCAGACTTCTCAGAAACCATTGTAAACATGTTGAAGGTTAATAATAGCTCTAGAGAAACAAAATGACACAATATGGTTCAGCCACAAAATGTGGATGTACTTGTATATGAGTCAGATGATAAATAGAATGTTGACTTGAATCTATTTCTCAGTCTATTTCTCTATTTTTTAAAGCAGAACTGGACAGTCGAAACTGAGTCTATTCAACAAATGAATAGAGTCAATTTGTCCATTCTTCTCGTAAGTATAATTGCAGAGAAGGTTCTTTTAGTCAGTGACATCCCCAGAAGTTCCAGTACCTGGTCTTTAGCTTCTTTGCTAGTGAGATGCAGAAGACAGTATAGCCATTTCACTGTTTGTAAATTGTAGTGGGCCTGGTATGATTCAAAATCTGCCAGAAGTGACAACTTTCTAATCATGATAGTTTTCTGATCTCGACAAAATCTTAATAATATCAACTTTATGATCAGGGCAGTTTTTGCTTGGTTTTGGAGCCAGTGGCTTCTAGATTGATAAAAAATAAAACATCTATTTGTATCATGATTATAAATATGGATTCAGAGAAATTTTTAGAAACTGAACTTAGAATCCATTTCTGCTAAACCAATAATCCTGTAAGCTATTGCAATTCATTGTAATAAAGCATTTTCTGCTTTAACTTGATAGAATACATGCTGCTCTATACAACAAAGTCTTGATCAATATATGTTCTTCCTCCCAAATAGTATAAATTTCTCTGAGTAAAGTTTTCTGGTTCTGTGTTTACCATCTGTATAAACAATTTTTATGGTTATTCTTAGGTGTGTAATATTTTAATGTCATATTAAATAATATCAATTTTCAAATATGTCTTTTACTTTTGGTTGCTAATATTTAGAAATATAATTATTTTTATAACTGCATTTTGAACCAACCTAAATTTACTTACAAATTAAAATTTTTCATCTGTAGAATCACTTTTGATTTTCAACATATGCAATCACGACCTCTATGACAACCAGTTTTTTTCTTTCCAACACTTCTTTCTTATTTCAATTTTTTCATCCAATTTTTTTTTACTTTACATCTTTCCTTTCTTTTCTTTCTTCTTTCTTTTCCCCAGATTTATTGAAATGTAATTGAAAATAAAAGTTGTATACAAATATGATACATAATGTGGTGTTTTGATAAATGTACACATTGTGAAATGATTACCAAAGCTAATTAACATATCCACTGTATCACACAGTTATCATTTCTTTCTAGTTATTTATGGTAGTTTTATTTTTTTCAATGTAATATCCATTCCGTTTTTCATAATTGCTGTACAAATTTGCATTCTCACCAACAAGGTAAAAGAGTTCACTTTTCTCCACATCCTCACCAATACTTGTTATCTTTTGTCTTTTTAATAATGTACATTCCAACAGGTGTGAGTGATACTACCCTGTGGTTTTAGTTTGCATTTTCTTGATAATTAGCAATGTTGAAAATTTTCTCATATACCTGCTCGCCATATATATTTCTTCTTTTGAGAGGTGTCTGTTCAGGTCCTATGCCCATTCATTAATCAGGTTGTTTTCTTTCTGTTGAGGTGTTAGAGTTTCTTATATATTTTGGACATTAACCTCTTATCAGCTGTATGTTTTGCAAATATTTTCTCATTCTGTAGTTTGTCTCTTCACTCTGCTGATTATTTCCTTGTCTGTGCAGAAGCTTTTCAATTTGATGTAATCCCGTTTGTCTACATTTGATTTGTTGTCTGCGCTTTTAGGGTCATATCCAAACAATTATTGTCCAGATCAATTTCAAGAAGGTTTTCTTTGTAGTTTTTCTTTTAGCAGTTTCAGGTCTCACATTTAAACCTTTAATAAGTTTTAAGTTGATTTTTGAATATGGTGTGATATAGGGGTCAAATTCTATTCTTCTACCTGTGGATATCCAGTTTTCTCAACACCATATTTTGAAGAGACTATCCTTTCCTCATCATGTGTTCTTGGCACCATTGTCAAAGATCAACTGAGAGCAAATGTGTGAATTTATTTCTGGGCTTTTTATTCTTTTTCATTGGCCAAGGTGTCTGTTTTTATGCCAGCACCATCCTTTCTAGTATTATGCAAAGTTCTGCAGTATATTTTAAATACTGTGATAACTCTAGCTTTGTTCTTCTTGCTCAAGATTTCTTTGGCTTCTCAGGTTCTTCTGTGTTTCTATACTAATTTTAGGATTTTTAAAATCTCTGAATAATTTTATTGGAATTTCAATAGAGTTTGTGTTGAATCTGCACATTGCTTTGAATAGTATAGACATATTAACAATATTAATTCTTCCAATCCATGAACATGGGATATCTTTCCACTTATTTTCATCTTCACTTTTTTTCATCAGGGTTTTTAGTTATCAGTATACACATTTTTAATGTCCGGTTACATTTATTCATAAGTATTTTTTTTTTCTGTAATTTTGAAAATGAGATTGTTTTCTTGATTTATTTTTTGAATAGTCTGTTGTTATAATATTAAAAAGCTACTGATTTTTGTATCCTGCACCTTTCTGAATTTGTTTATCAGTTTTAACAGTTTTGGGTGGCAATGTAAAGGGTGTTCTCTATATAAGATTGCTGTAGGTTTGAATGACCACTCCCCACCCGAATTCATTGGAGAGTAATCCCTCCTGTAACTGCGGAGGGTGGGAAGTCCTATTTTGATAATTAAAAGGTGGGGCCTTGAAGAGGTGATTAAGGTGACGGTTTAATGGTGGTCATGGGTGTGGTTCTGAGGGCTGTAAAAGAAAAGCACACAAGATGTTTTGTCTCTCTGCTCCTCCTTTCTGCCATGTGAGACTGTTGCCTTACTGCTAAGGAAGACCCTTACCAGATTCCCTGGACTTTGGACTAACCAGCCTCTGAAACTTACTTTTAACAGCAAATACCTTTTCTTATAAATTACACAGTTCCAGTATTTTGTTATAAGCAACAGGAACTGACTAATACATAAAATTATGTCATCTGCAAACAGGGACAATTTAACTTTTTTCTTTCCTGTTTGGATGCCTTTTATTTCTTGCTCTTGCCTAATTGCTCTGGCTAGAACTTTCAGTACTACATTGAATAGATGTGGAGAGTGGTCACCCTTGTCTCATTTCTGGTGTTACAGAAAATGCTATACATTTTTAACCACTGAGTAGGATGTCAGTTCTGGATTTGTCATATATGGCCTTTATGGTGTTAAGGCACATTCCCTCTATGCCTAATTCATTGGGAGTTGTTTTTAAATCATGAAAAGACATTGAATTTTGTCAAATGGTTTTTCTGCATCTACTGAGATGATCATACGGTGTTTGTGTTTGATTCTGTTAAGAAGATGTATGACATTTATTAATTTGTTAATGTTGTAATATCCTTACATCCTGTGGGTAAATCCTACTTGATAATTGTGTATGATTCTTTTAATGTGCTGTTTAATTTGGTTTTCTGATAGTTTCTTTGCCTGGCTGTGATATGATGGTAATGCTAACCTCATAAAATGAATTGGGAAGTATGACCTATTCTTCAGTTTTTGACATAACATGAGAAAGATTGGTATAAATTCTTCAAATGTTTGGTAGAGTTCACCAATGAAGCCATCAGGTTGTGGGCTTTTCTTTGTTGGGAGGTTTTGCATTATGATTCAATCTCCTTGCTCATTATCAGTCTGTTCAGAATTTTGTTTTTCTTCCTGATTTAGTCTTAGTACATACTATCTTTCTAGAAATTTATCCGTTTATTTTAGGTTTCCAATTTTTGGCATACAATTATTCATAGTAGTCTCATGATCCTTTGTAATTCTCTTGTATCAATTGTAATGTTTCCTCTATCATTTTTACTTTCATTTATGAGTCTTCTGTCTTTTTTCCTTAGTCTAGCTAAAGGTTTATTAATTTTGTTTGTCTTTTCAATAAACCAACTCTTAGTTTCACTGATCTTTTCAATTGTTTTTCTAATCTCTTCTCATCTTTATTATTTTTTTCCTTATTGCTGACTTTATTCTTTGTTTGTTTCTCTTTTTATATTTTCTTGAGGTGTAAAGTGGTTTATTTAAAATTTTTCTATTTTCTTTTTGTAATTTTTATTTTTATTGTAAATTTAAAAATTATATTTGATTAGCCATATTCACCACACTATGCAATAAATCTTAAAAAAAAAAATCTCACTGTCTGCGATTTTGTACCCTTTGAGCTTATCTCTCCATCCCCTCAATAAACTCTGCAACCACTCTTCTGCTCTCTTCTTCTGTTTTTATAATGTAACCACCTCTGTAACCATCCTTCTACTATCTTCTTTTCTTTTTATAATGTAGGCATTTATTGTTGGCTTAGAACTGCTTTTGCTGCATTTGGTATGCTGTATTTCAATTTTCCATTGTCTCAAGGTATTGGCAGCATATATATTTAGAATTATTATATCCTCTTTGTAAATTAACTCCTTTATCTTTATATAGTGACCTTCTTTGTCTCTCTTTTTTGAGTGAAAGTCTGTTGTTTTTCTGATATAAGTATAGCTGCTCCTGTTCTCTTTTGGTCACAATTTTCATTGAATATCAGCCTGTGTGTCTTTAATGCTAAAGCAAGTGTCTTGTAAGTAGCGTATAGTTGTATCTTTTTTGTTAAGCCACTCAGGAATTCTATAGCTTTTGACTGACTTAATCCATTTACATTTAAAGTAGTTATGGAGAGGTAAGGACTTACTACTGCCATTTTGTTAATTTTTTTTTTCTTACAGTCTGATACTTCCTTTTTTCCATTCTTTCTCTTGTTTTCCTTCTTTGTGGTTTGATGAATATTTTTAGTGTATGTTTTGATTTTTTTCTCTTTACTTTTGTTTATACACTAAAGGTTTTTCTTTGTGGTTACCATGACGCTTACATAAAACCTCTTAGAGTTACAACAGTCTATTTTTAGTTGATAGCAACATACCTTGATTGTACACAAAAGTTTTACACTTTAACTTCTCCCTCTCATATTTTATGTTTTTTATGTTAAAATTTATATTTTTATATATTATGTATTTATTAGCCAATTATTTTAGGTTTATTTTTGATATTTTTATCTTTTCATTTTTATATGAGAATTAGAAGTGCTTTATGCACTACAATTATAGTACTAGGGCATTTTGAATTTTATATTATTTTTGCCTTTAATATGAGTTGTATACTTCCATAAGTTTTCATGTTGCAGTTAACATTCTTTTATTTTAAAAAAGAACTCACTTCGGAATTTCTTGTCAGAGAGGTCTACTAGTGATAAACTCTCACAGCACTTGTTTGTCTTGGAAAAGTCTTTTATCTCCTTCATTTTTGAAGAACAGCCTTACAAAATGTAGTATTCTTGGTTGATGGTATTTTTCTTTTATCACTTTGAATTTGCCATCCCAGTCTCTGTTGGCCTGCCAAATTTCTGCTAAAAACCCTGCTGATAGTTTTTTGGAGGTTTCCTTGTCTGTGATAAGTTGCTGTTTTTGTTGAGTTGCTTTCAAAATTGTCTTTCTCTTTAACTTTTGAAAATTATATTATAATCTTTCTCAGTGAAGATCTCTTTATGTTTAATCTATTTGGAGTTCTTTGGGCTTCATTTGAACATGATTTTCATTTCCCTCTCCAGATTTGGAAGTGTTTCATCATTACTTATTTTTTACTTTTATTTTTTAATTAACATGTAATAATTTTACATACTTATGGGGTACAAAGTAATATTTTGATACATGTATAAATTGTGTGCTGATCAAATCATGGTAATTAGTACATCCATCACTGCAAATACTTATCATTTATTTGTGATGAGAACATTTCAACTCCTATTTTCCAGCCATTTGAAAATATACAATAAATTATTATGAATTATAGACACCTAACACTACTATAGAATACTAAAACTTATTCATCCATCTAGCTGTAATTCTGTATTGTTAACCACGCTCTCTCTATTCCCCTTCCCCATACCCTTCACAGCCTCCAGTAACCTCAATTCCATTCTCTACTTTTATGAGCTCACTTTCTTTAGCTTCACATATGAGTGAGTGAGAACATGCAGTATTTATCTTTCTGTGCTTGACTTATTTCACTTAACATAATGTCTTCCAGTCTCATTCATGTTGTGGTGAGTGACATGATTTTATTCCTTTTATGGCTAAGCAGTATTTCATTGTGTGTATGTGTGTGTGTGTGTGTGTGTGTGTATCACATTTTCTTTACCCATTCATCTGTTGATGGAAACTTAGGTCAATTCTGTATCTTAGCATTGCAAATACTGCTGCACCAATGGAAGATAACAGAAAACCCAGAAATAAATCCATGTATTAACAGCCAACTGATTTTTGACAAAGGTACCAAGAACATGTATTGGGGAAAGGGCAGCCTCTTCAATTATTAGTGCTGGAAAAATTGGTTATCCTTATACAGAAAAATGATGCTAGACTCCTATTTTTCATCATGTACAAAAATCAACTCAAGATGTATTAAAGACTTAAATGTAAGACCTAAGACTATAAAACTACTAGAAGAAAATACAGGGAAGATTCTTCAGGACATTGGTCTGAGCAAATATTTTATGAAGAATACTTCTAAAGTACAGGCAACAAAGGAAAAATAGACAAATGGGATTCCATCAAACTAAAATCTTCTGCACACCAAAGAAAACCTTCAACAGGGTGATAAGGCAACCTAAACAATGGGAGAAAAATTTTGTGAGATATTCATCCATCATTACTTCTTTAAATAAGCTTTTTCCTCTTTCTCTTCTCTGATCCTTAAAGAATTTACATAATGCTTGTATAGGTTCCTTTGATGAAGTTTCATAAGTTCTGTAGGCTTTTCTCACTCTTTTTAATTCTTGTTTGTTTCGCTGACTAAATAATTTCAAATGAACTATGAACTCACTGATTCTTTCTTCTGCTTGTTCAGGTGTGCTCTTTAAGCTCTCTATGGAATTTTACAGTTCTGTCATGATGTTCTTTAGCTCAGAATTTCAATTTTGTTCTTTTTTTAATGATTTATGTCTCTTTATTGCACTACTAATTTTGTATGTATTGCTTTTCTGATTTATTTGAGATGTATATATGTGTTCTCTTATAACTCACTGAGCTTCTTTAAGACAATTTATTTTGAACTTTTTGTCAGGTGGTTTGTAGATTTCATTTCTTTAGATTTGATTACTAGTGCTTTATTTTAATTCTTTGGGGGTGTCATATTTCCCTGATTATCTGTGATACTTTTGGTCTTGCATTTTGTTTGCACATTTGAAGAATTAAGTACCTTTTCAGGTACGTACCTTTAGAAACTGGCTTTAGCAGGAAAATCCTTCATTGGTCAGCTCACTCAACAACTCTGGCCTGGCCATCTGGCAGGTTCTGAGGGCGGACTTGATGTTTGCCTGGTGTCTGAGCAAGTGAGTGAGTGGGCCTCACACTTGGGTCCACAGGACCAGTCTGCTGTCTGGATTCATGGGATTTTGGTCTCAAGCCTGGGTTCACTGAGATGGGCCTGGAACTTAAGTCTCCTTAGGCAGCCCTGTATCTGGATCCACTGGAGTAGGCCTGTCAACTTAGTTCATGGAAATGGGCCTGAAGCCTAGGTCCATGGAGACTGACCTGGTGCTGAGGCAGGCCTTGAGTTTGAGTCTACAGGGCCAGCCTAGCACTGGAATTGGCCTGGGTCTTTGTTCCATGGGTTTGGGCCTGGTCATGAGTCTCTCATATTCAGCCTGATGCCAGGGTCCACTAGGCTGAGCCTGGAGCCTGATTCTAAAGGGTCAAGCCTTAAGCCTAAGTCCATGGGGGCTGTCCTGGTGCTGGAGTGAGCATGGTACCTACGTCCATGGAGGGGTTGGTGTCCTAGAACCAGGGTCCATGTGGACCAGCTTGTCACTGGGCTCTACTGGGGAGTACATGGGCCTTAGGTCCACTGGATCCTGGAGCTGTAGGTATTGTCCTGGTGCTGGGGCTGGTCTGGAGCCTGGGGCAGGATGGATGACTGAGACTGCTGTGGCCAGCCTAGAGTGTGGACTCACAGCATCTGTCTTGGTGCTAGGCATGGCTGAAGGCTTGTTCCATGGAAGGCAGCATAACATTGGGGTGGGCCTGAAGTCTGGGGCCTTTAGGACCAACCTGGAGCCTGGATCCTCAAGGAAAGCTTGTGTTAGGGCAGGCCATTAAGTCTGGGTCCATGGGTAACAGTGTAGTGCCATCTGTCACTGTGACAAGTCTGGTGTTATGGAATGTGGCAAAGTCAGGTGTTTACTTCACTTTCCTTCCAACAAGTAGAGGGTGTCTCTCTTTGCACCATGGTGCCCAGGCTTGGGTAAGGAGCAAGGTGGATAATGTGATAATGTCTTTCCTATTCTCTTCAATGTGTCTTTTCTTTTTTCTGTACTATACCTATGTGCTATATAATCTTTTACCTGAATTCCTTAGCACTTGTGAAAATATTTTTGTGTGTGAATAATTGTTCAGATTGATGTTTTTGTGAGATGAGTGCTAGAAAGTCCTACTCTACCATCTTGCTGATGTTACTCCTTCCTGCCTTCCTACCTCAGTTCATTTTTTCTTTCTTCTTTCTTCCTTCCTTTCTTTCTCTTTTCCTTCCTTCCCTACCTCCCTTTATTCCTCTTTCTCTCTACCTCTCTCTTTCTTTTTTTTCCCTTGCTTTCTTCCTTTCTCACACCTTTTGCATAAGATATAAATTCATCTTAGTGATCACAATGGACGTGGTTGTCTTCTTCCTCTCTAAGAAGAATATTTTATCACTAAGTATAGTAATTTATATAAAAAGACTTTTTTGACATCTTTAGCCCATTATTTAATTGTTAATCTTTCTTTTTATTGATTATAAGAAGTCCTATATACATAATAAAGATCTTTTCTTAATGATACGAAATTCTATGCACATGATAAAGATGATTGATTGATTCATAGATCAATAGATTGTTTGAGGATAAGTATATTGGAGATATCTTTTCTAAGAATTTGTCTTGCCTAGTCACTCTCCTGAGGTGTCTTTCACAAAGCAAAGTTGATAATGTTAATAAAGTACAACATAATAAACCATTAATTTATATTTATGTCCTCATTTTTATGCCATTACTGCTTTTTATGTCTAATTAAAGAAATTCCCTCATGCCAAATTTGTGAAAGTATTCTTCTATATTAGCCTATGGTTTTAACTTTTACATTGAGTTCATGCTGGAGGACAAAGGCATTAAATAAAACAGCTGGGCTGTGATCCATTTTTCTCAAATGTACAAAGGGAATTTCCTAAGGGAAATGGTAAAAAACAGGTGATTTGGTCTGATTTTTATTTAACAGGATAACTTAACCTTCATATGAACAAAATAATGATATTTCGCAGCAAGAGGGTAGCTTTCTTTGGAATAAGCTTAGGCATTCCTGTTTAACTATTGGTTTGGTATATTCATATAGAATGTATGGATTTATGAGCTAGAACTTGAACATATATTGTGTATTCTCAGATAGAAAATGGAGATGTTTTGTAAACTAAATGCTTCTGCATGTGATATAATTTGTAGACCACACTTTGATAACCATTTACCATGGACCAAGAAGTATATATCTGATGTAAGAAGGAAGGATCTGGGAGCTTCCCTCATTATCTCAGAGATATGCAATTTGCCTGTGACTCTTGATGGATCCATTTCATTTTTTAAAAGAATTAGTAAAGCTTAATATTGTATAAAATTTATAATTTCTATTAGTCTAATTTGAAAATCCAACTCTTTGTCTTAGCTCAATTATTCTTTTCAAATTGAATCTGTGTTAGCTACATGTTAAGACCTAAAGGTTATTCTTTACATATATCTATTCTGATTGATAGAGCACTAATTATTCAAAAGAATATTTTCTTCCCACTATTTTGCCATAGGACATTTGATATAATTTAGATGGCCATATATGCTGTTAGTTACATTAGCCTGTATTTCTATCCTTGAACAATGGCATACTCTTTTAATTATTGTGGCTTCACAGTAAAGCTTGATATCGGTTAAAATAAGTCCTCCAGGTTCCGCCGCCCCCCCACCACGATTATCTTGGCTCTTCAGTGTCACTGTAATTCTCTATAAATTTTAGAATCAGCTTATCAATATCCACCAACAAAAGAGAGAGGGAAAGGGAGAAAGAAAGAAAAATAAATCAAAAATAAAATTTGTGACATTTTAAGATTTTAAATGGAATTATACTGAATTTCTAGATAAAATTGAGAAGGACTGATATTCACACAACATTACCTTTCATTTCAAATATGGCCAAGCCCTCTATTTGTTTTGGTTTAAAAAACAATTTCTGCAATATTTTGAAATTTTATATATAGGTTTTCATAGCTATACTAAGAATTATTTGTGTAATTTTGATAATTTTCCATGTTGTAAATGGTATTTTTATCTTATATTTAACTGATGATTGCTTTTACATAGAAATGCAATTAGTGTATGTCTATTATCATGTCTAATGATCTTGCTACATTTAATTTTTAATTTTAACTCAAGATTTCTTTAGATTTTCATTTTACAAAATCACGTTATCTGTGATGATGCTTTTATATATACTTTTCCATTTTTTAAACTAATTTCTCCATAATATATTTTCCCCTAGGCAAAAACATGTAGTAGAATGCAAAATAGATATTGCAATAGAATAAATTTTTACCTTGTTCCCAAAGTCAAGGGAAAATCAGTCAATATTTTACCATCAGCTGTGGTGTTAAATGTGTTACTTTTTACTTTGTTTTTTGAGTTATTAAATGTAAAATTAAACAAATTGTATTTTTCATAGAATTTAGAACTTTCCGTATGAGTAAGTGTGGGTAAAAAAATATACTTTTCAGTATGTTTAAAAAATTACATTTTTTTACTAATTGAGATGACTACAGATTTTTTTCTTTTTTAATCTACAGATGTGCAGTGCATTGTTTTTCTAATTTTAATTTGACTATTATTTTTTCTTACTTGTAATGTTCTTAAACATTTTTGACATTGAACTAATACCATTCTCAAAAATGTGAGTTGAGAAGTATTTTCTACTTACTATTCACTGTGAAATTTTGTGTAACATTGGTAATATTTGCAATATTTAGAAAAATGCAGAAATAAAATCATCTGACCATGGAGCTACCTTTCTGAAAAATTTCTTAATAATAGATTTAATTTCTTTAAAGAGACTAAGACTATTAGATTTTTTATATCTTTTGGTGTCAGTTTTAATAAATTGTGGGTTTTTAAAATTATTATTGGTTATGGATATTCATGAAAGACAAAGCTCACTGTTACCACTTGTGCCCAAGATGTGATGGCAAATCCAAACTGGCAGCATGACCGTTACCGCAAATTGCAATTATATCCTGCAATCCCACCCAATTATCCCCGAGCACTCTCCCCATCCCTTTTCCCACACTACACCTTGTATCCGAAGGTATGATCTCTCCCTCTACAAGCCTAATGCACCACAGTGGTCTTTCTTTCCTTCCTTCATTCCCCTTTTGCTCCCACTGGAAAAAACAATCTTACCATTCATATGGAACAAAAGAAAAAGACCTCAAACAGCCAAAGAAATCCTGAGCAAAAAAAATTAAATAAATAATAAAGCCTGAGACATAACACTACCTGACTTCAAATTATACTACAGAGCTATAGTAACCAAAACAGCATGGTACTGGCATAAAAATAGACACTTGGACCAGTGGAACAGAATAGAGAATCCAAAAATCACCTCTCAGGCTTATAGCCATCTGATTTTTGACAAAGGCAACAAAAATCTACATTAGGGAAAAGACTGTCTCTTCAATAAGTGGTGCTGGGAAAATTGGATATCCATATGAAGAAGAATGACACTAGATATGCACCTCTCACCATATACTAAAATCAACTCAAAACAGATTAAAGACCTAAGTATAAGACCTCAAAGTGTAAAATTACTAAGGGAAAATCTAGGAGAAACTCCAGGAACTAGATCTGGGCACAGACATATGAACAAGAGCCCAAAAGCACAAGCAACAAAGGAAAAAACTAAGCAAATGGGACTATATCAAACAAAATATCTTTTGCACAGCAAAGGAAATAATCCAGAGTGAAATGACAACCACAGTGTAAGAAAAATTTTTTCCTAACTATGTATCTGACAAGGGATTAATATCCATAATATACAAGGAACTCAAGCAATTACACAGTAAAAACAAAACAAAACAAAACACAAATAACCCAATTAAAACATGGGCAAAGGAACTAAATAGACATTTTTCAAAGGAAGACACACAAATGGCTAAAAGGTACAAGAAAAATACTCAACATCACTAGTCATCAGGGAAATGCAAATTAAAACCACATTGAGATATCATCTCACCCCAGTTAGACTGCCTATAATCAAAAAGATGATGAATAACAAATGCTGGTGGAGGATGTAGAGAGAAGGGAACATTCCTGCACTGTTGGTGAGACTGTAAATTAGACAACTACTATGGAAAAGAATATGGAGGTATCTCAGACAACTACAGATAGATCTTTCATACGATCCAGCAATCCCACTTCTGGGTATATACCCAGAGGAATGGAAATCATCATGTCGAAGGGATACCTACACTCCCATGTTCATCACAGCTGTTTACAAATTGTGGTTTCTAAGAAATGTCTCTATTATATCTCCATTGTCAAATTGATTACAATAGATGTGATATACCCTTATTATCTTTTTAATATTGGGAAAATCTCTAATTATGATCCATTCATTTTTCATATTTATAAATAGTCCTTTTTTATTAATCTGTCTTTGTAAATGTTTAATGTTTCAATTTTATAAGTTTTCAATCTTGGACTTGTACTTTTCAAAATTTTACATCTCTTTTTCCTTCATTTGTGTGTTTTAAAAATTTATTTCCTGTTCTTTTGTAGAATTTTGAGATGGGTGTTTGTTCCTTTATTTATTTATTTATTTATTTATTTATTTATTTAATTTTTTTTTCACCAACAGGAGTCATTTTTATTTTAAAATCACATTAATCTTATTGCAGACATCTCCAAATGTTGCATATGCTAGCATTATTGACCTAGCCACTATACTGCATTATTTAATGTTTATACAAAATCAATTTACAAATATTTGCTGTTCTAATATTTTAACTATTTTAGTATAACTGGGTTTTTTAATTTATTATTCTTTTTAAACACACTGATTATATGTGTTTGTGAAATGCAATTATATTTCAGTACATGTGTACAATGTGTGATGATATAATCAGGGTAATTAGCATATTCATCATCACAAAACTTGATCATTTATTTTTGATAAGTACGTTTAATCTCTGTGCTTGTAGCCTTTGGATAACATGAAGTAAATTATTATTAATACAGATGCCTAGCTCAACTGTGTACCAATACAAGTTACTTTCCCTATCTAGCTGTTTACCAAACTCTCACTCTCCTCTTTCCCTTTCCCCTTTCCCTCCTCTAGTAATCGCAGTTCTGCTCTCTCCTTTTGAAAATTCAACTTCTTCTTACTTTTGTTTATTTATTTATTTTTATTTATATTTACTTTTAGTTCCTACTTATGGGATTGGTTATTTCCATTCCTCTGGGTATATACCCAGTCATTGGGATTTCTGGATCATATGGTATTTCTGTCTGTAGTTGTTTGAGAAACCTCCATACTGTTTTCCATAATGGTCATACTAATTTGCCATCCCTCCGAAAGTGTATAATGTGTGTAAGGTTTCCCTTTTCTCCACATCCTTGTCAGAATTTATTTTACGTCTTTTTGGTAATCACCAATCTAACTGGGGGTAGATAATATCTCATTGTAGTTTTGATTTGCATTTCTCTGATGATTAGTGATGTTGAGCATTTTTTCATATGCCTGTTGGCCATTGTATATGTTTGTTGCAAAAATGTCTATTCAATTCCTTTGTCCATTTTTTAGTGGGATTTTCTCTCTCTCTTTTTTTTTTTCTTTTTTTACTATTGAGTTGAGTTCTTGTATATTCTCGATATTAATCCCTTGTTAGATGCATAGTTTGCAAATATACTCTCCTATTCTGTTGGCTGTCTTTCCACTCTGTTGATTATTTTCTTTGCTGTGCAGAAGCTCTTTAGTTTGATATAGTCTCATTTCTTTATTTTTTTTCTTTTATTGTAAGTGCTTTTGTGATCTTATTCATAATTCTTTGCCCAATTCTACATTCTGAAGTGTTTCCTCTGTTCCCTTCCTTAGGAGATTTGTAGTTTAAGATCTTATATATGTGTTTAATTCATTGAGTTGATTTTGGTATATGGTCAGAGACAGGGGTCTAGTTTCATTCTTCTACACATGCATATCCAGTTTTCCCAGCACCATGAATTCAAGAGACTATCCCTTCCCCAATGTATGTTCTTGGTGCCTTTGTTGATGATCAGAGGGCTGTACATATGTGGACTAGTTTCTGAGATCTCTATTATGTTCCTTTGGTCCATGTGTCTGTTTTTATGCCAATATCATACTGTTTTGATTACTATGGCTTTGTAGTATATTTGGAAGTCAGGTAGTATGATGCCTACAGCTTTATGCTTTTTGCTGTGGATTGCTTTGGCTCCTCGGGGTCTTTTCCTGTTCCATATAATTCTTAGGATAGTTTTCTCTATTTCTGTGAAGAATGCCATTGGTAGTTTGACTTATATTGGATTGAATCTGTAGATCACTTTCAGTAGTATGGTCATTTCTACAATATTGATTCTCCTAGTCCATGAGTATGGATTACTTTCTGGTGTATGTGTATGTGTGTGTGTGTGTGTGTGTGTGTGTGTGTGTGTGTGTGTGTGTGTGTGTGTGTGTGTGTGTGTGTGTGCTCTTTAATTTCTTTAATCAGTGTTTTATAGTTTTCCTTGTAGAAATCTTTCACTTCCTTGGTTAAATTTATTCCCAGTATTTTACTTTTTTCAACTATTGTAAATGGGCTTGCTTTCTTGATTTCTTTTTCTGTGAGTTCATTGCTTGTACATTGATTTTTATCTTGCAACACTACTGAATTCATTTATTATCTTTAAGAATTCTTTAGTTCAGTCTTTAGGTTTTCTTATATATAAAAGATTATCTAATCTGAAAACAGGGACAATTTGCCTTCCTCTTTTCCGATTTAGATGCCCCTTATTTCTTTCTCTTGCCTAACTGCTGTAGCTAGAACTTCCAATAGTATGTTAATTAGGAGTGGTGAAAGTGAGCATCCTTGTCTTGTGCCTATTTTTAGAGGAAAACTTTTTTACTTTTCCCCATTCAGGATATATTAATTATGGGTTTGTCATATATAGCTTTTATTTTGTTGAGATACTTTCTTTCCATACCTAATCTGTTGAAAGTCTTTATCATAAAAAATGTTGAATTTTATGAAATGCTTTTCCTGTGTCTAATGAGATGATCATATGTTTTTTGTCCTTCATTTTTTTGACATTATTTAACACACTTATTGATTTGAACATGTTGAAACATCCTTGCATTCCTGGGATAAATAAAACTTGATTGTGGTGTATAATATTTTTTATGTGCTGTTGAATTCAGTTTGATACTATTTTGTTGAGTATTTTTGTGTTTATATTCATCAAAGTTACTGGTCTATAATTTTCTTTTTGTGTTGTCTCCTATCTCAGCTTGGTATCAGGGTGGTGATGTCCTCTTAGAATAGTTTGGGAGAATACCCAGTACTTCAATTATTTTTGGAATAGTTTGAAAAGAATTTGTATTCATTATTCTTTAAAAGTTGGTATTGGGCCGACCTCGTGGCTCACTGGGGAGAGTGCGGCGCTGGGAGCACAGCAGCGCTCCCGCCACGGGTTTGGATCCTATATAGGGATGGCCAGTTTGCTCACTGGCTGAGCGTGGTCACAAAAAGGGACACACACAAAAAAAGTTGGTATAATTCAGCATCTGGTCCTGTGCTTTTCTTTGTTGGGAGGCTACTGATTACTGACTCAATGTTGTTGCTAATTATTGTTCTGATTAGTTTTTTAAATTTCTTCTTGGTTCAGTCTTGGTAGATATTATGTGTCCAGAAATTATTCATTTCCTCCAGATTTTCAAATGTGGGGGCATATACTTGTTCATAATAGTCTCTAATAATTCTTTGTATATCTGTGGCATCAGTTGGCATATTCCCTGTTGCATTACTGGTTGTTGTTATTTGGGTCTTCTATCTTCTTTTCTTGATTAGTTTATCTAATGGTTTGTTAATTTTGTTTATATTCTCAGAAAACCAACTCTTTGTTTCATCAATCTTTTTTTTCCCCTCTCTTTTTAATTTAGTTCTGCTCTAATCCATATTATTATTTTTTTTTCATCTACTAATTTTGGGATAGGATTGCTGTTGTTTTTCTAGTTCTTTTAGGTGTAATATTAGGTTTCTTATTTGAAGTATTTTTATTCTTTTGATGTAAACACTTATTGCAATAAATGTCCTTCCTAGTACTACTTTTGCAGTATCCTATGGGTTTTGGTAAGATGTACTTGTTCATTTACTTGTTTCAAGAAAGTTTTGAATTTGTGTAATTTCTTCATGGACACATTGGTCATTGAGTAGCATGTTACACATTTCCATGTAATTTTACAGTTTCCAAAGTTTTGTTTGTTATTTATTTCTAGATTTATTTCATTGCTGTCTGAAAATAATACTTAAAATGATTTCAATTTTCTAAAATTTGTTGAGACTTTACTTGTGGCCTAACATATTGTCTATTGAGGAAAATTTTCTATGTGCTGATACGAAGAATTTATATTCTGCAGTTGTTGGATAAAATATTATGTAAATATCTGTCAAATCTAATTGTTCTAAAATTTAGTTTAAATTTAATGCTGATCTGATGATTTTTTGTGTAGTTGGTTTGTCCAGTGCTGAAAGAGGGGTGTTGAAGTGCTGTACTATTATTAAATTGGAGGTATATCTCTTTCTTTATATCTGGTAATATTTGCTTTATAAATCTTGGTGCTTAGATGCTGGGTGCATATATATTTGTCGTTGCTAGATCCCCTACAGAATTAATCTTTTTATCATCATATAATGACCTTATTTGTCACTTTATAGTTTTTGCTTTAGTCTATTTTATCTAATATAAGTTTATCTATTCCTGCTCATTTTTGAATTCTATTTATGTGACATATCTTTTTCCATCCCTTCCACTGTTAGGCTCTGTGTGTCTTTACATGTGAAGTGACTTTCTTTTTGGTAGAATATAGTTAGGTCTAGTTTTTTAAATCATTCAGCCAGTCTATGTCTTTTAAGTAGGAAATTGAATACATTTGTATTCAGCATTGTTATTGAAAGGTATTGCCTTACTTCTATAATTTTATTGATTCTTTTAACATAGTCAACTTTATTCTCCTTAAATCACAAAATAGAGGCCTTGGTTGTACACACATCACTAGTTACAGTCTTTCTAAGAGATCCTGCCTGGAAGTGGGGGAAGTTAGTCAGAGGCCAGAACTCTTGAGGGGTCTCTGAAATGCTCACATGCAGTTTAAAAGACTCAAGGCAAGAGTGGTATTGGAGCTGGCAGAGCCCCTACTCCAAGCCATGGGTAAGTGCTGTTCCCTTCTTGGAGGGCATTTATCCCAGGTCACAGCACTCTGGGCACATTGCAAGGCAACTATTTCAAAGCATCATGTTTTCTCCATGGTGCTGGGTGCTGGACTGCCCAGGAGCACCAGGGCCACCTCTCTGTCTGGCCAGGAGATGGTTCCAAGGACCTTAGCTCCTTAGCAAAGTCCAGAGACAGGTGATCTTGTGAGATGCTTTTTTGGGGTCTGAGGTCTGAGTGTTCAAGAAGTGGGCACTGAGAGAGGTCTATGAGACAAGGCTTTATATATCTTTTGTTCCTTTTGTTCCTTTCCATTGTCTGCCTTTTTTTTTTTTTTTTTGTAGTGATAAGACATAGCTTTTTACTCTTTCTTGTTGGCTTATCTACTGTACCAGTGGGTTTTATTCTTTCTCATATATTCATGATTGCAACTATTATTCTTTGGATTCCATATGTAGGACTCTCTTGAGGATTTCTTGTAGGGCCAGTCTTATGGTGATGTATTATCATAGTTTTTGTTTATCTGAAAAAGACACTATTTCTCCTTTAGTTCTGAAGGACAGTTTTGCTGGGTATAGTATTCTTGGCTGGCAGTTCTTCTTTTCATACTTTGAATATGTCATCCATTATCTCTTGGACTATAAGGTTTCTGCTGAGAAATCTGCTTTTCAACTGATAGGAATTCCCTTATAGGTGACTTAATGCTTTTCTCTTACTGCTTTTGATTTCTCTCTTTGTTTTTGACTTTTGACAATTTAACCAAAATGTGTCTCAGAGAGGACCTTTTGGATTGAATCTGTTTAGGCATCTTTGAACCATTTGTATCTGGAACTTCATATCTCTCCCAGTATTTGAGAAGCTTTTAGCTATTATTTTATTAAATAGTTTTTGATATCTTTTCCTTAATCCTCCCATTCTAGAACATCCATAATTCAGAAGTTTGTATGCTTTGAGTTGTCCCATATATCTCAGAGTCTTTCTTCATTTTTTTTTAGTTCTTTTTTCATTTCAATTCTTTTCTTTTTTTTTTTTCTGCTTGGATTATTTCTAAAAGTCTTCGAGTTTAGAATTTTTTTCTTCTGCCTGCTGTAGTCTATTGCTTAAGCTTTCAGTTGTATTTTTTATTTCATTGAATGAATTCTTCAGTTTTTCAAAGCCCTCAGAACCACACCCATGATCACCATTAAATCATGAGTGGATTAATCCATTTACTAGGGCATGGTCCTCACAAACTAATTACCCATTCAAGGCCCCAGCTTTCAATTACCATAATAGGATTTCTCACACTCTAAAAACTGTCATTGGAGATGAAGCCTCAATGGGCTTTTGGGGAACATCCAATCCACAGCAGTAGGTAATGTTGCTGTGTTCATGTGTGGTAAACTGAGCTCCCAAGAGAGATGCTAAGGTTCTTTGCAGCTGCTTGGCTGAAGTGGACCACTCTGCATGAAGCCACTGTATTCATGGGAAGGCCCCTGTTACACCACAAGAAGCACTGGTCACTCTGAAGCTCCTCAGCTGGAGGGGGTTGCCTCACATTAGGTTGCTGGGATTGTGGGTAGGCCACTGTACCTCCAAGAGGTATGATGGGTCTCTCTGCAGCCCATTTACTGGGGTGGGAAACCCTGGGCAGACTCTCTGTGCTGTAGGCAGGAGTCTGTGCCTCTGAGAGAAGTGCACAGTGCCTCAATAGCCTGTCTGCTAAGGTGAATATTTCTGTGTTGGTGTGCTGGAGCTACAAAGTGACTCAGTGCAGCTAAGTGTTGCAAGGATGCTTCACCAAAATGGGTGGGGCTGCTGGCAGTGGTAGAAAGCTCTGATCAGTTGATTTTCTGGCTCTGGAATGTGCTCACACTGATTCTCTCTGTCCCGACTATAGCTCCCTTGCTGCACTGGAACACCTAGCCCAGAATTCAGGTGATACATAGACTCAGATGCAGATGATAAAGAGCAAAGATGAGGGCCCCAGGGCTGTGGAAACAGCAGGGCTATTGGGCCCCAGGGTAAAATGCACCCAGGGTTGTCTTCAATTCCCAAACAGTGACCATTGTAGCAGCCTTGGACCCAGGGTATGGGTGCGGCTCATTGTGAACTCCCTCCCTGGATCAATACACTCACATATGCTCGCGGCATCTCCCCACACTGGGTACATGGTCTGAAAGAGCAGCACAACTCCCCTATGGCTGGGACTGCCAGGTCACAGTGCTGCACTTGCTCACCTCCATCCTATAGGCATCAACTTTTCCTGGGTCCTTGCTGCTGCCAGCTGATGGATGGGATGATGGAGGCCAGGAGTTTCCTTCTATCCTCTGTGTGGGTATACTGAGTTCCAGTGCTCACCAGCATTTCTGCTACTCTTTAGATATATTCCAGCCCTCTATTTTGTTATTTTCATCCAAATGCAGTTGTGTATTTGTTGTTTTTTCTGTCTTTGTGGGAAAGATGAATGGTGGACCTTTCTGGTTGGCCATCTGCTTTGCTTTTGATATGGATTCTTAGATCATTGATATTCAACCTTTTTCATTTCTTAAATTTACTTATTTTACTGTTCTCCAAGCATTGCAAGACCACAAATATTTTAACTCCATTTTTTATTCTCCATTTTGTTACCAATATTGTCATATATTTTAATTCTATGTACATTTTATTATTCAAAAGCTATTATCATTATTATATATTTTATATTTTCTTTTCTTTTCTTTATTTTTCTAGCTTTTATGGTAAGGGTCACAGCAACTGCACATATCTGAAAGCAGACATCATGATCTATTTTGTGTGTTTTATTTTTATTGCAATTCAAATAGAGATATTCACTAATACTCGACATAAAAAGTTAATATTATCAAGGTCTCAAGATTTTAGAGGAATGACAATTATGGCACATGAGTTACTTATTAAACATATTAAATATTTGTATTTTTAAAATACAACTCTGCTGAGAGAAATTAGAGAGGATACAAGAAGATGGAAAGATATCCCATGCTCTTGGATTGGAAGAATCAACATAGTGAAAATGTCCATACTACCCAAAGTGATATACAAATTCAATGCAATCCCCATCAAAATTCCAAAGACATTTTTCTCAGAAATGGAAAAAACTATCCAGACATTTATATGGAACAATAAAAGACCATGCATAGCCAAAGCAATGCTCAGCAAAAAAAATAAAGCTGGAGGCATAACACTACCTGACTTTAAGCTATACTACAAAGCAATAATAACCAAAACAATATGGTACTGGCATAAAAACAGACACACTGACCAATGGAATAGAATAGAGAATCCAGAAATCAACCCACACACTTACTGTCATCTGATCAATGACAAAGGCACCAAGCCTATTCACTGGGGAAGGGACTGCCTCTTCAGCAAATGGTGCTGGGATAACTGGATATCGACATGCAGGAGAATGAAACTAGATCCATACCTCTCACCATATACTAAAATCAACTCAAAATGGATTAAGGATTTAAATATACACCCTGAAACAATAAAACTTCTTAAAGAAAACATAGGAGAAACACTTCAGGAAATAGGACTGGGCACAGACTTCATGAATACGACCCCAAAAGCACGGGCAACCAAAGGAAAAATAAACAAATGGGATTATATCAAACTAAAAAGCTTCTGCACAGCAAAAGAAACAATTAACAGAGTTAAAAGACAACCAGCAGAGTGGGAGAAAATATTTGCAAAATATACATCTGACAAAGGATTAATATCCAGAATATATAAGGAACTCAAACAACTTTACAAGAAGAAAACAAGCAACCCAATTAAAAAATGGGCAAAAGAGCTAAGTAGACATTTCTCTAAGGAAGATATACAAATGGCCAACAGACATATGAAAAAATGCTCAACATCACTCAGCATCCGGGAAATGCAAATCAAAACCACATTGAGATACCATCTAACCCCAGTTAGGATGGCTAAAATCCAAAAGACTCTGAACGATAAATGCTGGTGAGGTTGTGGAGAAAAAGGAACTCTCATACATTGTTGGTGGGACTGCAAAATGGTGCAGCCTCTATGGAAAATGGTATGGAGGTTCCTCAAACAATTGCAGATAGATCTACCATACGACCCAGCTATCCCACTGTTGGGAATATACCCAGAGGAATGGAAATCATCAAGTCGAAGGTATACCTGTTCCCCAATGTTCATCGCTGCACTCTTTACAATAGCCAAGAGTTGGAACCAGCCCAAATGTCCGTCATCAGATGAGTGGATACGGAAAATGTGGTACATCTACACAATGGAATACTACTCAGCTATAAAAACGAATGAAATACTGCCATTTGCAACAACATGGATGGACCTTGAGAGAATTATATTAAGTGAAACAAGTCAGGCACAGAAAGAGAAATACCACATGTTCTCACTTATTGGTGGGAGCTAAAAATTAATATATAAATTCACACACACACACACACACACACACACAAACGGGGGGGGGAAGAAGATATAACAACCACAACTACTTGAAGTTGATACGACAAGCAAACAGAAAGGACATTGTTGGGGGGGAGGGGGGGAGAAGGGCGGGAGGTTATGGTGATGGGGAGCAATAATCAGCCACAATGTATATCGACAAAATAAAACTTAATAAAAAAAAAAAATACAACTCTGTCCATTGCTGATTTCTTAGTATTAAAAACTTAGATACAGATTGTCAACATCAAAACCTTGAACACTAGACTGAGCTATGTAAAGAAGTTCTGTTTTAAATAGCATTGTCATATAATTTCAAATTGGTGTCAGTTATTCTCTAATAGTTATATTAAGTAACTATATTCTAATACTTATATAAAGCATGCCCTCAGACCAAAATTACTATTATATATGCTATTTTCCTGATTACAATTTCCCTCCTATTTGTTTTTGAAATGTTAGGATAAATGTATTATACACACACACACACACACACACACACACACACACACACACATACACACACAAACACATATTCTATAAGTAAAAGGTAAAGCCAAAAATATTAGTGCCAAGTTTTACATATTTATAGGTAGTAACCATGTACTCTGTAAAATGAACATGTGTATTTAAAAAATTAACTAATAAATAATTAAAAGTAAAGCAAAATGAGATGCAATCTACCTGAAGTAAAATATCTTGTGCAAGAATTTTGAGTATGTAATTGTGATTTTCAATTACACAGACCCTGCCTGCCTGTGTTAGTCCATTTCTGTTGCTTATAACAAAACACATGGAACTGGTTGATTTATAAAGATAACAAAATTTATTGCTTACAGTTTCTGAGGCGGAGAAGTCCAAAGTCCAGAGAATACAGGTAGTGAGAGCCTTCATGGTGGTGACAGTGACCCAGTGGCCTCAAATTGTAAGATGGCAGAAGCAGAGAGAGCAAGAGAAAGCAGTGAAACTAACTTCCTCAAATACTCTCTTCTTAAAGCCCTCAGAACCACACCCATGACCACCATTTTTAATCCATTCATCATGGCATGGTCCTACAATCTAATCACTTCTTTAAGACCCTTCCTTTCAATTACAGCAATACAATTTCCCACCCTCTTAATAGTCACAGTGGGGGCCAATTTTCTGATACATAAAACTTGGTGGCACAATTCAAGCTTCAATGAGTTTGGGGGAGCATTCAATCCAGTACACTGCCTATAGAATAGCAAGAATTACTAAATATTGTCATTTTCAGTATTCCAAACTCATTTGTTGTTTTTTGAATACTAATCTATACCTCTGACAGAGAAAAGAGAATAATTCTCTAGCTCATCCTCCGTAATGATTTGCAATCATTGACAAGCTACCACATCTGAATCTTGTCATCTAATCAAAACAGCCAAAAAAAATAAAAATATGCCTGTTATGTAATGGAATGAAAAATATCTTAGGATCTAAATCTTTTTAATCCTTACATATACTTTAGATGAGGTAGGAATTTTCTACCCCTTCATGCAGATTAGCATACTATTAACTGCATAGATTTTGACTTTCAAGAAAAAATAAAATGCAGGTGACAGCAATAGGATTTCTTTTAGAATACAAATTAACTATTGTGATTTACATCCCTTTCTTACCCTTTTCTATTTTAAAATAATTTATTTTCATTTCTTTAATCATTTGATTATAAAAATGTTATTTATTAGATGTCTATTATGTGTTTGATTTGTGATAGATAAAAGGAAAAGAAGCATAGGAAACTGCCGCACTCATCAAAGGTTCTAATATTTTAATGAAAGACATTAAACATTGCTTATAATTTTCCAAACATTTAAGAATATTTTAAGTGAATTATCTAGCTTTTGTGCTACACTTGGAAAAAGAATAATTAAATGTATAATTTTTAGCACTATTACAGATTACAGTTTATTTTCATCAAAGTGGAAATCAGCACAAACTGTGTAGAAAATAAAGCTTTCAAGTAATAATTGACCCAACCTCAAATCATTTAATCTTGAAATATACAAATAGAAAACTTTCTTCAATGTGTCAGTGTATTACTAATGAATTAAAGCCACACAAATTTGAGTCCTGGAAATACATGACTGGAAATTAAAAACTATTATCTGAATCAACATTATTTCTTTAACTAAAGGAAAAGAAATTTAAAATTTATTACTCTAATTAAGACTAGTCAGTGATTATGTTTGATAAACATAACTGTTTCTTAACTAACAATATTTTGTACTCAGGAAAAGTGGAATGTTAATTTTAAATATTCCATCAACTTCTTACAATATTATAAGAATGTTTATTGTGGCTACTTAGAGATGGCATTGTCCAACTACAAACGATCTAATTTCTTTGTTTATTTTGAGAGATTTTATGAATAAACTATATATAACTTTTAAAAACAATAATTTAAAGATTGTCTCTGGCCATTTTTAAATATGCAGCATGGACATATTGCTTAATATCTCAGGTGCTTTTATTTTTCATCTATAAAAGAGGATAATATACCTAACTCACAGAATTGTGGAGAAAAGAAATGATACACTTTATTAATTTTTTTTCAAACTTCGGTTTTCTAGACACACATAAAGCATAATTACGATATAGATTAAAAAATCATGAAATATGTATGACCATAACATGTGTAGGTTATAAAATTTATGGTCTTTAATGAATCTTTAAACTCTGTTGCAATTGCTTAACAATATTGTTGTAGTTCTAAATCAGATGTAGACAATATGTAAACAAATGAGTGTAACTGTGTTCCAAGAAAACATTATTTGCAAAAAATGGTGGTGTGATCATAATTTACTGGAATTCTGCACCCTAAAAAAATTATTGTTGAAAAGTAAGGGAGAAATATGCTCTCAGACAGAAACAGTGAGAACAGTATCCCTTCTCAGACGACATTGAAATTAAACCATAAATCAATATCAAAAAGATTCCTGGAACATACACAAATATTTGGAGATTAAACAGCACACTTCTGAATGGGTTATAGAAGAAATCTCAAAATAAAGTTTTAAAATACTTTGAACTAAATAAAAAAGAAAACAAATCTTATCTAAATTTGTAGGATGCATCAAAAGGGTACTTAGAGGGAAATTTATAACATTGAAAGCACATATTAGAATAGAAAAAAAACCTAAAATCAATCACCTATGCTTTCACGTTGGGAAACTGGAAAAGTAATAATAAAAGAGCAAGAATCAGTGGTATTGCAAACAGGAAATAGAGAAAATCAGTGAAATCAAATGCTAGTTCTCTGAGAAGTTTAACAAAATTGATAAGCCTCCAGCCAGGCTAATTAAGAAATAAAAGAAAGAGAACACAAATTAATAATATCATAAATAAAGAGGGGACATCACTACTTATCCCATGGACATTAAAAGGATTGTAAAAAAAAGTGCTATGAAAAACGCTATACCTACAAATTTGATACCTGGATAAAATGGACCAATTCCTTGAAAGACACAATTTCCCCAAACTTGTAATAAGAAGAAATAAATTATCTGAAGAGGTTTATATTTACAAAAGAAATTGAATCTGCAATTCACAATCTTAGAAAGCAAACAACAATAGGCCTACATTAGTTCACTGTTGGATTCCACCAAATATTTAAATAAAAAGTTATACCAATTCACTATAAACTTTTTGGTAAAGATAGAAGCAAAGGGAATACTTTCTATTTATTCTATGAGACTAACATTACCTTAATAATAAAACCAGGCAAAGACATCAATGTTGGGCATCTCCGGTGGCCACACGGGACCCCAACAGTTTTTTCCTTTCCCTAGAGGGTTGGGGCCAAAGGGATTGCCCTTTTCTCCCTCCCCAGGATGGGGGGGAAAAGAGATTCCAAGAGATGGGTGAGCACGCCACTGCTCTCCCAGATAGGGAACAAACACACACACACGCACACGTGCACACACACACACACACACACGCAGCGGGGGTTCTGTCAGGCAGTTCCTTTTATTGTAACACAAAAGATCATATTTATATGCTTAGCAGGTGGGGATTTCCAAGCTTAGGCCAATCCTTGAAAAGGTCAAATGTGCACGTGCCTTGCCTCTCTATGCTTAGCCCTCCCCCTTAACTTCCCTTGGGGGCCACTTTTATTTGTTTAGGCCATCTGTAGTTTTGCTTAGAAAAAGGGCGCGGTCCCATACATTAAAAGAAAAGAACACTACAGACTAATATCTCTCATAAAGATAGACGTAGAATTTCTCAATGAAGTATTAGCAAACAGAATCCAAAAATTTATTAAAATAAAACACAAACATGAACAAGTGAGATTTATCCCAGGTACACAAAGCTGGTTCATTATTAAAAATCAATTACTATAATCCATCATACGGCTAAAGAAGAAAAATTTCATAATCAAATTAATAAATGGGTTTGACAAAATAAAACATCCTTTTATGATTAAAAACTCAGTAAGCTAGGAAGAGAAGAAAACTTTATTAACTTGATAAAGAATATCTTCAAAAAACCTACAGCTAGTATCATACTAAATGGTGAGAAATTCAGTTTTCCTACTAAGATCAGGAAGAAGCCCAGGATGTCTCCTCTCACCACTGCTTTTCAACATTTTACTAAAAATCCTACCCGATGTAACAAGACATACAGAAATAAAATGTATACAGATTGGAAAGAAAGAAATAAAGCAATCTCTTTGCTGATGATAATCATCTATCTTCAAGATTTGAAAGATTTAACAACAACAACAAAAATTCTTGAGCTAACAAGCAATTACAGCAGGGTGGAAGTATACATGTTAATACACTCTAATCAGTTATCTTGCTCGCATGCCAGCATGTAGAATTTGAAATTAAAAAACACAATACCATTTACATTTGTACACCCCAAAATGAAATAATTGGGCACAAATCTAACAAAATATGTACAAAATCTATATGAGGGAAACTACAAAACTCTGTTAAAAGCAATCAGAGAAGAACTAAATAAATGGAACTATATTCAATGTTCATAGATATGAAGCCTTAAAATTATCAAGGTATCAGCTCATCCCAACTTGGTCTACAGATTAAAGCAATTCCAATCAAAATCCCAGCAGGTTTTTAAAAAAATATTGACAAAATAATTATAAGCTTTATATAAAGAGGTAAAAGATACAGAATAAACAACACAACATTAAAGAAGAAGAAAAAAGTTGAAGGACTGACATCAAGACTTTCTATGAAGTTACAATAATCAAAACAGTGTGATATTTGTGAAAGAACAAACAAATCAATCATTGAGGCAGAGTAGGAAGCCCAGAAATAGTCCCACAGAAATATATTCAACTGATCCTTTACAAGGAGCAAAAACAATACAACAAAGATGATAGTCTTTTCAGTAAATGATACTAGAACAACTAGGTATCTGCATGCAAAATCATCATCATCATCATCATCACCATCATCATCATCATCTAGACAGAGATCTTAAACCCATCTCAAAATTTAAGTCAAAATGGATTACAGATCTAAATGTAAAATGTAGAAGTATAAATCTCCTAGAAGATAACAAAGAAAATCTCGATGACCTTGGGTTTCAGATGACTTTTTAGTTGCAAAACTATAGGTACAGTTCATAAAAGAAAGAACGGACAAGCTGGACTTTATTGAAATTAAAAGTTTCAGCTCTGCCAAAGACACTATCAATAGATTGAAAAGACAAGCCACATACTGGGAAAAATATTTGCAAAAGACATATCAGATAAAGAACTGTTATTGAAAATATACAAAGATTTCTTAAAACTCAATAATGGTAACACAAACAACCCAATTTAAAAATGGACAAAAACTTTAATAGAAACCACAACAAAGAAGTTATATATACATGTATTAAATAAGTATATGGAAAGCTGGTCAGCATCACATGTCATCGGGGAAATGGAAATTAAATCAGCAATGTATATACCTATTAGAATGCTCAAAATCCAGAACAGTGATAATACCAAATGCTGGCAAGAATGTGTAACAACAGGAATTCTCATTCATTGTTAGTAAAAAATTTGGTAATTTTTTACAAAACTAGATGTACACTTACCATAAAATCTAGTAGGGGGGCTCCTTGGTATTTACCCAAAGGAACTAAAAACTTACATCCACACAAATACCAGCAAATGGGTGTTTATAGAAGTTTACCCATAATTGAGAAAGTCTGGAAGCATCCAAGATGTCCTTCGGTAGGTGAATAAATAAACTGTGGTACATCCAGTTAATGAAATATTTGTTATTCAGCACTAAAAACAAATGAACTATCAAACAATGAAAAGACATGGAGGGAGCTTAGATGCACATTGCAAAGTGGAAGAAATCAACCTGAAAAGGCTACATACTGTAGGATTCCAACTATATGACATTCTGAAAAAGGCATATGGAGATAGTTAAAAAATCAGTGATTGCCAGGGATTCAGGGAGAGGAAGGGATGAATAGGCAGAGCACAGAGGAGTTTTAGAGAAGTAAACTGCTCTGCACGATGCTATAATGGTGGATAAATGTCATTATACATTTGTCAAAACCCACAGAGTCTACATAACCAAGAGTGAACCTTAATATAAACTATAGACTCTCAGTCCATAATGATGTGTCAATGTAGGTTCATCAGTTGTAACAAATGTACTGCTCTGGTGACAAATGTTGATAACAGGGAAGCTATGCCACTGTAGGAGAAGGGGCTATTTGGGAAATCTCTCTACCATCTTCCCAATTTTGCTGTTAACATAAAACTGTTCTATATATAAAGTTTAATAAAAATGGCACGCAACTGCCAATATAAGAAAGGCATTACATTACAAAGAATGTTAGAGAGGTCATTGACTCCTTCTAATGGTGGAAAGATCTCATCAAGACAGGCTTTCACATACATCTACCAACAACCAACATATTGAGAGACATACTTCAAATACCACCATGACAGAAAGCAAAAAGGCAGAGTGGAACCATTTGCCCAGAATATGAAGGCAAAGGAATACACCATTCCCTGAATAAAAAGCAATAGGTATATTGCAAAGAGAGTAGTTTAAATATCTGTATTATACATTTTTGTAAGAGTGAGTGGAAAAAGAAAATGGATTTAATGGATATGGCTTACTTTCTTTCTAGTCTGAATAATTTCAGAAAGAGTATGCTTTTTCCAATTTATATAAAATGACTTGATAGAAAAAAAAAGGCACTGTTCTACTGATACTTAGCATGAGACATGAAAAAAAGGGCATAGTCATGGTGAGAATCAAAAGACAAAAATTAAAGGGCCATTGGCAGTACCAGAGCAAAATATTTCATTTAGTTACAACTGTATGTCTACTTTATTAATTCTGTAATAAAGAGTGATTCATCCATCTCTGCTCTCATTTCTACCCTGATCTTTCATGATGTCAGAATTTTCTGATTGCCACATAGACAACACCACACAATACAATTTTATAGTCCATAAAACAGACAGAGGCATCCTTTAAAGACGTGATTTGCATCATATCCTTCATCAAACAGAACTGTGTGATGGTTTTCATATACTTAAAATAAACTTCAGATGGGGATTGCTTCTTGCCACAAGACCATTCATGAAAGGGCCCCTGCTGATTACAAAAATATCACCTACTCACTGATCTTTTCCTTAAGTGCTAAGCTCCAATCCATTGTTCTTTCTGGTCCTTGAAATGACAAATTTATTACCTTCCTTTTTATTACCAGCACCCTTTATCTTGTGCGCCCTTCTTCCAGATCTTCACATGGCTGGCAGCTTATTGTAATTCAGTCATTGGATAAATATAATTCCTTCCCCTAAACTCTCAGTCTAAAAAGACTCTATTAGTGCCACTCTTTTGTCTTCCTTTTTGAATATATTACAACTTGATATGTATTTCTTCTTTTTACTTTTACTGTCAGTTACCCTCCATCAAAATCCAGCACTCTGAATGCATGCACTTTGTCCACAGTGTTTACTGCTGTATCTTGTAACAGTTCCTAACATGGTAAATATTAAATACTTTTTATATAAGAAAGAAAAGAAGGAAGGATAAATTTCTTAATCATGGCAAGGATGTAGAAATAAGTATGGTCACTGGAATCCTGCAACATTAAGCCTGGAAAAGAGTGACTGTGGGGATTGCTGAAGTCATTAGAAAATGTATAGCCAAGAAAATAACAGGAGGCACGTATGTAGAGCCAAATAAGTAGATTTTAGTTGATAGTATGAAGTGTCAAGATAAGAAACCAGAAATCTAAATCCAGAAAGTGAAGGCCAAAGATTGAGCAATTCTGAAAAAGTGTTGCACGTACCAGACTTTTCATTGCTGTATATGAAGCAATGGAATTGCAATAGCCAGACAACATCCAAGAATTGTGTGTGTCATCATTACTCTCATCTTACACCATGTTACTTGACCATGTTTCTTACCAAACCATGCTAGCTGTGAGCTTGTCATTGTCGTATTCCTTATAATTACAAATTGGCAAATTATCTAATTTTCTAAAATTTATTTTTAATTTTGACCTTTCAATTTCCCTCAGAAATACACTTACGATTCTCCTTCTAACTCTATTGCGTACACACACGCCTATGAACACACCCATACAGCACTTTAAATGATACATACCATAGGACCTTTTAATTTGCAACAAGCTTCCAACATTTGACCCAACAAATATATTGCTTATCCTTCAAGTACCATGCAATATGATGTGTTCTGTAATTTTAAAAAGGAGAGAATAAAATCTCATTTCCCCACTCAAAAGATAGTGCTTTAGCCAGATAGTAATTATATAAATTATTGCAATGCTGTGTTATAAGGGATATAATTAAACTATGGATAAGGAAGGAATATGGGAAATTTAATAAGAGATATATTCGAAAAAAAATGAATTATATATTGAATTAGGGTTCTCAAATAATACATCTCCCTGGGGGTGGTATTTGTCTAAGATCGGAAATATGGGAATGAACCAGCTATTTGAAATGGTAAGAAAGGCTAGCCAGTTAGCTCACTTGGTTACAGCATGGTGCAGAAAACACTAAGGTCAGTGGTTCAGATCTTCGTAGTGGCCAGCTTTCAAAAGAACAAAAAGAAAAGAAGTGATAAAGACAGTTTCATGCATAAGGAAAGGGTAGGTACAAAGTCTCTGATTTGTAGAAGAGCTTGGCATAATACAAGAGCAACCAGAAGACCAGTGTGTCTGGAGTGAAGTGATTGATGGAGGTGGGGCATGACATGATGTTAGACAACTTGGACAGGTGAAGTGGGCCCTTATCAGCTAAAATAAAAAGAATTAAGTTTATCATTATAGAGGATTTAAGCAGAGAGAAGATATAATCTAATTTATAATTTTATGGTTATTCTGGCTGGCCTGTAGAATAATTTGAAAGCCAATAAGAGTAAAACTAAAAATACAGATTAAGAGGCGATGTAGTGCAATTCATAGACAAATAAGTGATGGTAACTTGTACTAATATGGCATTGGGGAAGAGGTAAAGAAGCAAACAGATGCAAGGTTTATTCTGAGAGTAGAACTGACAGAACATACTGATGAGTTGAAAGAAAAGAGTAAGGGAAATTTTAGATTTATTATGGGTTATGAAGCCTGACTTTAAAAATTTGATAGTTTTACTAGAACTGAAGGGGAAATAATTTTGGGGCGGGCTAGTAGGGATAAATAATTGAATTTACACATATTCATTCAGAGATGGCTGTGAAGCATCAAATCAGAGATGTCAAATGTGCAGTAGAATATATAAGTTCACAGGAGAGGACTACACCAGGGAGTTAAGTTTGAAAATTGTCAGAATATATATGCTATTTAGAAATATGGAAAAAGATGAAATTACTTAAGAAGAGAAGGTAGTTTGGAGGTAACGTTTCATTCACATAACCTGAGGCGATGCACCTTTTAGAACCATGGTGAAAAGGTTGGAGCCGGAAGAAATGTTTGAGAAGAAATACTAAAGAAAGCACATTAACAGTTGGCTGAAATTTCATAAAACTAAGAGATGAGCATTTCAGGAAGGAGATAAAGGTCAGTTCTCAGGAAAGCTGCCAAGAGGTAGAATAAAATGAGGTCAGAAAAGCATTCATTAGATTTTTCAAGATGAAAGCGTTCAGTGTTCTTTAGAAAAGCTGTTTTTATGGACTGATTGGAACAGAAAGCACATAAACCAGATCATAGTGGGTTAAAATGAATTGACACTGAAAAATTAGGAACAACTACTTTGACAATTAGAGGCCAGAAAAAAAAAAAAAAAGAAAAATACAGCATAAAATAGTACTTGCAAAAGGAGGAGGAATCAAGAAAACGAATTATGGCCTTTATTTTGTTTGTCTGGCTTGATTATTTTATTTTAAAAAGGAGATTTCAGAGTTAATAGGTATCCTTGTGGCATGCATCAGGAAAGAGGCAAAGCCTTGATAATGTAAAAGTGAAAAAGAAAACATGAAGATAAGGTTCCCTTGATAAGGGAAAGGAGAGGGCTTGAGAGCATAATGGAAGAATTGGCTATTGGTGGAAGGAAAGACACTTCAACTTGAAACAGATGGGAAGAAGAAAGGAATGGCAAATGCGGGGAAGGGGAATACTGACTTTTTTTTGACAAGATGTGGAAAGTTTATTTGAAATACTAAATTATTATATACTGGTATGAATATTCATGAGATACAAAGTTGATTGTCACCCCTCGTGCCCAAGATGTGAAGGCCAGATTCATATGGGCAGCATACACATTACCACAAATTGCATTTGTACTCCGTGTCCATCACCCAATCATCCCCAACCTCCCTCCCCCACCCCCTTCCCCCTCACTCCACTTTGTAGCCCAAGGAACGAACGTTCTCTCCAGCTGCAAGTCCAACGCACCACTGTGGTCTTTCTTTCCTTCCTTCCTCATTTAGCTCCCATTTATGAGTGAGTACATGTAGTATTTATTCCTCTGTTCTTTGCTTATTTCACTCAACATAAGTTTCTCTAGGTATTCCGTGGTGTATATATACCACAGTTTCCTGATCCAATAACCTGTCAATGGACATTTAGGTTGGTTCCATGTCTAGGCTGGTGTAAACAGTGCTGCAGTGAACATGGCAGTGCAGGTATCCCTTCAACATGACGATTTCCATTCCTCTGTGTATATACCCAGAGGTGGGATAACTGGATCGTATGGAAAATCTATCTGTAGTTGTTTGAGCAACCTCCATACTGTTTTCTGTAGTGCATATATTAACTTAATGTCCCACCAAAAGTGCAACAGTGCTCTCTTCAATCCACACCCTCAGCAGTATTTGTTATTCGCCATCTTTTTGATTATAGCCAGTCTAACTGGGGTGAGGTGATATCTCAATGTAGTTTTAATTTGCATTTCCCTGATGACTAGTGATGTTGAACATTTTTTCATGTACCTGTTGGCAATTTGTAATGTCTTCCTTTGAAAAATGTCTATTCAGTTCTGCCCATTTTTCATTGGGTTATTTGTTTTTTTTTTTTTTTTTTTTTACTGTGTAATTGCTTTAGTTCCTTATATATCATGGACATTAATCCCTTGTCAGATGCATAGTTAGCAAAAATTTTTTCCCGTTCTGTAGGTTGTCATTTCAATCTGTTGATTGTTTCTTTTGCTGTGCAGATGCTTTTTAGTTTGATATAGTCCCATTTGTTTATTTTTTCTTTTGCTGCGTGTGGTTTTGGGCTCATGCTTATAAAGTCTGTGTCCAGACCTAGTTCCTGAAGTGTTTAACCTATATTTTTCCTTAGTAATTTTACAATTTCAGGTCTTATACTTAAGTCTTCAATCCATTTTGAGTTGATTTTAGTATATGGTGAGAGGTGCATATCTAGTTTCATTCTTCTGCATATGGATATCCAATTTTCCCATCACCAATTCTTGAAAAGGCAGTGGTTTCCCCAGTGTAGATTTCTGTGACCTTTATCCAATATCAGATGGCTGTAAGCCATCTCAGTTCTGCTCCATTGGTCTCAGTATTTGTTTTTATGCCATTACCATACTGATTTGCTTACAGTAGCTTTGTAGTATAATTTGAACTCAAGTAGTGTTCTGCCTCTTTATTTATTTATTTTATTTTATTTTTTGGCTCAAGATTGCATTGGCTCTTCAGGGTCTTTTGTTATTACATGTGAAAGTTAAGATTGCTTTTTGCATTTCTGTGAAGAATGTAATTGGTATTTTGATGGGGATTGCATTGAATCTGTAGATCGCTTTGGGTAGTATAGACATTTTCACAATGTTAATTCTTGCAATCCAGGAGCATGGAATATCTTTCTATCTTTTTGTGTCTTCTTTAATTTCTTTCAGAAGTTGTTTGAAGTTTCATTGTAGAGATCTTTCACCTTCCTGGTTAAATTGATAACTAGGTATTTTTTTTTCATAACAATTGTAAATGGCCTTACTTTCTTTATTTCTCTTTCTTTTGGTTCATTATTTGAGTGTATAAATGAAACTGATTTGGGGGCATTTATTTTGTACCCTGCAATGTTACTGAAGTTATTAACCATCTCTAGGAGTTTTTTGATAGAGTATTTAGGTTTTTCTATATATAGTATCATGTCATCTTCAAATAGGGAAAGTTTGACTTCATCTTTTCCAATCTGAATTGCCTTTATTTCTTTCTCTTGCCTAATTGCTTTAGCTAGTACCTCCAGTACTATGTGAAATAGAAGTGGTAAGAGTGGGCATTCTTGTCTTGTTCCTGTTCTTAGGGAAAGGACCTCAGTTTCTCCCAATTCAGAATGATATTTGCAGTGGGCTTGTCATAAATGGCTTTTATTGTGTTGAGATACTTTCTTTCTACACCTAATTTGTTGAGAGTCTATCATGAACGGATGTTGAATTTTGTCAAATGCTTTCTCAGCATCTATTGAGATAATCATATGGACTTTGTCCTTGAGTTTGTTGACGTGACGTATCACATTTGTTGACTTTCATATGTTGAAGCATCCTTGCATCCCTGGGATGAATCCCACTTAATGATGGTGTATAATTTTTTTGACATGTTGCTGTATTGTGATTGCTAATATTTTGTGGAGGGGTTTTGCATCTATGTTCATCAAAGATAATGGACTGTAATTTTCTTTTTTTGTTGTGTCTTCATCTGGTTTTGGTATCAGAGTTATGTTGGCCTCATGGAATGAGTTTGGGAGAGTAGCTTCTGTTTCACCTGTTTGGAATAGTTTGAGGAGAACTTAAAACTCCTCTTTAAAAGTTTGATGGAATTCCGCTGTAAAGCCATCTGGACCTGGACTTTTCTTTGTTGGAAAATTAGTGATTACCAATTCAGTCTTGTTGCTTGTTATTCACCTGTTCATATTTTCTAGCTCTTCTTGGTTCAGTCTAGGTAGTTTGTATGTGTCTAGAAACTTATCCATATCTTCCAGATTTTCATATTTGTTGTCATACAGTTGTTTATAATAGTCTCTAATGATTCTTCATATTTTGTGTTATTGGTTGTTATGTCTCCCTTTTCCTTACTGATTTTTGTTATTTGGGTCTTCTGTCTTCTTTTGTTGTAAACCTATCTAATGGTTTGTATGTTTTATTTATCTTCTCAAAAAACCTTTTGCTTTATTGATATTTTCTATTGTTTTGCATTTCTATTTCATTTAGTTCTGTTCTGATCTTAATTATTTCTTTACGTCTGCTGCATTTAGGTTTGGATTGTTCTTGTTTTTCACATTCTTTGAGGTGTAGTTTTAGGTCGTTTATTTGAAATCTTTCTGTTCTTTTGATGTAAGCATTTATTGCAATAAATTTGCCTCTTAGTACTGCTTTTGCAGTATCCAACAGGTTTTGGTATGATGTATCTTTATTTTCATTAGTTTCATGAAATTTTTTGATTTCCTGTTTGATTTCTTCCTGGACCCATAGGTCATTCAGGAGCCTATTGTTTAGTTTCCACGTATTTGTATCATTTCCAGAGTTTTGCTTATTGTCAATTTCATGTTTTAGTCCATTGTGGTCGGAGAAGATACTTGGAATGATTTCAGTTTTTTAAAATTTTCTGAGGCTAGATTTGTGACCTAATATGTGGTTTCTCCTGGAGAATGCTCCATGAGCTGATAAGAAGAAAGCATATCCTTTAGTTGTTGTGTGAAATGTTCTGTATATATCTGCCAGGTCCAGTTGGTCTAAGGTGTAGATTAAATCTTTTGTTTCTTTGTTGATTTGTTGCCTGGAAGATCTGTCCCATACTGAGAGAGGGGCATTCAGATCACCCACTATTAACGTATTAGGACCTATTTCTTTCTTTAGGTCTAAGGTGTTTGCTTTATATAATTGAGTACTCCAGTATTGGATGCATATATAGTTATGATTGTTATGTTTCCTAGCTGGATAGATCCTTTTATAATTATACAGTGGCCTTCTTTGTCTATTTTCATGATTTTTGGTTTAAAGTCTATTTTGTCCAATATAAGAATAGCTACTCCTGCTCATTTTTGGTTTCCATTTGCATGGTATATCATTTTTCACCATTTCACTTTTAGTCTCTGTGTGTTTCTACAGGCAAGGTGGGTCTCTTGAGGACAGCATATACTTGGGTCTAGCTTTTAAATCCAGTGAGTCAGTCTGTGTCTTTTGAATGGGGAGTTTAATCCATTCACATTTAGGGTAGTTATAGATAAAAAGTTTTTAATATCTGTCATTTAATTGCTTCTTGTTTAGATGATTTAAATATCTTTTGATCATTACTTCCCCTTTTATTTCTCTTCTTCAATGTCAGTTGTGTATTTAAGGTGGCATAATTTAGCTTCTTTTTCTTTCTTACTGGCATTTCTGTTTTAATGGTGAGTTTTGCTCTTTCTTGTGTATTTGTGAAAGTAGTCATCATTATTCAGATTCTAGATGAAGGACTCCCTTGAGAACTTTTTGCAGGGCTGGTCATGTGGTGGTGAACTCCCACAACTTTTGTTTGTCTGGGAAATATACTATTTCTTCCTCATTTCTGAAGGAGAGCCTTGCTAGGTAAAGAATTCTTGGCTGGCAATTTTTCTTCTGTTATATTTTAAATATGTCATTCCATTTTATTTTTGCCTGTAGGCTTTCAGTTGAGAAATCTGCTGTTAGTCTGATGGGGGCTCCCGTATAGGTGACTTGTAGCTTTTCTCTTGCTGCTTGTAGAATTCTCTCTTTATCTTTGACCTTTGCAAATTCAACTATAATGTGTCTTGGGGAGGATCTTTTTGGACTGAATCTTTTTTGGGACCTTTGAGCTTCTTGGATCTGAAGTTCTGTATCTCTCCCTACACCTGGGAAGTTTTCTGTTACTATTTCCTTGAATAGGTTTTCAATACCTTTTCCTTTCTCCTCTTCTTCTGGAATACCCACAATTCAGATGTTACAGCACTTGAGGTTCTCTGCTATCCCTCTTAGATTTTCCTCATTATTTTTAATTCTTTTTTCCTTTTTTTTTTTTTTTTGTCAGCCTGGGTTATTTCAAAAAGACCATCTTTAAGCTCTGAAATTCTTTCTTCTGCTTGCTCTACCCTGCTGCTCAAGCTCTCAATTGTGTTTTTCATTTCTTTGAGTGAATCTTTCATTTCTAGGAGTTCTGCTACACTCTTTTTTACGGTATTAATCTCTTTGTAAATTTCCTCCTTCATATTCTGGATATTTTTTCTTGTTTCATTGTGTTCTCTAATTGAGTCTTCCTTTATTTCTTCAAGTTTTCTTAAGATCATTGCTTAGAATTATTTTTCAGACATTTCAAGGATTCCTTGTTCCATAGAGTCTCAAATTTGAATATTATTATATTGCTTTGGTGGTGTCACATCTTCTTGTTTATTTGCAATTCTAGTATTTTTTCATTGATGTTTGGTCATTTGATAGAGGGTTTGCTTCTTCTATTACACTGAGGTTGGCTATGAGGGTAAAGATTTCTTCCCCTATTCACAGGCTTTACTAGTGACTCTTCTTACATCAGTGTAGTCACGTGAGCAGTAGGTTACCTGTGGAGTGGCCCTGGCTGCTACTATAGTGGTGAATTGTCTTTGCTTGACAGTAGGTGTGGTGGTGGCTTTATTACATGACTTTGGGCCCTGTTCCAGAATCTGTGGCCACAGAATGAGCTCCCAGCACCATGCTGGTCTCCTCAGCTTACCTTGGCGGGGTGGGCCACGGGGGCTGCTGCTTCCTTCCAGGTCCAAGGGAAGAGGTGTTGCCAGCCCCTTGAGGATCTCCTAGGCTTGGAATACTGACGATTTGGAGGTGAGAAGATAAGAGAGAATATTACCTGGGGCTTCTGTTTTCTTAATGGTGCCAGAAGCAAAATAATAAGCAGAGAATAAATAATGGCATAATCAGGAGAAGATCGAACAATTTCTGAAATAGTCAACTTGAAGCTTTGGAAAGGAAAACCATCAGTTCAATGTAAGACTTGTTAGATAGAATTAAATACTCAGTGGAGATGTATGATCCTGTATTGCTATAAATCTAGTTATATATAAGTTATGACTAGATTTAACAATTAGTTAATAACTTAGCACTAAGTTACAAGTCACAAGTTGTTAAGTTATTGCTCTTGTGTACTTCCCTTGACTCGATAGGGATCACTTTTATTTGTTTAGTTTCATGTCCTCTCTTCTCTTCCTGAGAAGGTTTTTGTCTTTCATACATGTTATTTTTGCTCTTGTGATGGAATATAAATAAAATGAAACAAAACAAAACAAAACAAAACAAAAAATGCAAAGAAACAAAAAATGGATCCAAAAAAAGAAGGATGAGTATGGCTGAAATAAAGAAGAACATTAGAAGAATAATTCTAATTGACAAGGGAGTAACAATTATATTGACCAAGGTTGATGCCTTGTGGTACTAGCACAGCTAAGTGAAGCAAGTTAGGCTTTTCATTTTGGTGAAAGAGTCTTACAGAAGATAGTTTTGTTTGTTTGTTTGTTTAATTGAATGTGATGTACATATTCATCATGTATCTAAGACATGCAAATATAGAACCTGAGATGTTTCAAAATAATATTTGGCTTTTACCTTTACCTTTTGAACATCACATCCTCCAGATAATAAAATATAGTTTTCACAAGTGGGTAATTGCAATTAGAGTATTTTTTTCTCCTTCAGCA
The DNA here is from genome assembly GCF_027409185.1 of Cynocephalus volans. Taxonomy (NCBI): domain Eukaryota; kingdom Metazoa; phylum Chordata; class Mammalia; order Dermoptera; family Cynocephalidae; genus Cynocephalus; species Cynocephalus volans. Next base: position 42,483,931 of record NC_084466.1, on the reverse strand, counting down.
AGTAAATTCATGGGATGACATATGAACACAAGACTTGAAGATGCTTCTTAGAATATGGCTATAATGCTTTACCTGGAATCTAAGAAGAAAGAGATGTTAAGAATAAGCTGTTACTGAGAAAGAGAATGGAAGGTTACAAAAGAAGAAATAATTTGTTATAAAATTATGGTAATATAGGAAATAGAAAAACTGAACTGAAAATGAAAGGAAGAAATATTCAGAAAATGGGATGCTTGATTTAGAATTCTAGAGATTTAACAGGTTTTAGAAATATCAAGAAAATATCTGCCTGGGAGTAGCTGGGTGAGGGAAGTAAAAAAAAAATAAAATGACATAAGCTAACTTTCTTATTATGTCTCTCTAGAATGGTAAAGCTTTAAGACTACTGAGGTAGTAAAAAGGCACCTCTGCATGTGCGTGTGGGTGTGCATATGTATATAGCTATTTTCCCATAATCCTGGAAGTTATCTTCCTTTGACCCAACATGAAAAATCTAGTAGTTCCCATTTATTTCTTGCTTTTCTTTAGGCAAGAACTTGCCTATGATTACATTGAGATGAAAGACACAGTCTCCATTTAGAAATAAGAATGTTCAGAAAAATATATTGTTTAAAATTCTAAACCTGAGATAATGTCAACTTTTCTTTTCTTTGCCTCAGATCTGCTTCTGAAAGAAATACTTCACTGGGAAAAAAAGATGAGCTTGCATTCTTTTTCTGCTATTTTCCTTATTGTTCCCTTTCCTGAGCTAATTGGCCACTTTCTGAATCCTCTAGTATTAGATGAAGAGAGAAGAAGGAAGAATAAATGGAGCTTAAGTGTTTTACTTGAACTCTATAGCTGTTGAATGGATTCCAGATCTCCAGACCTGGCAGGTGTTTATAGAATAACTTTTTGTCTCATGCTTATTTTTTATCTCAGGTTATTATAACTTGACCTGAGCAGATTTCTCTTTATTTAAGTAATTCATTGAGACTCCTGTGTTCTTTCAAAATCACCATGTACCTCTGGATTCTTTTATCTGAGATCTTCCTCCTGTTTCACAGAGTCCAAGGTGACCGCATAATGACTCCAGTTCTTCAGACACATGAGTACAAAAAACATTCTTTTTTTTTTTTTTTGACTGGTAAGGGGATTGCAACCTTGGCATGGTGTGGTCTGCACCATGCTCAGCCAGTGAACACACCGGCCATCCCTATATAGGATCTGAACCCGCATCTCGGCACTACCAGCACCGCACTCTCCTGAGTGAGCCATGGGCTGGTCCAAAAAACATTCTAATATCCACTACTCTGCTAAATTTTGGATATACAGGCTGATCTCAAAAGCAGAATTATTCTTTTTTTTCACTCCAATGGTAAAGGAGTTTGTCAACTCATGTACTAGGTCATGCTTACCTTGTTTACTCCCTCCCACGTTAAAGCTGGGCTTTGCACTATCTCTTACTTTACAAGTAGATTATAGCATACAGGATAATTGATGATGTGTGTGTTCATAGTCTAGACCTTAAGAGTTCTCTCTTTTGGAACCCTGATACTACCATAGGAACAAATCAGACTAGCCCACTGGGGAATGAAAAACTGTATGAATAAAAACCCAGTAGCACCGAGATCATCCTGTAGCCAGGCAACAGAAAACTAATCCCAGTCATGTCAGATCATGCAACCAACATGAGCAGAACTGCCTGCCCAACCCACAGATATAATGGTAAGCCTAGGCAAGCCCAGAAGAACCAAACACCTGATATATTGACTTGTGAGTGATAATAAATAATGATTTAAGTAACTAAATTTTGGAATAGTTTTATACAGAAAATACAGAAAAGGCTACCTTGTGTAGCCCATTTCTTAATATTTGGCTTACCCAAGACCATCAGTTATAGGGATTGCATTTTAAGTATTTGAGTAGCATGATTGAAGCCCTTTCTTTGAGGGAGAAAGAGATGATGCTCAAGCTTAAAAATTTCTCCAAAACTACCCTATTCACAAAATCCTCTCTCACTCTGTACTATGACCCTTTTAAAATACCTTTGAAGCAGGTGAGTATGCAAAAATGCATAGGGCGTATTTTCACTAATTTGCTTTATGTATACTGCCTATATTTATTTGTCTCAGAAACACTGTGATATTTGATTTTTATTTTCTTGTAGTCCCAGTCACTTGAACTTCACTCTAAATGTTGTTTGAATAAGGTTTAGCCACATGGATGTAGACATCACAAAGAATGGGGACAGGAGTAGCAATGAGGAGGATATCCTAAGGATAGGAGCTAACAACATGGTACTGCAGCATGGAAGCAATTAGAAATTGCTGGAGCCTTATGACATGAGCTTCACAGACACAAAATTTTTGTTTTTTCTTCTTCTATTGGCTTTCTATTTATTATCTTTTAAGAAAAATGTGGAGACAGATTTTGGAGATGTAAATGGTAAAAAGAAGAGAAAATCTATCCCAACATGTGTCTCTGGGAATATAGGGGAAGGTTATATGAAATAAAAATAGAGAAGAAATAAAAGCAGCAAGGAAATAAAAGAAAAAAGAAGTCCTCACTTGAATAAATGCAAGGGAAATTTTGGCCTACGAATATAGCTTGTTTACAGTTAAGGCAAAGATGAGAGAAAAATTGTTAGGAATGAATTTTAATATGGAAAAGATCTGAGCCCTGATAAAGACTTTCAAAGACTTGCATAGCGTTGGGCTAGAGAGGAAACTGGAGTTGGCTTTGGAAGATATACAAGGAAGTAAGAGGATGGTTCTATTATACTGAATGACTCTAGTTATCATGGTAAGTGGAATGTGAAACACTCTAGAACTAATTCAGACACACAGAAGGGGATGATGGCTATTGCATCTGGAAATGTAAATGTAAATATTCTTGATGAATAAACATGGAAGGACATCTCAGAGATAAGAAAAAAATTTTTAAGGTGAAAAATTATAAAAATAGCATAAAGTGCAGTTGCATTACACCCTGTTAATTCATGGAAAGCAGGGAATTATCAGAGATGTGAGAGAGAGAAAAGGAATGAGAGAAGCTAATCAGAAAACAATTCTTAGGCTTTCTTAGTTGGTCACTGATCTGACTCCCTTTTTATAGTGTCAATATAAGAGAAGACTTGGAGATTTCAAACTGAAGTTTTTTCTTGACTTTTTAAGTTGAAATTTATTGATTATAGATGTTTGTGTGATACAGATTGAATTTCAATATATGTATACAATTGGTGATGATTGGATCTGGGTAATTAGCATATCAATAAATACAAAACTTAAGCATTTGTGATGAGGACATTTGATTTCTGTTCTAGCCATTTGATAACATGTGACAAATTATTGTTAATTATAGATGCCTAGCTCTACTGTATGTACACCAATAGAACTTTCTTTTCTATGTAGCTGTTTTGTGTCCATTAACCACATCTTTCTTCCCCCTCTTTCCCTTCTCCTTTCCTGCCTCTAATAACCACAGTTCTGCTCTCTCCTTCTGAAAGTTCAACTTGTTTTTTTGCTTTTAGTTACCATTTATGAGTAAGAACATGCAGTATTTCTCTTTCTGTGCTTGGCTTATTTCACTTCACATAATTTTCTCCAAGCTCATCCATGTTGCTACAAATGGCAGAATTGCATTCCTTTTTATGGTTGATTAGTATTCCATTGTATATATGTACCACATTTTCTTTATCAAATCTTCTGTTGATGGACATGGATATTTAGGTTGGTTCCATATCTTGGCTATTGTGAATAGTGCTGCGATAGACTTGGCAGTACAGGTATCCCTTTGACATGATGATTTCTATTCCTTTAGGAATCGGACCTGTAGTTGTTTGAGAAACTTCCATACTGATTTCCAAAATGGCTGTACTAATTTCCAGTCCCACTATCTATGTTTAATAGTTCCCTTTTCTCTGCATCCTCCTTGGATTTTTTTTAAATTTTATAGCTCTTCAATCATGAAACCATTAGCACTAATTTCCTTTGAGAAAGGTTTCGTAATATCTACAAAAAATAACTTAAACAAATGTTAGGTGAATGTTTGATTCATAGTGATCAGTCTGATATCAGAATTTTACTTGTAATAGCTAGAAACTTGGGAAATATATGGCTTCTTTTAAATTCTCAAAGACTTACAACACATTATTAATCCAGAGCTCAATGAATAGAATTCCCAAAATGTTAACTACAGTGTTGAACACAAAGGAGTTATTCTGCAGGGTTACTTTCCTATCTTCCAATAAGTGATTCAAAGTCTGTTCTGGTTTGAGTGAAGGCTTTGGGAAGGTTTTGAGGAAAAGTTTCTAGTGCTTGTAGGCTATGAGGGCTCCAACAGAGGAACCATAGTTCCAGTCAAGAGTGTGAGCTAATGAGACAATAGAAAGCTCAGATCATCTGAGGAGGTATCCAGAAGCATGGGGTGTCCTGAGTCCCAAATCTTAGGAATCTGAGAGGAGACTGTAATTCATGTACCCTGCAGCAACACAGGGCAACAGCAGTGGGGGAGGTCAAGGTGAATTATGTTTCAGCAAAGAAGGTTCAAGAGAGCTGTATCTCTGCTACATCCCTAAAACTCTTCACATTTTAGTTTGTCATGAAGAATACTTGAAAAATGTCTCCACGAACCGTTCAGAAGAGCAAGAGGTCAAATGGCAGACACCCCAGGGTGAAACTCTTAGCTAAAAAGAAATCCAAATGGACCTCAAAAGATCTGCAGACTCTGAAAGAGTTGAGGTAGAAAACAAATTAGGGGAGATGGCTTATCTCTTCAGAAGCAATCACTGTGCATTGCTCTTGTCATTAAAACTTAGATGGTCTGAATCGGAAAGGAAAAAGACAACATGGAACACAACGTCCAAATAACTAGATGGATGAAACATCTCAGCAGAGGCTAGTAAAGGCCAAGAAAGAGTGTACAGTCAGAATCACCTCTCTCTGAAATGGTAATATTTGTTAGCATCTCCCTGCACCCAGGTACAGCACAGGAAGGAAGAATCAGGGAGGAAATTGTTGAAATTCCTGTACGTCTATGCAAACACCTAGAATAGTCTAAAATGAAGTTTAACTGTTGAATTGAATGAAATTAAAAATTGAATTAGGCCAAAATTTTACTCTAAAGAGACTTTATTTTAAATGAAAAACAAATGTTACTTCACACAGCAAAATTTAATTTACTACCATCACTGGAAATAGGGGCTCCACAGGTTACTTTTATTTGTTTGTATTTTATTTTGTTTTATTTTTATATTTTCTTAAAAAGAAATACATGTTGAACATTTATCATATGCCAGAAACTGTTGTATACACTTTGCCTTCAATAATTCAATGTTTTTCACAATGTCCAATGAGGTAGACTTTCTTACTATTCCCCATTTTAGCAGTGAAGAAAATTAGGCACAGAGAGTTTAGATAATGTGACCAAAATTAGTATGTTGTAGATCTTGAATTTTAGAAATAGAAATATTTTGTTTCTGTATGCATAATAGTGTCAGCCTTACCTGATATTTTTGTAGCATTGTGTCTGATTATTTAATTTAAGATATAGAAAACCTATTTAAAAAAAAATAATCACTAAATGCAGACCAACTACTTCATCTGGCATTCTATCAAACCTATAATAACCTGTTCATATACTGCATAAAAAACAAGCATTTGAACTTTTCAGTAGATGATATTTTAAAGCATTTTGAGTTAGACTTTTGTCTTTATTCAGTGTTTGCTACTTGCATGAACTTTAGAACAGAACTTTCAAATAATGTATGATTCTTCTGTAGTGTCTATGAAAATGCAATTTGTTCAGTGTAACTATAAATGGGAGAGTTAAACCACTCCAGAAAGTAGGGACCTGCTGTTTTGAGAAATATGCCTGTCCTAATAGGTTGGAATTTATTCTATCGTTCATGAGAAAATATACACATTTAAGTTACTGGAGTAGCTTCATCAGATTTTCCTATAGGGAGATATGTCCCCAGCAAAAATATAGTGGGGCCGTACAGTGTGTATCAAAGAAACACTAGAAATGAATGCCAGGAAACTGGGTATAATCAGGAATAGAGAAGTATAGAGAGGGTACACAGCAATAGAGCATGAGAAAGCTGATCAAAGAAGGAGAAAATAAAACAAGATAATTATGGAGAATGAGAAATCAAGAAAAGAAAGAATAAGGAGAAAAGAGAGCAGAGGATGGGGAAGTAGGAATCACAGTTTAAATGTGGCAATGTGGAAAGTTTGTTGCAATAAGTGCTTATGTCAAAAGAATAGAAAGACTTCAAATAAATAACCTAATATTAAATCTCAAAGAACTAGAAAAAAAAAAGAACAATATAATCTTGAAACTAGTTCACAGAAAGAAATACTTAAGATCAGAGCAGAAGCATATGAAATGGAGACCAAAAGAACAATACAAAGTATCAGTGAAACAAAAACTTGTTTTTTTGAGAGGATAAACAAAATAGACAAGTCTTCGGTCAGACTAACAAAAAAGAGAAGAGAGATAACCCAAATAACAAAAATCAGAAAAGAAAAAGGAGCCATTACAACCAATATCACAGAAATGTAAAGAATTATTACAGACTATTATAAACAACTATATGCCAACAAATTTGAAAATCAGAGGAAATGGATACATTTCTGAATACAAACAAATGACCAAGACTGAACAAAGAAGAAAAATAAAACCTGAACAGACCAATAACAAGCAAAATGATTGATGCAGTAATCAGCAGTATCCCAAAAAGAAAAGCCTAGGAACAGATACTTCACTGGTGAATTCTACTAAACCTTTAAAAAGGAATTAACATCACTCACTTTCAAACTATTCCAAAAAACTGAAACTGAGGGCATTCTCCAAATCTCATTCTACAAAGCCAGCATCATCCACACAACAATAAAAAGAAAGCTACAGACCAATATCCTTAACAGACATAGACACAAAAATCTTCAACATAACATTAGCAAACAGAATACAATAGCACACCAAAAAGATTACACACAATGATAAGGTGGGATTCATCCCAGGGATACAAGGATGTTTCAACATATGCAAATTGATAAATGTAAAACATCACATCAACAAAAGCAAAGACAAAAACCATAAGATTATCTCAATAGATGCAGAAAAAGCATCTGACAAAATTCAACATCTCTCATGGTAAAGACCCTCGACAAATTAGGTATAGAAGGAAAGTATCTAAGTACAATAAAAGCCATATGTGACAAACCCACTGCCAACCTCATTCATAATGGTGAAAAATTGAAAACTACATTAAGAACAGCAACAAGACAAGAACCCCCACTCTCACCACTCCTGTTCAACCTAGTATTGGAAGTATTAGCCAAAGCAATCAGTCAAGAGAAAGAAATAAAGAGCATCCACATTTGAAAAGATAAAGTCAAATTGTCACTGTTCACAGATGACATGATCCTATATATAGGAAAACCCATAACCTCTACCAAAAAACTCATAGAGCTCATAAACAAATTCAATAAAGTTGCAGGATACAAAATCAATACACAAAAATCAATAGTGTTCTTGTACACCAACAATGAACAGGCAGAAAAAGAAATTTAGAAAGCAAGCCCATACAATAGTTGCAAAAAACAAACAAGCAAACAACAACAACAACAAAACCCCACACACCAACAACAGAAACCCTAGGAATAAATTTAACCAAATAGATGAAAGACCTCTACAATGAGAACTACACAACATTGCTGAAAGAAACTGCAGACAATGCAAAAAGGTAGACAGATATTTCATATTCATGGACTGGAAGAATTAACATTGTGCAAATAGGTATACTACCCAAAGTGATCTGCATAATCAATGCAATTCCCTTCAAAATACCAATGATTTTCTTCACAGAAATAGAAGAAAAAATCCTAAATTTATATGGAATGACAAAAGACTGAATAGCCAAAGCCATCCTGAGAATAAAAAAATAAAACTGGAAGCTTTACACTACCTGACTTCAAATTATACTGTAAAACTGTAGTAACCAAAACAGCATGATACTGGTATAAAAACAGACACATGGAAAAATGGAACAGAATAGAGAGTCCAGGAATCCGCCCAGGTACTTATATAGCCAATTGATATTTGATGAAGGCACCAAGAACATACATTGGGGAGAGGATAGCCTTTTCAGTAAATAGTTCTGGGAAAACTGGATATACATGTGTAGAAGAATGAATCTAGATCCATAACTCTCACCATATACCAAAATCAACTTAAAATGGTTTAAAGACTTACATATAACCCTGAAAATATAAAACACCTAGAAAAAAACATAGGTGTAACACTTTATGAAAAAGACTCCAAAAGCACAAGCAACAAAAGAAAATACAAAGAAATGGGATTATATCCAACTAAAAAGCTTCTGACAGTAAAGGAAACAATCAACAGTAGGAAAGGACAACCTACAGAATGAGAGAAAATATTTGCAAACTATTCATCCAATGAAGGATTCATATTTAGAATATATAGGGAACTCAACCAGAACTTCACAGTATAAAAACAAATAATCCAATAAAAATTGTGGAAAGGAGCTGAATAGATATTTTTTCAAAGGAAGATATACAAATGGCCAATAGACACAGGCAAAAATGCTCAACATCACTAGTCATCAGGGAAATACAAATCAAAACAACACTGAGATATCATTTCACCCCAGTTAGACTAGCTATTATCAAATAGACTGCGAATAACATGTGCTGTTGAGGATGTAGAGAAAGAGGAACAGTTTTCACTGTTGGTGGGACTGTAAATTAGCATAGCCATTATGAAAAATAATATAAAAGTTTCTCAAACAACTACAGAAAGAACTATCATATGACCCAGCAATCCAACTTCTGGGTATAGATCCAAAGGAATGGAAGTCATCATGTTGAAGGGATACCTGCTCTCCTGTGTTTATTGCAGCTTTATTTACAGCTCCATTTACAGCCAAGATATGGAGGCAATCTAAATGTCCATTGACAAATGACTGGATAAGGAAAATGTGGTACATATATACAGTAGAATATTACTCAGCCATAAAAAGGAATGAGATTCTGCCTTTTGCAGCAACATGGATGAGCTTGGAGAAAATTATGTGAAGTGAAATAAGCCAGGCACGGAAAGAGAAATACCACCTTGTCACTCATAAGTGGGAGCTAAGAAGGAAGGAAGGAAAGAAGAAAGGAAGGAAAGAAGGAAGGAAGGAAGGAAGGAAGGAAGGAAGGAAGGAAGGAAGGAAGGAAGGAAGGAAGGAAGGAAGGAAGGAAGGAAGGAAGGAACAAAGGACCATAATAATATGTTGAACTTTTAGAAGAAAACAGACCTATGGTTACTAGAAGTGGGAAGGGGAAAGCAAGGGGGGCCGGGGAGAAATTGGGTAAGGAATACAAAGAATAATTATGACCTGTAATGATGAACATACTAATAATATTGATTTGATCATCACATATTGCACACAAATACTGATAGCCAACTCTGTACGCCATAAACATGTATAATCAATTATGTCTTAATTAAAAAAAAAAAACTAAAATACAGTTCTAAGGACAACTAGTTTACTGTAAATCTTTAAAAGAAAATGTATCAAGCTTTCTAATACTTAGAACTGGAAACAAAATTAAGTTCAATAAACATGTCTTTCTCAACTGAAAAAAATAAAATAAAGAGGCAATGTGAATTTAAAAGCAGAATATACTGAGGTGAAATGCAAGAACTGTGTGATTATGTAGAAGACACAGACCAATTGAGATAAATATTAACAAGCATCCTGTAGGCTTATCAAATATAAAGATAAGTGTGAGATTTACCCTCCCACACCCACAGACAATTTTCCTGAATACACTAGGAAAATGGTAAGGAAAACACATTATTTCTTGTAATATATTATTTATTTAATACTCTCATGAGAAGTTAATACTAGAACTACGCTAAATATTTTTTATAACTGTTGTTCTTACCCTTTGTTAACATCAAGGTAATCTTCATTTTTCACGTAGGTTTGTTGCAGTGGGCTACTATGAACTCACAGGGAGAGGCAGGAAACACCAAGCCTTAAGGCCTGTGGATGTCTGTACTAGTAGAAGTCAGGATTCTGCAGAGAAACACAACCAATAGCGTGTATGTGTGTATACATGCACATGTATATGTATGTGTATATCTATTTCCATATCTGTATCTAGAGAGAGAGAGAGAGAGATTTAATTTAAAGATTTTGCTGATATGATTATGTGGGCTCGCAAGTCTGAAATAGGTAGGATAAACCAGCAGTGTAGAGACCCAGAGAAGATCTACTGTTTCAGTTTCAAGTTCAAAGAGTCTGGAAACAGAATTCCCTTTTTCTTGGAGGGCCTGTTTTTCTCTTAAGGCCTTCAACTGATTGCATGAGGACCATCCGCATTATGAAGCGTAGTTTATTTTACTCAAAGCCTAATAATTTAAACTCTAATCTCATCTAAAAATAGCTTCAAAATGACACCTAGACTGGTGGTTGACCAAATATATGGGTACTGAGTTCTAGCCAAGTTGATACATAAAATTAACCATCACAATGTCTAATTCTTCTAGTAGCATATATTGAAAAGTGTTTTTATTTTTTCTTAAGTTGTTTTGCACCTTTGCCAAAAATCAGAAAATCGATAGGATATATTTATGTGGATCTGTTTATAGATTCTCTTTATTTTTTTGCTTCACTGACCTATATGTCCATCTTCCACCAATACTAAATAGTCTTGATTACTTAGCCAAATAAGTTTGAAATCCAGTAGATTGGTTCCTCCCACCCTATTTTCTTTAATAATTGTTTTAGACAGTCGTTTTCTGTTTTTATATAAATTTTAGAATAAATTCATGTATATCTATACAAAATTTTGGTGGACTTTTCATAAAAAATGCATTAAACTTGTATAACAATATGTAAGAAATTGACATTCTTGTTATGTTGAGTCTTCCAGTTCATACCTGCAGTGTCTTGCTACTTATTCAGATCCTTGATTTTTTTCATCACTGCTTCCTGTTTTTAGCATATGAATTCTGTACACATTTAGACATATCTAGGTATATTTAATAATTTTGAGTGATTGTAAATAGTATCGAACTTTTTAATTTTAGTGTCCACATATGCATTGCATAATACATAGAAATACAATTGATTTTTATATTTATCTTATGTACTGTGACCTAGATCTAAAGTTTTTGTTGATCTGTGGGATATTTTTATGTAGACAATTATGTCATCGCTGGAATCAGTTTTATTTCTTCCTTTCTAATTGGAATGCCTTTTTTTTCCATTTCTTATCTCCGTTATTACCAGAACTTCCAGAATTATATTGAATACAAGTACGATTGGACTTCCTTGTCTTGTTCCCAAATTGGGGGGTGGGGGGCAGGGAATGAGGAAATGCATTCAATCTTTCACAAACAAATACGGTGTTAGATTTTAGGGTTTTGAAAAAAATCTTCTTTGTGAGTTTGAGAAATTTCTCTAGCTTTCCTTTTTTGAATTTTTTTCTCATAATTATTTGTTAGTTTTGACAATCTATATGATCAATATATATGATTATGAAAATTTTTCTTTAAATTGTTAATGTAGTAACATTGAATAATTTTTAATACTGAACTAGTAATACATTGCATTCCATCATGCTATATAGTTATTTTTATATATTGTTGAATTCTCCTTCCTAATATTTGTCAAAATTTTTTTCTCTCTGTGTTTATTAGGGAAATTTGCTTGTAGTTTTCTTTATTTGCACTGTTGTGTAGTTTTGGCATCAGGGTAATACTAGCTTTATAAACTGAGTAGGGAGTGTTCTTTTTTCTTCTATTTTCTGGAATGTATTCTGTAGAATTGTTGGCAATTCATCTTTAAAGATTTGGTACAATTGTTTAGTGAAACCATCTGTACCTGGAGATCTGTTTTTGTGGGGTTTTTTATTTTTTTTATTTTTTATAGATATAACAAACCTATAGAAGGTTTATTGAAGATAATTTTTCTTAAATTTATTTATTTATTGACATTATTTTTTTTACATTCTAAGATGTTGCAGAGCAGTTCGGGGAGAGGCAAAGAGTAAAAAGGGGAGGGTAATAGGGTGGAATGAAGAGGAAAGAAGGAAGCATGATCGAAGCCTGTGGCACCTTCCTCATTCCAGCAGGAAGACCAGGGGCCTTCCAGTGGTGGCTCAGTCATTGCTGGCTGGAGGCAGATGCTGAGGGGTTTGGCTGAATCCCTCAGCGCCCCCACCATCCAGGCTCAGGAGCCGAGGTGTTTCCAGTGGCAGCTTTGTGGTCATTGCTGGGCTGGTTACAATATCGGGGGGTGGCATTGCTGAGGCCTGCGGCCCTCCCTGCACCAGCTTGGGACCTCAGGGGACTTTCGGTCCTTCTAGGTTTTATAGTTGTTCTTTGTTGGTGTTAAACCTTCATTAGTTAATATCAGACTTTGTCTCTGATATGTAGGTATTTTGTTTCTTTCTTTCAGTTCTGTGTTGGATTATTCGATGTTCCCAACACTTAAACTCTGCACTGGAACCAATTTGCTGTCCTTTTGTTACTTCTTAAATGTGGGAAATTCCTAAGGGAATCAGCACTTGAGTCCTGTGGTTGAGGTAAATTGCTGCTTTGCTGCCGATTCTCTGGGGAAGGCTTTTTGTGCAGGTCAGGCTTTAATTGTTGACCTTGTAAGCAAATCCAGGTAGTGTGAGGTCTGGTACACCTGGGTTGTGTTGAAACTCTGTTCTGGGCCTGAGTCTTTTCAGCAAACCGCAGTACCCCCTGCAGTTCTATATTCCAGACCAGCCTCCACTGAGTGGTCCTGTGCTGATTTGAGGGCAGATCAACTGTCCATGCTTTGCCCCAGTGTTCCCCTGGTAGCCAATCTCCTCCAGCTCCCACACTCCGAACACTTGCCATGGAACAGATCATTCAACAGTCCCTTGTGATGACTCACTGGTCTCTGAGTAGCTCCTTTTTTCAGTTGCCTGTGGCTCCTAGCTCCTATGTGGGTCCATGGGAACCCAAGAAGAAGGGGAGAAGAGCCCTCTTCTCCCCTGCCACCTCCAAGTAACTTCATACGAAAGGCGCAGCAGTGGCTTTTGCCATGTCTTGCTCTGTGTGCTCACCAAGGTCACCCTTGTGGTCAAAGTGCAAAATGGTGGGAGTGATCCTTTCTTTCTTTCACTGTGGCTTCTCCTGCCTTCATGAACTCTGAGGGTCTCTCCTCCTCTTCCCCCGAGCTCTAGAGGCCCAGCTTGGCTGTGGTTGCTTTTAAATAGTTGTAAATTGGTTGATTTGTGGGAGAGAGTGATGCTAGGGACCAACTATTCTGTGATTTTTTAAAAAAATATGAATTTATTTTCTTTAATAGTTATAAGGCTAATCAAATTAGCTGTTTAACATTTGTCGTGCTTTTCAAGTGATTGATCAATTTTTCTGATTTGCTCAATTTATGCCTATAGTTGTTTATGGCATTTCCTTATTATGCTTTTTATGTTTATAGATTCTTCAGTGACAGCCCATGTTTCACTCCTGATATTGGCAACTCGTGTCTTGTCTCTTTTTTACCCGGTCAATATTTCTAGAATTTTGCCAATTTTATGGATAGTTTTTATAAACTAGCTCTTTGCTTTATTGATTTTTCTCAGTTATTTTTCAGTTTTCATTTCATTGAAATCTGTCATTATCTTCATTAGTTATTTTCTTCTGCTTTTGGATACCATATAATTGGAGTGTGTGTGTGTGTGTGTGTGTGTGTGTGTGTTTGATCATTCTGCCATTCTCTGTTTTAATTGGTGTATTAGGACTCATGTCATCAATTTTATTACATATTTTTGTTGGCTCCCTTTGTTTCCTATTCCTCTATTTCTTTTTTCCATGCTTATCTCTTGATTACTTGAATTTATTTTAGAATTAGATTTTGATTTACTTGTAATGGTTTTGAATATATCACTTGGATACTGATATACATAGTTTTCTTAGTGATTGCTGGAGGTATTACAGCATATGTATGCAACTTACCAGAGCCTAAGGGTATTACATTTTACCACTTTGATGTAGGTACTGAAAAGTTACATATGAATCCCTTTACTTTTCCTACTTTTTAAATATGATTGTCTTATGCATTTCCTTTACGTATAATAAACACGTCAGGTAGTGTTATTCTTTTGGCTTCAACCATCCCACATGATTCAGGAAACTCATATAAAGAAAGATAATTTATCATATTTACCCATGTTTTTAACATTTCATTGATCTTTTCATTCTGAAGTTTGTGATTTCTGCTGTTATTATTTTCTTTCTGTTTGCAGAGTGTCCTTTAGCCATTCTTTAAGGCAGACAAGTTCTCTTAATTTTCCTTTATCTGAGAAAGTCTTCATTTCCACTTAATTCTTAAAGTATAATTTTCCCAGATTAAGTATTCCCAGGTAGCATTCTTTTTTTTCAGCACTTAAAAAATGTTGTGCCATTTCTTCTGGCCTTCATAGTTTAAGAGAAGAAACTTGCTGTTATTCAAACTGGTATTTTTTTATATGTAAAACATTGATTTTCTGTCGCTGTTCTTCAGAATTTTTTCTATGTTTTTAGTTTTCATAAGTTTAATTATGTTGCATCTCTTGCTGTGGATTTGTTTAGGTTTATCCTATAGGCAGTTCACTCAGCTTCTTAGATATGCATCTTCAGTTATTTCATCAAATTTGGGAAGATTTCTGCCTTTATTTCTTCAAATACTCTTTCAAGATGCACTCTTTCATGTCTCCTTCTGAGACTATGACAATATGAATGTTAAACCTTTTTCATTGTCTCACAAATCCATGAGGCTCTTTACATTTTATTTTCAGTCTATTTTCTTTCTATTGTTTAGATAGAGCAAATTTTATTGTTTTGACCTCAAGCTCACTGATATTATCCTTTGTCATTTGTCAGATCTACAACTGAGCCCATCCAATAAATCATTTTATTTCAGTTATTGTGTTTTTCAGTCACATAATTTAATTTGGTTCTTTTTTGTAGCTTCTGACTATTGCCAATTGTTATTTGTCCTAAGAGAAGTTATTTTCATTGTAATACAGTAGTTCCCCTGTTCATTATTTTGCTTTCTGTGGTTTCAGTTACCCTGGGTCAATGGTCGTCCAAAAATACTAAATGAAAAATTCCAGAAATAAACAGTTTATAAGTCTTAGCTTGTACACCTTTCTGAGTTGTGTGATGAGCCATCTCAATTCATCTGGCCTGGAACATGAGTCATTTGTTGGTGCAGCATATTCACTCTGTATACACTACCTGTAAGTTACTTAGTATTTGTCTGAGTTATCAGATAAACTGTTGCGGTATGGCAGTGCTTGTGTTCAAGTTACCCTCATTTTACTTAATAACGTCCCCGAAGTACAAGAGTAGTGGTGCTGGCGCATTGTTATAATTGCTCTACTTTACTATTAATTATTGCTGTTAATCTGTTACTGTGCCTAATTTATAAATTAAACTTCATCATAGATATGTATGTATAGGAAAAAGCATAGTATATGTAGGTTTCAGTACTATCTCCAGTTTTAGGCATCCACTGAGTGTCTTTGAGCGTATCCTCCCATGAATAAGGAGAAACTGATTATTAAGATGGCTGTGTTAAAATCTTTGACAGGTAATTTAATTTAATTTGATTTGATTTATCTTGGTGTTGGCACCAATTGATTGTTTTCTCGTGTCAAATGTGTTTTTTGTTTTATTTTGTTTTCTCGTTCTTGGTTTGATGAGTGATTTTTTAAATGGTATGTTGGACATTGTGGATATTATGTTAGAACCCTCTTGAGCCAATTTCAATTTTGTACTTCAACAGTCACTCTACTTAGAATAGTGTGTCCTGACCTGGTGCCAGAAGACTGGGCTCACAGATGCTACCAATTGCGGTTGGGGCAACGGTTTGCCCCCAGGCTTCTCGGATACTTCTGCAGTTGTGGATCAGGGCATCAATCCCCCAGCTCTGGAGAAGGGCACCACTGACACTAATACTGCTGTGGATTGAGCCACTGCTGTTCTGTGTTTCGGGAAGGAACTTGATGATACTGACACAGCTGTAGATGTACCACGAGGGGTAGGAAACATTATTCTGCCTACCCTGTCCAAAGAACAGGATGGAACCACACTAAGATCCCTAGCCAGTCTACCTTCTTTCCACTTTTCAGTGTTTATTCATGATTATGAGTTGTGTCATTTTAGTAAGTTTAATTGCATTTAGAAGAAAGTACCAGGGAAAAGTTGGTGTATGCCATCTTTTCCAGACCTGAAAATTTGATTTTTTAAAAGTACATATTAATAGTATTAAGGCCATGGAGTTATTGAGGTTATTAATACATGGGATCACATGCAATAATGTGCACATTCTCTTAGGAAATTGCTTAGAACTTGGTAACCAAGTACAACATAGTAGTAATTGTTATCATTATTATTGTAATGAGTCAGATATATGTATCATATTCAACTAATGATTCTTAGTCACTCAAAATTTAGCTTTACTTACTTCCCAATTTGGTATTTTTCTGATTCTTGTATCTCTTTTGTGCATGTGTACACAGAGTGTGTTTGATCATTTTAAATATTTTCCATCTCATTTTAACATACAAAGTTCTGGAATGCAAGGATTCTCTCATGTCATACGAAAGAATGGCATTTTGATAGAAATCATAAATAAGATTATGTGCTAAATATCAATAATATCAAACTATGTGCTAAAGTAAAAATCCCTTAGCTAGTGTTAGTATAATCATTCTTCTTGAATTTCCATAGCAGAAAATAAATTGATTTAAGAATCAGCCAGTCGGAAAAATAATTTGACTGCTACTATGATATATTCAACCTGGGTAAGTTGGCACATTCTATCTTCATGTGTTCATAACTAAAAAATATATATTCCCTGTATTTATTCCCTTGATGACTAAGATTACACAATAAGTGACGAAACAACTGTTATAAGGAACCTCAGCCCTTACAACAGAAAAAAGGTAAAAGGTTAAACATGTATTTTAATAGATATTAAGTTTTATTAGTAATTACTGAAATGAACATAGAATGAATTAAGGAAGTAAAGAATAATCAAGGAGATGCATCTCTTCCTAGGATCCTTACTAGAAGTATGCTATTAAAAGTGTGATGTCTTTTCAAGACCTTCCAGTGGTATGTGTGATTCAATGCAGAGTGTAAAAAGACATAATGTCCAGTAGGAAAGAAAATAAAGTGGAAAAAAAGGAGCTAAGGAAATTCAGGGAGCTAAAAAATTATAGATGAGTGATTGGAACAAAATTCAAACTTTAAAAGAAAGGAAAAAACGAAAGCTTTTCAATAACTACCATTTTTTGGTCATTGCTTTATCATCAGCAAACTTTTAATGCATTATTTTTTTTTTTTTTTCTGAATCTTCTTAGTGTCAGGTGGAATCCAGAAGCCAGTGAAAACAGGATAACATAAAATGCCTTGCACTATTTTCTGTATCAGTCTTCCTGAGGCAGCTGCAAGTTGGAAATCATAGTTAATTAAACACACACCAGTATCTCCAGCTAAGTAGAACATGTGAATTTAATAATCATACATATTTCAAATATAGAAATCTAGCTCTGAGGGACACCATACTTCTCTAACCTGGATGTTTTCCCAGGATTCTTATCTACTTATAAATAAAAACAAAAATATTTCTTATGATAAGGGAAATGGATCAGATCCTTATGTGGTTCATAAGCTGATTGTTAGGTAGGCAGACGTGAGCGGGTAAGAGAAATGGGAGAGAGGAAAACAGAAAGTAACAGGTCCTGTAGGCCACGAACACCTGTCCCAGGCCCGCCTGGATCCGTCCTAGCCCGTCCATGGAACAGTCATTTGGCAGTCAGAACAGGATAAATTTCCACCACATTTTCACCACGGCTTGTGGGTAAGGACTTTCCACCATTTGGAGCATTCGCAGCTGGCAGTAGCCTAACCTAGCAGTGACTGTGGTTACATTATAATTCTATTATAATAAAATTAGCTTTGCGGTTTTAACCCTCCTTACTGGCTTGCAGCACGCACTGTGGGTAAGGACATGCGCAGCAAAGAAAGAGGGAGTTGACCCTCAAATGTCAATCAGAATGCCAGTCAAGCAAGCTTATGTTTATGCAAAACGAGTAGATAAAATGTTGTAGACAAGGACCCGAGGAAGGCACCGTTCTCTCCTCGGAATTTGGCCCAGGTCATATCCCGCCCAGGATCTGACCCGTTCCTGCATAGCACATTGCACTTTCCGTTCTCCCTGAAGTTCCTCTTTCATTTTTAAGGCAATAAAGCTTACGCTTTAACTGTGCTTTGGTTTCTAATTCTTCATTATCGCAAAACAAGAACCGAAGACCATACATAGCCGGGCCCCCCCACCCCGCCGGGTGCTGTCCCCAGTAACATGGTGATTGGGTTTCCACACTATTTTTTAAGATGTGCCTTCTTCAAATCTTGCTATGATGTGGGCACAGTACCCATCTAACACGAAAAAAAAAAAGAAAAGTGTCGGGGCGGGGAGAATGGATCAAAATAAAATATTAAGCTGTAATCTATTATTTATTTTTTCCTAATTATTTCCAAGTGGTATTAAATACCATTCAAATAGAAATATAAAACAACAAATAATATTTTTACATGATATTTAACAAAATATATTTATTTTATCACATTTTCTTTTAACTCAAGAGATTTTTCAGTTTTAGGGTTAAATGTTACAAACGTTTCATATAAAAAACTATCACGATGATTTTAAATAGAAAAAATGCTCCACTTTTAACTGGTGTTGAGGGCTTATAATTCCATATTTTGATAGATTTTCATCTCTAAATAAGTAAATTTCTGTTTTGCATAATTTGATGGCCATATATGAAATGTCTTAACAATTTAATATAAAAAACAGCTTTCAGACTAACTTGACGTGTGTGATAACGTGAACTAGATTCTAGCTCATATATATCATCTTGAAGATAAATATAACAGCTGTAGTAACCCAATAGGAAATGCCTAGAATTTCTTTATGTTTTTAAAAAATTATGCACTATGATAAAAACTTGTGCTAAAATATATGCAGATACATTAAATATAATAGCTTTATATCTTAGCTGTAGATAAAAGGAATGCAACTGAATAAAATATTGCTATGTGCATTTGTAGTCCCAATATATTGGTTTAAAAGACGATTACAACTGGTATTTAATGAAATAACCTGAAAGAGAATTCTCGTTTTATAGGCTACTTGATTTTGCATGTTCTTTGTTTTCAAAGTCACATTTGTACATTTCTCTTTCTTGTTATAAAGAGTAAATTTATGGAAGAAAACATAATTGTTCATAGATCTCTGTATTCTGCAGAATTTAAAGGAGTTTCCTTTCTGTGAAAAATAATCCTGATATCAAGTTTTTCATACTGAAGTAAAACCACTTGTCATAAGTACCTAATGTGAACTAAAATATTTTATAAATAATATACAAC
This sequence comes from Cynocephalus volans, assembly GCF_027409185.1. Lineage (NCBI taxonomy): Eukaryota > Metazoa > Chordata > Mammalia > Dermoptera > Cynocephalidae > Cynocephalus > Cynocephalus volans. The sequence goes on along the minus strand of NC_084466.1, from coordinate 42,464,467 downwards.
TATCAAACTACATATTCAATACTTGATAGAAAAATTACTGTTATCCCAATGTTGTCTATGATGTGAATTGCAAATGTTTTTTATTTGTTTTGTATGACTTTTGACTTTGCTTTTTGTAGTTTTTGCCTTTGAAAGGTTTTTATTTAATATAATAGGAGATATTATTTTATAAAATTCAAGGAAATATTGTTCTCAATATCTACATTTACTTTGCTCTTAATTTTTAAAATATTTTAATGTCTAACAGAATGATTTTATTTTTGACGACTGTCTATATTGCTAATTATGGTTAAAATTACATTTTGATACTCTTTCATTTAATCACTTGACATACAAGAGCTCACACTATTTTCTGATTATATTTAATTGCTGTTTCCTTGTTTGTTTTTCTTTGTTTTTAGTAAATGTCTCATACTTTCTTCTTTGGTTGTATTTAGACATTTTCTTATGAAATAAAATTTAGCATTTGTTTTCATTTAACTTTTCACTCTATTCCTAAATTTGATAAGTTATAAATATAATTTATTATCTTTCAATTTGCCGTTAATTCGGAATATAAGCTTCTTATTTTTTATTGTGATAGCACACCTCTCTGTTTCCCATTTGCTTTATCTGTGTACTGTAGGTAATAATAGGATATAACTTACTAAGATGTTTTGGAGATTAAGTAAAGAATTTAGAGGATGGATTGACACACAAAAAATGCTCAAAAACTTTTTCAATGATGTTTATGATTCTGCTTTATGCTCTTCGTTATGTAAAATGTCTTTATTTTTTCTTTAGCAGAAAATACTAGGAGTAGGAAAGTTGTAAGAGATTTGATGTTTATTTTCAGTTTTATTGAAAAATATTTTTATTTATAAAGTTTAAATATGCCTTCATATAAGAGATATATAGATGTGTTTTTAAACTACATTTTAATAAATTGACTTGTATTAAAAAAAAATGTTTTCCTCTGTAAAATAAAACATGAAGCCATAATTCTCTAATCCACTAGGTTATATAAAACTAAAATTGCACCTTTGCTATGAATCTAATTGTGTTTAAAATATGGGAGAAATGAGGTCATAAAGTAATTAGACACCAATATTTTCATTAGCCTGAAATAGATTTAACGTACCTCTAATATTTTCTGATTATTTTCTTTTGCAGGTTTACTATTTCAGGAACTAACAAAATCGTAGCAGACTGAAAATACTTGGAGGACTCTGTAGCTTTTTTAGCATTTTATGTGCAGGCTACAGAATGGCTTCAGCTATATTAATTGTCTCCCCCAACCTCCTTCCAAATTAGGTTATAATGTCTGAAGGATAATAAATTATATTACATAAAAGAATATTTACATCTGTAACTTACACACCTTCATTTAACTCAAAGTTATACAAATTTCTCTGGTGCATACTTTCATAAGAGGAAAAATCTTCACCGTAGGTTTTAACATTTGATATCCTTTCTCCACAATATTCCTCAGGGATTTTTGAGACTGCAATTACTTATTTTATGTTGAAGTCAATTGTACTGTATAGACCTTGGTAACTTAATTATTTAACAATAATTTATTGTATGCTGTTAAATGGCTAAAAGAGAGGAATTTAAATGTCCTCATCACAAAGAAACTATAAATTTTTTATGAGAACAAATTTGCTAACTACCCTTACTTGATCACTACACAATGTATATATACATTAAAATATATATCAGTACCCCATAAATATGTACAATCAATGTGTTTTAATTAAATAAAAAAGTTTTCAAAAAATTAGTTTAAAAATCTTTGCAGATGTTTTACCTACACAAAACATCCCAATAATTAATAATAAAAAATTGGCTTACCATGATTAAATAATTATTTCTTTAAATGTAAATCATTAAGTGTCCAAATAACTTATTTTCTGTAATCTCATTAATAGATCAAATAGTTTAAAAAGTGATTAAACAAGTAATTGCATGATTAGGAAGTGTTAAATAATTATCAGTAAAACATGTATAGAATTCTACAGATTAGGTACAGAATAAGTTACAAAATAAGAATTTATTCTTCATGAATTAATTGTTTAGAGAATTATTGCTTCATAAATTTTGTTATAGTTATTAAAATGACAAAAACAATCAGAAATTATCCAAAACATTAAAGTCATTGAAATATTAAACTGTCATATTTCTGTAAAATATATTTTGAAAAATAGAATGCTCTCAAATCATTGATGAAAGTATATATCTTATTTCACAGAGGCTATAGACTTTCTATTGTCTATAAATATGACAAGAAGCTAATAAAGATAACATAAAATGTAAGAAAGAAATGGATACATAAAGGATTGAGTTATAGGCATGTACTCATATTTGAATTGAATTTGCTTACCCACATGCACTGTAAAAATAAACATTATTGCAGACAGATTGAAGCTCAAGATTAGTAAAGAATATATATGGCAATAAAAATATTCCTGTTGGGAAGCACAGTCTACCACTTATTGTGAAAACATACGCCATTAAATGCCTTGATTCACATATTAAACTCAGATTAGCATATATTTACTAAAAAGAGGGTATAACGAATATACTAGCTCTTGTAGGTACAAGGAAAGAATAAAATATTCTTTAAAACTTGGGATATATAAAAATCTAGTAGAACGATATGACAAGCACATGGATAAGCATAATTTATACTAGAATACAGGATCTTGAAAATGAAATGTGGACGAAGTCCTTTTGGGAGAGGTATTGACTAAGATAAGGGCCAAGAATCATAGAAACAGGAGGAAAAATAGGAGACAGCAGCATTTGGAAAAAATCCTTAGAAAACAAGTAGCTTTTGTACTGTAGAAGTCAAAGAAGATAAGCACTCAAGATAGTCTATTCGATCTGCCAATTAAGAGACCATTTTTAGACAGTAATTTTGTCAGAATACCAAATGATGGAAACTTGATACTTTGATTGAAGCTATAAGCACAAAAATGACCCATCTTCTTTCCTGTGCTATTGGACTACCATTTTCCATCCTTATCAGAATGGATAGTTACTAATTAACCTAAATCAAACACTGATCTAAAGTAAAAAGAGAATATTAGGAAGACAGTAGCTCTTTCAAAATTTTATGAGCCCACTTTTTTCAGTAATTTTTTCTGCAATAAATGTATTAAATCACTAAGGATAAAAAGATGAACATTTTTTTTCTTATATGGTGTTGACATTCTGCTAGAGAATAGGAATCAAACAATTTCATAAATATGTAGTACATGGGAGCAGTGTTAGAAAGGAAAAACCAAGACTACTGTGAGAGTTTTTTAGAGATTTGTTCCAAGCAAGGTTGAAAAAGAAAACTTCTCTGAGAAAATAAAGTTATATTTCAGCTAAACATTTGAAGAATAGAGGTTATATATGCAAAGCCGGGAGAGAAGGACTCATACAAAATTCTGAAATGCAAAAGTCCATAGTCAATCGAGACAGTGAAAGGAAAGCCTGTTGGCTGGAGTGCAGGGCAAGATGGAGAGAGAAGCATAAGATGCATTTGAAGATGTAGGCATTTCAAAACTTAGCTTGTATTGTGTTGGAGTGAATGCATAGGAGTAGAAACAGGTGTTGATGAAGAAAGATCTTTAAGTGAGGAAAACAATAAATCCTGAGCCAGGGGGAGTTCAATCTTTGTTTTTGTAATTTGTCGTTGTGTAATTACTTATATCACCCTTTTCAAATTCAAATGTGTCCAAATTTGGAGAATTAAGTATAATAGTCTATAGAGGAAGGTTTTTGTGGCCCTCAGAAATTAGGGATTGAAGATGACATCAACTGGTTGAATTTGAGATGTACTTAGGACTTGAATGTCAGGATTTGACAGCAATATAGGAGTGGAAAAAAAGGACAAATTAGTGAAGACTCTAGGATTCTAGGTTGCACAAATGGTAGTGGGTGGTTCTACTCACCAAGAACCCTGAGGGAAAATGGGGCTTCAATGATAGGAGTGTCAGAAGTAGGAAACAAGAGAGGCACAGAAAATTATTTAGTTTTAACATGCTTAGTTTTAATTGTCTTTGAGACATCCTATTTGGAAGTATTGAGCAGAAAGACGAATGGTCCTGGTACTCCAATGACAGTTCTGAACTGTATTTCTAAATGGTAATTGAAAATGAAGTATGGATGAAGTCCCTTTGTGAGAGGTTACCAGCTTAGAAAATGCCCAAGAACAGGTAGTGAAACATATAATATTGGGAAAAAGGAAGATAACCTGTCAAAGGATACCAAAAATGATGAAGAAAAATAGGAGAGTGTGACATTCCACAATCTTATATAAAAGACTATTCAAGAGGAAATACAAAAAATAGCATGTAAGTTTTCTAAGATGTTATGTGCAATGAGGTCTGGTGGAGATAACTATCTGGATAAAGCCTAGGGAAGCCTTTGCCATCTTTACATACTAACAAAATGTATGTTATCTAAAAAGAAAAATAAATCCCATGAAGCAATTACACTTTTAATCCTCCTTAAATATTTCTTTCTGAATACAATCTATTATATCATATTGTATAACTCCTTTACTACTTTTTCTGTCATTTTCCCTGACATAGTTCAAAATGTATTATTGTGAATAATGTTTTCAACCATTTCAATAATACAATATAATCATTAACTGATTTCTTTGTCATGTCATTACTGCATTGCCAATTCCCTACTGTGGGTAACCACACTGACTGCTTTCAATGAATTTCTGAATGTTACATGAGAAAGTCACAAGATCATGCAGATAAAATAGCACATTTACTAAATATTTGCAGGCATTTATTATGTGTCAGGCATTGTACTATACAATGGAGTCTCTAGAATGTGAACAGATGAGCAAATGGAACTCTATTCTAAAGGTGAGTGTATTAGGACTAATATTTGGGAGCTTGTTACATACTTGACTTTTTTGTAGACTAAAACACCTAACTCCTGGTCTGACTAAAAATTTCATCACTGCATGAGGAAAAACTACATGCTTTATTAGGAAAAAGTGTGGTTTAAAGAAAGTTGAAGAAAGTTATTTGTGTTTTTTGATTATTCATTGACATTTGAAACAATCAGACTATAAAATTCTCAGACAATCAAAGTCATTAATGTCCCTCAAGAATTCAGACAAGAATTTGTATTAGTAGCTAAATAATACTTTATAAAAAAGGTTAAAAATTTAAAAAGTGAATTGCTAATGATTACAGATCAATAGTGAAACAATAAGTAGCATAACAATTACTAAGGGGAAAAAAAGACCCTAAATACAATTATCCCTAAGTACGAGTATAGAACAATGCAACTCCATTACACACTCTCTTTTGCTTGATGCTAATAAGCTTAATTAAATAACACAGAAGATTACCAAATAAACAAAAAGTGTTAAAATGCCTCATTATTATCTTTAAAACACAGTGGTTTAAAACAAGGAAGATCAACTTCTATTTGTTTCACTATGGCTAATTATCTCAAAGAGAACTTTGATTCAACACACTTAGAAATTATTGATAAAATGTTTTAAAAAATATTCTATAACATAAAAAGTTGAGCTCACACACACACACAAAATGCAGCAAATATGTAATGAACTACAGCAACAGAAATTTAATAGATAACTCAAAAACAGAGTGGTAAGTATGGCTGCCTTGTGTAATTAAACAAGAGGCTTCGGTTTCAATGACCATATTGGGGAGAGTAGAGTCTGGGAGTTATGCAGCGTATTGGAACTAAACCTACAGTGAAAGCTTACAGAAAACACATCAGCTGGCAGAACAATAAGAAAACAAAAATTGCCTGAGCCAAGGTTTGAGTATAAGGTAAAACTGAGTTCCAAAACAGGCATGTTTCACAGAATATCTCCCCAGTTTGTCTTTTCTTTGGAGAAAGAGCTCTTGCTTTTTAATATCCCGAAATCTATCATTATACTGTCTTTCAGCCAATATTTACAGGAAAAATGTATGTACATTCCCAAAACTCACTACAACATAAACATTTAGGAAAAACTCTCAATTTACATTTAAATTGCAATTTGTAGAATTTCAAAATCAAACGATGATGTCTGAAAAAACATTTCAAGCATCAACAAAGGTGATATACATATAAAACATATATAAGTGACACCAAGAGAAAATGTGTTACTAAAAGACAAAGTACTGTTTGTTTAACATTCACATAAATTGCTTGTTAAGCAGGTAGAAATTGTTTAAAATATTTTCATCCTAACATGACAGTTCATTTCTCACATATAGACCTGTAACTCTGCTTTGGTTGTGGTATTTGGATATCTCTTAGAGGTCTTGCTCTCACATGTCAAATATTTTATTTTTCCTTTGTAAAAGAATGCAAAATTATGCAACCACATAGATGAATCTCAAAATTTTTAAACTAAGTGAAATGTCTTACACAAGAGTATAGAATATATAACTCCAATCCTATGGAGTCCAGAGCAAGCAAAATTAATTGCTAATGTTAAAAAAAGTAAGAATAGATTCTCAGAGTGTGGAAGTAGAGATTGACAAGAAGTTATGGTTACGATCTACATCTTGATGGAAATTTAGGTTACAAATGTATGCATTTCCCAAAACACATACACTAGTATACTTAGACTTACGCATGTCATTCTATGTAACTTTTACCTAAAAAAACATAGTTTAAAAATATCCAACTCTATCTTACCCTAGCATATGAAAATTTTTGTGGATGAAGTATTATAATTTCTGTGATTTTGAAATGTATCAAAATGAAAAATTTATAGATGGATATATGTATGGACAAATAACGACACAAAGTAAAATGTTAATTCTCAAATCTTGGTGGTACAATGTGAGTGTTCATGGTTCATTTTATTTCAAATTTTCTGTGTATCTGAAAATGTCATTATAAAATGCTGAAAAAGCTAATAAATACTGAGAAATAAGCCCTTTTATGAAGAAATTCTGACTTAAACAACTGGATGATTGGCATTAGGTAGGGATGTCTATGTATTCTAGCTGTGTTGTCTAGAAACCCAGTTTGGAAATTATTTTAAATTAGGCCTGAGTTAGCAGGGGTATAGGATGCCTGATAGAAGTAAATCCATATACTTACTGCATAGTTGTACTTTAAGTCAAAATTAAACTTATAAAATGTGCAGGACACGAACTCAGAAAGCAAAGAGAAAGAGAGACAGTAAGGGTGAGAGTAAAATTGAAACAGAAAGAATATAAATCAAATGAAAGAATCAGAAGAAAAAACTAGTGGGAAGACATATCCCTCATCAGCTTCACAGAGCGGGATTTTCATATACAGAATGTAAAATTAGCCATGTTCATCCAGGTAAGAACATTCCGTATACAAATTCTCACCTCCTGGCCTATATAATTTGTCTGTCTACTGGGAGGTCTAGTTCACAAGGATATCAGAATGTGTCCTGACTTTTTCCCTTTCCTCTGGGAGGTGTGCATGTGGAATAAAGTTTGGGTTTAAGAAAGAAGTGAACAGAGAGCAGTCCAGCCATTATGTCTCCTTATGCCCCGACATCAACAATTAAATTCCCACTTCAAAAATCTAGAAAAATAACAGTAAATAAACTAAAACAAAATAATGAAAGAAAATAATAAAGATAAAAGCAAAATTTACTAAGATTAAAACAGTTGGTACATAAATTCAAATGGTCATTATTAAAAAAATGCAGACTTTTGGTCAAGGTGGCACAATAGACAGTCCCCAGCATCACTCTCTACCACAAATCAACCAATTTACAACTATAAAAAAGAAAGGACAACCAATCTGGGGCCACTGGAGCTCCGAGGAAGAGGAGGAGAGACCTATGGAGTCCATGAAGGCAGGAGAAGTCATGATGACAGAAAGAAAAAACTACTCAGACTGTTTTGAACCCCGGCCACATCCAGGCTGGAGCTGCTGAGCAAACAGAGCAGGAGCTAGCAAAAGCAGCAGCTGTGCTCTTTGGATGGAATTGTTTAGAGGTGGAAGGGGGAAGAGGGCCTGGGTGAACCCCGGACCAGCAAGACCACTAATAGGGTTCCTGTGGACTCACATAGGAGCAAGGAGCCAGAACTCCTAAAAAGGAACCTCTCAGTGGCTGGTGAGTCATTTCAAGGGACTGGCACATGGCCCATCCTATGGGAAGTGTTCGCAGCACAGGCGATGGGGGAGATGGGCCCACTAGGAGAACACTGGAACACAGCAAGGACAGCTGATCTGTTGAGGACCAGTACCTGAGGGGAGACAGTAGAGAATTATGAGGTAAAAATGACTTTACAGGCTGCTGACCTGTGCAGCATCTCAGTTTATTCTAGGTTCTTCTTATAAGCCAATAGAAATAACATATTGTGGTGATTAAGCCAGTTATGTCTGGTACAGAGCTGTTTATAGAACACTTTCTGTTGCCATGGCTCTTTGAAGATTCAGAGCTAACTACTTATCAGCAAAGTAAAAGCATAAAGTCCTCCTTTACAAAGTTCTCAGGGTCCCAGTTTCACTCAAAGGTCAGATCTCAAGAAGAAGGAGGAGGGAGAGACAGGCAGATGGGGAGCCAACTTTTTGGTGGCGTAATTCCCATAAGATAGCAAGAACTCTGTCAGCCTGCTACCTACTGCCTTACACTGATCTGCACCCCTATCAGTGAAGAGCCATGCAGAGGAGACTGGTCAGGAATATAGAATTGCATGGGATACAGTTTGATGAAAAGACTCAGGCCCAGAACAGAGTTTCATATCTTTCAAGAGCCAGAAGTACCTATAAAGTCAACCATTAAAACCTGAGATGCACAAAAAGCCTTCCCTAGGGAATCAGCAGCAAAGCAGCAATTTAACTCAACCACAGAGCTCAAGTACTGGTCCCCACAGGAAGTTCCCCCATTTTAGAAGTAAGCAAAGGACAACAAATTAGTTTCAGTGCAGAGTTTAAATGGTGGGAACAGCAAATAATCCAACACAGAACTGAAATTAAAAACAATTTACACACAACAAGAGGCAAAGTTTCATTTTAACTAGTAAAGATCTCACTTCACCAAAGAACACCTATAACACATAGAAGGACAGGAAGTCCCCTGGGATACCAAGCCAGAAATGGGGGAGTGTTGGGGGTCTCAGCAATGCCCCGCAATACACACAGCCAGCTCAGCAGTGACAGCCAAGCTGCTGCAGGAAGCAACTTGGGCTCTCCTAGCCTGGGGGTTGTGGGGGCCTCAGGCCTTGGCCATGCCCCCCCAATACATGCTGCCAGTCTAGCATCAATGACCAAGCCACTGTAGGAAGCACCAGGGATCTCCCAACCTGGGACAGTAGGGGGCTGAGGGCCTCAACCACGCTCTCCCAACACATGTAGTCAGCCTAGCAGTGATCGCCAAGCCACCACTGGAAGCACTCTGGGTTCTCCCAAGCCAGGGCAGTGGGGGGCCAAGAGCTTAAGCCACACCCACTTGACATATGCAGCCAGTGCAGCGGTGACCACTGAACTGCCATAGAAAGTTCCCAGGGCTCTCCTGAGCTGGGGCAGTGAGAGGCCTTAGGCCTCAGCAATGCCCCCTTGATACCTGCAGCCTGCCCAGCGGTAGCCACTGAGCCTCTGCTAGAAGCTCCCTGGGCTCTCCAAAGCCACGGCAGTGGGGGGACCTCGGGACTCAGCCACACTGCCCCAAAACCTGCAGCTAGCCCAGAGGTGACCACTGAGCTGCCACAGGAAGTGCCAGGGCTTTCCCAAGCCAGGGCACTGGGGACCTTAGGCTTTGGCCATGTCCAATTAATGCATGCAACCAGCCCAGCAATGACCACCAAGCCACCACAGGAATTGCCCTGGGCTCTCCCAAGCAGAGACTTCAGGCCTTGGCCATGCCCCCCCAACACATGCAACCAGCCCAGCGATGACCACCAATCCACAGCAAGGATGGCCTTGGGTTTCCGAGTTGGGACTGTGGGGGGCGAGGACTTTTCTACACCCCCCTGACATCTGCACCCAGCCCATCAATGACCATGCCACTGCTGGAAGCCCTCCAGTCACCTCTGTGGGAATGAGGGGGTGCCACAGGCCTCAATCCTGCCATCCTCCTCCCTCCTTCTTCCATCCCATTTCCTTCCCCTTTCTCCTCTCCTCTTCCCTCCCAACTGCTCTGTAATAATATCCTAGAATGTAAAAAATAATATTAATAATATTTCATTTTCTTTAAAAAAAATGCAAAACGACTAGTAACCTTATAAATGAAAGAGGGAATAAAGCAAACATAGATGAAATAAGCTTTAACAAGAGAAATATAACCACGAAGTCACAATGAATTTTTAAATATCCTAATAGACAATTTTGCAGAACTCTGTGGAAGTAAGTTTTTAAATCTATATAATATAAAATTTCCCAGGAGAATAAAATTTTTAGAGGAAAAGAAAGTTTAAACATCTCATTTTCCTTAATAGAAGTAGAAAAAAATATTTAATCAAGTCCTGATGGTTTTATAGGGGAACTCCACTAAATCCTTAAAGTCCACGTAATCCCATTGTGGCACTAATTGTTCCAGAGAATGGAAAGTGAAATTAAACCTCAAAACTTTTTCATAAAACACAAAATTTGTACTTAAATCTGTTAAAGAAAACTGTATGGCACAAAAAAGAAAAGTATAGAAAAATCAATAGTAAATTTTTATACAAATCCAAATAAAATAATAACATACTGAATCTTATTATACATTAAATAAATATATCATGGCCAGGTGAATTGTTTTTCAAGAATACAAAAGTTATCAATTACAATGAACTAAATTTATATAACTCACCATAATTATAGATCTGAGAACAAATAATATTTAAAAACTCCATAGATCCTGATATAGCACTAAACATAAATAAGTCAAAACTTCTAAAGTATGAATTGATGAATATTTTCTTAACATTATAAAATATGTATGCATTAGTGTCTAATCCAGCATGTTACTCAATGGAGAAACACTGAAGTCATTACTACACAGGTCAGGAGGAAAAAATGCCCATTATTTCTACAAGTTAACGTAACATTGAAGAAATCAGAAAATGCAATTTGACAAAAGAAAACAAATGGTGACATATGAATTATAAAAAAGAAGTAAAGTGAGTTTGATTAACAGACTATATTATAAAAACTGTATTGATAAATTGGGAAAAAAGGAAATTGGTAGAAAATGTGCAAAAGACATGAAAAGGCAATATGGAAAAATATATAAGTAGCACTCAAAATACGAAAAGATTTTCTTATTTCCTTATAATAACAAAATTACAAATTTTAAATATCCTGTTACACATTTTCTTTCTTTTTAGTTTGCCAAAAATTCAAAACATTGACAGAATAAACTGTTGCAAGTCTTTGTTCAAACTACCCCATCCACAAATTTCTTGTGGATGTGCCAAATGAAAGCGAATTTGCCAATGTTTAACAAAATTATATGTGCACCTATTTTTATACATCATTACTCTACTTCTAACATATGTATCTCCACAATAATTTGTGTCACTATCATTAAAAAAAAATCAAGCTGCAAAAGTGTATTATGTATACTGTTGTAGTTAAAAAATGAATAAACGTATGTATATGTCTGTGTGTGTGTATTTGTGATGTGTGTGTGTGTGCGTTTTCTTACTTAATATGGGAAATATAAACTGATACTAATTAGATGATTTTCTATAGGGGATCATAGGAACAATTTACAAGGATAGAGAAAGAAGCCTTTTCTGTATATGCTTTTAAATAATCATGAATTAAAGCTAAGAAAAAAACCGCTAAATTTTAATACAAACAGGAACAATAAAACCTTACTGTATATTAATATCATAAACACATAAAAAAATAGATGCCAGTAACTTTTGAACACAGAACACTGACTGCAGAATTATTTTGGTTACTTTCTGAGGACCTAAAGAACTACACTTAATATTTGCAGCGTACAGGGCTCAACATTTTGTATTAATTAATTTCTCTAATACTCTCAAGCACCCTTTCATTTTGTAGATAAATTTTATTTTGTAGATAATGCAACCAAGGTTTAGGATATATAATGGATTTGCTTTAGATGAAATACTGAATTATATGTCTCCAGAACTTACACTATCCTGATGGGGATTATAGTAACCAATTATACATGTAGTTAGGTAGGATAAGGTCAATTTTTTTTCTATAGTTTCTGGATCACTTTATACCTTTTCTCATTCCTTATTTTTCTTAAAACAATATTCCACTAACTGTTTGAAATATTTCCATCTACATACTACCAGCGCTGAAGACATATGCCAGATATAAAACATAAAAAGAATAATGGTTCAAAAATATCAATAATAAAAATAAATAAAAATGGCAGATACAAGGACCTACTGCAGTTTTACAGGGACAAATGTTTGTTTCTGCATGTAGTTCTACTATTTAATAAAAATACCAATTTGTTTGTTGTCTATTAAATCATAATCATTGTGGTAGGCAGTGAAGTTGTTATGGAAAGGTGTCACCAACAAAACGCAGTCACTTGGAGAGGATGGAGAACACAGGTTTAATAAGTCGGCTGACTCAAGGGATTAGGATTCCAAAACCCTGAGTCCAGAATGTAAGGAGAACTAGCCTTATATACTTTTCTTGGGTAGGTAAGCAGCAAGCATTCCTATTGGCTCTTCTGCTTGTCTCCAGGCAGAATACCCCTGTTCGGTGGTCTTCTCACCTGGGTGCAAGGTCAGGAAATGTGGTTACTTGAGGAAGGATCTGCTTTAGAGAGCAACTCTGTCTCTCATCTACACAGGAAAGAGCTAGCAGTCTGTAGTTTCTTGCTAAGCACAAGAACAGGCTTGTAACCACAGAGCTGCAGAGTGCAGAGATGCATTTAGCTATTTAACCCTTAACACACTCCAAATAAAGCTCGTCTACAGGCAAATATTAGCTAACAAAATTAAAACAAAGATAAAAACAAATTTAGACAAAGGAAGGGCAAAGAATCCAGCCATCACAGAGTAACTAAGAAAAACTAATTTGAGTTGCTACGATTTTCAAATATGTAAAATACAAATGCTGCTCTGAATTTTTCTGAAAATTATGCTATCTTGGCACATTTTGAGGAGGAATTCTTCCAAAACTGGTTAAGTGGACTTTCTCAAATGTAGACACCCTCAATACATATGATTGTGTCACAAAAATCACTGAAAACTTTTATATGGATTTGTTTGAGAAAGTCAAAGAGATGTATAGAAAAGCCAAATAATCTTTAAGATTAAATATCATCCAACTACCACCAATCACAACTTTGGTAACTTAACCTAAGTTCTCATTATATTTTTATTATATATTTATGTTTAGATTTCACACTGCCTCACATTTAATGATGAATATTATTTTTTCCTATTTTATATTTAATTGAGACATTTAAAGTTGATGATTTGAGAAAGAATGATTAGTTTCTTTCTTACTCTTATTTTGGGGGGATAGTTATAGAGATATCACAGGTACACTTTTTCTTAATGTGATTTTTCAATTATTACTTATGAATATTCTGTGAGGGCACACATTAATATTTTGTTTTTTTCTGATGCAAAAGTTGTTCGAGCCTTAAATAAAATGACATTTTTTATGACCTGCTGTCTATTCCCTAAGGCAATATAAAAGGAAGTAAGAAACACACTATAAAGGGCCCTTTATGATTATTCTGCCCATTATACAGTGAACACTTAGCATTTCTCCAAAGCAAATGCTTGCAGTTAGAATCCTAATGAGTTAAATATCTTTTATTACTATGAGCACTTAGATATGTTCCTTTATGTACAACTTCAAGGTAACCAAACTGCTGAAGTTATATTTACAAGGAAACAAAATTTTAAAAGAATGAAAAGGTAAACATGTTGTGTATCAAGAAGATAAATAATAAGTTTCACACAGCTGCTGTTTCACAATTTTGGAAAACTTGCTTCATGCCAAGGTCACTGAGTATGAAATTATTGGCATCTTTACTGAAACCCAGCACTTCTTGCACAGAAAAGCAGTAAATCTATCTAAGAGAATGATCAGCAAGCTAAAATAGGGATACAACATCTGTCAAGTAGTTTATGCATCTGGCCTACAGAAAAGGTTCCTTATTTTCAAAAGAGGCAGTTTTGCCAGACTTTATGTGGGAATGAAGATAGGTCCTTACAATATATCTTTAAATAGATAGCAAAAAAATTGAAAGTAAGGCTGTATTTATAACTTTTTTTTTTCTACCACAGGCTAAAATATATTTAGGAAGAGGATACATCATTAATTGAATAAAACACTATTCACAAATTGTTGATTAATAGGCTGACATAACCTCAGAAGTGAGACTGTATCTTTGAATTGACCCTAAAGGAGTTCTGACTTGTGCTTAAGAGAACATTTAAAGAGCAGGCTTATCAAATATGTATATGACATAATCCTGATAAGAAAAGACAGTAAGTTATAAAGAGATTACATTCTCAACATCATTAAAGCAGAAAACAAAATGCTATGGGAATATAAACACATACTTATGTAAGGCAAGGATTATATTAAGTACAATATTTCAGTTTAAAAAATCAATCTAATCAATACAGAATGGGGGAAGGGGACTTTATAAGTCAGAGGGAATAAAACTACAAATTCGATATGTGGCATCTGTTTGATATTTTAATTATGTCTTCAAATAAAATACATTAAAGAACAAAAGAGGAAGTAAATTTACTGTAAAGTGGTGACAATATATTGTACTCAATACTCATTTCCACGCCCTAAGGAGACTTTGGCCAGCAATGGCACATCTAGCAAAGTGTTAAAATGTCTAAAACTACAGAATACAGAGAAGCACTAATGCTAAAATGGCTTTAACACAGAATAGAAACAGCATAATGATGCATTGTTTCCATCTTCTATATGTGACAGGCTTTAAGTAATCTATTCAAAGAGATGACACAGAAAATCTCATTTATTTTTTCTCATTTTAGAGGCAGAGACCTAGTCTCGGGTAATAGATGGTAATTTAGTACAAGCAGGGGGTAGAATCATAAGAAGGAAGGTTTGAGGACAAGTGGTAAACATATTTTTAAAACGATGGGACCATCCATGATGGTAAACGTTGCTTAGAGTTCAGGAAGCTTTAGAAAAAGATTTAAAATTCTTCAAAAAAGATATTGCTGATGACTTTTAAGAGAGAACAAATGCAAGTCAAACTATGGGGGTATCAATGATGTATATGGTTCTAAGGTAAATTGAATCAATGTTGATAAAAATTTATTTTTTGGAGTTAAACCAGTGAAAAGTATGATTTTCAATTATAATTTACAAGGAGTAGCAAAAATGAAGGTTTATTTTTCAAGATAAAATATAATTTTAAAAAATAATTTATTGCTTTTTTTCCCTCCAAAATGGAAGAATCTCACTTGAATCTGTCTTGCTGAAAATATCTAAGAACACTGGACAAATGCAAGAAGTATTCTGGAGAGGAAAGAGCAGGAGAAAAAAATTTTGTAATTTTTTCTGTGATTACACAAGTCCCTGACTCACTTCTGAGCTACATATTCACAGAGTCAAAACAAAAGAGAATAGCAAAATCTTTGAGGACTAAATTAAAATATGAATCACTGCTCAGCTCCCAGATTAGAACCTGTGTGACATAGTTAAGGCACACACCTGAAGCCGCAGAGCTGAGCATTGGAGAGTAACACTCGTATTTGAACCATCACCCAGAGAAAATGAGATGCAACTCGTGGTCAGAATTTGCTAAACAAAACAAAAGAACATGAGAGACATTCTCCAAAGGAACTTAACAGGAACCAAATTTTATACATCACACTTTTTGGAATCAAAATAAATGTGACCAATACTCACGATAAAGACAATCAAGAGATCCCATAAATGAGATGACTCACATGTCAGAATATTATCAAATACTTTGAAGTATGTACTAAAACTATGTTCCATGAGATAATCATCACCACTTAAAATTCATGGAAGATAAATGTGTTAGGCATAGAAATAAAAACTATTTTTTTTTAAATAAAACACTATAATAAGAACCCAAGAGCAAGTAAAGAATTGAAAATACAGCGTCTTCAGAAAAATCACTAGATTGACTCAAGAGCAGGATGGAAATGATACTGAGAAAAGTCAGTAAACTGGATGGTAAGTCAATAGAAATAATCTAATATGAAGAATGAAGAGAAAAATAAATAAAAGATTGGAAACAGGGACTCAGAGCCTGGTGGGATAATATCAAAAGGTTTAAGAATAATGTCATTGTGTCCCAGAGACAGTGAAGAAAAAAATGTGGCAGAAAAAACGTTACAAGGAATAATGATTTAAAACTACCCAAATACCCAAATTGGCGAAAGGTATACATTTATAGATTCAGTAACATCAGTGGATCCTAAAATAAGTCACAAATATATTTATTTTAAATATAAAATATAAAATTCATATAAAATATATTACAGTTATTTATACTTACATATATAAAATATATCACATAAAATTATATATTTATAATTTTGTGTATAAAATACATTTATTTTATATATAAAATATTTAAAATTCATTTGTGTGTGTATGTGTACATCTTACATAACTTACTTTGTGATTCACTGATCTTATGGAATCTATACATATATGTCTTTTGCTAGGTAGAGTATTTGGGTAGTTTTCAACCATTATGTCCTGTAAGTTTTTTTCTGCCTCGGTTTTTTCTCTACTCTTTCTGGGATTCCAATGACATTAGTGTTAAACCTTTTGAGATATATACATTTATATATTCTACAGACTGGAGAAACATACCAAAGGGACATTTGAAAGAATAAGAAGAGCAACGAAAGCTAGAAAATATTTAGGTAAATACAAAAGACTATTCTCTATACTTAAATATTTTTTCTAAATATGCATGAGCATTTAAAACAAATATTGATAGTATTATTTCATATCTCAAAAAGCATGGAATTACCTCAATGAATTCAGAAAGAGTATTTGCTGAACTTCAACATCTGTTCATGATAAAAATAATAATTCTCACCAAACAGCAATACACAGAAACTTCCTTTATTAGATAATGGTCATTTATAATATACCTATACCTAACATTATAATTAACACTGAATAACTGAACATCAAGAATATCCACAATCACAACACATATTTAACACAATATTGGAGGGCCTATCCAATGCAGGAAGGCAAACAAACAAACAAAAAAGCATATATTGCTTAGAAAAGAAGAAATAAAACAGCTTGCATTCACATATGACATTATTTACATAGAATATCCCAAAAATGTACAGAAAACTACTAACCTTATGAGTGAATTTAGCAGGGCTGCAGAATGCCAAGTTAATATAGAAAATAATTTTATTTCTATATATTGCCAATGAATAACTTGAAATCAAAATAAGAAACAGTACCATTTACAACAGCGCAAAAACCAAAACACTAATGCTTCTATTGAAATATACATCTTTCTATTTATTTGTATGTTCTTTACTTTATTTCATCAGCATTTTGTAATTCTCAAATGAATCACGGTCTCTCTCCCAAATTCACACCTCTCAATGTTCTATGTAACCAACAACCTTGCTTCTCAGTTACTTGAAATGTTCTCTTGATATTGACTCCACTGTACTTCCATCACTCATCCTTGTGTAATATCCTAGGTATTTCATCTAATCAATTGATTCTACTAATATTCTATACTGCTCATTTCCCCAACCCCAGCTTCCCACATATCGTCTTCCTTTCTCCTCTTTGCCTTGCTTAAATTTATCATTATGCCTACTTCTAAAACCTTTGCCATTCTCTTAATTATCCACACTAATTGGCTTAAAACTCCAACACTATTAAATCCAAATTCCTTCTTAATATGTGTCTCCACTCACACATCTAACCATGTTGGAGAAGCCCATGGTAATTAGCTGTCACACCTTCTTCATGAGTCTACACAATAACAAGAGCTTTGAGATCATTACCTTAATATCCTAAGATGCACCCTTCCCATGTCCACGTATAACTTTTGGTACTTTGGCTATGTAAGTGTTGGGATAACTGAGGTGAATTTTCCCTTAGTATGAAAAATCATTAAATTAAGTAACTTTCCTTTATCCATCTCTGTTTATTTAACAATTTACTTTCAACATAGCAAAGTCTCCATCACATTTGCTAAATAATTAAAGAAGAATATATGAATAAAAAGATGCTTGAATGAATATACTTATGATTAAATGACTAAAATAAGTATTTAAGACAGTAGTACACAAATTTTAATGTACTTTGAATGCTGTAGATGGCATCTTAAAACATAGATTTCTGGGTTCCACTCTCAGAATTTCTGATTCAGTAGGTCTGAAGTTGGTTCTTAAGAATTTTTATTGCTAACAGTTTCCCAGCAATGGTGATGCTGCTGCTTCATAGATCACACTTTTGATTTAAGAGAATTTTTGATTTGAGAGATTAACCCGCTGATGGCGAAAAAAAAAAAAACGAAAAAAATATTTTAATGTCATTGTAATGAAATTTTTATATAAATGCCTGTTTAATAATATTGATTGTGGGGTTGATAGTGTCCTACATTATTTAAAATATGATGTATGTGAGAAGAAATGTAACCAATAATATTCCCACTTAGATATTTCTAAACTTATCTTTATCATTAACATTTTCATTTCCTCTTTTAGTATTTAAAATTTTAATTCTAGCAAAAAGTAGAAAGCATAGTACAATTATCACCAATATCATTCACCGATTCTTTGTATTTTATGGTTGTCTAAAGTTATGAACATTTGCTTGTCCTTCCTCCCTTTCTCCTTCTCTCTCTTGCTCTCTCTCTCTCTCTCTTTCTCTTTCTCTCTCTCTCTCTCACACACACACACACACAGAGAATACACTGATATACATTTTTTTTGTTTTGTTTTTGTTGAATAGAAGAGAGAATCACTCTGCAGGTGAAAAGAAGAAAAATAACATAACGAGATTGTTTAACCAATCTTTTTGTAATTCAATAAATGTCAAACAATTTCATCTACATTCCCCGTTTCGATTTTGTCTCTTAAACTTATTTATGCTTCATTGGAACAGGGATATATTACGTTATGAATGTTCCTTCTAACTATTTCTCATAATTGAAAGAGGCACAAGACAAGATTAAGTGAGGAAAAATATGATATTTCTTAGTAGAATAAAATGGTGAATATCAATCTATTGATATGGGAAGATCAAATTTGTCCCAGATACATTCTCACACTTCATAATATTATAAAAATTTTAATTAAGGAAACTTCTATAATACAAAATACATTCATAAAAAGATACTACCGAAAATATACTAGTCTTGGTTATCCAAATAAATAAAATAAGAATTGAAATATGGCATTCTTGCTTCATGTATATAAGAAACAATTTTTAAAAATTGATAAAGCAATGCTTTGAACATTTTGGGCTGCCAAAATTTAAAATGCCATCATAACAGAATTCCAGAAAATGTTTCTTGAATAGATTTCTTCTTTTACAAAGCATGAATGATTTTGCTAATAGTTCCAACTCATAGGTTCACACCTGTTCATATTTTATGAAGATGACCAATGATTAATCAAAATTTTAACAGCTGTTATATTACTGAAGAGATGACAAATGATTAATCAAAAATTTAACAGCTGTTATATTACTGTATGAAGAAGTACAGCAATGCATTTAAAGTACAAGAAAGTATTGTACTATACAAATTACTTATAAAAAACGAAGAAAATAGACGAAGACTCTTCTACTTTGACCTCACCATTTGACTTTTAATATGTAATAAACTCATATTAGTATAAAATAATCAATATAAAGTTAGTCTTCTCTAGGAAAACCATTTCACTTGGCTTTGCAATCGCAAAGTAATAATTGATTATAATAGAAAAATGTAAGGTATGTTGAAATATAAAGATGAAAATAAGAAGCAGGCTCAATTCCAATAAATACTATCAGCTATCATTCTGTGTATTCTTAAACATAGCTAAAATGTGATGCTTCATATAATTTTGCCTTCCTCTTTAAACAAGTTGCCTTTTTGTTAAAAATGTCATAATGTCATAAATATTCAATTTAATATTTAATTGAATTGTTTTGTGGCAATTTTTATATTTTTTTATTTTTTGCTATTTGGTTGATGGAAAACAATGCTTTCTTGTTTGCTTTGTATTTTTTCACTGTTACTTACGGTTTTGAATTGTAGGTGAAGATCGTATCATTGGTTTATGGGCTGAATATATTTCTTTTGTAAATCAGCTGTGTGTATCTTTTGTACATATTTCTTCCTGATATTAACTCAAAATTGTTACATATAAAGGATTTTTGCTTGTCAAGTTGTTGCATTAATATATATCCCATCTGTTATTGTGTTTATGTTTTCTGACATATAGTTTTCTTCTCATTCAATGTTTTACAGCCAAATATAGCAATCCTTGTTTAAATTTTTATTTATTTTACATATTTCTGTTTTGATATATCTTATGTCACCAAAAAAGTATAAAACTTAACCTTTGCCAGTGACTGAGAAAACTTTAAATTGGACAATCTAAAGTAAAAGAAGTTAATATTTCTTTACAGTGTTGGTATTATTTGAGTACGCTTTTCTTTCTTATCTGCACAATGCTTCTCTCCTCTCTTAAAAGCAGTGGTTCTTTTCTTGACTGCATATGCTACTCTTTTTTGCTGAAGACTCAGGGGTTTTATGAAGAAAAGCAGCCATGGCATCAACCAGACCCCTTTGGGGTCTACGTCTCTTCTCCTAAAAACCTCAAAAGTCAAATGTTTTCATCTCTGATTGGTGGCTCAGCTCTTGAGCTCAGTAACTCATTTAAAAAACAAAAACTAGACTAAAATCTACCTGTTTAACTAAATGGTCTCAATTTTTCTGGCAGCCACTTGGTTATCTTAAACAGAATTCTAAATTCTCTTCTAGTATTATGTATGTATTTCTTCACAAAATCCTATGGTAGAATTCTATGCTATTTTCTTAAAAGGAAGAAAATCTTCTCTGCATCTACTTGAAAAGGCTTGCATACTTTGCTTTACAATGTAAATTCGTTACCTTGCTTTCCTTAAAATAGGGTGAGGAATCACCAATAAGTCTTAAAAAAAAAAAAAGCATGCAATCTAAACCTGACTGTCCTTTTTACTAGTGAGCTTTTTTTTACATCTTGAACAAAACCTATAAGATCCTTGTTCTTGTTGTTTATGTCTGCATATATGCATATGTAAAAATATATGTTATGTCTACATGTTTATGTCTATATGTGTTTGTGTCGGGTCTGCCACCAGCTGACCTGAACAGCCCTTGCCTTGCTATCAGTCCCTCCCTTGGGGTCCCTTCTGGTGGGTGGGCGGATTGCCCAGATTCCTCTTTCCCCAGTCCCCGTTGGGAGGAGACAGAGGAAGAGAGCCATGAAGAGAGGTGAGCACAGCCACGGGCCCCAACCAGCCTGTTATAGAACACTCAGACGCGGCAGGGGTTCTGTGAAACAGTTCCATTTAATACCACACAAGCACTTGTTTTTATAAGCATATGGCAAAGGGGGGGCGAAGGGGATTTCCGATCTGTAGCCTATCATTTTAAAGGTAAAGCGATCATGCACCTGGATCCAATGCTTTGCTGTAGCGATCACACAGTGAGCACGAGTGTGGAAGTGCATCCAGGCCAATAAGGGCTAAGGCAAAGTTCCCGCTGATACTCCCACCCTACTTCCTCCCAGCACCATCTTAGGCTGCCATGTTAATACACCCTTGTGGGCCCATAATGGCGCCACTTGTAATGTCACTTAAGGTGGTGTTAGTTTTTAAGGCCAGACATGTTTGTGTGCTTCCATGGTACCAAATTGGCTTATAATTAATGTGCACTAGTTAAATAAATAAGTATACTTTTCAAGTTCATGTGACTTAAATGTTCTAAAGTTTTGACAAAATAAATATATTTTCAAAATTTGATTTAAACCTTTTACCTAAATCTGTCTCTAGGTCAATATATCTCCTTGTTATTTCAGCTCTGCCTCCTGGCCATGCTGGAAGAAACAGTATCTTTTAGACATTTTCTCTGTGAATACTGCCCTTTGTCTCTCTCTTTTCCACTTGGCTCTAAATGCCACATGGAAAGCTGGGACCCAAAATGGCTAGTAAGAGAAAACCTATGCCCAATATCACATAGGCCCTAGTAAACGTTAACTGATAAGTGTATGGATTTCATACACCAAGTTTTTTGACTGGAAATCATAAATACATTTTTGGGAAAAATAGCTAAAACTCAAAGTGAGTTTTGTGTAATCTGCTCTGACAAATGCTCTTACTACCCTGTATATGTAAAAATGTTATCTATACACATGGATGACTGGGTTTACTAATCAAACAGAATTACTAAAGGTCTTTTCAATTAACTGCTCTTGATAAAAGTGGTAAAAGGTTTTCTTTGTCCTTTAGATAACTGTTTTAAAAACTTGTTTCCTGATAAGTTCTTGTGCTCTCTGCCTTTAAAACCCTTTGTCATTTTGGTATTATTTTATGTAGTGATTTGTGATCTTATTCAACTAAACGTTTAAAGCCTTTTGTTACTTAACAAAACTTTGCAAAACCAAATTCTGAAATCTCAACATTTTAGCTTTAACTTTGAGGAATTCCAAGGGCCCTGGAGCTTCTCAAAGGATATATTAAAAATGTCTCAAAACTAATTGGCTTATTTAATAAATTAGACTATATGGAAAGCATTGTCAGTATGGAAGGTGCTATGGATATGTGTTCCAAAATATTGTAAGGTTCTTAAATATCTGTGTCTTGATATAAATGCTGCTGGTCATAACCTTGGTTTAATAATAATTTTAAAATATTATGTCTTCAAATATTTCATAAAAAACTCTGATAGGTACAGATTCCTGACAAATATTGAGTTCATAGCTTTAAACTGAAGTTCCAAAATTCTAACGAAGAAACAGATGGGTTTATGAAATTGTTCACCAAGGTCAAAACAACAAAAGTTAATTGGTGAATTAATCAAAAAGAATTATGGGTTTTTACAATTTCCTTATTTTGAAACACTGCTGGTTCTCCTAATGTTTTATTTTCCAAATGTAAGAAAACTCTGTCTTTCTCTCTTAAGCTATCTATAACTAACAACAGTTTGGTAAAATGTCATTTAAAACAGAGGTAAAAGTATTTGTTTTCTCCCTATTTGATCCCTCAAGATTTAATAACTTTAAGTATCCTTATGATTATTATGGCAATATGGCTATTTTTATAAATTCAATGAAAATTAACTCTCTCTCTTTATAACAGGATATAATTTAAAATTTTAGATATAAGATAACATGTCTCACTTCTAAGTTGCTGACCCCTCATTGACATTGCCTTAATTTGGCATAACTGCTGATTCCTACTGCTGTTCATCTTTCACCCCTATGTAGGACCAGACAACCTGGGTATCAGCTTTCCCAGCACACAGGGAACTATACAAAGATAAGTAAGACCTTTTCAATCAAGATATTGATCATCAATGCTTTTAGGAGGAATGCCTTGATCATAAAGGGGAAAATATCATATTCACTACAAAAGCAGTTCTGTAAATGTCCCTGGCATTAAAGAGGGTGTTTGTAACTTGGATGAGACATCCTGTCCTTAACAAAAGACTTGTTTTTTGTTTTGGAGTTTTTTTCTTGTTTGTTTGTTTGTTTTGTTTTTTATCTTGGAAGTGAAAGAATATAATGGCTGAATTTTTTTTAGTTTTATTTTATTTTGTCAATATAGAATGTGGTTGATTATTGTGGCCAATTACTGAAATCTCTCTCCCTCCTCCCTCTCCCCCCTCCCTCCCAACAATGTCCTTTCTGTTTGCTGTATCAACTTCAAGGAATTGTAATTATTGTGTCTTTTTCCCTCCCCACCCCAAGGTTGTTTGTGTATTTATTTATTTATTTATTTTTAGCACCCACAAATAAGTGAGAATATGTGATATTTCTCTTTCTGTGCCTGATTTGTTTCACTTACTGTAATTCTCTCTAGGTCCATCCATGTCATTGCAACTGGCAGTATTTCAAACTTTTTTTATAGCAGAGTAGTACTCCATTGTGTACATATACCATATTTTCCATATCCACTCATCTGATGATGGACATTTGGGCTGGTTCCAACTCTTACCTATTGTAAAGAGTGCTGTGATAAACATTGGGGAACAGGTATACCTTTGACTTGATGATTTCCATTCCTCTGAGTATATTCCCAGCAGTGGGATAGCGGGGTAGTATGGTAGATCTATCTGCAATTGTTTGAGGAACCTCCATACTATTTTCCATAGAGGCTGCACCATTTTGTAGTCCCACCAACAATGTATGAGAGTTCCTTTTTCTCTACAACCTCACCAGCATTTATCATTCAAATTCTTTTGGATATTAGCCATCCTAACTGGGGTGAGATGGTATCTCAGTGTGGTTTTCATTTGCATTTCCCATATACTGAGTGATGTTGAGCATTTTCTCATGTGTCTATTGGCCATTTGTATATCTTCCTTTGAGGAATGCCTATTTAGCTCTTTTGCCCATTTTTTAATTGTGTTACTTGTTTTGTTTGTTGTAAAGTTGTTCCAGTTCCTTGTATATTCTGGATATTAATCCTTTGTCAGATGTATATTTTGCAAATATTTTCTCCCACACTGTTGGTTGTCTTTCAACTCTGTTAATTGTTTCTTTTGCTGTGCAGAAGATTTTTAGTTTGATATAATCCCATTTCTTTTTCTTTTGGTTGCCTGTGCATTTTGGGTCATATTGATGAAGTCTGTGCCCAGTCCTACTTTCTGAAGTGTTTCTCCTATGTTTTCTTTAAGAAGTTTTATTGTTTCAGGATGTATATTTAATTCTTTAATCCATTTTTAGTTGATTTTAGTATGTGGTGAGAGGTATGTGTATAGTTTCATTCTTCTGCATATTGATATCCAGTTATCCAAGCACCATTTGCTGAAGAGGCAGTCTCTTCCCCAGTGTACAGGCTTGGTGCCTTTGTCAAGATCAGATGGCTGTAGGTGTGTGGTTTGACACCTGGATTTTCTATTCTATTCCATTGATCATTGTGTCTGTTGTTATGCCAGTACCATGCTGTTTTAGTTATTATAGCTTTGTAGTACAGTAAAAAGTCAGGTAGTGTTATACCTCCCGCTTTATTTTTTTTTTTTGCTCAGAATTGCTTTGGCAATGTGTGAACTATTGTTATTCCATGTAAATGTCTGGATAGTTTTTTCAGCTTCTGAGAAAAATGTCATTGGAATTTTGATGGGGGTTGCATTGAATTTTTATAACACTTTGGGTAGTATGGACATTTTCACTATGTTGATTCTTCCAATCCAAGAGCATTGGATATCTTTCCATCTTCTTGTATCCTCTTTAATTTCTCCCAGCAGTGGTTTGTAGTTCTCATTATAGAGATTTTTCTAATCCATGGTTAACTCAATAACTAAGTATTTTATTTTTTTTGGTGGCTATTGTAAATGGGCAAGCTTTCCTGATTTCTCTTTCTGCATGTTCAATATTGGAGAATAGAAATGCTAGTGATTTTTGTGTGTTGATTTTGTATCCTGCAACTTTTTTGCTGAAATCATTTATCAACTCCAAGAGATTTTTGTAAAGACTTTAGGCTGTTTGATATATAGGATCATGTCATCTGCAAAGAGGGACAGTTTGACTTCATCTTTTCAAATCTTGATGCCCTTTATTTACTTCTCTTCTCTGATTGCTCTGGCTAGTACTTCCAACACTATGTTGAATAGGAGTGGGAGAGTGGACATCCTTGTCTAATTCCTGTTCTTAAAGGAAAAGCTATCTCCTTTTCCCCATTCAAGATGCTATTGGCAATGGGTTTATCATATATGGCTTTAAATGTTGAGATACTTTCCATTTATACCTAATTTGTAGAGGGTCTTTGTCAGGAATGAGTGTTGAATTTTATCAAATGCTTTTTCAGCATCTATAGAGATAATCATATGGTCCTTCTGTTTGATTTTATTGATATATTGATTATCACATTTATTGATTTGCGTATGTTGAACCAACCTTGCATCCCTGGGATGAATCCCACTTGATCATGTTGAATAATTTTGCGTATATGTTGCTGTATTCTGTTTGCTAGTATTTTAGTGAGGATTTTTGCATCTATATTCATCAAGGATATCAGCCTGTAGTTTTCTTTTTTGGTTGTATCTTTACCTGCTTTTGGTATCAGGGTGCTCTTTGCTTCATAGAATGAGTTTGAAAAAATTGCCTCTGTTTCAATGTTTTGGAATAGTTTGTAGAGAATTGCTGTCAATTCCTCTTTGAATGTTTGGTAAAATTCTGCTGTGAATCCATCTGGTCCTGGGCTTTTCTTTGTTGGGAGCCTCCTGATAACAGCTTCAATCTCCTTTATTGTGATTGTTCTGTTCAGATTTTCTACATCTTCTTGGCTCAGTTTCGGTAGCTTGTGTGTGTCCAGAAATTTATCCATTTTCTCCAGATTTTCAAATTTTTTGGCAGATAGTTGTTTATAGTAGTCTTGAATGAATCCTTGTATTTCAGATGTATCAGTTGTAATATCACCTTTTCATTTCTAATTTTTGTTATTTGGATCTTCTCTCTTGTTTTTTTAGTTAGCCATGCTAATGCTTTGTCAATTTTATTTATCTTTTCAAAAAACCAACTTTTTGATTCATTGATCTTTTGTATTGTTTTTTGGGTTTCAATTTCATTAAGTTCTGCTCTGATATTAATGAGTTCTTTCTGTCTGCTAACTTTGGGTTTGGATTTTAGTTGTTTTTCCAATTCTTTAAGATGAAGTGTTATGTTGTTCACTCGCCATCTTTCCATTCTTCTGAAATAAGCATTTTATGCAATAAATTTCCCCCTTAGTACTGCTTTTGCAGTATCCCACAGGTTTTGTTTTGATGTATCATTATTTTCATTAGTTTCAATAAATTTCTTGATTTCCTGTTTGATCTCTTCTTTGACCCATATGTTATTAAGTAGAATGCTGTTTATTTTCCATGTATTTGTATAGTTTCCAGAATTTCGTTTGTTATTGATTTTTAATTTTAATACATTGTCGTCTGAAAAAATACATGGGATAATTCCAATTGTTTTCAATTTGTTGAGACTTGATTTGTGACCTAACATGTGATCTATCCTGGAGAATGATCCATGTGCTGATGAGAATAATTAATATTCTGAGGTTGTTGGATGGAATGTTCTGTAGATATCTGCCAAGCCCAATTGGTCTTGAATGTTGTTTAGATCTTTTGTTTCTCTGCTGATTCTTTGCCTAGATGATCTGTCCAATATTGACAGTGGGGTGTTCAGGTCCCCTGCTATTATGATATTAGTGTCTATTTAATTTTTAGGTCTAATAGAGTTTGTTTTATAAATTGGGCTTCTCCAACATTGGTTGCATATATATTTATGATTGTTATGTCTTCTTGATGGATCAATCCTTTTATTATTATGAAGTGGCCCTCATTGTCTCTTCTTATGTATTTTATTTTAAAATCTATTTTATCAGATATAAGAATAGCTACTCCAGCTCATTTTTCATTTCTGTTTCCATGGTAAATCTTTTTCCACCCATTCACTCTTAGTCTATGTGAGTCTTTATAGGTTAGATGGGCCTCTTGAAGGCAGCATATAATTGGGTCCTCCTTTTTTTTTTTTTTTTTTTTAATTTTATTTTGTCGATATACATTGTAGCTGATTATTGCTCCCCATCACCAAAACCTCCCTCCCTTCTCCCTCCCCCCCTCCGCCCCCCTCGCTGGTGGCTGCCGCCACCACGGTGCCTGCGTTTCATCTCTTAAGAAAGGAGCTTTTCTGGGGGGTCGAGGCAGTAAAGAAGGGCCCGTTGTGCCTGCAAAGGAAGCGTGTGTGCCACCAGTGCCGCCCCACTGTTTGCACGGGTGGGGGACTCGGCTTGGCAAAGCCCAGTTGTGAGGGTTGGCCTCTGTTTGGATGTGTTGTGGGTCCTCCTTTTTAATCCAGTCAGCCAGTCTGTCTTTTGATTGGGGAATTTAATCCTTTTACATTAATAGTTGTTATTGAAAAGTGTTGATTTCATCCTAGCATTTTATCAATATATCTTCGGATGTCTTAATTGTGGTTTGCTCCTTTCTTTCTGATTTTCTGTTTGTTTTCTGTATTTGTTGTTTCCTTGGGTTGTAGATAATCTTTTTGTTGTTGTTGTTTTCTCTTCATTGTTTGCATTTTTATTTTACTAGTGGGTTTTGATTTTTCTTGGGTTTTTATGGCATTGGTAGTTGTTTTTCAGGTACCAAACCCAGTACTCCCTTGAGAATTTCTTGTAAGGATGGTCTGTGATAGTAAACTCCCACAGTTTTTGTTTGTCTGAGAAATATACTATTTGCCCTTCATTTCGGAAGGATAGACTTGCGGCGTAGAGTATTCTTGGCTGGCAATCTCTTTCCTTTAGTATTTTGAACATATCATCCCATTCCTTCCTGGCTTTCATGGTTTGTTATAAAATGTCAGATGTTAGCCTGACTGGGGCTTCCTTATAGGTGATTTGACACTTCTCTCTTGCAGCTTTTAAGATTCACTCTTTGTCTTTGAGTTTTGCAAATTTGACTATAACATGTCTTGGAGAAGACTTTTTGGGTTCAATACGTTTGGGGATCTTTGAGCTTCCTGAATCTGAAGATCTGTGTCTTTTCCTATACCTGGGAAGTTTTTTGCCACTATTTTGTTGACTCTGTTTTTAACGCAATCTCCTTTTTCCTCCCCTTCTGGAATACCCATGACTCGGATATTTGAGTGCTTAAGGTAGTCTGATATCTCTCTCAGATTTTCTTCAATGTTTTACATTCTTTTTTTCTTTCTTTTTTTTTTTTTTTTTGTCTGCCTGTTTTATTTCAAACAGCCCATCTTCAGGGTCAGAAGTTCTCTCTTCTGCTTCTGAAAGCCTGCTTGTTAAACTCTCTGTTGTGTTTTTTATTTCTTTGAATGAATTCTTCAGCTTGCTAAGTTCTGCTACATTCTTTTTCAAGGCCTTGATTTCATTGTACATTTCTTTTTTCAGGTCCTGTATACTTTTCCTTGTTTCATTATGTTGTCTAGCTGAGTTTTCTTGTATCTCATTTATGACTTCAAATTCCTTGTCAAATATTTCAAAGGTTTCTTGTTCTATAGGATCTAGAGCTTGAGAGTTATTATGCTTTGGTGGTGTATTTTCTTGAGTTTTCATATTTCTGGTATCTTTCCTTTGATGTTTAGTCATTGTGGCAGGGGATTTCATGGTCTGGCTAGGATGCTGCTTTGGTTGCCAATTTGCTATGGCTGCCTCAGTGTCTGCTCGGTTAGCCACTAGTGCCTTGGGTGTGTGGTCACCTCGTGTCTTGGGCCTCTCTGGGTAGGCACCTCTCTGGTCAGCATGCACTCGGCCAGGCTTGGGATGGAGTCAGTTGGCTGCAGCAAGGCCTACCTTCTGGGTTGTGCACTAGCACCACAGGGTGCATGGTCTCCTCAGACCTTCCTCTACTCCAGCTGGGCGCCTCTCTGGTTGGTGCATACTTGGCAGGGCTGAGGAAGTAGTTAAGGGGCAGCAGGGAGTTCTATCTCCTGGGTCATGCACTGGCACCACAGGGCATATCAAAGACTTGTAATTGATCAAAAATTTTACAAAAGATTAGATGCTCTAAAAGCAGTAATGTCCTGGACATTTTAACATTAACAAACTCTTTAGACTCAGAATCAATTATTATATGGAGCAGAATCCCTTTCTGGAGTTGCAACAATTGGTAATTACACCCAATTCACAGCACCTGGAATGTTGCTGATGCCGCCACTCTGAGATGATTACATCATCAGTCCTCACCTGAAGTAAATTAAAAGGATTTGCCATGCTAAATGATACCAACCTTGCTTTAAATGCTTTTATCTTACCTGTTAAAACCTTATCTATAACTTTTGCCTTTCCTTTCAAATAAATAAAAAAGGGAAGATGTAGAATATGCATAAAGCATATGTATTTTACAGTGCCTGGTTTTCCAAAGCCTTGCAGATTCAAATATTGACCTAACAAAAAACAGGAAAATTTCCCAGGCTTTTGAGTCTCTGTTGTAAGATAAAGAGTTGTAACACAGCAAGGTTGCTGGCTCAAAGACAGACAGGTTACTGATTGATATGTAAAGATACTGGGAAATTGCTGTAAGAAGACAAAGTTTGCTAAGATCAAGCCGTTTTTGGTGGATCACTTAATTGCCTAATGGAATGTCATCTGACTTGTTTTTACTGAATGTTACCGCCTTCTATTATTAAACTTGTTAAAACTTTAAGCCCACCTATGTCTCTTCCTGTAACTTCTTGGGCTGGAAAATAAATGCAAAAAGAGAGCCCCAATCCGTGGTTAATTTCCCAAATGGAAGGAATAATTCTCTCTTGAGGGGTGCAGGAGATTAACCACTTTGGGTCTTCTCACTGCTCAGAAAAGATGGGCTTTGAGTAATCCTTTGCAGCTCTGCCACCCAGGGGAAAGGGGGTGACAAATCCATGGGGGGCAAAGCAACACTGAATAATATTAATTTTACCACTTTTTCTTTATTTTTTTGGTGGGTATCCTATGATATGTCTAGGTGTAAATTTGCTTTTATTTATATTGCTTTGGGTTCACAGTACTTTTGCAACATTTAATCTGGTCCCTTTTAATAATTTTGGAAAATTTCCACCTAGGATACCTTCAAAAATATTATAAATATAGATATGGATATTGATATAGATATAGATGTATAGGTACATGATAGACAATGTATATGTGTGATCTTTTTAGTGTAAATGTAAATAGACTTAGTATATAGTATGTATGTGTTTATTTGTCCCTTATCTGCCATTTTATCTTGAAATTTTTATTTTTCTGCATTCAATTTTTTCTTTTATTCTCATTTTTCATGAATGAAAAAGTTGTTTTATTTATTTTTTTCTTTAATATGTGGCTTGTTTATTATAAATAATTATAGTATGTCGTCAGCCACTATTTCTTAATATGTAGTTTTTGCCCCTATTTCCTACTCATTCTGAAATTCTAATTACATAAATGTAGTATTGATACTACTCATTTTATTTTTCTGTCACAACTTCCCTTTAATTTTGTCTCTCTTTTTCTCAGATGTTTTACAGATGATTTCTTTCTACCAGTTTTCCAACTTACAATTCACCTCTTTTGCCCTCTCTAATCCACTTTTAAATTCATTCTGTAAGGTCTGTCAATTATTTCATTCCTCAGTTTGTGATATCTACTTGATTATTTGTTAAATCTCTTGTAATTTTTACGTAGGTATGTTAAGTCATTTTCTAATTTATCATTTACTTGAATAAAAGTATCAAAGTAAGCTTGTTTTACATCAGTGTCTGATCTTTCTTTATCTTGATATGTTTCTGTTATCCATTTTATCAGTTACTTCTTGCTCATAATGCATTGTTTCTATCCATATTTGATCATTTTGTTTTACTTAAAAATTGTGATTTGATCACTCTCTTTTGAAGATTATTTGAGGAAATAATTAGTTGCCCAACATTAAAGTGCATTTCCTCAGTTTATTCTAGTATTCTTCTGTCTGGCACTTTGGTTTACTAACAATTCCAGGCCTCTTCAAACTGTATTTGTAACCTATGATTTTAAATTGTTTAACCACACAAGCTAAGTGATGTAGATTTCAGGTGGAATGTTGCTTAATAAGTAGGCATAACTTTTTTTACATTGTGTACCTTAGTAGTAGTTTTTTTTGAATGGTAATGTTTTTGAAACTGATATAACTCTCTACATTGCCAGAATTAAGGGTATTATTCATTTCTTTAAGGGTTTTAACAATATCAATCATATTGTATATTGAAAATCTTACTAACTAAACCTTAAAATAAACTCTAAATCTACCAATTTCTATGATTGTTTTGTTTAAAATCTTTTGAATTATAAGATGTATTGGGACAGAATTTACATAAAATCCTAGTACAAAGTTACATTTCTTAAGGAGAAAATAAAAGTGTAAGCTTTTTGTTGCAGATATTTAGATGCTTTCAGTTTGGGGCTATCATAAATAATGGCTTATATATATTTGAACATTTAAAAAAATAATTTTACACATTTCTATTGAACATATACATAGGGCTTGTGTTTATTCTGTTTATTGGCAATGTGTATGTTCAATTTTAATAGAGAATGCCAGTTTTACAAATAGTTTGAACCAATGTACATTTGATATTTTTTATGAAGTGCATACTTAATTATTTTGTCCATCTTTCAATTAGTTTTTTTGTCTTTATTTTAGTTATTATAATTTTATGTGGAAATTCTATAGCTAAGTAGTACATGCATACATACATACATACGTACATAGATACATAAATGGATGCACACACACACACACACACACACACACACACACACACACACACACACACACACACACACACACACGAAATTAATCCTTTCTTAGGTATTTGTATTTCCGGTATAATATTCTATGCTGTCTATTGGCTTCCTTTTCACTTTCTGTTAATGACTATTGAGCAATAAAGTTCTTCATGATAATACCATCAAATTCATCATTTTCCATTTTCTAGATAGTACATTTTTAAATATTATTTAGGAAATTCTACCTGGTTTAGTGTCATGAGAATATCCTCTTATGTGACCTTGGAATTATAACACTGCATCCTAAGCAAGTGAGTTAACCAGCTAGCTAATTCATTTATGAAAATATCAATATCAGTTGCACCTATTTGGCTCTTTAATTCCAATTTTTCCAATATTATTACTACACAGAGTAGAATTTTGTATACGTATTTTATTTTAAAATAATCACAGTGTTATTGTAAATTTGCCAGAACATTTACACAGAGCTTTCATTTTCCTGAAGTATTTGTGAGAAAGTTGTCAATCTGTTGTCCAATTACTCCTAAATATTTTAGTATGTATTTCTTATAAACATACCATTTTTCTGCATATGAACAATATAATCAACAAAAAAGAGAATTTAATGTCAATTCATTTCTAACATCTAATCCTAAGACTGTATACATGATACAACAATCGTCCCATTAAAGCCCTTTATAATAAAAAGATCCAGTGCAGGACCATATATTTTACTTAATTGTAATGTCTTTTTCATCTTCTTTAGTTTGGAATAACTCTTCAATATTGCTTTGACCTTCATATCCTCGTCACTTTTAAAGAATACAAGTTGTTTCATAGAATGTCCTCTATTTTAGTTTGTCTGATGTTTCCTTGTGATTAGGTTCATGTTTTCCGTGATTAGTCAGAATACCATAGAAGCGGTGTGACTGCATAGCATACTATCTGTTTGCACAAGATTTAAATTTTCCCATTAATGGTGACATTTATTTTGGTCACTTGATTAAGAGTGCACCTATCAGAATTTTCCCTTCCAAAGTTATTCTTTTTCCCTTTATAATAATGTATTTTCTAGGATGGTAATTTGAAACCATGCAAATAACCCATTTCTTATTAAATTCTGTATTTCCTTATTTATATCAATATGGACTCATCATTTTCTATTTAAATTGATGGGCAAAATTGTTCAATGTCATTATTTATTTTAATACTCAAATTGCCCCTGATTTGTTTAGTGTGTGTCACTTAAGGCTGACTTCTGTATCTTTTGTTACCCCCTTATTATTTTTTGAGTAATTCCTTGATTTCTGGTTTAAAATATAATTCATGATTATTTTGCATTTTTTTCTACTCCAGACCTGAATCAACCATTTCTCCAGGGATCTCTGATGCTTTTCACTGGAAAATAATATTTAGAAATCATGATCTGGGTGGTTAATATGTTCATAGAAATCATTTCTTGCAGGTCTTGTAGGAATATGCAACACTTAATGACAGGGATTCATTCTGAGAAATCCTAAGGCAATTTCATCATCGGTAAGCATTATAGAGTGTACATACAGAAACCGAAATATTATAGCCTACTACACACCTGTAATATGTCATTGATCAAAACATTGCTATGCAGCAGAGGACTGTATATGCAGATGAATACATATATATTTACATATATACATATACATACGTACATATACATATAAGGTAAATACATTTTTTTATTTCCATATAACGGGCTTAGACATCAGATCATAAACTTTTTTTCAACAGGTTAGTGAGAAAGAGGTTTTACTAACCTATTTCAAAGTCACCATACAGTGGTCTGTGATTCTTTACACCATTGTCTTCTATTGTCATTCTTTGTGTGTAAGCTTGTGTATATTTTGGTTTTAAGATACAGATAAATTCTGAAGAGTGTCCTTACTTTGGCTAATGCTATGGCTAATGCTATTAAGTTATCCTGTAACCTATTTTTCAAAAGCAAAGATACGCGTTGTTCTACTGATGCCAGTTAAATATATCAGTTTATTTTCCCCTTATCTCTCCCTATGTCTGGCGGTTTAAAAACATTTTTTTCACAACACATGTAGTTTCTGCCAAGCAAACAGAGGCATAACATTTCTCATAAAGTTGTGTCTTGCAGGCAATCATTGCTGCCATCACCACCAATTATAGCAGTATTTCTTGTAATAAAGGTTTTGTTTGCTTGGGTTTTTTATTATTGTTTTTGTAATTGGACAAGAATGATCTATAAATACATCATAAATTTAATTTTATTTACAAATTTGGGAAATACTTTACAATAAATATGTAGGTTTTGTTTGTTTGCTTGTTTGATGTCATATTGATTGTAAATTTAGATTCAGAAGTTCCTGTAAAATTTACATCTAAACATTGCAGTAGACTCAATATAGAAGAGACTTTTTAAATTCTCTCTTTCTATTGTGCTTTAAATTTTTGTGTGGTAGACACAGATAAAGCATAAACTGTTGAAACAGCAGGAATAGATTATATTGTTGTTAAGCCAGTACCTCTGTCACAGGAACAAGGTCTGGGGCTTTCTATTCTGCCATCTTGCTGATGTCATTCTCAAGAAAATACATGTTAAAGACTAATAAGACTTTTAATTGACTGAGGAAGTATATAAAAAATGTTGCATTTTGATTACTTTAAAATTGAAACTGATAAATATATTTAATTATTGCACTTAGTTTTTAATTGACACTTATTAATTGTATATATTTATGGGGTACAGAGTTATATTTCAATACATGCATATAATGTGTGATGACCAAATCATGATAATTAGCATATTTGTCCTTCCTTGCAAAAAAATTATTTATTTGTGATGAGAACATTCGAACTCCTCTCCTAGTAGCCAACTGAGAACATAAAATAAATTATTCTTAATTATAGATGGCTAGCACTGCTGTAGACCATTAAAACTTACTCATCCTATTTAGCTGTGATTTTGTATTCATTACTCAACCTCTCACTATTTCCCCTTCCCCTTCCCAGCCTCTAATAACCATGACTCTACTCTTTACTTTTATAAGTTCAATTTTTTTTTTTAGCTGTCACATATGAGTGAGAACATGTGGTATTTATCTTTCTGTCCCTGACTTATTTCACTTAACATAATGTCTACCACGTTCATCCATGTTGACACAGTGATGAGATTTCATTTTTCTAATGGCTGAGTAGTAGTATTCCACTGAGTGTACATGTGCCATATTTTCTTTATCTATTCATCAGCTGATAGACACCTGGGTTGATTCTGTATCTTGGCTATTATGAATAGTGGAGCAATAAACATGGGGGGTGCAGATATCTCTTTAGTTTGCTAATTTTCTTTCCTTTGGGTAAGAACCAAGCAGTGTGATTGGTAGATCATACGGA
Organism: Cynocephalus volans; assembly: GCF_027409185.1. Taxonomy (NCBI): domain Eukaryota; kingdom Metazoa; phylum Chordata; class Mammalia; order Dermoptera; family Cynocephalidae; genus Cynocephalus; species Cynocephalus volans. The sequence continues at coordinate 42,428,737 of NC_084466.1, read as the reverse complement.
AGTTCTATTTTTAGTTTTTTGAGGAAACTTTATACTGTTTCCATAGTGGCTATATTAATTTACATTCCCACCAATAGTGTATGAGCTAGCATGTGTTATTTTTTGTCTTTTTGATAATTTCCATTCTGCTAGAATGGGATGATATCTCGTTGTAGTTTTGATTTGCATTTCCCTGGTGATTAGTAATGGTGAGCATTTTTCATGTACCTGTTGGCCATTCATATGTTCTCTTTTGAGAAACATCTACTCAGGTCATTTGTGCATTTTTTAATTGGATTATTTGTTTTTTATTGTTGTTCGATTGTTTTAAGTTCCTTGTATATTCTGGATATTAATACCTTGTTAGACAAAGAGTGAGATACTAAGTAATTTTTAAACATCCAGCAATCTTTAAACATGATCAACCTAGAATAATAGTTTTTACTTTTCCACTCTCCCCTCTGAATATCAGAAATTCTTAAGTTTATGTGTTTATTACTGCAACTGGACCTTTAATGAATAAATATATTTTTCTGTCTGTATTTTTTTTTCTGGTAAATCTGAATGAAAACATTTTTGTCTCCCTGGGTACAAGCATAATAATTGATATTTCAGGTCAATTAGTTCTCCACGTGACCTTGGATTGACTCAGTTTTTCCTCCTTTCTTGTTTGGAGTTCTCAAGAATCACCATAAAGTATTCTGGGAATGCAACATCCTGAGATAAGGGAGAGGTAGTCAGAACAGCATGGGCTCTTTCCTGGCTTCAAGGCTCTAGTTCAGTGTGTCAAGTGACCAGAGATGTATAACTCCAGAGTAGACTGCCTTTTTCTGTCTCTCAGCTGTGGTGCAAGTGGAGCACACACAGTCAAGACTTCATCCACCCTAGGCAAATTTCCTGAGCTTTGGAGGATCAGCTCAAATAAATCCTAAGTTTCTCTTGTCTCTTGCTGCCTATCTATATGTAACAAATGAATTTCATATAACTTGTTGTATATGAGTCAAAAAAAAATGGTAACTAGTGGACAGGGAAGTGAACTTGCTTCACAAATATCATTAGATGCCATTCAGATTTAGAAATTTGCACTTTAGAATGACTGCTGGAAGCCACCTGGTCTCCTGGGCCAGGGTGGTGGGGAGCCAAGGGCTTCAGCCATATCTCCCTGACATTTGCATTCAGCTTAGCAATGACCAAGCCACTGCTGGAAGTCCCCCAGTCTCCTCTGCAGGCATGAGGGGCGTGCCATCGGCCTCAATCATGCCACCCTCCTTCCTCCTTCCTCCTTCTACCTCCTCTCTCCTGCTCCTACCCAACTGCTCCACAACAATTTAGAGTGTAAAAATATATGGTGCCAGGACCAACCTCTTCTCCCTCATCCAGGCATGCTGCCACTGCCACTGGGCCCAACCAGGGTCCTAAGGCTTAGAGGTGGGGACTGACCCCTCCTCCCACAACCAGGCAAGGAGCACGCAAAAATCATTACTTCCCTGTAGGTGGCCCACAACAGCCACCACAATAGCCACAGCTGCCACAAAAGCAGCTAGATGCCACAACCACATGCAGGTGGCCTGCCAGCCACTTGAGTACATTGACACAAGGAGAGTCACCAGCAGACACCAAATTAAAGAAGAGGATGTCTCTCTCCACAAAGTCCATTCCAGAGTGAAAGAAGAAGCATCTGCTCTACGATAATAGTGGGGGACCTGAACACACCTCTCTCTGCACTGGACAGATCATCTAGGCAACAAATCAAGAGAATCATTACTCTTTCAGAAGGAGAGAAGAAATCTAGGGTTATCAGAGGTGGTGGGTGGAGGGAAAGGGGATGGAAAGAAATTGGGTAAGGGGCATAAAGGATAAGTACAATTTGTAATAATGTATATGCTAATAATATTGATTTAATCAACATATGTCAACATTGAACCCCCAAAATATGTATAATCAATTATGATTCAATACAAATAAAAAGATTTTTTAAAAAAAGAAATTTCCACTTTATTCACGCCTATAATTTTTTTTTAATTTTGAAAATAATATCAGTAAGAACTGAATGTATGAAATTATAAGAAGGTTAACTAGTTAAATTAAATATTTACAAGTAATTGCAAGTAATTATAAAGAAAAAAATTAATTGCCATTCTTTTCATTTTGGGATTGAATTAGTAAGTCTTTTTCAGCAAAAGGGTAGGATTATATCCAATCTCTTCTGTATTTTTTGACTTTGGTAAATCATTTAGATTTGACCATACTAGATAGATTTATGATGTCTATTGTAAATGGTATAAAATGTGCCTGCAGTACAAACAGTGCCTTTTGTATGGTCTTTATATTAATCTTTCTGTATTATTCATCATATTTACTGCCCTGTTTGGCACACATTTATTATTTATTTTTACACACCATTGCATATATCATTTCTTGTTTTATTCTCTCAGAGAGTTCACACGTATTTTTTTATTTATGTTGTTTGCATCAAAAGTCATGTTGCAATACTTTGCTCAGATATCTTTCTTTTTCTGCTATTTTACAGATCTATATTTATGTGAACATCCATTTTAAGTAGAACAAACATTTCTGGTGGGTTCCATCAGACGTTTTTATGCTGCCTGCTGGTTCTTCACTTTTAGATACTTCTATTACAGGAAAAAGTCAGCATATTTAAATATCATGTAGAAAGTTTAGGAAAAAATAAATAACTTTCAAAGATTTTAATAATTGGTAATATGATGAAAAGAAAGATAAATCAGCAATACTTTGAGTTATCATGAAAAAACCTCCTCTAGCCGACTGTGTTACAGCTTACCTCAGCCACTCACTCTTTCACATGAGGTAGTCATTACCAATAAATGTCCACCTCAAATATTATCCCTTTCTTGGGCCACCGTCATATTTTCTAGGGTCATTTTGAATTACTTTTCCAGAATTATTTTCTCCATCTGGACATCCAACTTATTAACTATTACTTCTCTATCCATCATCCTCCGCTTATCATCATGTTTTTCAGTAGTCAGCTCAGATATGGCCCATCCGTTTAGTCATTCCTCTGCATGTTCTCTCAAGCCTTCTGCTTCTTGCTCCTTCTGTAATAGTCATTTAGTGAAACCTAAATCATGATCAAATCTAAAGCCCTGCATCTTTTATGCCCTCATATTTGTAACATGGCATGCCATGAGCAATGAACACAATCTTTGTGACTAATAACATATTGAATTGATAGTCACAATATACGAACTGCCCTGCAATCCTATCACATTTCCTTACTAAACGTATTTCCACACTCTATAGATGGCTGTTGAGCTAGTTCAGCTTCAGCATGAAACATAGACTGAGACATGATTAGACGTACAAGAGATTTATCTGAGAAAACACCTATGAGGAAAAATGGGTGGGAACTTGGGGAAGCTGGAGAGTCATCAGATTCAGTGTAGGTCTAACCCCTGTAAAGGAGAAGAGGGGTAGGAAGAGGAAGATTGGGTAGGAAAAATTGCAGGTGCAATGCAGTTTTGTTAAGAAATTCTTAAACCATAACCACCCATCAGAGAAACAGCCCATCTTGCAAGAATAGGCCTACTTTAGTAAACTTGCCACATTGGCTAGAAGCAGATGGAAAATGGTAGGTAGCCAACCAAATAAACAAGTGGATCATATGAGGCCAGATAATTAGGCTACTTACAGTCAGAGACCTTAGGGGCATAGTTTTATGGCCGTCACAACTTTTCTGTACATTCTCTCACTTCTCTCAACCAAAAACCCTTACTTCCTCTTTAAACACAGCTAATGACTAAATCCTTTTATGGTAGTGAGATAAGAAAGCATTCAGAAGAGAATGAATTCAGTCTCCTCTCACATAATCTAACAGTCTATCTGCAATATATATAATGCATATATAATGTTTTATTTCCCAATACTATGGATTAGTTGTTGCTACTCATGTATAAGATCAGCCAGTCCACTTGTGCTTTGCATCCCATCCCCTCTGGCCTACTCTCGCCATCATTTTCTCTCTACAAGTTCATCAAGTTCATATCTATCTTCAAGTAAACATGTTAAGATTCCGATCATCTTGCAAAAATTAAAATAATAAAAAAAGACTCTTGTTTCTTCCTCAAGTAGCCTGCCATTTCTCAGCTGTTTTTTATAGATAATTTCCCCCAAAAGATTTCTATAGGTGTTTTTTTTCCCCTCTCTTATTTTATTTTGAAACAAATTTTATCAGTTCTCCTATACCACTCAGGTTTTTTAGTTCACCAATGATCTCTTGTGACATATTCAGTAAGCACAATTTAGCCTTCATTTCATTTGATTATCCTGCTTGATACACCTTCTCTTGGCTACAGTGACATCTTATTCTCTCTCTCTCTTTTCCTTGTCCATCTCCTTTCCTTGATTCTCCTCTTCATTGAGAACTTCTATTCTTCAGGGTCCTATGGCTCAATTCATACCTCTCTGTTGTATCTGTACTCAATTTTCTACATGTCATCAAATCCCACCACTTTATGTAATGTATGTATATTTGCTAATAATTTCAAATTCACATTTTCTTTCAACTATGAGCTCCAAACTCATATTTAAGTTTTCAAAATATATATAAAATATGTAACATGAGTGATTATAACATATTTAATACATACAACAAATAATATTATTTATACTATATAGTATATGATACATATAATTATGATAGTACATAATATAAGATATGATGAAACACAATAAGTATCTCAATCCAAAACAACATTCTCATTTCCTAGTGAATGCCATCGTCAACTGCCAGGTGATTATCAAAACTTAGCTTCTTAAATTCTTGTAAACTTTTATATTATCACTCCTCTCATGAAAGAAAGAAAAAATACTCAGATATTAAAATGTATGAACTCCACTTATATAATTTTCTTCTCTCTTCAGCCTTTTTCACTCTGGGTAACCATTCATGATAAATCGAAAACTTTAGCACTTGGAGGTAAAGTCATCATATTCATTCCATACTTGTCATCATCCTCAGAGATGGTAATTTTCATATAAATTAACCAGTCAACATGCTGTCCTTTCAGGGCCATGACTTTCTTATTTTCATCTTATCCAACTATGACTGCATCTTTGATCTTATCATGACACAGAATTTCTCTTCTGTCCTGTTTATTGCTATATTTCCATTTACAAATGAAAATATTGTTAATTTTAATTTAATTAGATAACAATATCTTGCTTTTTAGAAATGTACACTGATTTTAAAGTTTCTATATCTTTATAGAGTAAGAGTTCTATATAATATTTAACTGTCTACGAAATACAATAACCTCATTTTTGCTCAGTATACAACAGGTTAAGAAAAGTAGGTACATAAAGCATAAGCATGAAATATCTTCTTTATCAGCATATATTTTGAATTAATAATGCTGTTTTCAGGAATAATAGTTTAGTATAATTTCTTGCCTCTGAAAAGCATGAAGTAATACTATAATTTGAGAACAGTATTCAATGCTATTTAAAGCAAAAATACAAATTCTTTCATGGTAACAGGACACTCAAGTTTTGACAAAAGTGAAAATTATGAGGAAAAGGGAGAAAAATACTTTGATTTCTTCACAAAATTGTGTTCCTTTTTTAGATGAGTATATCTACTAAAATTAAAAGATAAATTGAGTTCTAGGAACGGTAAGTTTTATTTTCTTGGATATCATTCCATAAACATATAATATATAAACGGCAATGCTTTTTGATGAAATAAATAGATTTAGTCTTAAATATGCAGAAATATTTAAAACTTATCAAAATATAGGGTTAGGTTTTCTACAATACAGAAATGCTGATTATTTTCTTTCAAATACAGAGTTCTAAAAATAATGATACAGGACACATATAGCTTTCTGCCCCTGCTTAAGCATTCACACCTGAAAGCACCCCTCCCCCATTTTGTGATTCAGTCATAACAGCTTAAAACATAAGCTATTCCTAGCCTCAGTGCCTTTGAACTGCAGACTGTGTTGGAAATCTCTCCCCTAGACTCTTCTAACAGATCAGATTTTTTATATTCTTTAAATTTCATTTCCAATATGACCTTTTTTTGAACAAGTTTCACTGGCCCTTTAACCTAAATTACCTTCTATTCATTTAACCATGATAGCATCTTTACTGTAGTCATAACATGCTTGTGTGTCCGTATGTGTATATCTATGTAAATATAAACAGTCCCCTTTGCTACAATGTGTTTCTATACTATGTAAAGTGTTTTACTCTTAGAAGAAACATATACACTGTTAGTTGCATAATAACATAAAAAGAATAAAATCTATTCTCAATTCATTTATTTTCCCTAAACCATAATTAGTATAGTAAGAAAGTATGGTAATAGCAACAGGCACTTGAATTCATTATTTTTCAGTGGCTTATAAGGATTTTGTGTACCCAGTAATTATGAAGTAAAATATGATTCAGCAGTAAGGGCCATAAGTGCTACTATTTGGTGACAGTGTTTTGTTAATCAGAACGTGTAGTTTCAAGAAGACTCTACTCCCAACAACTTGGGTTTACAGTCATCTTTCCAAAGTATGAGTAGTAAGGTTAACATTGATGCATAGAGACACCCAAGCCAGAAAAAATGTAGTTAAATGTGTATAACTAATTTTTTCACGCCAAAGTTGGAACATTATGTACTTTCCAGATGACTGGTCATTTACTTGGGTATTTAACAGTCACAGCTATTGCTTAACTACATAAGCAAAGTAGCAGTGCCCTCTAGTGGCCGCATGAATCCACTGGGGAAAATGGTAAGATTCCCTGGCCGAAAAAGGGTCAATCGAATAATAGTTCCTTTTCACTCTAGGTAGAGACTGTTATAATCTGATGGCATAAAAATGAAGTCATTGGTGCTCTAATAGTCATTTCTTGTCAAATACAGATAGGGGCAGATCTTCTGTCATCAGGCCACACAAAAAGCAGCTTGTTTTGTACAAGCTGAGTACACGATCAGCCTCAGGCTTTCTCTGCAGCGGCGGCAATCAGGTCCCCTCTTCTGCAGGGCTCACCTCTGACATTTCACCATTTCTGTACATTGTCAAGCATCTAAGAACCAAACAGCATTATCAGTAAAGGTGTCTGGATGGGTATCCAATTTCTAAAGCACATCAGTGACAATCAGGCAGACAGGTTGAATATCACCAAGCAAGACAACTTGTCAGTCTTGGAAAGCCATCAGTGAAAACAAGTCATAGGAGAATTTTGTGTCAGGCCATGACAGAGTAAATAATATCAGAAAGACCTTCCTTCAGTAAATAAGTATAAAAATGAGTCTGGAATATATAATAAAACTATTTTCAGCATTGGACAACATTTAAGGAGAAGGAAACATCTTCAGGTGATCTCCATATTCAACTAGGCTTTTTGCCTGTCAGGGAGTTGACAGGGGCCTGTTAGCAGAATGTAGCGGTCCTGCTAAGCTGAAGAAACAGAGGTCAGAATTCTGGGGTACTGAAGCAACTGGAAGGTGCAAGTCATGGCATCAGAAAAGAGGGAATTGAGACAGGGTTACATAGGCACAGATGAGACCATGTGAAGCTTACTACTTACTATTGACTTAGTTGATAAACCTCAGTAACATCCCAGGCTAACATCTCAAACATCTTGCTGAGACAACTAGAATATCATACTCTAGAGCTATCGTAACAGAGCTTACAACCATGCCCTGACCAGACCCACAAGAGAGGAACAACCTGATGTCCCACCAAGCTAGAGGGACTTGAAAAACACCTCAAGCTTTCCACAGATCTGCCCATAAATTGCATAAAATAAGTTTATACAAGTTCAATTCTTCCAGCTCTCACAATTTAACTGCCTATGAAAATCAGCACCTTAAGAGGAAGACACCAGAATTAAAATCTCGACCATAGATTATCCACCATATCCAGTAAAAAATGGGAAATTAGAAAACATGAAAAGGAACATGAAAAATGTGACTCATTAAATGAAAAATAAATTAGTCATTGTAAGGTAAATCAGATACGGCCCCTATATTGTATTTAGTAGGTAAAGACTGTTAAAAACTTGTTTTAAGTATGTTTAAAGCTGAAAATAAAACAAAATCTTAATGAGTAAGGAGAATGGGAATCTCAGCAAGAAGTAAAAACAATAAAATATGCCAAAGTTGAACTGGAGCATTCAATAATTGAAATAAAAAAAAACACTGGATGGTCTTAATTGTAGATTGGAGGTGGTGGAAGAAATTGTTAATGGATGTGAAGACTGATCAATAGAAATTATTCAAAAGAAAGAACAGTGAAAATAATATTGAGGAAAAATGATCAGAGCTACAGTCACCTATGGAAAAATATCATAGTCTAATAATTGCACTATCCGAAGGAAAGTAGAAGAAAATTGGGGAAGAAAAATATTTTTAAAAAATGGCAAAAATTTTTCTAGTTTTCAGTAGAAAAACATCAGCTTATAGATTCAAGAATTTCAGCAAACCCCATTAGAGATACAATATTTTCTGAAAAAATAGATGTTGACTTGTCAAGTGATTTTTCTATGAAATCATTTTCTATTAAAATAAAAGAGAAAAATAATGAAACAATTTTAATAGATGCAAAAAATCACTCTGCAAAATTAACACCAATTTGTGAATAAAAACAGACAAAATATTCTTACTAAGCTAGAACTAGAAAGAATTTCCTCAATATAATAGTAGTCTTCTAAAAAAAAGTACACATAACTTCATGTTTCAAAATGAACACAATGCTTTTTTCCTAAGATTAGATAGGTCTTGGGATACACAACCTACTATGATTCCTTATAATGCACTATCCACATCTGCATTTTCACAGCTCTGGGAAGCATTATAATTTGCAATGTATGTCTTACCAAAGATGTCACATACATATTTACTTGAAACTGATTTGTTGTTCATGTGAAACTGTGGAGTATTTTTGATAAATTCTCAACCTAACTGATTAAGATTTCTCAGTTTTCTTAGAATAAGTGGAGACAATGTCTAAAACTAATAGGCATTACTTTTGGCATACTAAGTACATTTCCTATCATTTTTAGTATACATTATTCATCCCTTTATTTTCAAACATGTATCCTTGGTTATTCATAATGTTGCAAGTGAAATAATTTCCCTAAAGATAAATTATATAGATGCCTGAAACCAAATTGGGAAGGGTGGTAGTTACTCCTACTAGAATCAGACATCTGATACACACAATAAGCAAAGAAAGGTAAGCAGCAATCTTTACAGACCTCTATTTTAACCACCCTAAATTATGATTGAATTTATCTATTATAGTTTCCTATGTAATAGAGCTCCATCGATCCTCACAATAGACTGAGGCTGTTATTATGGTAAACATGGTAGGTATATACATCATTTCTGAATTATAATTCATTACTGACTGCAAATGCATGAATCATATAATTTTAGGTTCAGATGATCAACTGTAAATCCCCTAAATTTGTAAAGAGCAAAGCATGTAAGTTTCTAGTGTAAAATTTGGAAGTGGTAGCAATCTAGGTCTAGCTCTAGCCACCACTCTTCCCACAGAATACTCAAACACTTATGAGAAGTTGATTACCTAATTTCTGAAAGCATTGAGGGCTGAGATAAAAACGGAATTTCCTGAAAAAAATAAATAAATAAACTGAGATAGTAAATGAAGCAGGAGAAATACTAAAAAGTTGCTTAAAAATTTACACATTCTGGAGAAAGGTAGCCAAAGTCTTAACCTAGAAATGCCATGTACATGTGAGTGTGGACTCTCTTGTGAGGACTCTTGAGTTCTGCAGAGAAGAGCAGCAACATTTTGTCAGTTTCTTGAGTGCATTTTACCAGGCAGAATTCAACAGTTTAAATGACCAAAGAACAATTTGATTATATTGAGTGAACTATTTATTTAAAAAGGAAAAAAAGTAGCCCCACTCAATGTTAAGGATCCTGAGTAAATGCTTTATGGATTCTGCTGGATATTTACTGCTGTTTATTTATTGCTTTTTGTATTTGGTGGGGATGGCTGGCTGGTAAGGGGACCTGAATCTTTGACTTCAGTGCTATCAGCACCACACTCTAACCGAGTGAGCTAACCAGCCAGGCTATTGTTTTTTTGTTTTGTTTTTAATGCATATTTTATTTTTATCTCAGAAATCTTAGAAAATTGTAAAAATTAAGGATTTTTTTCAAAGACATTTCCTTTTGAATATCTTACAGACCCTCCAATTAAACCTACTAACTGTATTTAGTGTTGCACTTGGTGCCAAATTTACTAAATCTTTCATACATACACACAGATACACACACGAGGGTACTTCAAGAAGTTCATGGAAAAATGAAATTAAAAGATAATGTGAATCTTTCCATGAACTTTCTGAAGATCTCGTGTGTGCGTCTATGTGAATATGTACATGCACAAGTCTGGTGTGTCATTAGACCTCTGCATACAAGGACACCCTGATAATTTCATTTTTTAATATAATTTTGTTTTCAGAAAACCCAACAGGCATCTTCACATTTAATAGCTTGTTCTACTGCCGATGACTGAGTAGCAGCTTGTCCTTATTGTATAAATCCTTCGAGGCATTTTAGCAGCTGAAACCACTTAACAACTACTTCTAAACTTTGATTTATTCACTGCCCAAATGATTTAGTTAAAACTTCGTTCACTTTATTTGGCTAGTTCAATTCCTTTGGATAAAAATGAAAATAGTTCTCTGATATTTCCTTTGAAAATTATAAATATGCAGCAAGGCCATACCTCTTGGCAGATTTTGCTGTGGATAAAAGCTTAGCTGCTGGTGGACTATTTCCAAGATTTTTCAGTGACCAACACCACCATTACAGTTGGCCACCACCTTGATACACTAGGGCAAATGAGCAGTCCTATGGTCTTCACTATATATCTCAAAGGCAGTAGGAAAGAGAAATGAATAAATTCATTAGCGGTTTATTTGGAGTACTAACACACAAGCTAATTATTTGTTTTAATTAATAATATCCAAACTCCGGGTATTATCAAAGTGCCCAGTTAGTTATGTTTGAGCTTGAATGAATCTTTAGATTTATAAATTTATTTTCATTTACTAATAGTTCTCTATCATATACTTTTATAACATAAGCTAAACCACTGACACGTTTGAAAATATTTCCATGGGCATTTTCTTGATTATAAGTGATATTTAATAACCATATCTCTTTTGTTAATCATTTTTTTCTGATAACGGATATAGTATCTGGCATGCAGAAAAAAAGCAATGTGAATTCTTTGATTGAATTTTTAAAAATAAGCCTATCCTTTAATGTTTATCTTTAATAAAATAAAGACAGTCATTCCTCAAAAAAGTACAACAAAAAAATGTTTTTCTCCCCCCTCCCCACTATTAGTTGTCCATTTATATTTGAAACAGACTTTATTTAAGTGGGCAATTAAAGAAATGATGCTTTAATTTGGGGGAAGTGACTGTGATATTACTGGACAATTTTGACATCGAAATAGTACTATATCAGTGGCGAAAGCAAAATTATAAGATATCTAAGTGAGCTGAAACAAGGAGAGATCTATGCCCTACTGCATGATATCATTGCTTTAGTGACCTCTGTTCTAGAAATATAAGCTTCAAAATGCAGACATTTCTGGAGTTTCTTTTTTTTTCCTAAGTGAGAGAACTTTTCAGTGAAGATAATTTATGTGAAATCATTTCCTGCATGCTACATTTTTCTGAGAGTGTTCCTTACTCTAATTTATTCATATGTTTAAGCATATACTTTGGTAAATCATATGTTTGAAATATAATGAATGTCTTGAAACCAGATATAAAATTGTATATTTTCTATTTTTAGTGACTAATTCCCCATAGTGTTAATCTGTATGTAGACTATTAAAAGATGCCGGGGGTAGTGTAACTGCTTGATAAATATTTTTACATTAAGTGATGCATATAGCATTGAAAATCATTAATATAAGAGCTGTATATTTTTCTTGGTTGGTGCTAACAAAAATATTAACATGAGGGGTCTTCAAACAGTTTTTGGAAACATTTCATTATCTTTTAATTCTATTTTTCCATGAACTTTTGAAATACTCTCATACTAGGATAATCAGATAACCCTATTATTTCACTATGTTGATATACAAATAAGCAAACAATGCAAACTATTTTGCATATTTTATTCCATTGGCTTTTAATCATTTCATGATTATTATTGTAAGAAGAAAGAAGAAAGTTACTTAATCTTTTTCACTTCTAATTCTATCTCTTTTCAAATACTCTCAAATATGTACAATGTCAAAAAAACATATTTTTTATTTTAATGCTTTAAGTTGAGAAAATAACTAGAAAATTTTTATGGTAACACATACCAAATTTAAAGTCTTATGAGGGAAACTCATATTGGAAAGTGTGAAGCTAAATAAAATACAACCATAGTTTTGAAGAATGACAAATAATATTAGAGAAATTACTGGAGACAAATGGAGAAGATAAATAAGTATAAATAATTTAATAAAAATGTTGTACCAATATACATAGTATACACAATACTGTGTCAGTTTTGACCAAGAGATTTTCTTCAAATGTAGTATAGACATCATTAAGTATGAAATCTTTAAAAAGAATTTCGACTCTACCTTATATATTTTATCCTTTTCTGCATTATCGCACAGTGAATGGAAAGCTTAAAACAGTTAAGACAGTTTACAGGATACACTAAGAACATCAACTCTTTTGCCTCATTAGTTTGGTAGTACCCTCTGGTCCTTCTGAGTATCCTCTGACTATTTTTTCCCAACACTAAGCGACCAAATTTTGATAGAACTTGAAATTATTCTACAATATTCTACCCTGTTTGTATAACTTCTTGTAAACTTAATTTTTATACTGCCATCAGTTTTCCTATTGTATGAGCTTCCTGCTTTGTTTCCCTTATTTTAATTTTCTGTGAATTGAATACATAGATTTAGGAATTTTGTAGAATTTTTCATGGGATAATTGGTCTTCTATTTTTAAGAACTTTTTTTTTCTCATGTAGCTAAAAACTTACTGATAGAAATTGTTACGGAGAAACATGAGGGCGTTTTTCATATTTTCAGATAAGAAGTATCTATACACAATGGGGTATCATGGGAAAAAGAAAACCTAAAATTTTAGGAAGAGCTGAAGGGACATAAAGAGAGAAAACATTCCCAGTGATATAGAACAGTGCACAACTAACATTTTTTGCAGGTGATATTACAGGAATTAAATATCAATAGAAATCTATTGATGGTGACAACATAAAAAGTGGAGTTTGAGCCAGTTTGCAGGCAGGAAATAAACCAAACTGTTCTAATTTAAATAATCCCAGCACAGATGGCAGGGATGAAGAACACCTCAGGGAAGGCAAAAGAAGGCAACTACATTTGCACACTCCAAATGTGTAATTTTGCTGTGGAATCCTGATCAGAACAGAATAGAGTCTAGTTTCAAAATTTCAACAGCTAAGAAACTACTTGTTTCACAGACTTAGGAGGAACTGGTAATTTTCAGTAGAATCCTCTTCGAATTCAGTTCAAACTTGTTTATAAAAACATGCTTACCTTATCACTCATCTCAAAGAAGCAGATTTATTCAATCTCACGAATTTTTTTTTTTTAATAAAAGCACAATTGAAAAGTTCCTTTAGATTTTGTTATAGGAAGATAACAAGACAGGTGTTGAGCACTATACAGAATTTAAGGTGAAAATTCTGGGTCCTAATAAAAATAAAACCATAGAAAGATTTTCTCTATAAAATTTTATTTTAATGAATGCTATTTCTGCCTAAATAGCCTACATGTTGCTCTTTTTATTTTATTTTTTAAAAATGAAAGTTACTAGGTGTTTAAGTAACCACTTAATAAATATCCAACTTTAATAATTCAATTAATATAATATTAGAATAAAATAAAGTATTCCTTCATCAACAGTGCCAAGACACAAGCAAAAGAAGTCACACAGATACATTTTGAAATGTGTATTTTTTTCTTTATTTCTGTATATTTCTGCAATATAAGATACAGAGTCTATATATGTAAATTATGAACATAAACATGTTTAAATGTATACATATATAAAAATACAAAATATGCAAATGTATTTACAGTTATTTGTAGTTACTTATCCACACACATATGTGTGTGTGCACATGCCTATGTACGTGATATATATATATATTCTGCCTCATGGTATTTATCCTAAAAAAGTGAGTGGCAAAGTCTGATAAGGAACATTACTTTTATGCTTAAGCTGCTGGACACATATTTACTAAAAGCCTATTCTTTTGGTTGTGGAAGCAAACAGGTTAGAATGTGAGGTAACGTTAGGCTGCTTGACCTAAAGTTATGAGGAAGCTATTTGGCATTGAGTTTTGCTCAAGAGTAATGCAAGTTTTGAAATATGAAGGTTCAGATGTCTCCAATGTGAGGATACTAGTTTCAGAAGTAAACATTAGTATATCAGCAATGATATCTATTAGGCATCTTAAGAGAGATGCATGGCAAATAGCTGAAAACCTTATGAAGTGTACATCTAGCTCTATTATTCTTTCTTATGTAATATGGATTCTTGTATTTAATATTAACATTTATATTAAAAATGGTTTTTTTCTTTTTTTTTTAACATCTCCAGCATATTAAATATAATATTCAGGTGACTTAGCTCCCTTATTTGAAAAAAGATAATTATTATACACTTTTTATCTTTCACAAACATCAAGTTCATTATCAGACGTATTCTCTTCATTTATACAGATATTAGATTATAAGAAATGTAAAATATCTTAAGGCATATTAAAGTAAGACATATAACTAACGATTCCTTTCTGTGACAACGAAAAACCTTAACTTTTTTTTTAATGTCTCCATAGGTAGCATACCGAAATATACAGCAAGAAAAACTATTGAGGTGATAAACTGCAAGCCTATAAAATTCATAACTTAATTCATAACATAATTCAATATTATTTCTGACAGGCTAAAAGCCACAATCAATATTTGTGATTGTTGAAATCAGTTTGAAACTTATAGCATCAGAGAAGTTAAAAATTTCCTAGACTATCATCCAGTGTTAGTAAGTCTACAATTATTTCTAAATTTATTCATGATATAAACAACAGAAAATGCAAAGGTACTAATGAAAACATTTCTACAGACTTATTTTGTCATAAGCCAGATAGACTAACAAAATAAATATAGAACAGACCTGTTTATTACTTCAACTCAACAATGGCAGACAGTTAATTTCCTTGATGCAACTTCGGTATAGTGATCAAATTCTTCTGTGTAGTTCCCCCAAATATAATACAATCAGCAACCATTTATCACATGTTTGGATGTTTGAGCTATTTTTAGTTATACATGCTAATTAAATTTTATTAAATTATCTTCATATTTATAATCATATTATTGCATGTAGGATGAAACTAGAAGTAGTCTTATAAGTAATAAATATCCAGAATATACAAGGAACTCAACATAACAGTAAAAAAACAAGTAGCCTGATTAAAAAATGGGCAAAGGAGCTGAACAGGCATTTCTCAAAGGAAAATCTACAAATGGCCAACAGACACATGAAAAAATGCTCAACATCACTCAGCATCAGGGAAATGCAAATCAACCACACTGAGATATCATCTCACTCCAGTTAGACTGCCCAGTATGAAAAAGACAGAGAATAACAAATGCTGGACAGGATGTGGACAAAGAGGAACACTCCTACGCTATTAGTAGGGCTGTAAATTAGTTCAGCCATTATGGAAAACAGTATGGAGTTTCCTCAAACAACTATAGATAGAACTGCCATATGATCCAGCAATCCTGCTGCTGGGTGCATACCCAAAGGAATGGAAATCATTATTTCTAAGGAATATGTACACTCCCATGTTTATAGCAGCTCTATTTACATAGCTAAGAGTAAATGTCCAACCTAAATGCCCATCGATGGATGACTGGATAAGGAAAATGTGGTATATATATACACTATGGAATACTACTCTGCTATATATATAAAAAAAATGAAATTCTGCCATTCACAGCAACATGGATGAACTTAGAGAAAATTATGGTAAGTGAAATAAGCCAGGCACAGAAAGCAAAATACTGCATGTCCTCACTCATAAGTTGGAGCTGAAAAAAATAAACCAAAAAAGAAAGAAATATATAACAATTACAATAATTTCTTGAACTTTCAAAAGTAAAGAAGAGAACTGTGGCCACCAGAGGTGGGAAAGGTGGTGGAGAAGGGGAGTTAGGGAGAAATTGGTAAAGGGCCACAAAAAATGTTTACATCGTATAATGATTTTTAAAAAGTAAAGTCTTAATTCTATAAGTTATTATTGGAAATCCTTCATTGTGAAGCAATAGGAAAGGCAATCATTAGTATAAGTGATATTAACATATTAACATATATAAAGAGAATCCTGAGTTTTCCCCTCATTTTTACATGTTGTAAAGGAATTCACAAGTCATTCAATCATTACTACGTTCAGCACAGTGAGGATCAATTAGGTCTTCAGAGATTTTAGACTATCTGAGTGTAATATTAATTGATTCTCAAGTTGTTTCAATAAAACCTTTCTCATTCCATATTATTTTGATGAAAGCTTACTTAAGACTCAAATAAAAGGTGTTTAAGCAGACTTGTAAACCATGAGCAGCAATTATACTCTGCTCTTAGGAACAGGCCTATAGATGTGTTGAGGGCTTGGGAAAGAGGTGAACACTCTGCCATGTCAAAGCTGCAGTTATCCTGGAGGATAAGTATACCATGTAACTCCTTGTTAGAAAAGAGAGTTGCATGGCATAAATTATAGTTTCCCTTCTGCTGAGCACAACTAATAATGTAAATAAGAGTTATTAAAAGTTTTTCTTAAGAAATTTCTTTACCTCCATAAAAATATCTTTGTGGAGAGTCAAGGATAAATAAACTTTTCCTTCTGTCACATGTATTCTGTTGAAACTTTGGGAAACAGAAAAAAGAACTTCTTAAGTAAAAGTGAGCTGACTCTGAGTGTTCTGAGATGTTATCCAGAATGTGTTTCTTAAATATTGAAGCTTCATCTGTCTACTCTCTTGACTTCTGCTTTGCTCTATATGGCTATTACTAATGTAATACTTGATACAAAAAGTAAAAATTAAAATGAAATAAGGATAATAGTGAACAAATATTACTTCTTAAAGGAGCAATTTCTATTTAAAAAATGCATTCTAGTATTAACTATACAGGAAGAGATACTTAATAATCTTACAAAAACGTTGATGTTACCAAAAATTCTCAAACATATATGATTTTCAGTTCAATAGCAAATTAAATTAAACTCAAAAATAAATTCAGTAATATATAAATTTTCTCTGTTACTGGGAAATGTAATATTTGGAATGTTAGGATATGTGCATGTTCAATTCTTGCCAGTTGAAACACAATATAACCTGATACTTCACGAGTAATTATAATAAGCGAAGAAGACTTTGAATACACTCCACGACCAAGCAGTTTCTCCAGCAGTGAGTGCCATTTCCCAATCAATATGTTGTGTTATTTGGGTATAATCCATCACAAGCCTCTGTCGCAGAAACATATATCAATTTCAAGGAAATCTTTGGCATGAGACAGCAGCTGATAGTCTGCCAGACTTACTATTGAATAAAGTGGAAAGTAATATATTCTAACATTAATGTAGATAATTTTACTCTAATGACTGATTATTTGGGAGGAAGTGGAAGCTGATGGTTTTACTGCTCAGTTAATCTTCCCCGAGAGCATATTCAATCATGCCAGCTGCTACACACAAATTCCTAGTTTCTTCCCCAAATCAACATTTATGCTATAGTATGCTATTTCAGTTTTAATAACCTACCAACAACTTTTCCCTATAATTATTTTCTCTTTTAGACGATATTTCAGTGGCCGTGGTGAGTTTGTATACAATGTCTCATAATATTTATATATATAATAAATATTTTAAATTTGGAGAGGAAACCTGAAGCTCAAAAAGGGTAGGTAGGTAATTTGTTTAAGCTTATGTCACTGGTAGTTTCATATCATGTTTAGCTCTTTTTATTTATTTTTATTTTTTATTTTTTTTGTCTTTTTCGTGACTGGCACTCAGCCAGCGAGTGCACTGGCCATTCCTATATAGGATCCGAACCCACGGCGGGAGGGTTGCCGCGCTCCCAGCGCCGCACTCTCCCAAGTGCGCCACGGGCTTGGCCCTTTAGCTCTTTTTAAAAATGCCAGTTGACTTTCTGTTGTTATTCTTAGATCTCTGTGTTTTCTGCCTCCATGTTGTTATCTTGGAATGTATTTTTTTCTCTTTCTCTCTTTTTCTCTTTCTGCCTTTTGACATCCTATTTATCTTTAACAATGTAATTTATTTCCATAAAGTTTCTTTTAATTTTTACCAGGAATGAACTTCCAATACTTCCTCTGTTGCAATCTCCCCTTACCTTAGTACCAATCTGTCATTAACGACATCTATTTGTTTATTTATGATCTTCAAACCACAATTTTGTTACCTATCTCTTTAAGAATGTAGAGCTCGAATACCTCTTGAAATGTATGGAATTAGAAATTTTCTGATTTATAAACTACATAAAGAGTTTATAGTACTCAATAAATTATTGCCTGCAGTAATCACAAAAGAAATGTATCAAGTTTTTAGTTAAGAAATTATTGAAGTGAAAATCATTTCACAGAGGATAAAACATTTTTCCCTACATATCTGATATACATAGATACACAAAACAATTTTGCCTTCACAACTTTGTTTATTCCTTTACAAATGGCATAAACAAAGATTAGATCCTTTTCTAATCCAGTGTTAACTCCTCCCATTTTCATCTGATATTATCCCTAACCACCAGTTGAAGTGCTCAAACATTTACCCCTTTTTCCTGTACCCTTAGTTTCATGCAGTTAGAGTCCTTGCAGTCAGCATATAAATACACTCAATTGTCGCCAATCTAATTTTTGTTCTCATTTGACCAGTACCTCTCTAGCTTACACAGCTACTTTCTGTTCTTTAAAAGGTATTTTCATGCTACCTTCTTGCTTCTTGCTCAGGCCTCTCCTTCATACCTCAAGCTCAAGCAATTTGGCTTCTTGACCCACCATCACATATTAATGCCTTCTTTATTGAAACCAGTAATTTAGTTGCTCAGTCCTATAAATGGTGAAGTCTCTGCTATATTTAAATGCACAATACAAATTTTTCATAAAATTTAAAATTCCTTTTTATTTTGACACCCCTTTTTTGTTTTTTATTACATATCTTCCTTCTGTTAAATCTTTTATTGATTTATCCTTCATCTTATCATTAAATGTCTCATAGATCTCAAAATGAATAGTTATTGTATATTCATTAGACAATAAAACCTTAGTCAATATCATTCATAATCTTAGTTTTATTTTCTCCTATGTACACTAGTGAAACATTAATCTAAATCTTTTATGCACACTGTCTCTTGCATCTGTCATTTTTAAATGAACTCTATTGAGGTATGTTACATAGAAGAATATAAACATATTACATGTTTAGTTCAGTTTTGACAAATGTATGCACCCACATAACCAATACCCCAAGCAACATATCGAATATATTCACAAAAGAATTCCCCCATATCCATTTGTAGTCAAACCTTTCTTTCTTCCATTCCCAGTTTGTACTGATTAGATATTATTTTAGATTAGTTTTTTCTGTTCTAGAACTTCATAAAAATGAAATAATACAATATGTATACTTGGTTTCTGGCTTTATTTACACAGAATAATATCATTGACACTAATCATTTTGTAGTGTCATTATCAGTAATTTGTTCCTGTTTTATTGCTGGTTAGTAATGCATTGCATACATATGCTAGGATTTGTTTATAAAAATTATGTTGATAGATATTTGGCTTGTTTCCAATGTTTTTTTGGATATATGCTTTTATTTTTATTTTTTGTAACTCTTGGATAAATGTCTAAAAGTGTAATTATAAGATCAAATGACTTTTATTGAATTAAATTTTTTAAACTTATTTCAATAATAATAAAAAAGAAAAACAAGAATAAAAAAATATTTAAAACAGTAACAAAAATAACTTAGCATTTACCAGGTATATAAATAAGTGCTTTTCACATATTAAAACATCTAATCCTAACAGTATATAATAAGCTTTAGTACTGTCATTGCCATTTGTAGAGAACTGAAGAGACTTCTTAAAGGTATTAGAGCTACTTCAAGGTAAAAACAGGAGTTGAAAGTAGGTAATCTAACTTTAAAGCTGAAAAATAGATAATCTATTTTTTAACATTCTGCATATGGCTTTCTCTAAATTCCGCTATAACATCTATCGGTATTACTTCAAAAATAAAATCTGTTAATACCAGGATGGTTGTTGTAAGAGAATGAACATGGAAATGATTTATTTTTGTCAGTCTTTAATATCGAAACAAACTTTCCCTTGTTATTTTAAATGTTTTAAAACACAATAAAATGTGCTAATTTTCTCAAATATACTTTAAAGTCAGTATTAGTGGGATGTATGTCTGTTTCTATTGCTTATAACAAAATACCTGAAACTGCATAACTGGTAAGGAAATATAATTTATTTTTTTACAGTTTCGTAGGCTGGGAAATACACAGTCCAGGGGACACATACATTCTTAGTGTGAACTCTCTACAGTGACGTATACACTACATGGCCAGAATGGGCAGAGCAACAGAGAGCTAGCCTCCTCACTTGCTCTTATTTTAAAGCCATCAAAACCATGACCATTACTCCATGAATGGATCAGTCCATTCAGAAGGGCACAGTCCTCACAATCCACTCACCTCTTAAAGGCCCCACCTTTCAAATCCCATAATTGGATTTCCCACCCTTTTATTAACACGGTTACAACAGAGATCAAGTTTCCAATACATAAACTTTTGGGGGATATATTTTGCCCATAGCATGGGGTATAATTTTCACACAAAATACATATCTTTTAAGTCTGTAATTACATGACATTTAACAAATATGTATACTTTTGTAAACACGACCCTAGACAATTCCATTGTCTCGGAAATTTCCTTTGTGCACTTTTGCACTCAATTCTCTTAACTCTCCCCCAGATAAACACATCTGCTTTCTATTGCTATTTATTAGATTTGTTTGTTATAGAACTTAACACCAATGGAATCATACAGTATGAGTTTTTTTTCTAATTTCTTTCTCCCTGTATAATGTTTTAGAGATTTATCTCTTTTGTTGCATACCTTAATATTTTATTCCCTTTTATTGTTGAATGGTATTCTCTTGCATGGGTATACCACAATTTATATATCTTCTCACCAGTTGATGTCTACTAAAATTAAAGCACTTATAAATATTCATATAAAAGTCTTTTTTACATAAACATATATTTTAATTATTTTGTATTAATATCTAGGAGTGCAATTGCTGGGTTGTACAGCTAGTAAGTTGTTAACTATACAAGAAACTGTCAGACTTTCCTGTTGCCTAAGCTCTGTGCTCCCAGAAAACAGTGAAAGGTAAAGAAGTCACATCAAACTTTTGTTTTCCAATATCTCCTCTTTCATTCTTTTATGTTCCAGAGAAATGGCTATCCAGAAGGGACTCCCTTGTCTGTGTATATTCTGAGATAAGTACTTTCTCCATCTTTTCTCATGATTCCCATAAAACTCTCAGATGATTTCCTTGTTTACCTGCCTCTATAAAACACAGGCCATCTTCCTTTTCTGATACATTCCTCATTAATGAACACTGACTATTTCAATAGCTTGAATAATATCATCTTCTTAATTGTTTTGTGCATTTTGTCTTTGACAGTTTAGGTCCATGACTTGGGTAGAATTTGATCTGACCTTTGAACCCTATTTACTCTATGCAGTTAACAAAGCCTAAGGAGTCCCTTGTACTCCATTCCTGACTGGCTGTTCATCCTGTGTTCCAAACTCTTGTCCAATAGTGATGCTGATGGATGGTAGCAATCATTGACTTTGATACTTTTGAGTACTTAACAAGACAGAAAGGATATAGCAAGAATTTATTTTTATTTCTGGGGCCAGTTTATTTTGTTTTGTTGGCCTGATCACTTGGTGATCTCTTTAAACAGATGGTTTATAAAGATCGTGTATCTATTGGGTGAAAGACAATGCAGAATCTGGTTTGTTTTCCTTTCTATTTGACTATTTTGAGCGGAAATCAAATAAGAATTTGTACTCAATGGTAACAGAGCAGCTCTTTGATATGACCATGAGTTTTGTATTTCTATGGGTATGCTTGTCCTATGATAGATATTTTAAAACTGAAGCTATGCTCTTTTTATTTGTGTATATTGTGTTCCTGTGAATGTGTAATATTTTCCTACCTAAGGATGCTGATACCCAATTAGACTACAAAATCTCTTAAAACAGCTCTATTCTGTTTGGCTGAGAAGTATATCACTGCTTACATAAGGTGAATATTTCTAAAATTTCTAAAATATTCCTAACTTTTCCACAAAATAAAGAAACAATAATGAGACACTGCTAGGAGTAATGATAACAGTATTCTAACTTTGTGTGCAAAGCACACAGGATGTATTTTTTGTTAAGGAAAAAAAAAAAGATAGTTTTTTGCCAAAGTGAAAGTGACCAGTGATTCTATATGAGAAAGAGGAAAGTGCCAGACAACACCTATATGCATAAAACATTACAGAACTTCCATCAAAATGAAATTTTGCCAAGGCTGAAATCGGCTAAGGATTGATCAGTTTATTTATATGATTCTCAAAAAAAGTTTAGTATCTAATATTATGTCGATGCAAAAGAAGAATTTGGTTTTCTATTTCTTAAAATGACATTTTCTTGGGTTATTAGCCTGCTGTTAATAAGAGATTGTAAAAGATTATTCTTTACTGTCTGTGTAAACTGAGTCGATAACAGAGATTTTGTGTCTTACCAGAACAACCCCATTAATGCTATATTAATGATAGCAAACAAAATTCTAATACTATTACAAACGATAATATATTAGGTTTGCAGCTTTTTGTACGTTGCACTTAAAACAGTTGTCTTCAACATTAATTTGTCTATTTTTTGTGGAAACCGAAGTTAAGGTAATTTAGTACACATGAGTTACTTATAATTACTTTTGTATGTTTGACAGCTATTGTAAATTGGCTATACATATTTTTATTAAATATATTTACTGAAACTATTTAAAATCTATCAACACTCTATCAAGTGATTGTAGTCAGAAATTATGAGATGAATACAGATATTATGACTTATCTGGAATAAAGTCAAATATATATGCAAACAATGCCTGACTTGTGATCTGTAGGATAATCGGCTTCTCTACTGTTCTTTAGATAGCTTCTTCACTATTCTTTACCAACTTATTTACTTTCAATTTTTTTATCATTCATTCATTAATTCTATAACAAATATTTTTATATATACTTACAAGAGGACCAGCCAGCTAACTCAATTGGTTAGAGCCTTACAACACCAAGGTCATGGGTTCAGATCGCTGTATTGGCCAGCTACCAAAAATAAATAAATAAATGATTGCATACATACATACAAGGCTATGTATCTGATCAATTTTCTGTACTCCCCTAATAGGGAAGAAGATCCAAAGAAACCCTGCCTTGAGGTAGATGACACCTGATTACAGAGTATCCTGGGAATGAAAGAAAAAGAACTTGAAACAATTTTTGGCAAACATAAATTTTGAAGAAGCGTTCAACAGTCAAGGAGAAATAAAGTGTTTTATCTAATTTTCCAAATTCGACTTTCAAATTGTCCAGGTGAGGATTTACTCTGAAGTTAGTAAAACATAAGCTTCAGGCCTCCTCATTTGTAAGACCTTGGAAGGGGTCCTAGAGCTGTCTTCGTATAGTCATATATTTTTGTAATATTTGCAAACTTAAATTAGTTTTTTACCCTTAACAGACAAACAGGACTCTAAATAAATCTATGCCTCAGACCACATAAAAGCTGGATTTACCAGAGTTGGCTACTCTTTTTGTGTCCTGTATATTGGTGAACAACGCTGTATCAGAAGACACAGAAAGTGATTGTCAGAAGGTCATTAGGAAATTTACAGAATTTGGGGCAAATGTTCAAGTAGGATGTGGGCAGAAACAAGAGTTTGAGGTACGCTGAAGATGCTCTAACAGGCCAAATCATGGCATAATATCTGTCTTCCACGACCTGCTGCCAATGGTGCTGACAAGGGACTACACAGATTGACTCCACCAGCCCTCATCTCCCACTTGCATGCTGCTGTCACTGCTACTCTGGCCTACCACAAGAATGGACTCTCCGTAGGCTTCCTCCTTGCTACAGGAATCTCTGGTCCCTGAATCAAATTCCGAGGTGAATTCATCTAATTGGCAGAGAGCAAAGAGAGAATAAACACTACTCAGAACTTAAAAAGTGAAAATAAGTTTAGACTCAAAAAAAATAAAAGAAGCAGCCCTGCCATTGATCAGAATAAGACATAGGTAAAAGCAGCTACAAACTAAAAAGGTAGCATTTCTCTAAAGTTCATGCAACATCTGTAGTACACCATAATGAACCCCATTTGATTGACTTCTGCTCTCTTACCAGTAATGCCCCCAGATCTACTCTGCTATTCCCTTCCATTCCTGGGAATACCTAATTGCTAAGCAACCCAATCCCTGGTCAATAATTCCTGTTGCTACCAATTATCTCTGAGAAAAAGCAACCAACACAGAATTTCTTCATGCTTCTCTGAGGCTATCCTATGAATCCTTCAACAAGAATCCAAACCCTATAAAAAAGTCACCTCTCTTCCGTTTTTTTTGAATGGCATTCCTCAGTCCTCTGGATTACTCTCCCATGTGAGTCAATACAAAATAAATCTGATATCATGGGACTATGGGTTTGTCCTGGTGGTCTTTGGCCAATTAGACTTTAATAATTTATCAGACAGTAAGTTTTAGCAGAGTGGAAGTAGGAAAGAGATTTTCTGGTGTTACTGTTTCAATTATGGAATATATATTTTATACCCCATATGTATCCAAAAGGAGTTAAATATCCCAAAGAGGGTACTAATAGAGTGTTAAATAAAAAAATAAATAAGTAATAATAAGTAAAAATAAATAAGGAAATGATGATTGTTCACTACCATCCACCTCTGATTTCCCAACATTAATAGCATAGTTTTTTCTTACACACTTTACTGTACCAAAAATAGACAAATGCAATCTCCAAATCCAACTATTTCTATATCTAAATGACTCTTAAATGTATTTAAATTGCTTTATTCCTACTGTATTTCCTTCAGTTCAAACTCATTCACATAGCAGTACATTAAAAAAATACTTTGGAAAAGAATGAACAATGGATTGAATCTGCCCTTAATTATAAAGCTTCTTGACTGAATTTTCTGTTTCCTGTCTTGGGCAATTCCAAAGAGCCCTCTAACCTAAAGAAGTATTAACTTTTATAAATGCAAACTTAATAATATCACTTGTCTGCTTAATACATTTCAGAATGAAGTCTCAAATCAATTTTAAGAATGTCCCAAATTCTCATTATCCTGTGATTTTGGCACATAATATTCCCTCTGGCTGTAATACCTAGTAATGAACTAGTTAATTTATATGAAATAATCCACTTAATATCCTGATAATCTACTAAGTAAGTAAACTTAATTTCCTTCATAATTTTATTAGGGAATGAAATAATTAATAAAGAGTTTCTTTTAATATGGTTTAGTAATCTAAATCTATGGGCTGGAATATTGTTCCTTCTTCAGCTCTCTGTGACAACAGACCAAAGTATATCATCAGACAGTTAATTATTTTTAAAGTCTCCTGCTAAGGAAGCTTTTAGGTCTTTTCTTAATTAATTAATTAATGACTTTTTTTTTTTTTTTTGACCAGTAAGGGGATTGCAACCCTCAGCACAGTGTTATCTGCACCACCATCCCTGTATAGGATCTGGACCCGCGGCCTTGGCGCTACCAGCACTGCACTCCCCTGAGTGAGCCACGGGGCCAGCCCCGGACATATTTCTTACATTAAGTTTCATTTTATGCAATATTTTCCCACAATTTAAGTATGCTTATTAGTAGTTTGAAGAAAGTCAGCCAAATAATATTTTTTAATTCTTAAAATATTTTCCAAATACTCAGTTGATTGAGTTATGCCACATTGATCTGTGCTTGAAATGTATGTTTGCAAATTAAATATTTACATTCTACAATATTTTTACTCCACAGATTTCTTGATTATGAGTTGGAGGTAATATCACAATATTTTGACAAGTAGTGCAAGACTTAGTTGGATGAACCTAGAAGGTTTGTTGTTTGGTGGCAAAACATGAACTGACTAGAAAATTCATACAGATGTCAATAAAGCAAGAGTACAATTGCCTGCGGTTCAGAGAAGAAAAACTAGGACTGAATTGTTCTAATTGGGAAAAAGGGTAACGATAGATAGGACCCTTAGCATTTGTTTAAGCAAATAAATAAAACAATAAATTATTACTCTGTCCCTTTGAGACATATGTAAATCCTTTTCAGAATCTCTTGCTAGTTTAACAACCCAATAATACCTTTCTTAAAGCCTGGGAATCATTTCTTTTAAATATAATACATCAAAGGTGATCTATCTATTGGAAGGTAGCAGCCTGAAATTAATGGGTACTAGCAAACACAGATGGCTTATTCATAGAGAAAAGTATTCGCAAACTCAGAAATAATTCCAATGTGTTCAACAGTTTTCAATGAACAACCTCCCCACATACCTTTCTGTACTTTTTCACTAGCTCATCCTAGCATTTAAAAGCTGTCCCACCCTTTTTGTTTGTTTGTTTGTTTTCTTTAGTATAACTTAGTTTAGACTGAATCCTGGTCTCTCTCCCCTATTACAGTAGCCTTGAATAAAATCTTCCTTGCTTGTTTAACATTGTCCAGTGCAATTTTGCTTCGACAAAAGAAAGTCTGAAAAAAGATTGCTCCTTTTGTACAAAATGGTCACGGTGGCTGATGGTGAGTAAAATGCTGTCCATTTTATGGGCTAGTTACCAATGCTCAGGACACAGGTGCTAGACAAGTCCTCTAACAATAACCTCAGGGAATGAGGTTTGGAATGAGAACACAGGAAACACTATGTTAGTGGAAGAATTCTCAGCCACATGAGGCAGAAAAAAATGACAGTTCTTTAAAGACACCTCAAGGATCCTATTCTCTTATATTTGAGCAAACAAATTATTTGGATGGGAACTACATTTTTAGCAAAGTAGTCCCTGGAGCTCAGCTATAAAGAAATACATTTATAATTATCTCATTACCTGATTTCCTCTGCAGAATAGTGTGCCCTAAAGAATTATCGTTAACATGATAGAGACTGACAAAAAGCTAACTGGTGCCTAAAAACAGTACAGGTATTAAAAATAATTTATATTTTTAATTTACTTCCAAAGCAAATCTATGTGATGTCTGCAAGTTAGAATATACACGTGGCTTTGAATTAATTATTTGTTTTCCAAATATCTCTGATATCTAATCTAGTAGTTTAATTAAATAAATATTGGATAGACATATGATTATCATATGAATTTTCTATTTTGTAAAAAATTAAATTTATTTTATGGAGTATTTTCAATTTGATAATTGCAAAAATTTTAATGTCATGCATTTACAGATAAATGTCCATTTACAGACAATTTACATTTATAGTTCTCATAGTTGAGCTATTCCAAGAAGTTACTGATTAGTTTGGCAAAATAACACTTGATAAATTTTCAAGGTTTAAATAAAATCCTTCCTATTTCCCAAAAAAGAAAAATAAAAGAAAAGAAAAAATCTTTTTAAAAACAGAAATATACATACACACTCACACATACACACCCCTCACAAGGAAGAGTCTGGTAATTGTGTTGAGGAATATTTAGAAGCCTACTCTTACTTGAAACATCTGAAAAATTATTGTACATTTAAGTGGCCATATGTCATTGTTGGCCCAGGATGTTTCAAATTTATGCCACTTGGCCTGACAATTGTTAATGGTGCACAATTTTATATTCAAAACATCCCAATTTTGATAACAAATTTTATGGTATCCTCAAACATATTAAGCTGTTTGTGTTACTCATTTGCACACACTCTCAACAAGAAAATATAATTTAAAAATTTAACAGAGACCTGTACAGCAAACATTAAATACTGCATATGAAATGAACCTTTTATAAAACCGTAATATTTTACATATTCATCTAAATTATCATTGAACACAGGGACTCTTCTTTCTCTTGCTATTTTATCCTGAGACTTTGATGCAAAGTCTGCTTCTTAAGCAGTCTGACCAAGTTTACCAACATTCTCCCCATGGTCAATCTTCATCTGAGGGTCTGCTTTCATCCTCTCTAGATTTATGTTTCTCTTTTCCATGAACAGAGGATGAAGACACTTTGAAATATTTTTCCACAAAAATCCTCATGATTGTTTCTCATGTATTCTATCCCTGGAAGAGTTCCATCATCACCTTTCTGGAAGCTTCAGTTTCAAAACTTGGCTCACACTGCCAGTGGAAACAGGTCTAGTGAAGTGTTTACCATTACAAAGATCCATAGAGACAGATGGTTGTATGCCTCTGTATACTTTTCAACCTCCTTGTAAATATTAGCAATCTAATCCTTCTTACATTTAAGACCAGAGAGACTATGAATGTCACTATTACAATTTTTAAACAAAGTTTGGAAATTTTTCAAAATAATTATTAAAGCAAATAAAGGGCCTATGATTTTTAAAGGAATTTTTACTATAATACTAAAATGGTAAAATTATAGACAGAAGTAATACTGCCATTTATGTAGTTTTCTTCTTGTTTAGGAAAACAATATTCCTTAGTGTAGAGAAAAAAAAGGATAGAAAATATCTGACCATGTTGGCAATTAGACAAAGTATTGAATCAACAAATCTGTTTATCTCTAATAAGTCTTGAAAGCTGTAATTGGCATTAGGGTAAATCATTCCAAGAAATGAGCCATAAGTATGCACTTGGATTCAGACAAAACCAAAATGGTCCTAAATAATTCATTATTCCTCAGAAAGACTTTACAAATATATCAAAATACAGGTTTAAAAAATGTGAGCAGGGCCGAGCCCGTGGCGCACTTGGGAGGGTGCAGCGCTGGGAGCGCAGCGACGCTCCCGCCGCGGGTTCGGATCCTATATAGGAATGGCCCCGTGCACTCACTGGCTGAGTGCCGGTCACGAAAAAGACAAAAAAAAAAAAAAAATGTGAGCAAAATCATATAAAATGATTAGAAGTGAAACTAAATGTGTCAGTTATTAGAAGTATGAATTGTTTAAGCTACGCTATACAGAGGAATTCAAATCTTTTCAAAAACAAAAATTAAATTTAAATATATACATAAATATATATATTTTAAAACAAATTGTGGCTGATTGTACAGTGTTCTTCCCTTATTTCTTTTCTTCTCAGCATTATAACTAGGAGAATGTTTCATATCAGCATGGCTGCTTACAAATCATCTTTCTCTGAATATTGGATTTTCTCATGTTATCAAACTGTGCACTTTTCTTTTCAACACTTTACCCCTAGGTGACTACCCAATTTCACATATTTGAATCATATATATATATATATATATATATATATATATATATATACTGTGAATCATAAATTTGTATTTCCAGGTTACACCTCCCTTTTTACATGTATTTCTAACATTCTACCTATCACCTCTGTTTGTATATCTCACATATAATTCAAATTTGACGTTATTAAAATAAAATCATTTTTGTTTTTCTAATTTTCATTTTCAAAATCTAATCTTTTCCTCCTCTCTAAAGAGTATAAGCATACATCACTTGCTCAAGCTATGAATTTAGAAGAGCCATGATCTTTCCCTCTTATCTTCAAATCTACTACAAAATCCTATCAGTTCTTCCTCTTAAAGATATCAAATCCATTTCTTTTTTTTTTTAACTTTTATTTTGTCGATATACATTGTGCTTGATTATTGTTGCCTCTTACCAAAACCTCCCTCCCTCCTCCCTCTCCTCCCTCCCCCCCAACAATGTCCTTTCTGTTTGCTTGTCATATCAACTCCAAGTAATTGTGGTGGTTATATCTACTTCCCCCCCACCCCTGGGTTTTTTTTTGTGTGTGTGTGTGTGTGTGTGTGTGAATTAATATATTAATTTTTAGCTCCCACCAATAAGTGAGAACATGAGGTATTTCTCTTTCTGTGCCTGACTTGTTTCACTTAATATAATTCTCTCAAGGTCCATCCATGTTGTTGCAAATGGCAGTATTTCATTCGTTTTTATAGCTGAGTAGTATTCCATTGTGTAGATGTACCACATTTTCCGTATCCACTCATCCGATGATGGACATTTTGGCTGGTTCCAACTCTTGGCTATTGTAAAGAGTGCTGCGATGAACATTGGGGAACAGGTATACCTTCGACTTGATGATTTCCATTCCTCTGGGTATATTCCCAGTAGTGGGATAGCTGGGTCATATCGTAGATATATCTGCAATTGTTTGAGGAACCTCCATACCATTTTCCATAGAGGCTGCACCATTTTGCAGTCCCATCAACAATGTATGAGAGTTCCTTTTTCTCTGCAACCTCGCCAGCATTTATCGTTCAGAGTCTTTTGGATTTTAGCCATCCTAACTAGGGTTAGATGGTATCTCAGTGTGGTTTTGATTTGCATTTCCCGGATGCTGAGTGATGCTGAGCATTTTTTCATATGCCTGTTGGCCATTTGTATATCTTCCTTAGAGAAATGCCTACTTAGCTCTTTTGCCCATTTTTTAATTGGGTTGGTTGTTTTTTTCTTGTAAAGTTGTTTGAGATCCTTGTATATTCTGGATATTAATCCTTTGTCAGATGTATATTTTGCAAATATTTTCTCTCACTCTGTTGGTTGTCTTTTAACTCTGTTAATTGTTTCTTTTGCTGTGCAGAAGGTTTTTAGTTTGATATAATCCCATTTGTTTATTTTTCTTTTGGTTGCCCATGCTTTGGGGGTCGTATTCATGAAGTCTGTGTCCAGTCCTATTTCCTAAAGTGTTTCTTCTATGTTTTATTTAAGAAGTTTTATTGTTTCAGGGTGTATATTTAAATAATTAATCCATTTTGAGTTGATTTTAGTATATGGCGAGAGGTATGTGTCTAGTTTCATTCTCCTGCATATGGATATCCAGTTATCCCAGCACCATTTGCTGAAGAGGCAGTCCCTTCCCCAGTGAATAGGCTTGGTGCCTTTGTCAAAGATCAGATGGCAGTAAGTGTGTGGGTTGATTTCTGGATTCTCTATTGTATTCCATTGATCAGTGTGTCTGTTTTTATGCCAGTACCATACTGTTTTGGTTATTATAGCTTTGTAGTATAGCTTAAAGTAAGGTAGTGTTATGCCTCCAGCTTTATTTTTTCTGCTCAGCATTGCTTTGGCTACGCATGGTCTTTTATTATTCCATATAAATGTCTGGATAGTTCTTTCCATTTCTGAGAAAAATGTCTTTGGAATTTTGATGGGGATTGCATTGAATTTGTATATCACTTTGGGTAGTATGGACATTTTCACTATGTTGATTCTTCCAATCCAAGAGCATGGGATATCTTTCCATCTTCTTGTATCCTTTCTAACTTTTCTCAGCAGTGGTTTGTAGTTCTCATTAT
This sequence comes from Cynocephalus volans, assembly GCF_027409185.1. Lineage (NCBI taxonomy): Eukaryota > Metazoa > Chordata > Mammalia > Dermoptera > Cynocephalidae > Cynocephalus > Cynocephalus volans. Next base: position 42,397,094 of record NC_084466.1, on the reverse strand, counting down.
AGAGATTTTCACCTCCTTGGTTAACTCAATTCCTAAGTATTTTATTTTTTTGGTGGCTATTGTAAATGGGCAGGCTTTCTTGATTTCTCGTTCTGCATGTTCACTATTGGAGAAAAGAAATGCTACTGATTTTTGTGTGTTGATTTTGTATCCTGCTACTGTGCTGAAATCATTTATCAATTCCAACAGTTTTTTTGTAGAGGTTTTAGGCTGTTCAATATGTAGGATCATGTCATCTGCAAAGAGGGACAGTTTGACTTTATCTTTTCCAATCTGGATTCCATTTATTTCCTTCTCTTCTCCGATTGCTCTGGCTAGTACTTCCAACACTATGTTGAATAGGAGTGATGAGAGTGGGCATCCTTGTCTAGTTCCTGTACTTAAAGGAAAAGCTTTCAGCTTTTCCCCATTCCGGATGATATTGGCTGTGGGTTTGTCATATATGGCTTTAATTATGTTGAGGTACATTCCCTGTATCCCTAATTTATAGAGGGTCTTTGTTATGAATGAGTGCTGAACTTTATCAAATGCTTTTTCAGCATCTATAGAGATGATCATATGGTCCTTGTGTTTGACTTTATTAATATGGTGTATCACATTTATTGATTTGCATATGTTGAACCAACCTTGCATCCCTGGGATGAATCCCACTTGACCGTGGTGAATAATTTTACGTATGTGTTGCTGTATTCTGTTTGCTAGTATTTTAGTGAGGATTTTTGCATCTACATTCATCAAGGATATCAGCCTGTAGTTTTCTTTTTTGGTTATATCTTTACCTGGTTTTGGTATCAGGATGATGTTTGCTTCAAAGAATGAGTATGGGAGATTTGAGTCTGTTTCAATCTTTTGGAATAGTTTGTAAAGAATCAGTGCCAATTCCTCTTTGAATGCTTGGTAAAATTCTGCTGTGAATCCATCTGGTCCTGGGCTTTTCTTTGTTGGGAGCCTTCTGATAACAGCTTCAATCTCCTTTACTGTTATTGGTCTGTTCAAATTTTCTACGTCTTCATGGTTCAGTTTTGGGAGCTTGTGTGTGTCCAGAAATTTATCCATTTCCTCCAGATTTTCAAATTTGTTGGGGTATAGTTGTTTATAGTAGTCTCGAACGATTCCTTGTATTTCAGATGAATCAGTTGTAATATCACCTTTTTCATTTCTAATTTTTGTTATTTGAATCTTCTCTCTTCTTTTTTTTGTTAGCCATGCTAAAGGTTTGTCAATTTTATTTATCTTTTCAAAAAATCATCTTTTTGATTCATTGATATTTTTGTATTGTTTTTTGGGTTTCAATTTCATTAAGTTCTGCTCTGATCTTAATGGTTTCTTTCCTTCTGCTAACTTAAGCTTTGGATGTTCTTGTTTTTCTAGTTCTTTAAGGTGAAGTGTAAGGTGGTTCACTTGCCATCCTTCCATTCTTCTGAGGTGAGCATTTAATGCAATAAATTTCCCCCTTAATACTGCTTTTGCAGTATCCCACAGGTTTTGGTATGATGTATCATTATTTTCATTAGTTTCAATAAATTTTTTGATTTCCTGCTTGATTTCTTCTTGGACCCATATGTCATTAAGTAGAATGCTGTTTAATTTCCATGTGTTTGTATAGTTTCCAGAGGTCCATTTGTTATTAATTTCTAGTTTTAATCCATTGTGGTCTGAGAAAATACATGAGATAATTCCAATTTTTTTGAATGTATTGAGACTTGATTTGTGACCTAATATGTGATCTATCCTGGAGAATGATCCATGTGCTGATGAGAATAATGAATATTCTGAGGTTGTTGGATGGAATGTTCTGTAGATATCTGCCAATTCCAATTGGTCTAGAGTCTTGTTTAGATCTTGTGTTTCTCTACTGATTCTTCGCCTAGATGATCTGTCTAATATTGACAGTGGGGTTTTCCGGTCCCCTGCTATTATGGTATTAGTGTCTATTTCCTTCTTTAGGTCTAATAGAGTTTGTTTTATAAATCTGGCTGCTTCAACATTGGGTGTGTACATATTTATGATTGTTATGTCTTCTTGATGCATCAGTCCTTTTATCATTAAGTAGTGTCCCTCATTGTCTCTTTTTATGGTTTTTAGTTTAAAGTCTATTTTGTCAGATATAAGAATAGCTACTCCAGCTCGTTTTTCTTTTCTGTTTGCATGGTAAATCTTTTTCCATCCTTTCACTCTTAGTGTATGTGAACCTTTATTGGTGAGGTGGGTCTCTTGTAGGCAGCATATAGTTGGGTCCTCCTTTTTAATCCAGTCAGCCAGTCTGTGTCTTTTGATTGGGGAATTTAAGCCTTTTACATTAAGAGTTGTTATTGAAAGGTCTTGATTTATTCCTAGCATTTTATTGGTTGTTTGGTTGTCTTAGGTGTCTTTTGTTCCTTGCTTTCTGATTTACTGTTTGTTTTCTGTGTTTTTTGGTTCCTTAGGTTGTAGATAGCGTTTTTGTTTGTTTGTTTTCTCTTCATGAATGCCATTTTTATTATACTAGTGGGTATTGATTTTTCTTGGGTTTTTATGGCAGTGGTAGTTATTTTTCAGGAACCAAACCCAGTACTCCCTTGAGGATTTCTTGTAAGGATGGTCATGTGGTAGTGAACTCCCACAGTTTTTGTTTGTCTGAGAAATATACTATTTGCCCTTCATTTCGGAAAGATAGCCTTGCAGGGTAGAGTATTCTTGGCTGGCAATCTTTGTCTTTTAGTATTTTGAATATACCATCCCATTCCTTTCTAGCTTTTAGGGTTTGTGATGAAAAGTCTGATGTTAGCCTGATTGGGGCTCCCTTAAAGGTGATTTTACGCTTCTCTTTTGCAGCTTTTAAGATTCTCTGTTTGTCTCTGAGTTTTGCCAATTTGACTATAACATGTCTTGGAGAAGGCCTTTTTGGGTTGAATACGTTTGGAGATCTTTGAGCTTCCTGGATCTGAAGATCTGTGATTTTTCCTATACCTGGGAAGTTTTCTGCCACTATTTTGTTGAATATGTTTTCAATGCAATCTCTGTTTTCCTCCCCTTCTGGAATACCCATGACTCGGATATTTGAGCACTTAAGGTTGTCTGATATCTCTCTCAGATTTTCTTTAATGTCTTTGATTCTTTTTTCTTTTTTTTTTGTCTGCTTGTGTTATTTCAAATAGCCCATCTTCAAGTTCCGAGGTTCTCTCTTCAACTTTGACAAACCTGCTGGTTAAACTCTCCATTGTGTTTTTTATTTCACTGAATAACTTCTTCAGTTCAGCAAATTCTGCTACGTTTTTTTTCAGGACATTGATTTCCTTGTACATTTCCTCTTTCAGGTCCTATATACTTTTCCTCATTTCATCGTGATGTCTAGCTCAGTTTTCTTGTATCTCATTCAGTTTTCTTAGAATTATCACTCGAAATTCCTTGTCGGTCATTTCAAGGGCTTCTTGTTCTATAGGATCTAGAGTTTGAGATTTATTAACTTTTGGTGATGTACTTTCTTGATTTTTTGTATTTCTGTTATCTTTTTTTTTGATGCTTATTCATTGTGGCAGGGGGTTTCACAGTCCACCGGTTTGAGACTATTGACTAATTAAGATGTTGCTGTGGTTGCCAATTTGGTACCGCTACCTCCGCGACTGCTCAATTGGCTTCTAGTGCCTTGTGTGTGTGGTTGACTCAGGTCTTGGGCCTCTCTGGGGAGCCACCTCTCTGGTCAGCTTGGACTCTGCTGGGCTGCTGGATCACAGGGCAGTACTGCAGGGTGTGTGGTCTCTGCTGAGCTTCCACTTCCCATGCAGAACTTCTCCCTGTTCTGTGTGCTCTGGCCCGGGCTGTTGGATCACGCAGTGGAGACCCCACAGGGTGTGTGGTTTCTGTCGAGTCTCCACCTCCCTAGCTGGACATCTCCCCACTCTGTGCGCACTGGGCTAGGCTGGGACGTGTCTTCTGCAGCCCTCGTCTATCAGCTGGGCCTTCAAGACCCTGCTCGGCACCGCCTCACCCAGGAAGTCTACCAGGTTTCTTCTAGTTGCAGATGACCGGTCGCTCTGGGTGACTTTGTAGCACTGTGTAGATCTTTCTCGGGACTTATCACGTTCCTCCTGGTATCGCGGTTATTTGTGTACTTGTCTTATCTCCCACACCAGAGCATGAGCTCCTTCGGGGAGGAGCCTGCTGCACACGGTTCACCTTTGAATCCCCCCGGTGCGGACCGAGTCCGGTGCCCACCTGCAGTCAGCTCTCCAGCAGGTTCAAGTGGACTCAGGAACTCTCCAACCACACTATTCCTAACCAGAAATCAGTTAGCGTTTTTCCGAACTGGTGGCCGCAGTTTACCAGGGGCTGGAGCCCAGGGTGCAGTGGAGTGACAGTTGGCCCAGCCCGTACTTCCTTGCCCTCCCAACACTGGCCGGGGATGCCCCATGCCACCAGCCCCACCAGAGAACTGCAGAGGGAGTGGGAGGGGAGGCCAGCCCGCAGGCCCTGGGAAGCCCCGCGCCGGGGCAAGCAAGTGGGAAGGCTCAGTGAGGAGCTGAGCTGGGCGAGGAGGACAGGCTTGGCCGAGCCGGGCCGGAGCCACCACCACCTGAGAAAATGGAGGCAGCCCCGGGGCCAGTGAGTGGCCTGGTGGGGCAGGCGGAAGCCAGGCGGGCATCCACTCCCCAAGCAGGGCCGGGCCGGGGGTCACTCACACGGCTGTGCTGGGTCAGGCGGCTCGCTCTCTGCCTCTGCATCGTCACCGTCCCCGTTCTTGGCCACCGCCTCCTCGGGCTGCTCACTCGGTCCCGCGGTGCAGCTTGGGCGCTCCCAGGAATCTTCTTTTATGCCGGCCTGAAACCTCAAATCCTGAATAGGGCAGCTGGCCGCCTTCATTGCGGTCCCGGCCTCTGGGATCCTGGAAGCGTCAACAGCAGCCCCAGCGCTGTGTTCCCTGTTTAGAGACTCGCTTTTGCAGCTAAGAAACAGTTCTTTTCCTGCTCCATACTTCAAAGCTGTTGCCTGTAAATGAGGCAGCCTCTCCTGCCCAGGGCAAAGTGGCGGTCAGCCTTAAGAGACGGCAAGAGGAAGGTCCACAAGTTTCCCAGCTGCCTAAGGCCCAGTGGCCGCCTTTTCCACCTCAGCTACTCCGCACCAACCGCCGCAGCCACCGCCATCTTAGGATCCCCCAAATCCATTTCCATTTTAGTCTCAGCCATATTCCATTCGAGCCTAACTTAATTACCCTAGTAAATGTTCTCCCGATAACCCTTCACTGGTGTTCTGTTTCACCTAGAACAAAATTCTGACTTCACCACATCCTAGAACATATTGCATTATCTTTCTCTCCTACTCTCATTTCTACTTGCTAAAGATGTCTGACGACAATGATATTTAGATTTATGTTTTATAATATGCCAGTATCTTTCATGTAGCAGGACATTTGCAACCTGTAATGTTCTTCCTCTGTTTCTTCTGTTTGCTTGGCTGCCTTCTCTTCATCAAATATTGATTAGCTTCAATATCACCTTTTCAGAAAAGCCTTCCCTGACTGCCCTATTTAAATGTAGATTTCCCTCTATTCTAACTTAGCACAGATTTTCTTTTTCTTTTTTTTTTAAATTTTATTTTGTCGATATACATTGTAGCTGATTATTGCTCCCCATCACCAAAACCTCCCTCCCTTCTCCCTCCCCCCCTCCCCCCCAACAATGTCCTTTCTGTTTGCTTGTTGTATCAACTTCAAATAATTGTGGTTGTTATATCTTCTTCCCCCCGCCCCCGGTTTGTGTGTGTGTGTGAATTTATATATTAATTTTTAGCTCCCTCCAATAAGTGAGAACATGTGGTATTTCTCTTTCTGTGCCTGACTTGTTTCACTTAATATAATTCTCTCAAGGTCCATCCATGTTGTTGCAAATGGCAGTATTTCATTCGTTTTTATAGCTGAGTAGTATTCCATTGTGTAGATGTACCACATTTTCCGTATCCACTCATCTGATGATGGGCATTTGGGCTGGTTCCAACTCTTGGCTATTGTAAAGAGTGCTGCGATGAACATTGGGGAACAGGTATACCTTCGACTTGATGATTTCCATTCCTCTGGGTATATTCCCAACAGTGGGATGGCTGGGTCGTATGGTAGATCTATTTGCAATTGTTTAAGGAACCTCCATACCATTTTCCATAGAGGCTGCACCATTTTGCAGTCCCACCAACAATGTATGAGAGTTCCTTTTTCTCCGCAGCCTCGCCAGCATTTATCGTTCAGAGTCTTTTGGATTTTAGCCATCCTAACTGGGGTTAGATGGTATCTCAATGTGGTTTTGATTTGCATTTCCCGGATGCTGAGTGATGTTGAGCATTTTTTCATATGTCTGTTGGCCATTTGGATATCTTCCTTAGAGAAATGCCTACTTAGCTCTTTTGCCCATTTTTTAATTGGGTTGCTTGTTTTCTTCTTGTAAAGTTGTTTGAGTTCCTTATATATTCTGGATATTAATCCTTTGTCAGATGTATATTTTGCAAATATTTTCTCCCACTCTGTTGGTTGTCTTTTAACTCTTTTAATTGTTTCTTTTGCTGTGCAGAAGCTTTTTAGTTTGATATAATCCCATTTGTTTATTTTTCCTTTGGTTGCCCGTGCTTTTGGGGTCATATTCATGAAGTCTGTGCCCAGTCCTATTTCCTGAAGGGTTTCTCCTATGTTTTCTTTAAGAAGTTTTATTGTCTCAGGGTGTATATTTAAGTCCTTAATCCATTTTGAGTTGATTTTAGTATACGGTGAGAGGTATGGATCTAGTTTCATTCTCCTGCATATCGATATCCAGTTATCCCAGCACCACTTGCTGAAGAGGCAGTCCCTTCCCCAGTGAATAGGCTTGGTGCCTTTGTCAAAGATCAGATGGCAGTAAGTGTGTGGGTTGATTTCTGGATTCTCTATTCTATTCCATTGGTCAGTGTGTCTGGTTTTATGCCAGTACCATACTGTTTTGGTTATTATAGCTTTGTAGTATAGCTTAAAGTCAGGTATTGTTATGCCTCCAGCTTTATTTTTTTTGCTGAGCATTGCTTTGGCTATTCGTGGTCTTTTATTGTTCCATATAAATGTCTGGATAGTTTTTTCCATTTCTGAGAAAAATGTCTTTGGAATTTTGATGGGGATTGCATTGAATTTGTATATCACTTTGGGTAGTATGGACATTTTCACTATGTTGATTCTTCCAATCCAAGAGCATGGAATATCTTTCCATCTTCTTGTATCCTCTCCAATTTCTCTCAGCAGTGGTTTGTAGTTCTCATTATAGAGATTTTTCACCTCCTTGGTTAACTCAATTCCTAAGTATTTTATTTTTTTGGTGGCTATTGTAAATGGGCAGGCTTTCTTGATTTCTCCTTCTGCATGTTCACTATTGGAGAAAAGAAATGCTACTGATTTTTGTGTGTTGATTTTGTATCCTGCTACTGTGCTGAAATCATTTATCAATTCCAACAGTTTTTTTGTAGAGGTTTTAGGCTGTTCGATATATAGGATCATGTCATCTGCAAACAGGGACAGTTTGACTTCATCTTTTCCAATCTGGATGCCCTTTATTTCCTTCTCTTCTCTTATTGCTCTGGCTAGTACTTCCAACACTATTTTTCTCATATACTTTGTTACCAATCAAAATTATTTTATTTGTTTCTTTTTTTTAATCTTTCTCCTTCACATCATTTTAAGTTCTGTGAAGTCAGATAATGCATATATGTGAATAATGTTAAAAGTCATGTCTTACATCAAAAAATCCCCTCTGTAAAAGGATTATAAATGATTTCTCCTTATTCTGTTTGTAGTATTCCAAATTTTCTACAGTAAATATGCAGTACTTGTTTTCAGAAAATATGTTAGCAGTTTAAAGATGTTTAGAAAATATATAGTGTTTATAAATGCTATTACTATTAAGTTGATCATTCACATACATTGAGCTGGCAACATGTGCTACTCATAACAGTTTCAAAAAGTATAATAGAATTATACAGTTTTATTAGTATAGTTCAGAGCCCCTTAAGGCATTTTGTTTCCTGGCCATTCTCCATTTTTTTTTTTTTTTGACTTAAGTAAAAACAACATAGGGCTGAACAAAAATAGTTGCTTGGAATGACTAGGCACATATACCACAGAATACGTGAATTATATTTTATAGTTTACTTAGAAATTAAAATTAAACAAACTCCTCCTTAAATTAGATCATTTGAACTATAGTGTCTTACCATAAACATAACCAGAAACCAATTTTATTACTTTTAGCAAAACACAAAATACTAACCATTTTAAACATTAGCATTTAACCTTACATTTTTTATCACAGAAACATGGTTTCCTCTGCACGAGACCTATAAATAATCATAATTGATTTCTTTACTCTTAACAAGAGCCACCTGTTCTATGGGCCCTGACATTGAACCACACAACCAGTTTCATACTATAGACTGAAATAGCATATACCATTATAATCATCTGACTATACACACTGAAAAGAACATAAAATTCAACAGCATAAATTAAACAAGAAAAAAATCACATCTGTGAAGTTAAGGATTGAATGCCTTTTGGGGGAAAAACATAAAAGAGAGCACTCTTACTATATATCAAGCTGTTGTTACCAATTTTATCTGCAAATCATACTTGAAAATGTTATGTATGTTCTGCTATTATGCAGCACAATACATTTAGATTGGGTATTCATTATCAAGGAAATTTACTGCATCTTTTATGAATTTACTGAAATGAATAATTAAACCAAAATTGTCCTTATCCTTGTCTCAGATCAAAAATTGGCAACTGTAGCAAATAGATAATATTAATATATATATGTATATATGAAAGTAATGATTTTCTAGTATTTTTTAGCTATGGTCTTATAGTAATACTTAATTTCATTAATTAATCTAAAATTCCTTTTTAGTGTATGCTATAAACTTTTCAATAAAATTATTAAAACATTGCAGAAATGTTAATGACTTAAAATGTTTTCTAGCAGTGCTGTATGAAGATCTTAATATAAAATCCATTTGCAAATGTGATATTCAAAAGCATGAAATTTTAAATGAAAATTCAATACATGTTTTCCACAATTTTCCAGTGTCCAACACCTGTATATATTCATATTTAGTCATCATATTATCCTGGACAAACATTTTTCTGATATACTTCCATACCCTACAGGGTCTAATTCAGATGAGACTCATATCTCATTCTTCTCTCTTTACTATATTTCTATTTAAACATATTCATATTAATAATTTACATTTCACATAATAAATAAGTTCAAAAATTATAATCAAAATCTATTTGAAATACATTGAAAACATTTTGCAACTCTTTATATTAGGTATGTTCTTTCTAGAGTTTCATACTTTTACTGTTTTAAATACTGGGGGCTTATGTGTTATTCTGGCCTTATTCTCTATTTGAAAGTTCTAAGGGCAAGTTCAATCAGACAGAACGTCAAACACAGTGGTGTTGAGAATGTGCTTTTCTAACAATGTTGTGGGGAAGGGCTATTAAGAGAGTGCATAATAAACATATGAAAAATGAAAGAAAAGAAGCATGACAATGAAATAGTCATCCAAACAGTATCTCCAGGCCTCTTTTTAATTCTACATTATAACAACAATTTAAATTTTCTATTGTTGCAATTATCTTTTCTCTCTTTCTGGACATCTAGATTTTAAGTTTTGTCTGTGACTATTTTATTGACGCCCAAAGGGCTTTTTCAAAATTCATAATTATCTTAATAATTATTTAAATGTGACTAATTACAATATACTCTGTGGAATTCTTGAAATAAAGACACCTATGACATGGTCACTTTCATCAAGGAGCAGGAGCGTTCCAAATCAGTTTAGAACCTTGATAGCATCTGCAGCATCTGAATAAATGCCAAATTCCCACAAATAAAAATAGCCAAGTGATGGAGTAAGATCTTCATACATCATCCATCATTGTGGTTTCATGCCATACAGAAAAAAATGTATTTGATAACACTATAACACTATTTAGAAAACTAAAAGACTATCTTTATTGCATAAGTATAGCAATCAGCTAAATTCATATATAAATTGATGCTCTTAAAGTACGTGTAATAAACATATACATATTCAAAGGAGAGGCTGAGTGGCTTTGGGTGGTGGTTGGCAATAAGCTATTAGACCTGGAAATTTGGTTTTAGCTTGTTCTTCCATTTGTTAAACCTATTGACTCTCAGAATGCAAATTATTTTATTAAGTTTTTTTTTTTTTTGATGGAGTTCCTAAAAAAAATTAAGGAGAAACCACAGATTTGTATTAAATAGAGAACCTTAGATTTTATTTACCAAGGTTTCTCTATTTTTAGAATTTTAGAATTTTAAATTAGTTTCTTTATATCGTATTTATTTAGCCTTTTAAATCATTGTTTCATTTTATTATTTTATTTCTAATTTAACTGTTTTTCTCTATTTGTACTAAACTCATTAAAGTACAATTTATTTGAACATTTTAACATTGTAGTTAAGCAGTTTTAACTATTTCTTTACACTATGTTTTATTTCTACTTTTCTAGTGAAGCATGTCTTAAATGTGTTCTAGAGAAATTTATTTCAAAACAAATGTTTGAGGAAAGGGTATCTCAGTGATCAATTTATTATAGGAAGTCTCAGAGCCTTTCATTAAATACATCAAGAATCTCAAAAGGAGAAATGTAGTATACAGTATCACCCCTAATTATATAATCATGATACCTATCTTCTTTAGAATATCTTGTAGGATTGTATTACACTCTGGGAAATGCACACGATGCAGTCTGAAATGTCATAATTTATTTCACTACTTAAATTAAGAAAGTATGGAATAATGTTTGTAAAGGTGAAAGCTTAAACACTCTTTTCCTTCATTTCATTGTGCACCTACTCTTTCAAATATAGTCAATAAAGACCACTGCTCGTTTTTGAATAACAATATTGTTCTAAAATACGGCATTTTAAATCAGAATTTATTATAAGAATAATAAGAACAATAATTTTGCTTATAACAATACAAAATTTAAATTCATAGAATCTGTCTTTTCCTTACATGTCATCTACTCAGAATGAGGGTAATAACAACAGATGAAATAATATCTAACTTTTTAAAAGGCTTATTGGATACCAGGCACTGCATCAACAATTGTATTAATATTGTATCCTTTAATCCTTGATCCAGCTCTGATATCTTGAGGTTCAAATATGAGGAACTGAGCTTGAAGACATTCAAGGTCTCATAATGTTAATGATAACTGAAATTCACCCTCAGGTGTGGTTGTTGTTAACACCAACCCTTTAAGTGAAACACTCCTGTGATCTTAATTGATGTTATTCAAAACATGTTATATCAACTCATTTAATCAATAGATGATAATTAGTTTCCATAAATGTATTGTTACAGATGAGAACAGAAAAGCAAGTATAGAATTTCCTTGAAAGAATAATCACAAACATTATTTATTTATTTTGTTAGCATAAAATTTACCGTTTTAACTATTTTTGTATACAGTACAGTAGAGTTACTATATACTGTATTGTGCAACAGATCTCTACAGCTTTTTTATCTTGCAAAACTGAAACTCTATATCCATTCCACAACATCCCTTTTCCCATTGTGCCCAGTCCCATTCTGTTTTCTATTTCTAAGAGTTTGACTATTTTAGAAACCTCCTATAAATGAATTCATGCACTATTTGTCTTTTTTTATTTTTTTGACCATTTATATCACTTATTGTAATATTCTTAAGGTTCATCCAGGTTGTAGTGCATTACAGAATTCCCTTCCTCTTTAAGGCTGAGTAATATCCCATTATATGTGTCCTAGTCTGTTTTCTGTTAATATAGCAGGATACCATAAACTAGGTAATATATAGAGTATAGAGGTTTATTTAGCTCACAGTTCTGAAGGCTGGGAAGTCCAAGAGCATGGTGCTGACATCTGTGGAGGGCCTTTGTGGTGTGTCATAACATGGTGGAAGACATCACATGGGGAATGTGCCAACTCAGGCATCTCTTCCTTTTCTTACAAAACCAGCAGTCCCATTATAGACGCCCCACCCTGGTGACCTTATCTAATCCTAATCACCTTCCAAAAACCTCATCTCCAAGCAATATACGAACTTGGGAATTAAGTTTTCAACACATGAATTTTGGAGAACACATTCAAACCATAGCAATATGTGTAGACCATATTTTCTTTATCCATTTATCTGTTGATGAACATTTAGGTTGCTTCCACCTCTTGGTAATTGTGAATAATGCTGCTGTGAACATGGGAGTGCAGATATCTCTTCAAGATCCTGTTTTCACAACTTTTGGGTACTATATATAAAAAGAAGATGGATTGCTGGATTACTTGGTAATTCTATTTTTAAATTTCTGAGAAAGCTCCATAATAGATTTATAGCAACTGTACCATTTTACATTCCCACCAACTGTGAACGAGAAATCCAATTTCTCCACATTCTCACCAGCACTGGTTATTTTCTGTTTTTTATTTGTTTACTGTTTGTTCACTTGTTTGATAATGATTATCCTAGTGGGTGTGATATCTATGGTCTTATTTGCATTTCCCTGATAATTAGTGATGTTGAGAATCATGTTAGCCATTTGTATATCTTCTTTGGAAAAATGTCTATTAAAGTCCTTCCCCACTTTTTAATTGGACTGTATGTTTTGTTGTTGTTGTTGTTGCTGAGTTGTAGGAGATTTTTTGCATATTTTGGATGTTAACTCCTTTCATATATGTGGTTTGAGAATATTTTCTCACGCTACATAAGTTGCCTTTTTACTCTGTTGTTTCCTTTGCTGAGCAGGAATTTTTAGTTTGATGTAGCCCCATTTATTTATTTTTGTAGTGCCATTTTGTCTACTTTGTTACCTGTGCTTTTGATGTCATATCTAACAATTCATTGCAAATCCAGTGTTATGAAACTTTTACCCCATTTTCTTCAATGAGTTTTATAGTTTCAGGTCTTAGGTTTAGCTCTTAAATCCATTTTGGTTAATGTTTGCATACGGTGTAAGATAAGGGTCCACTGTCATTTTTTTGCATGCGAATATCCAATTGCACAAACACCATTTGTTGAAGAGATTATCCTTTATGCAAGGTGAAGTCTTGACAGCCTCATGGAAGATCATTTGACCATGTACATGAGGATTCATTTTGGGACTATTTTCTTCTTTGGTCTATGTGTCTGTCTTTATGCCTGTACAATACTCTTTTGATATCTAGAGATATCTAGATGTTTTGAAATAAGAAAGTGTGAGACATCTAGCTTTGATTTTTTTTTTCTTTTTTGAATATTGTTTTGGTATTTGGTATCCTTTGCGATTCTAATACATTTTAGAATCTAATATATTTATTTCTTCAAAAAATGTCATTGGGATTTTGATACAGATTTCATTGAATTTGTAGATCACTTTGGGTAGTATGGACATTTTAACAATATTAAATCTTTCAATCATGAACATGAGATGCTTTTTCAATTATTTGTTTCTTTAATTTCATTCAGCCATGTTTTATAGTTTTCTGTGTGTAGGTCTTTTGTCTCCTTGGTTAAGGCTATTTCTTTTATTGTTTTGGTTTGGTTTTGATGCTACTATAAATGTCATTATTTTCTTAATTTCCCTTACGGGTTGTTCATTACTAGTGTATAGAAATGCAACTGAGTTTTTTATGTGTTCATTTTGTATCCCGCATCTTTGCTGAATTCATTTCTAGTTCTAACAGGTTTTTGTGAAATTTTAAAGATTTTATATGTTTGAGAATAGAGGTTGTTTTACTTCTTCCTTCCTGTTAGGATGCGTCTTACTTCTTTCTTCTTTTTGCTTGATTGCTTTGATTAGGATTTCCACTACTATGCTGAATAGAAGTGTCAAGAGCGGGCATCCTTGTTTTGTGCCTATTCTGATAGGCAAAGCTTCAGGTTTTCACCACTAAATATGAGGTTGGCTGTGGGCTTGGGCTTTTCATTAGGACCTTTACCATGTTGAGGTAATTTCCTTCTATTTCTGATTTCTTCTGTCATGAAATTGTGTTGAATTTTCTCAAATTCTTTTTCTGCTTCAATTGAGATGATCCTTCCTATGTATGTGTGTGTGTTTCATTCTGTTAATGTGATGTTTTACATTGGTTGATTTTCATATGTTTAATCATACTTGCATTCTAGGAATAAATCTCACTTGGACATGGTATATAATCATATTAATGTGTTGTTGAATTTAGCTTGCCAGTATTTTGTTGAGAATTTTTGCCTTCATATTCATCAGGGCTATTGGTCTGTATTTTTCTTTTCTTGTAGCATCTTTGTGTAATTTTGGTAACAGACTAATGCTGGTCTCAGGGAATGAATCTGGGAAGAGCTAGGCACCTTCTCCCAATAGCAACAAGCTCTGTCCCTTTTGGTGATGTGACAAGTTGTCTGAGGTTGCCAAAAACTGCTGAGTTCTGCTGTATTCCCAGCAGTCCCCAGGAACCCAAAGAATGCTGGTGTCCCATCAGCACTCTAAGTCAGGTGAGACAAAATCCAGTCCCTCAGGCAGTCCAATAAAAAGCCAGCACAATGGATGCACATTTTTTTCTTCTCTTTCTTTCCCAAGGGAGAAGCCACAGATTCGACTTTTCTTCTCTATTGGGAGCTGCACTGGCTTGGAGGAGGACGGATGTGAATGATATGAAATGGCTTTTCTTACTCATTTCAATGTAGCTACTTTTCGGATTTGAGCATGACTAGAGTACTAGGATTTTCTAACTGTTTTCTGGCATTCTCATAAAGACTTTTTGGACCTTATATTGTCAGTATTTCTGTGGGGGAGCAAGATCTGATGATTCCTATTCTACCATATTGATGAAGTCACTACTTTTTTTTTAAAGTATTTAATATTGAAAGATTCTGTGGGAGACAAACATACACACATAAGCAATGGCGTCCTCCTTGCTCATGCTCTCTTGGATTGCTTATTCTGAGGCTATTTAATTGCCATATTTGTGAGGACTGAAGTCCCTATGGAAAGCCTCACATGGTGAAGAATTGAGACCTCTGGTGAAGAGCCATGTGAGTAAGTCATCCTGGAAGTGAATGAACTTCACAGCAACCACAGGTGAAAGCTTGAGCCAGAACCTCCAGCTGAATTGTCCGTATTCCTGACCTGCAGAAACTGTGAGATCATCAATGATTGTTGTTTAAAGCTATTAATATAGGAATACTTTGGTGTGCAGGAAGAGATAACTGATATTTGTACATACGTGTATAGTGATTTTTGTTTTGAGATTTGTTTTTCCTCTCTTTTTCTCTCATTATTAAATATTAATCTCTATTATTACTTCAAAATTTCTGTGATGTTGTGACTCCTTTTATCTAGATATTGGCACTTTTACTTCTATTATGTATATCACTTACTCTCCTTTAGTACTTTAAGATGATGTGCAATAGTTTTCTGGCTCCATTGTTCTTTTCTTGAAAAAGTGGCTGTCAATCTTATTGTTACACTTTGATTTTTTTTAAATTTTTTAATTCTGAATGCTTTAACATATCTTTTTACTTTAGTTTTAGTAATTTTTTCCTAAAAGTCTAGGTGTTTTATATTTACGTTCATTTTGCTTGGTCAGAGTACTCTTCTGTCTGTAACTTGATATCTTTCATAGATTTTTGTAAAATTTTGAGTTATCATCTTTTCTTTTTTGGTTCATTTCTGTTATTCCTCCATTGGGTTCATCTCACATTTTACATTGGATTAATCTTTGAGGATTCCTAAATTATATTTTGTATACTATAGCTTTTTGTTTTTCCCTGCTTTTTTTGATTTATTTTTTCTCTGATAGAGTCAATTATCATTACTCACACTAGTTATTTCCTATATAAAGTTTCTGTGGATACTAAACTAATGAATACTGAATCATTGTTCCCAGGGAAACACAGAACTAGTTTTGACAACATTTTCATCAACTGATCAATATTCTGCTTAAAGGCACCTTATTCAATATACATTGTTGATTTGTTTACATTAAAGTCATAGCCAACAACACTATGGCTCAATGGCTGAATGAAGCTTATCTAAAACACATATGTTCTCCATAAGGCACATGACAGCTTTCTTGTGCTTAGAAGCACTAGAGAGTACTTAAGCATTATGCTTTGGGGTCATTTTAAATAGTGAAATCCTCAACAAAAAGCACAAGACAAAAAATGCAACACTAAATTGACTATGAAAATGACACTTGTTTGCGATATGAGAGTTGATACAAGAAGATAGAGTGCTGCCTTGTTTGCTCTCATCTAGGAATGGGTACAGGTGCAATTCAAATTCTTCACCACTCTTTATATGTGAATGTCCATGAATGACTATGAAAGCACTGCAAGTATTGAATTTCTGCTTCAAATACATTTTAAGCAAGTAGGAAAATTCACAAATACAGAATCTGCAAATAATGAATATTAACTTTATATTCCAGTGTGATAATATATATTCAGTGCCATCTAATTCATTTTCAAATTTATCTGTTAGGTCTTTATTTTAGTTCTTTTATTTTTATACTTATTAGTTTTCTGCCAAAGTTGTGAATATTACACTTTATTTCTTTAGTCACATCAAGCATAGTAATTTTCTAAATTTTGTGACTAATGTTGACAACACCTAACTTCCCTAACTTCCCTCTGTATGTTTTTCTACTATTGGTTGTTTCTCTTGTTTTTTGATCATACAATATTATTCTATCAAATTTCTAACTTTTTTATTAACTCCAGAAATACTAAAAATTTTAGAGAGAATTCCAGGCTCTGTGTAATGTTTCCTTTCTTCAGAAAGGATGTCACTGGATTTTAAGAGACCTCTAGGTCTTAGGCACTAGCAATACTAGATCATTTTGATCCACTTAATTCATTTAAGCCTGCAATCCATTTAATCCATTTAAGCCTGAGATGGGTCATAATACGTCTTTAATCCCTTTTCAGGTCATAGTAGCACTTTGGTCCCAGAACCAACACTTGATTCTTAACCAGTGACTTTCCTCCTTGCTGAGCCCTGAAATATAATGTATGTCTCCTCAGCCCCTTAGAACTACTTAAAGTTTTTTTTTTTTCATCTGTGCTTTCAGAAGAAGCAAATGTCTTAAATGCCTCACTCACCTATCTACTCCCTGAAATATACCTTAATATATTTCATCTAGCTTTGGTATTTATTTTCAATATGAATATTGGGATAAGAAATATTGTTTGCCATTGCTGGAAGTGGTGCTTGGTTATATCCCTTCTTCTTTGGTATGTAGGCAGTTAGTCTGTGAAGCTAAATTTCTGGGTTTTTATTATTATTATTATTATTTTAAATTATGACAAAAAATAAGCAATATGTCTCAGAGAATGTTTCTGTTTCTGATACATATCTAACTAACTTGCCAGGCCTTATTTCTGATATTTTAGAGTAAGGTTAGTACATACAACCAGCTCATAAATAAGTAGTATTTGTACATCATTCTTCAGAATAAAATTAAAATAAATATACCCTTGATTTTCCTTGAGTGGAAATATTAATCAGACCTATGGCCTTATTAAGATATATGTGCACTATAAATATGGATAATTTTAAAATGTTGATATTAAAGTAATAGTGCTTATCCCATAACCAATTTATAAATAAGGAATTGAAGCTAACCAAAAGTTACTTATAACGTTGAATGTTTCATATAAATCTACTTTCAAAAATATGAAGTATTCAATATAATTTTTTATAGAGGAATATATAGATTTATACATGTATTTTGCTTGTATGTACACATAGGTATGCATTATACATGCTTTAAGTAAACTACGTCTTAATCTTTTAAGCTCTTACATGACAATTTTAGAAAGGTAAAAATATATTAATCTAAACAATTCAGTATCAATAAATATTCTAATTCTACTGCTTAAAACCATAATACACTTCAGCAGAATATGTAACATTTTCAAGTGGTAATAAAGTTCATCTGTTTGGATCTTAATACTGTGTGAAGACTAATATTATCACTTAATTTTGGTAAAAGAGTAAAGAAAAATTTAGACCTTACCGTCTTTTAAAATGTATCTCATTTTTTAAAAATCCAAAGGTGAAAAGAAATAAATTGATGTAAATTGGTAATTATAACCTAGAATAAAAGCTGTGTGCTGTACTGCATATGTCAAGCCCATTCCAACAGTCTAAAATGAGAAGCAGCCAGTGTGATCATTTTGGTAGCAAAATGTTTTAGAGCTTTAGCAGGAGCAGAAAAAACAAAAAAACTAAGAAACAAAACCCACTTGTCCCATTGGATGCAATACTTGAGAATTACTTAGTTTCAAACAAATGGATATGTGGTTATCTTCAGAAAGTAAAGTTTTCCTTTTCATGTGCAGGTAAATGGCATAAAGTATTAATTCCAAGAGAAACATCATAAACCATTTAGAATTAATAATGGGAAGGAGCAAAAAAATACATGGATCACATTAACTTCTTTTGTAACACTCAAAATATAGAAATGTTTCACTAAAATTTAAATTGTATTGCAAAGAATTATGCATGTGACAACAGTATAATTTAAATAATATGTCATTCAGAGGGAAAAAGAACACAAATGCCATATATATAGTTAAGATTCACTTTAAACATATTATAATGAAACATAATTTCTTTTCCTATATGCTTGAAATAAATTTAAACAATAAAAAGTTGAGCTAAGCTAAGGTAATATTTTGCATTTTGTAGATCCCAAACAAAATCAGGACAATGAAATTGATTGAAGACTAAACTTTGAATATACAGACGGACACATTTACAATCATCAAATATTTCACATTTTTTATGATTTACAGCTGTGTTTAAATAAATCTATCTAATTATACTGAAGCCTGCCATGTAATCACAGACTAATCCCATTTGCATATTTAGAAAATGATAACAATAGGCTCCACCGGGCAGTAAAGATTTAGATACACAAATTGAGAAGTTTCTTCACTAATCCTAGGTATTTTTTCTGATTGTTTTTTGGCTTCCTGCTTCCAACAGAACATGATTTTGACCTTAAACCACAAGTAAGAAAGACAGATAAGTCAATGCTTGACACTTCTCCACAAAGACTGGACCATCTGGACACTTTATATTTGTAACAGGTGCTTCTGGGATTTAGAGCCTAATTCTGGCCCAGATTCTGTTCTGTATGGGTGACTCTGTTGCTATGTGCAATTGTGCATTGCATTAATTGAAGAGAATAGAAAAGGCCAAGTACAGCAATTAGTCAGTTGGTCATGCAGAAAAGAGTCTAGTGGCTTTGAGCCATAAAATGTTGAATGCACAGATGCACAGTACCATCAGTCTGCTCTCTGTGGTATGCTCCTAGTCTGTGACAGGTAAAATGTCTTTGTGACTCGATCCCAGTTTTCTGTCCACTTTTAAAACAAACTACATTTTGGAATCACAAATGCTTGTGTTGGGTACCCTAAAAGCCAGCTATATTGGCACAATATGTCTTAAATCTTTAATAGACTAATACACAATAGGCACAGTTGACAAAAAACTAAAAACATATATAAATAAATGGTTTAATGTGTACATTAGTCATGTAATATTTAGATGCAGTATGTATTAGATAAAGTTACTATTTTTAATAATGGTTTTTAAAATTAAAGAAATTTTCATACTTATAACATGGCTACAAATTTAATTTTGGTTAAACATTGTAAAGCATACATAATAATTTAGTTACTTAAAACTCCAGTTTTCTCATTTATAAGTTAGGGGCATTGTCAATAATCAAATGATATAATGAAATGATAATCATTTAGTTATGCTAGTTGGGATCAAATGAATAAGAAAACTAAGAAATAAGTAACTCATAAACCTGAAGAATTAAGACTAGGTTAATCTCTATGTTTTTGTTACTAATTTTTAGAAATTCAATTATTATATTTGTCATACTTTCTGATATCACCATTATATTTTATAGTGTTTTCAATATTTTATTCTATGCTTTGTATACCACTTATTATTTCAACTTATGATAATTTAAGTAGTAAATGTAGCTACTGTTAGTTTAATAAAATCAACACATACTCTGAATACCTACTATATGTCGGAAACTGTTCTAGGTACTACACATAAAACACTGAACAAAAGAGAAAATCTTCCTATCCTCATGGAGCTTAACAATGTATGAGTAAGACACATTATATATATAATGTTTATTTGTATATTTTCATATAATGATAACAAATGTAATGATTGGAGTAAGAAAAGCAAAAAAAGCAAGATAAGGTAGAAATAATAAAGATGTTACTTTAGAAAGTGAGGCCAGGAAAGAAACCATTGAGAAGGTGACATTTACATAGAAGCTTAAATGAAATGCGAACACACATATTGAAAATCGATGGGGAAAAGAGCAGTATTGGTCAAGGAATAAGAAGAAGGAACAGCAATGTATGCATAAATGAAACTCATCAAGTATACACTAAATATGTACACAACTTTTTGTTATGTCAATCATACCTTAATAAAGTGGTTAAAAAAAAAAAAAGAGAGAGAAGCTAGGGCCCTAAGGTAGAACAGGATTGTTGTGGGTGAGAAACACCTATTGTAACTGTGGCACCTTAGTAGATGCTTCACCGATTTTATTTCTGATTTGCTGATAGGCTAAATAGTGGACTGACTAAGCATTAACTCTCTGAAGCCAGAGAAAATTATATTTAAATACAGCCTTAGCCACTTATTATATGTTTTCTTATTTGTAAAATAGATATTAAATAATTGCGATAGTATGCCATTGTTGTATGGGTTAAATGAGATAATGCAAGTAATGTACTTCTTACAATAACGGAAATATGTATAAACATTGCATAAACATCAGCAATCACCACCATCATTATCATCCCCTTCTAAAAAGTATGAACTGTTAATCTAATCACCAGATGGAGAAATTGCAAGTTAGATTTATTTAATCTTGGCTGTTTTGCTTGCTGTATGCTATCTTTAAATAGCTTTTTAAAATTAATTTTGCCCAATATCTACAGTTATTCTCAGTGGGAGAATTATTCTGATAAAAGCTATTTCTTTACAACCAGAAGTAGAACTCCCCCACAGAAATAAATTGAAAAGCTTAAAAAAGAACACATTTTCTATATAAATTTTAAACACATTTGAACTAAAATCATCTCTGATATTTGTATTTTTACTTCATTTTTAATATGGAAACATGCAAACATTTATATTTCTCAATTTTTCACATTTCATAAAATCTTGTTTTCTTTTTTATATCTATTTTTTTTATTGACATTTAGTTGATGATACATATCTCTGGGGTACAGAGTTGACTATCAGTACCTATCTGCAATAGTTGGTCCTCAAATCAGGATAATTAGTATATTCGACATTACAAACATGTAATTGTTTTTGTGTCCCTTTACCAATTCATCCCTTACCTACTTTCCTACCTCTAAGAACCTCAGTTCTATCCTCTCCTTTGAAAGTTCAATGTATTATTGTGATTGTTGTATCTTTCTTTCTTTCTTTTTCAAATATTTGTTTATTTTTTAGCTCCTACTTATGAGTGAGGACATGTGGTATTTCTCTAATCATCATGTTGAAGGGACACCTGCACTTCCATGTTTATCGCAGCTCTATTTACAGTAGTCAAGAGTTGGAACCAACCTAAATGTCCATTGTCAGTTGACTGGGTAAAGTAAATGTGGTATATTTGCACAATGGAATACTACTCTGCCACAAAGAGAATGAAATGCTGCCATTCGCAGCAATATGGATAAACTTAGAGAAAATTATGTTAAGTGAAAATCTTGTTTTCTTGAACCATGTTGTCAATCCAAAGCTCAAATCTCAGGGTCTCTTCCTTGTTTATTTTAACCCTCAAGGGTATTTAAGACTCCAAAACATCATGTGTCTTAAGAAAAGGAGTTATTATTTTCTCTGAATAGTTTTTTTGTTGAACATCAGTGAATAGAATAAAACAAAATAATAACTATAATAATTGTTATAATGAACTTGAGCACCACAGGACTGAAAAGAAAATGTGGGCTATCTCTTTCAGGGGTTATTTGTTTCTTATATCAGATTTGTAGAGATTTCTGAGCAAAAATATCTATTCAAACAATGAAATTTCTGATCCTAGAGATAACCCTCATAGACAGTACTTGTTCCATTCATTGTGGCTCTTAATAATGACTCCTGCTGGTGGCTTCATGCAGAATCACCAAGCTTTTATTCTCTTTATGGTAGCAGCTCTGGTACTCAGTTCATAGGGGTTGCTCTTTGTAGCTCTCAGAAGCTCTTGGGTAAAAGCACTTTCCAAAACTACCCTTATTTGCTGGATCAGTCTCAAAGGCTATTTATTTGTGGCCATATTTTTTAGGGTCTTGGTTCCTGCTAAGCCTTCTGTTGGAAACTACTATGTCCTAGAATTTTAAAAATCCATGATGAAAGACCTCTGGAGATTTGCTGAAAAATAAAACATACTGTTTTACATTCCTATGCAATTCCTTAAACTATATTTTGTGTTAGAATGAGAAAGAACACAGATAACTTGATTCATTTGGATCAGAGCAAGGTAATTATTCTCATTAAGGTTGCAGCTTGTCTTGTTCCCGGCCAAATTCAAGGATGCAGAAAAGACTTAGAAGTCACAAATACTTGTAAGCATCCAAATAGTAGTATAGAAGGACAGTTAGGAAATTCAGGTTTCAGAAAGGTGATAAATTTCTTACAGATGTTCAAGATAAATAACCAAGTAATAAAACAGAGTTACATGTAATTTGTTCTATATATTTCTATATAATTACACACACTTGCCCAGTGGGTTATTCCATCACATGATCAAGCATTTTTCAATTGAAACAAACAAAAAAATATCAAATTCATTCCCTTTTTACTTACCAATCCCTTTTTCCTTCAATGCTAAGTTCTTCAAATTAATTCTGTACAATTTTGCTTCAAATTCTTAAGCTATTATTCACTTTTCAAACAAGCAAAATTGTTATTTTCAACACTATGCCATTTACATTACACTGTTGCAAAAAAAAAAAAAAATCACAGTTTCCAAATTCTCACTTTAAACATAATGTTTTTCTTTCACCTTCTTTTCTTTTCTCTGTAATTTTTCCTCAAGACTCTCTTGCTTTTCAGTACCATTTTGGGAAATGATCTTTTTGTGCTTATCCTTTTTATGTCTATTTGCACCAGATTGATCTCCTGGGCCTGGGCCAGTCTATACTCATCCTGGTCTATCTACTTACCTTAATGTACCCATATACCATTTTTAATATGAACATATTTATCTCCAAAGCCCACATTTTTCTTCAGGGTTGGACCTAGAGAGCCAAAAGACTGTAAAAACATTTTCTCCCAGATGGCCCATAAGAACCTCAAACTCAATATTTAGAACTGAATTCATGGCTTTGATTTTCCATAGAAACATTTGATTTTTTCAATAATCCCTCTGATCAAAGTTTCTTTTAATTGTTTGTTTAATGTATGCTCTATTAATTAGGCTTTAAGCTCTATGAGTGCAAAGATTCCTTTGGATTTATTTCTTGATATATCCCCAAATCCAAAAACATCAGCTACTGAAATGAACAAATGTTGTTTCCTAAATAAAAAGCTGATTTTGTCTTGCTCTAGGTTATAATATTTGATTCTCCATTAACAACACATATGTCCGCAGTTTTCAATATGGCATGATTTAATTCATTTTTCCTTTCAAGTGTCATTTTCTTCCTATTTCAAACCTGACCTTTATACCACAACCATGTAACCATGTGATTATTTAAATACCTAAGATTTGACTCACTTTGGCCTTCAACTTAAAATTATAACTTCTTTAACCTTCCTGACATACAGTCCCATATTCTTTCTATCCTCTCTTTAAACATGTCCTTTTCCATAAAGTCTGACTGAACTCCTGACTCTCTTCATTTTGATCCCACCGTACTTTGAACAGCACAGAACATCACAGCTCTGACTCTCCTCAGTTACAAAACAGTGACAAATGAATGTATGGAATCTGTCACTGAGTCAAAGTTCTTACTACAACCATCAACGTATAGTAGACACAAAAAATGGTTACCAAATGACTACCTTATGGTGAAGAATCTTCATTTGACACAAATCACTATTACTTGATATACCTGAGTCATTTGGGGAATAAGGGTTAGGGTAAAATATTTTAGGTTAAAAATTATTTCTTCTCCTTGTAGGAAAACTTTTCAATCAGTCAAGTTTAGCATAATTACCTTTGTGAATGGTGAATCTTTGTAGGAATTTCTGTAACATAACTTTTTATAACTTCTAAAACTTACTCACTCACCCATTCATATATACACATAAGTATCTATACATTTAAATTCATATCTATAAATATCCAAATATATGTGTGTGTGTGTATATATATGTATTGGGATTTTTTTACTACATATTAATAATATACATCAATTGATATCAGTCTATACCTATATTTATACCTACATCTATGTATAAAATGGGTAACGGCTTATTTTAAAAGGAAAAACAGGTTTAAGAAGGGTCTGTAAAAGTTGTTTTATAAAAGGAGCACTGCATTGTCAAATAACTCTTTCTTGAGTCTGCTCAAGAAAAAACAATATAGTCACTACAAAGTATTGCAATCAATTTAATTGGAGAATGAAAAATAAGTCTTTTTGTCAATCATTTTATTTTCAAAAGACAAGGTCACATATAACTTTTGAATTCGAGACATGGTTTAAACTATGTTAATGATTTAGATCGGCTTCGAAGAATTTACATTGCACTGAGAAGGATTATCAATGTAAACTTTGTAAATAAAATTATATTTTGCTAATTAACTTACATAGTTTTCCATAAACGGAGCTTAGAGACAACAATATTTGGCAGAAACAGCAACATCTGTTGTTAGGTTGGGGGCTTTTAGCTTTTTTCTTTTCAATTTTTCATAACTGTCATTCTACTCAAGGCAATCTGTCCTTTGGTAAAAAGGTGTTGATTTTCTTTGCTTATAATAAGCTTACTATCATTCAGCAGGCTGTCACAATGCAAACGTGGAAATTTACAGGTCATGCTTAGTCTCCAAAGATATAAATAATGCAAATGTTGCTAATATGCATGTGACGAGAACAAAAAATATAACTGAAGAAAGCAGAAACCATGTATGTATAAATGATTGTTATTATGTAGTTAGGTCTACATTATCTAAAAAGCACAATTCTGAAAAAAAGAAAAAGCACTTTACACAGGAAGTCAACACAAACAGACTGAAAATCTGGGCCAATTTATTATTCATTTCAAGTAAAGGATGGCATACCTACATTCTTTACATGAGTGTTTATGATTAATGTGAAGGAACAAATCTTTCAGAATTTCATTTAATCTTGATTACTGAAGTACCTACTATTTTTTTTCTGCCTCCTTGATTTTCCTCATACTGCTTCTTTATCTGTTCATTCTGTCAAGTTATGTTAGTTAAAATGCTATCTAGAAATACAAGTCTTAACATAACTGCCTCTCTTTCCGTGTGAATTTCCTACAAGCATTATTACATTGTTTATCACATTCCAATTTAGTGACTGAAAGTATATGTTCAGCCCTAATTACGCCATGTATTCTGTAAGTGCTTTTTCAGAGTGCTCGCAGGGAAGACTCTACTTCATGTTTTTTTCTGCTTGATAATCTGATAGTCTCAATTAATTGTTCATAACTTAAAGGCAGGGGCAATATTTGATTTACTTAAGACTATGCCATATGCTTTGGATCTGATGCAATATATATTTGTTAAGTGAGTCTGAGTTTCTGAAGATAAATAGGTTTTCTCCTGTCCTAAAGGAAAAACAAACTGCCTTTGTTTTCTTCCTTCCTCATCTCCTGTATCTGCCAGGTTCAAGTATAGGTCTGCTCAACACTACCTGTCTGTTTCTTCTCTACTTCTCTCAGAGAAATGCAAGAATGTGTAAGTCATTCTAAGAATTATTACAGGAGTGTTAGAAATCCAAAAGATTACTTTGTGACCCAAGGGCCACTACATTACATAGACAGAGAAAAGTCACATGGATTGTCTAGGCAATTCTTGAAGAAGGATTTTCTTTACCTGGCTCATGTAAAACTATGACTCAGGAAAATGCCTTTTAAAATCACAAAATGAAAGCTCTGAACATAATTTTCACTATTGGAAAAAATAAAACAATTTTATCGTTCAAAATAAAGTCAGCTATGACATTCCAAAAAGTGATCAGGTCTCCGTACCAAATGCCTTGGATCTGTTGAAGGTTTGTTGCTAACCAGTTATATGGCCTTAGGCAAGACACTTAGCCTTTTTACCATCTCAGCCTCTCCATCTGAAGGGAAAATGTTTGATTCAATTATCTCTAAATTTCCTTCCACCTACAGTAGATGCTATAAAAACGCAGTTTCTCATTATTACTAAAAATTATAAACTATTTATTTTTCTTTAAAATTGTACCTCTATTTTTTCAACCCTTAACATCTATGCAGTTTTTACAAATGCATTAGACTCATGTTCCTGCATTTATTAGAAATGTGTAAGTTTCACTGAGCAGTTTAGCTCTAGTGACTATCATTCTCATAGAATATTGAAGGGAAAAGGAAAAGATGCGCAAGTTTCCCTGTTCTCTGCTGAAGCTCATCAAGGCTGAATGGCTCAGAATAGGTATACATTTACATAATTAATTTCCTTTATTATTCAAATTGCCCTAACCAATTGCTTTAGAATAACAGTCATTTTGTGCATCTCACTTTTAAACTACAGATTCACTGAAATGTAAATATGAAAATTTGATTCTTCAAAAGCACAATGAAGAACCAATTGGTGCAGTTGTTATTAAGAATCAATGGAAACAAGGTACCTGGTCAAGGTAACTGTAAAGAACCTGTCCTTTTGCCTCTTTTATCCTATGAATTTGTAGGATGGAAATGATTTAGAAAGAATATGGGGAAATGTTGGCAATACTATATCTCAGAAACCTTTATATGTCTTCTCTGTTTTGATTGAGACTTTGAGAGAGATCCATTCTATAGTTTCAGATCTTCTGATGCTGTGGGCCATAGGATCTGTGGACTGTGGACTGATCATTTCAAAGTTACTTTCCTTGTAAGGTGGGGATAGGGAGGCAGAACAATAACAAAATCACTGTTTAGTTAACATCAGGTTACTTCAGGCTCTATTTGTGTGGATTAAACAGAGGGAACTTCATTATTACACCTATTTATGATTTAAACTGGCCTGTTTGGGAAATTGGCTGTTATCTCTTTCTCCTGATTTTTTGGAAGGTCAGGCCACAACCTAAGTGACATGGAATTTAGCAGAGATGGCTCCACTTTGATTTTTAGTCTGCTTTTTGGGGGGCCTAGAACAGGAACTTAGTCCTAAACAATTATTACCTCCTATAATTTTTATTTAACAGTATTAATGTATTACTTTCACTTACAGAAAAATTAAATCTTTATTATTTATTTTACTGAGCTAATAAGTCACTTGGGTTATAGTATGTCTGCATATCTATTTTCTGATGTCATTTCATCTCAAGCTCTATATCAGTAATCTTTTCTACGATACTCTGTCAACTCAGGTGTATACTCAAATATACGATGGTGAAGTATTTTGGCAATATCAGCTAATTCTACTTAATGGTCAAACAGAAAGAAATCTTGCTCCATTACAAAGTGTACTCTGAAAACATTTCTCCATGAATTCTGAATCTCATATTCATCCAATCTGTGACGATTCATGGCATAGAACAAAGAGTCACATATTTGTAGGCAAAATCAGGAGGTTCTGCCATTTTTTAGTAACCAAGTGACTGACTAAGTCATAAAAATATTTTGTTATAAATTTTGTATATAGATTTTTAAATTTTAACTTATAATTTTTCATTTTTGCTTATCTATGAATTTGCCACATGGCTCACATGAATTTGGGTATATGAAAACACTTTTTCAAACTACAAAATGTTGTAAACTTAAAATACTTCTTCTGTTGTTATTGAAGTTACTTATTTCTTAAATGGAATTCAAAATATGAATTAATATAATAATTGCAACTAATTTTATTTATCACTAACAGTAAATCTTAATATTTTACATGTATTGATTTCTTTAAACTTACAAGTAAGTCTGTGAGGATATGCTATTATTATTATTACCACTTACTGATAAGAAAAAATAACAACATTGAAATTATTAAACAAATACCCCATTTAATATCTGGTCCTTGAGATTTCTTATTGTTTATATTCTTGAATTTTAAATTTCTTTTATCATAAATTAATCTAAAATCACTCATTGAGATGACAACCATCAGAACGGTAATAAAGAAAATCACACTCATATCATTTTTGCTGCACAAAGATGATGAATTATTGAAGGCATGCATACAACTGTGAAACCCTTAAAAGTGTAATACATGAAGTTATTCACATTCCACACTCGAAGTTGTAGTGTGACAACTGCAGAGAAACAGTAGAATAATAACTAACAACAAAACCAGGCAAAGTAAAAATAGCATTTGAAAAGGTTAGGTCACCATAAAATGTCCAAATCATATCATATAACCTCACACTCTCACTTCCAAATTATCTTTTCTCAGCAGGGTGGAAACAGAGATTCAAACTGCATAACCTTTCATCCAACAACACCATTGCTATGCTACAGAGAAGGCTTAAGTAACTTAATGCTTCTCACAAAACCTGATGTTGATACTTGGCAGCTTCTAATCTGGCTGGGTGCCCTGACATGAACTGCAGATTCTCTGTGCTCCTTTAGAGAGGAGTTTGAGGAGGATGAAAGCAGATGTAGACGAACGCAGATGGAGCCCAGAAGCCAAATAGCACAAGGCTTCTCCCTACAACAGGAGTGGATTTGGCAGCTTCACACTGTTTTAAGGAAGGAAGGTAATTTTCTGTAAAGTAATTAGATAGTCACCTAACTCAAACAAATTGTTGCTGTGATTGTATTTTGTTTTTGTTAACTTTAGGAAATGTCCTTTGAATGTAAGTTCAAATCAAGTGGTTGTTTCTGGTTGTTACGATTTTGATTATCATCTTTAAAAGTCAATAATGGAATTTTAGGGTTAAAAGTGATATTTAAATTGGAACATATCCCAACTGACCTCCACAACCTAGGTCAGCATTGTCCTTCTTAAACAGACATAACAGAATGAAAGACTGTTGTTGCCTGGTCTGGAAACCTTAAACCTCATTTCCGAGTTGCTTGATTTTCTGGCTATTGCCCTAGGGCTAAATTACTTATACTGAATCCCATATTCTTATACAACAGGAGGCTCTCATACCTGTTCTTGAATGTCATTCCACCAACAGTTTCCCCCAGAGTAGGTCTCTATTCGCTTGCTACTTCTTGAGGAGGAAGGGAGGTATTTCTTTTCCACATCCATTTGGAAAGTTCTCAGTGTACTTTCTTGCCTGTCTTCACCATTTTACTCATTCTGCTTTGAGAAGGTGGAGTGATTTATCCCAAATTTGTATGAATAAACTCTGTTTGTCTTACCCATAGGGAGTAGATACTATTCTTTTTTTTTACCTGAATAATGCATGTTCTATAGGGTCCTGTCCCTCCCTGGAACATTTGTAGTTTAGAGCAGTTAATTTCAGAGACCTTAAATTTTGTTGTACTCATGAGATATTCTAAATCATAAAAAAAAAATGGTAAGTTAGGGAAGTGATTAAAGCTACTCTTGTGCACAGAGTGTTTGGCATCGGGCCTTGGATGTTCGTTTGCGGGCAGGATATTTTAACTCTGGAGAGGTTTATATTTGTCCAGGTGAATTTTTTTACAGTTGAGCATTTGGCTATTTATTTTTGAGGCCTGTGAAAGATATTTAAGCTAGCCCTGTGGTGACTGCAGGGACTTAAAGCAAAGGCATCACCTTAAGGAATGATACTTATGCTTTCAGGAGAAGTTATGGGCCTATCTAGGTTTGGCTGTCACTTGGACCTCAGAAAATGATTGCAAGGAGCCACTTGAGGCACTGCAGTGCTATGCACAGCAGACTCCCTGGTGCTTAACCACCAGCAGAATCCAACTGAGAGAGATCTGATAAGCAAAGGCTGGCTGCTGGGGACTTAGCAAATGAAAGGCATTGAGAGTCAGGCTACCCTCTGCAAAGGCTAGATTACCGTGACCCTACAAGATGATACGCTTAAGGTGGCTTCAGCGATGCATGCTTTCCCTGCTTACTTCACAAGTTCATCATCTCCTAAGCAGGCAGAGATGAAGCAAAGATTCAACTGTATGCAAAAAAACACCTTACTCCTTCACAGCTCTTTTAGACATGATTGCCAGAATATTTGCTGCTTTTATATCATATGACAGCTGAATTGTGTGTACTTCAAAGAACCAGGGAGGTTCTAGCTTTAAATTGCTCATGCCAAGCCTGTAGGAGTAGAGCTAGATTAGCAGCTCCAAATCTTTTTAATGTTCCCAGTCAAGAAGGAAGCCACAAATGGACTATGCCCCATCCTCTGGCTAGTGCAAAGAACCACATGAACTCAAGCTGGTTCTCAATTAGTTAATAACACACAAAAATGATACCTCCCTAGGAGGCAGATTTTTTACACACAAACAGTTCCATGGAAGGCATTTCTAGGCTTGGCAATAACTTGGACCTCAGACAATGCCAGAAATATTTCAGAATGGGCTCAGAAATAGCCATTGTGGTGGCAGATTCTAAACACACACTCAAAAGGGAATGTGAATGTCTGGGGCCTAGATAGAGCCCGAAGTGAATTTTGAACTGGGTTTCAAGAAACCTGGGACTCAAAAGGAAAATGGAAATTAGGAGCTTGTGCAAAATGATAATGTAGGAGGGCCACCATTAACTTGTTGATGGAGATTTCTTCCTACTGAGTGTAGTGACACAGGTCAAATTTTTTTAGGAAGTTAAGCAGGAAAGAATGGTGCTTGTATTAGCTTTCTAGAGCTGTCATAACGAAGTGCCACAGGCTAGGTGGTTTAAACAATAGGAATACATTTCATCACAGTGCCAGAGGCTAGAAGTCCAAGATCAAGGTACTGACAGGGTTGATTTCTTCAGAGGCCTCTCTCCTTGGTTTGTACATGTCTATGTTCTCCCCATGTTTTCACATGGTCTTCCCTGTGTGCCCGACGTATCCAAATTTCCTCTTTAAAGAGATACCAGTCATATTGAATTAGGGCCTGATCATATGACTTCATTTCACCTTATTAACGTCTTTAAATATCTTATTTACAAATACAGTCACATTATGAGTTACTGTAGGTTAGAACAGCAGCATATGAATTTGGGGAGAAACAGTTCAGACTATCACAATGCTATTTGAGAGTGGTTCCTCAAAACTCTAATACCATATTTATCATGCTTGATTCCTGTGTGTCCTTTGTTTCCCTTGTGCTAGTTTTCAAATCATGAGAGCTCAAATAAGTTGTAGAACATAATAATATTTTAGATTTAAAAACAACTTTAAAACTTCACTCTCCCTTCTCTAAGTGTTTCTGGACTCTTGGACCTGACGCTCCTAAGGCTGTTCATCTTCCAATGACTGGAGATAACTTTAGATATAATTCCTTTAGGCTGATTTTACAGCAGAGACAGCTCATTCTCAGAGAGAATACTTAAGGTCTTAGAAGTAGAAAGTGTCAGAGACAGGACCAGATTAACTAGTTTTAATGTTAAGACATTGTAATTCTGGAATGCTGTTTTTGAAAACACCACAACTGTTCTATACATTTGTGTAGTATTTTTATGCAATCATATGTGCTAAGCCTTCAACTTAAAAAGCACAGAAAATAAATCATGTTGACTCTACAGTGATGCTGTATGATTCCTGAACAGTGGTGGAAAGCTTCTTGAGGGCATGATTTTGAATCTTCACTGTTACACTTCTTTCTGTGTAACGGAGATGCAAAAAAGGATTACTCAACGCAGCATGAATGCGATGAGAAGCCCGAAGGGACTGCACCTCAGCAACTTAGTTAGAAGGAGAAAACTGGGTACAGCCCTGATTCAAAATTAGCTTCTGTTTTTTATTGTAAAGACAAGGAAGTCTCACAAGAAAAATCAGTTGATTCAATCATTTCAAAAGGACGCAAAGACATGCGCAGTGTGACAAAAGTTATCTATGGCTAAGTATAGCTTAAACAATGGAAACTAATAACATCAGTAAAATTAACAACATGACATTCCAAAGTACAATTTGTAAAAAGCTAAGTTGGTCAAGCTGCAGTCATTATCTGAAATATAAACTCTCCTCAATGACTTAAGCAAGAGTTACATTCTTATGATTAAATCAAAGTATAATTGTCTCTGAAGTTTCCACCAACAGACAGCTTGCCCTTAGCAAACATTTTTTCACATCTTTCCCTAGAGCAGTGCTTTAAAATTTCTTAACAGAATCAGTATGACAACCACCTGTTAGCTCTAAAATCATTAAAGTATACAATCCCACACCTAACCAGTGATCAGAGTTGATTAGATGGGCTGTTGCCACGTTATCTGAGGGCTTTTGCTCCCTGGCCAGAGGCTTTTGCCTCATACATGCATTACCTAAAAACCCTATTCTAAAAATCAAATGAGAATCAAAGTATAGTTAATTAGAATTGATTAAATGGGCTTTTTCCACACTACCTGTGAGTTTTTGCCCCTTAACCGAGGGCTTTTACCCCATATATGCATTACCTAAACACCCTATTCTAAAATTCAAATGAGAATCAGGTTTTCTAACCCATTACACTTCACATGTTCTGTTTTACTTAATATTCTGAAATTATATGAACACTATTGGAATACAACAGAGAACATGGCACTTGTCCACTTGTTGAAACAAATGAAAATTCTGAAACCAGATGATTCATCTACAAATTGATAAACAGGTATTTAGAGATTCTACATGGTTAGAAACTTTTCTCTCTAAATGATGTTATTAAATAATGACATTTACATTCCTTTATCTAATCTAGATCTTCTAATATTACTAAGTAATAAACAACCAAGGAGTCACTTTTTCTGCCTTCCCTTCTTCTATTTAATTTGTTTAAAAGATACCAAAGGAAAAGCCACCTTGAAATTTACAATTTATCTGATGGAATCTGTAATAATGAATTTGCCAATATTGGAAATAGTAATTTGACCAGAAATTTTAGAAAATCTTGAAACACAATAAATTTTGGGAAGCAATGTACTAGAGCAACCATGTCAGTAGCATTTTATACAGAAATAAGATATTCTAGAAAGTTCTTTTTACTATAAGCAATGAAATAATTTGATGAATAAAACTAAAAAATGCTGATGATAGTGATGGTGACTCACGCTTATCATGGACTAAGCAAACTTCTAAGTTATTTACACGTATTTTAATTTATTGTATTCTCATAAGAAAATGACCAGGTGTGCACTATTATAGTACTGATGAAACTGAGAAAGATAAAAGTTAATAACGTCTCAAGATAATACCTCTATTAAGTGGCAGACTTTTATAAAAAGTAATCAAATACAAAGATATATTAATATACAGATAAATATATTCTCCTGTGGCATTTTTAGATTGATATTTTTATTTAAGTAACTCATACATATAGATAAGTGGATAACTCATGTGTGCTACTCTATGAATTATCAAAAAATAAATTCATAGATAAAATAAATAGAACTAAAAATGTAACATTACCACCATCTCATCTTTAGCACATCCCTACCTCTCAGAAGAAATCTCTACTCTGACATGAATGCCATGTATTATTACATGATTTTGGACTTTCTTCAAATAAAATTTCATTAAAAACATAAATCAATTTGAGGATAATTAATATTTTTCCAGTAATGAATATTCCAATCATAAACATCACCTATTTTCTTTGTTATTTTTATCTATGGAATTACTTTCCATGATGTTTGTTCTTTCTGTATAGAGGTCTTTCATAAATTTATTTCTTGGTATTTTGTTTCTGTCAATTTAAATTGTATAATTATGAAATTCACTTTCTAATTGTTATTTGAATATATGTAAATAAATGTGGGATTTTTTAGATTGCCCTGATATCCAATAAGCCTGCTAAATCATATTTAATTTTAATAGTTTACCTATGGAAAATTTTTTAAGTGTTTGCAATATTATTTGCAAATGGTGAGAGCCTTTATTCTTGTCCCCAGTCTTAACATATTTTATTTCTTATGTTGTCTAGTTGTTGCAGTAAGGAGCTCAAGAACAATGAAGACTAAAAGTGATGACAGTGAGCATTCTTATATATTCCTGATCTATAAGTGTTTCATCATCTGGTATGTTCCTACAGGCTTTTCTGTTTATTTTTGTTTTTGCTTTTTTTTTTTTTAAGTACTTGTAATTGAATTAATTAAGTTTCTTTATACTCCTAGTGGGATGAGAGGAAGTTGATTGTTTTGGCAGTTTGGCACACTAGTTTTTGTTTATCAGAGTTTTTTATTTTCATTTTACCTTTTATTCTTTTCTAATGCTTTTTCTGAATTTACTGAAATGACTTTTCTCATCTTGGCATGGAATAAAAATATTCTCCTATGATATGTTAATGAGGTGAATTACATTAATTGATATCCCAGTGTTAACTCAATCTTGTATTCATGAATTAAATCCAGTTTGGTGATGATAAATAATTTATTTTCTGCATCACTAAATTTGGTGTGCTAAATTTTTGTTTGCGATTTTTACACTGTGTTCAAGAGATACTATAGACTATCATTTTTCCTTTCTTGTAATGTGCTTGTCAGGTTTTTATGTCATGGTAGTGTGGTTTCAAAACAAGTTGCTCATTCCTTTTCTATCACCTGAAAACTCGTGGAAATACTAGTATTATTTCTGTCATAAATATTTAGACGTGTTAATTGCCTTGATTTAATCATTCCACATCATATACTGTCTCAAACCATCACATTGTACTACCCATAAATGTATAAGTTTTATCAATTAATTATCATGGGTCAATTAAGAAAAATAAATTTAAAAGAGGGAAAAAAATAGAGAAATAGAGAGTATAGAAGGGATTACCAGAGGTAGGGAAAGGGATGGGGGAGGGAGATAAGGAAATGTTGGTAGAGTGGTACAAAGTTACAAATTTAGTTAGAAAGAATAAGTTCTTCTGCTGTAGGGTGGCTAATAACGGCTAATAATGTACAATAATACTGTAGTGTATATTTCAAGGTAGCCAGAAAAGAGGGTCGTGAATGTTGTAACCACAAAGAAATGATAAATGTTTGAGTGATAGATATGCTAACTATTGTGATAATATCATTATATAATGTATGCATATATTGAAACAACAAACTGTACCTATAAACATGTACAATGAAAAAATTTAATTGAAATAAAGCAAAAACAAGCAAAAAAAGTTTTGTGAGTTAAAAACAAAGTTAATTCAAAATAAATTTAAAACATTTAAAAAATTTGGAAGAATTCACTGATAAAGCCATCTGGGCCTGTAGTTTATTTATGGGACAGTTTTAAATTATGAATTCAATTTATTTAGTAGATTAATAATCTATTTTCTATTGATTATTAGATAATAGATCTATTATTATTAGAACAGAAATTTTATTCTTGCTTTCCAGGTTGTCCTTGAGGCTCAGGAATGAGAAAATTCCTATAGAGAATGCTCAGAGCTCTTTGTTTTCTTAGAACTATTTTTGAATCTTTAGCTACCATGGTAGCAGGAGCACAAAAACAGAAACAGTAGTATAATGAAGAAGCCAGCACATGCTCACATAAAATACTTCCTTAATTAAGTTATTGATGAAGATTATCAAATGGGTATTTCATTCTCATCAAGGTAAAACCAAAAACATTAAAACTTTCACATAAAATTTTAAAGTTTTACATTAACTCTCATTACATGCCATTATGATTATTTACTATTTTTAGGTTAAATAGGGAAGGTATGAACAGACAGGAAATATTTTTTTTTTAGCCTTGTTAAACAGACATAATGTAAATAGCTGCTAATAAATATGCTAAGATGAGTAAACTGGCCAGCGTGAATGGTTTTCTCTTAATAATGCTACTGTGTACTCAGTTTTAAGTTTTAGACCTTAAATCAATAGTAAACTTATAGTAATATTTCAGTCATTGTGACATCTATACAATGTTCAAACATTTCCATATTTCCATCTCTCACCAAAAGGTTACATTTTTGAAAAATTATTAAAGTCAGCACTCTGTTGTTGTTGTTCTATCAGTGAACATATGTTGGATAATATAAAATTTTTCTTAGATAGGATCACTGGAATTAAAATTTTTCCAGTGCTATTTCCTTGTTATAGCATACAAAATTAACGTGATAATGATTATTCAGCAGTGATCTTAAAATTATTTAAAATATTTTCTCCTTTGATTGTACAGTGTTCAGTAGTATTTGTCAATTCCTAGCATTTAATAATTAAAAGCTATTTTGCTAGTAGCAAAACTCAATGTTTCAAATCAAAGTTAATAATTTAGGTGGAGTCAAGGACTAAATATATATTCATTAATAACAAAAAGAATCAATGTAATCTTGCTCTTCAAATTACATTTAATTTTTTCTTAAAATACATGCAAAAATAAACAGCCAGGTACTACATATAACACCCATTGTATTATTAATGTCAACACTAAATGACATCACTATAGATGACATAAAATGTTGCCTAGTTGTTTTCTGGTATTAATAGGAATCAGGCTTTCAGGGAGTTCAGAGATAACAGAAATGTAAGTGTGACTCCCTGTTTGAATATTTGATAACACTATTAATAATCTAAGGAAATATTGTAAACGTTATATTGTATAACTTATATTGCTTTTACTAGAAATATTTTTAAAAAGCTAGAAATGTTGTAAGAATACATGATATATTTCCATGTTAATAACAGGTGCTATATTTCTAAAAAATAAATTGATTAGTGGAAGATTAACAGTTTAGTAGAAGTAGTTTAGCTTAGACGACACACAGATAACAATTCAATGCATTACCCTCGATCTATTCAATATATATCTAGAATAAGATTACTAATTTTTAATTCATATTTGTTGAGATTTCAACTCAGTTTGGGTAATATCAACCTAATAGTTCATTTACTTACTTCTATTCATATTTTCACTGCTTTCTTTTCTAGTGGGCCTGATTGAGCCTGGTTTAGATCTCTGCCATCTTACTCCTCGTGCAACTCAACACCATGACCCATTCTATATGAAAAAGTTCTCTATAAATTTAGGGCTTTTCTGTCACAAATACCACTAGTGCCCCATTGGTTAAACCCAGCACACCTGGAGCATGTATGTATTTTACTCATTAAAACACTAAGAAACAATGGTTATCTCTAAATCAAAGTGGTTAGATAAAGGAAGGATATCGCACATGTTTTGCTCTTTTTTCTCCTGTACCCAAGATCAAAATAAGCTCAAACATGAATCTCATGAGGTGAAAAAAAATATTTGTAGAGATAATAAGGTACCCAGAGATGAGAACAAGGCTCTTAGAAAAGAAAACAAGTCCTTGTGGGGAGAAAACAAAGCTCTTCGACGAGAAAATAAAGCCTTCCGAATGGACAACCAGTTAATCCGGGAAAGAAATCAGTTCCTAAGACAGCAAAACCAGGTCCTCTGGAAGTATAAAAGTGTGATTTCAGAGAACCAAGAATCGTCCATAGAAAAAAGCAGTGCCCTGAATACAGAAAGAAAGCCTTATTGGCAACAGGGTGGAGCCCTGGATGCTCAGATCAAGGCTCTCAGGGAGCAGGAGAAAGCTTTCCAGAATGAGGCAAAAGCACTTCAAAAGGGAATCAGATCCCTTTCTGAGCAGGTCAAGGCTCTACAACATCAGAAGAGAGCAATCGAAATGGAGGAACAGGCCCTGAGGAAGGAGGGAATAGTGCTAGAGATGGAAGAACAGGCTCTGTGGAAGGAGGAACAGGCCCTTCGCGAGGAGAACAAGGCTCTTAGAGAAGAAAACAGTGCTCTGCAAGAAGAGGAAAAAGCCCTGGGGGAAGAGGCAAAAATCCTTGAGGAGTGCAATAAGGTTCTTCAGAAAAAGACAGCAAACACACTTGCTGGGAACATGTACAATGATGAAATAGAGCAGGATAAGTGTGACTTGAAGACGTAAAGATCATCAACATTCCAGAAAAAAAAAAAAAAAAATCGAAGGTAAAATACTGCCATGGGGTCGGAGTCAAAATCCTGGAAATTTACAAAGCTCAGTATTTGGTCCTGGATACTAAATAAAGTCCTGAAAAGTAACAAAGCAAATGATTCTTCAAGTTTACTTAAATTTTAGACTGCTATTGGTGACAAATATTATTTTAGAATGCAAAAGACATATCAACCAAAACATGTGACATTGAATCTACAAGTTGGGCTTGCCCTTTACTTTCATAGATATTGGATTAATATCAGAGATACCCATTGTAAGAAATTAAGAGCGCAGAGAAAATAGTTTTCTCAAAATTTGCTCTTAGAATTATTAACAGTATAGTGAAAGACTTGCATATTTGGTTGATACATATTGTATTATAGAATAATATTTCTTTTGACTCCTCTTTCTGCTTATTCCAATGATCTAGTTGAGGAGGTTGTTAAACTAGCAAGAAAAATTTAAAATATTTGATGCTACAAAAATTGTTAATATTTACAGGTTTCTCTACTTTCTCTTTGTTTTTACTCTAATTTATTGTCCTCTTCTTTTGCTTAATGGGAGAAAGACTGTCCTAGCTAATAAATGTATTAAAGATTAAGAAGAGAGAGTGAGTGGACAAAGGTCTCCAAAACTAAAATAGATGTTTTAGAGTTTGGAATGTAAATCTGTGGAGTAGTTTACATTCAATGGGAATTGGGGAAAAATGGAATTTTCAAGGTATTAATGTTGATAATTGATCTAATCACTTTTTAAAAATAATTCTGTAAAAACTGAGTCACATGGACTCAGATTTATTAGAGTTACATGTGTAGTTTCAGCACATAAGATTACAAACTGCCAGAGGGATAGTGCAGTACCTTATTTTTCGGCATTTTCAGTTTTGAGCATTTATTACAGAATAAACATTTAATGGGTTTTATTGAATACAACTGAAGTCGTATCTCATCCTGATCCTTGTCTGGTATTGGGGAATGGGCAATCTAAGAAAAGTATGGAAAGACAACACATCTCCCCACCTCTCCCCGCCCCCAGCTG
This sequence comes from Cynocephalus volans, assembly GCF_027409185.1. Classification (NCBI taxonomy): domain Eukaryota; kingdom Metazoa; phylum Chordata; class Mammalia; order Dermoptera; family Cynocephalidae; genus Cynocephalus; species Cynocephalus volans. Next base: position 42,357,939 of record NC_084466.1, on the reverse strand, counting down.
CTGCCACATTTGCAAAAACTCAACATACATTCATTGCATACCACTAATTAGCACTCTACTAAGAAATATGAATAAATTTAAGGATAAAAAGTGAAAAAAGACATGTCCCTTGATTTTAAGGATTCCACAACCTATAAAGGAAGATAAGTAAATAAACATTACTACTTTATTCCTTAAGAGAATCTGTCTGCCTGATAAATCGTTTACTGGCCACTGTTCACCATGTATAGCCATCATTTAAATAAAATGATTTGGTCTTGGAGAAGATTAAAAAGCATGATTTGCAGACATTTGCTTGACAGACTTGTAGTCTAATGGGATAGGGAAGAAATGCAAAACCACTCTTATTATTCTTACCTCAAAAGATGTAGAAGTCCACACTTTAGTGTTCTAGGAATTTATGGATGTAGCTTTCTACTCCCTACACATTAACTTTGAATGTTACTGTTCACAGTAAAGGGCCATCACTCTTGAAAGCCTCTGCTGTAGTTTTTAGGAGAAATAAACCATTTTGCTCTTTGGTGTTGAAGTCAGGAAGAGCAGTGGTTTTGGAGTAGATGTAGTTATCAGTGACTCCTCTCAGTAAGAAAGTTGTCATTATTGCATCATAGTTAAAGCAGCAGCAATTCAGGTTAAACTAAAGTTAAAGGACGTGCTCAGAATTTCAATCTCTCCTCTTTGAATTCAAATGTTAAGCTTAGAATCAGCACTATTACTAAGAAATTTTGATTTTTATAGCACATATAAGTAAAATATAATTAAGGAATAGGTTAAAACAACTTATGTATATAATTCTTTATGATGTATATGTTATTTTACCTTCACAAAGTAATCAAAATTTACTTCTAAAATTTCCAGTGACCATCATATTTATGCAATACTACATAGAAATCCCATATAAGTTGGATATATTTCAGTCTATATTAAAGAGTTTTCATATGTATTGCTAAATAGATATCAATGTTATTAAAGTAATGCATTAAAAACACTATTTGAATGAAAAAATGGGGGTATTTTTGTTTTCTGTTGCTGTTGTTTATTCCTAGAGCTTTATTAAAGTGACTCTATCAATAGTTGAGAGAGCTAGGTTTCTAGATACACAAAATGGTGAAAGAAAAAGAATCTGTCCGTGGTAGCTGTTCACTCCCTCCTCCCCAAATCAATTAATCCTATTTAACACATATTTTGATTTTCTTTATATAAAACACATTCACCAGCAATCTAGAGTATATGAAACTGAGCAAGACACTATTTCTCAAGAAGAGTTTGCATCATAGCTAAGACAACAGTATAAATAACCATAACACAAGGCATAAGGCAAAACATAAATAAGTAAAAAAATACATATAATACATATAATGGAGGTTATAAATATTTTCATAACCAATTGAGAAAGAGGAAAGTCTTCTTTGTAATCTGATCCTTAGTAAATGAAGAAGGAAAGGATAAGAAAAATAAAATACCAGGCAAAGTCAGGAGAATGTGATTGAGTGTGTTATAGGGTTAACTGATATTAGGAGAACTAATTTCCATAAGCAAATAAATAGAAATTAAAAGTTGTGTAAATAGTGAGATAGCCTTATGTAATTTAAAGCAATGTTACTAAAGAGAAATATACTCCCTGAACTTCTCCATTATTGATTCTTTGATTTTAATGTCAATTTGTTTATTTAAATGCTACTACTCATTATTGCCCTTCTATATGTCAGCTGCTGGCTGCTTCTGGATATTCAATGGGAATCAAAGGAGAAAAATTCCTTTCCCTCATGTTTTCCAGAAATGCCAAGTTGGGACTGTCGTTCCTTCAGGCCAGCAATCATTAACTTCAGGAGAGAATAGTGACATGGATACTGCAAATACCTTCTTGAGATGGTAGTTTGTTTATCTTCATTGAAGAGACCATTAGTTCTAAACCCATTGAATAAGCTCCATTTATTTAAAGCCAAAAGTTCCAGGCTCCCATATCTATCCTTCTTCATCTTTATTTGTAATTTATTCTGCTCCATATAACCTCAAATTTGCCCCAAATTCACATCATTTCTTACCCTATTGAAACATATTATCAAAACTTCTATATCCGTAATCTCTTTTCAGAAAGTTCTTTTTACTCTTCTTAATTGGATATACCTCAATGATATTGCCCTCTTAGTATGCCTCTTTAGTGAAGACTTTTAAACACCAGGAAAGATGGAGCTAGTGTAGGTTTTCCTTTAGCACTACATTTTAGAAAGCTTTATTTTTTTCTCCTATGAAAGTTTCGCTTTCAATAAAGCATGTGATATTAGACTGTACCACTTTCTATCCTGTATGTTCTTTCATATTCTGACTTCTTGTTCATTCTCATTCAGACAATAAAAGCTTTGGACAACAATGTACTTTTCCTTGCCTATACTAGAGCAGCTGAACACATCCAGGGGTATTGCTATCATTAACACAGAGAGCACTATATGCCAGAACTATCTAAACATTTACATATATTAATTCATTTATCTTTACAAAAAAACCTAAGTACTGCCAGTATCCCCATTTTACAGATGAGGGAGCTGAAGCACAAGAAAATTTTACTTTCCCAAAATCACAGATGTAGTTTATTTCAGAGAAGGGATCTGAACTTTTGTGGTCTGACTCCAACTCTGTCCTCTATGTCTGTACAATTTTCCGCCTCTACACAAAATACTGAGTAATAACATGATACAATCACCTGAAATGCAAATGGAGACTCAACACTGCCCAGCAATCTTTTATTTTTCCTGTTTTCCAGTGTAACTAGATTTTAACTTCTCCATTCCCCACTATCTCTGATAGCCCTTACATCTCCCACTAAGAGATGATATACCTCCTTCATTGATCCCTGTGATGAAAATAGAGTAGCTTAGTAAGGCCCACTCACTTCAGGTTGGGCTGTGTGTGGTGCAGCACATCCTTTGTAAGCAAGTTGCATGAGAGTAGAGTTAGTACGCATGCATGCCCATGTATCTTTTGGCTTTGTGTGTTCTTCAGTATGTGAGGCAGCGGCTCTGAACTGCTGGTCGGTGGAGCTTGCATCTAAAAATAAAGCCTGTTGTTTCTTCACCCATGGCTCCACGGACCTTTTTCCTGTTACCTAGCTCGTGGACCTGCACGTGAAGGGTTTGTGACCCAGTCTGGACAACGGGCCTGAGAGAACTGTGAGCTCCAGACCCAGCCCTAGCTTTACAATCCCCAAGAACTTATATGTTATCAAGAACTATGAGATTATCACTGTACCATAAATATAATTATATATAGCTACTCTGTTTATCTAGTGCCTATCATCTTTCCTATTAAAATGAACATACATTTATCAAAAGTTAATTTCTCCATAGCTACTCAGAATTTTATCTTGTCTTTTCCTCTCAAGCAAGGGATTTATTCTGATCTGCATTCTCTAACATTTAGCACTTTCAAAAATGAGAGCAAAATTTTTAATTTTAGCTATTCTAGTAGGTGTGAAGTGGTATCTCGCTGTAGTTTTAATCTGTTATTTTCCCTGATGACTAATGATGTCGAGCATATTACCACATGCATATGCATATTGTCCATTAAAATATCTTTCCTTGTAAAGTATCTTTCCACTATTTTGTTCATTTTTTATTGGTGGTTTGTTTTCTTTCCAGTGAGTTTTAAAAGTTCCTTATATATTCTGCACATAGGTTCTTTGACAGTAGTGTGTTTTGGAAATATTTTTTCTAAATTATCCCTGACTTTTCATTTTCCAACAGTGAGATGTAAAGAACAAAAGATTTTGAGTATAAAGTTCAGTATAATCATTTTTGAATGCAGTGACATACTATATTTATGTCTACTGTTTATTAGAAAATGTGTTCTTGTTTTGAACCACACATTTTTGTTCAGGAAGTATGTATTCATGGTAAAAGAGTTTAAAACCAAGTTTTTGCTTGCATGTACATAAACTGTGTCACCAAAAACAGGTAATTTATCTTTGTTGAGCTGCAGTTGTATCAACATTAAGTTAGGGATATTAATAATTAACATCTGTTGAGCTAGGCTTATGATAAGTTTTATAAACATTTTTAAACTTTAAATTATATCCTATAATTAAGCACTATTACTATTCACGTTTTTTTCCTGGGAATAAAATTGAATCTTCAGAGTGAATAAATAACTTGACCAAATGTAACAGCAAATATCTATAAAGTAGCACATGAGAGATTTGAATTAAGGGAATAACAACATAGTTCCTGGTTACTTCACAAAAATTTCTTGACATTATTATATATATATATTATGATAATGTATGAAAAAGTTTTGAATTTTGTAAAGCTTTATATTTTTCTCATTTGTTTGGTAACTATGCTTTAGAGTTTATCATATTTCTTTACTATTTCTTTACTATATTAAGTTTTTTAGGCAAATGCAGCACTTTATTTTTCTTTTCACTTAATTTCCTGATGCTTAATAGTGAGTCCTTCACACAATACATGACAAAATTAAGCTCAATTATTTTAAAATCTAACCTCTAAACCAGGACTGTTGACTTTTCCATTTTATCCTATAAATCATGAGCAATTCCTTAATATTTTAATTTTACTTAAAAAAAATTAAAATTATAGAATCACTTTTAGTTAGAAGCAACAGTGATTTTCTGAGTTCCCAACTGTTTGTGTCCAACTTACTAACCATAATTCTCTGGATAGTGTAGAGTGACATTTGCCTCTAGGGAATGCTAAAGCCTATGCACTTATTATCTCATATAGGAACTATTAATGAAAACATAGCTTTTTTGGGGGGAGAAACACCCAATAAACATGACTTTACAGAAAATGAATTCTGGATATATCCAAGATATAGTCTATTAAAACTGAGTAAATGGGCTTTTTTAATGTGATGATGAGGTCCCCAGTTCACTGTAATCCCTATGATATATCTCACTTAGTACTGCTCTATGTCCATTTAAATAATTTTTCTTACCAGTCCCTGTAGGTATTTCTCTTACCAGAGAAAAAGTTATACCTATACAAAAAAGAAAAACTGATTGTGAGCAAGTTTCATGAGCTCAGGGATATGATTGTACTCCTCTCTTCAAGTCTGCATTCATGACATCATGTTGGCAGTTTGAACTTTGTTTACTCCAAATTAGTGCTTTTTTTTTTTTCTTGAGACCCTGTTGTTAAATATTTACCAGCCCACCCTGAATCAAAGTATTTGAAAACAATGTAAAGAAAACTCCTAATTGGATCATTCCACAATGTATTTATTCATCAAAATATCACATTGTGCCTCATAAATACATACAATTATTATTTGTCAATTAAAAATAAAATAAAAAATCTAGATATTTTGCTGTTTTATAATACTTAAATATTGTCCAATTAGTTTCAAACATTCATAGCATCAGCTCAATATCTTTTTTTTCAAAGAAATTTCACAAGACATTATTGATCTGCAATCTGTTGACCATAATTTACATTATAAACAGGAAAATAAAGGAATAATTGTAACAATGAAGCATCCCATCTTTCCTCTAACAACTATTTTTAGTATTTTAATTGTTAATATCTATTTTAATATAGGTACATTACTTAAGAATCATATAATATTTTATTGTCTTTCAAAAAAAGAATTGTGATTTTGAATATAATGAAAGCATAATTAACTGGAAAATAACACAAACTGAAAAAGAAATTGAGAATAGATTGCAGTTAGTTTATGTTCAGGATACTATACCTTATGTTCAGGGACTATAATAGGCCAGACAGCAATCCTGAGAAAATGGCTTATTAAGGTTCTCCAAAGGGAAATCATTGTATAGTTACAGAAGCTAGGAAAATATTAGAGCTGTCTCAAATTATAGATTTTGTAGTGAAGGAATTGTAATAAACTAAATTAAATTTTGAGTGAAAAGCCAAAAATGCATTCAGTTGGATGAACAAAGAAAAAAGTGTTTCTGGTGGTTTATTTTGCTAAATAAAAGTAATAATCATCATCATGATTCATATATTTTGATATTCATATTATTCCTGAAAAAATCACTAAAGATATAAGATGTTTACACAACAGTATTTAAGTGGAATATATGATATTCCATGATTCTGTTCCATCCTTTAATTTCAAACTCTAACACCCTAAGGTTTATCTTTGAGACAGTGAAACTATATATACTTAGGTGTATTCTGCACTTCCTAAAAATATTTAGCACCATTCTGCTTATAGAAACCATCGCTACTGTCATTGCATAGAGGAAAATATGAATACTAGTGATAAAATTTATTTAAACCTCTCTGATTTAGGCTAATTAGAATATAAAGCTAGAGATAAAACTTGAATCACTGCAACACATAATGCCATAAGAAATGAGAACTAAGGGACCTCTATGAACCTATTCAATAACCATTAGGAATTCAACTTCTCAAGTTTGATAGCTTGCAAAATCAGTTCTATTTTGTCACACTCCTTACGTTCATTCCAGTTTCTCTTCTACGCTGAATCTGGTCTTACCCATGGGACTTGCTTTGACCAAGGGGATGTGAGCAGTTGACTCAAGCAGAACCTTAAAAAAGCAGCTGTTGTTTCCACTTGCTCATTACTACCTCTACCACTGCCCTGAGCATTCCTGGGCTAGCTTGCAATATGTGGGAAAAATGTTGAGTAGATCCAGTTTCCACCTGTCATTCCACTGGAGGCCAACAGCCATCTGACCACAGACATGTGCATGAGCCCAGCCTACACTGGAAGAACAACCTAGGAGAAACTAGCCTAAATCACCAACGCAGTCCTATAAGACAAATAAATGCTTACTGATTTTTTCCACTAATGGAGAGTTTGCTACAAAATATAATTAGGCAATAAAGACAATAAACATCTGCTAAACCAATTTATTTGTCTTCATTCTCCATTATTATTTATATTTGTTTGAAAAGTATAGAATATTTAAAATTTTTTTCAGGGCACTTTCAGTTAAACAATAAAATGTTATGTTCTCTTTTGTACATTTATAGCATTAATTGAATAAATCTACTTACAGATATAAATTAATTACTTTACATTAAAATATTATATGAAGTCATTAGCAAAATATCATGGTTAAATAAGAACTTCAGTGATAATGCTGTTTAAAACATTATTAATATGCTGTTAATTTTATATGAACACAATTATGTAAACATAATCATGCTATTACTAAATTTTCAGAATAATATATAGTAATTTAGGCTGAAGATGAGATGACATACTAAAAATTGCTTGTATATGATAAAAAAGAAATGCAAGTTATAATTTAGAATTAAATGTATAACTTATAATTTGTCATTAAATTATAGCAAAAGTAAAGAAAAATATATCTAAATCATACTACTCATTTTTATTCACTCATTAACAGAAATCAAACAATCAAAAGGAGTCAGTGCAATTTTAGAAAACTTAAATTAAAAAATAAAGACTAATTAATACATAAATAAAGACTAAGCTTTGTTTTTCTAGTAGAGGTAGTCAGTTGTTGAGATTAGCAATGCTATAACCCTCTTTGGGTGTCTTTGTGCCTTGCCACTTTCTTCTACAACAGCCCTTATTCATGAACTCCAGTTTCTTATTTCTTTTCTTTTTTTTTTTTTTGGCTGGTAAGGGGATTGCAACCCTTGGCTTCGTGTTGCCTGCACCATGCTCAGCCAGTGAGTGCACTGGCCATCCCTACATAGGATCTGAACCCGTGGCCTCAGCGCTACCGGCGCCACACTCTCCCGAGTGACCCACGGGGCTGACCCATGAGCTCCAGTTTCTGAACCATCCTGACAAAGGGTGGCACTACACTGTTGTTTACACTTTGAAATTAAGTTAAATCTCACAAATTTCAGATCTTAGAGTTATCCACGATTTGTGTATTTCTGAGTCCCCTTCACTGATAATATGTCCAAAGACTTGGTTTTCCAGAAACACACCTCGATACAGCCTCCTATACAGCTCAGAGTAGAGTTCAGAATTAAACCCAGGTAGATACTAGAATTTATTAAATGATAAATGTTATTTTATACACTGTACAAATGATAACTTTGTCACTTAATGATATCTGCAACTGGTTATTATCTGAGATACAGTAAAGTTAGGTACATTCTCTACTCACCATCACTTTCACCGAAACAAAACATACTTCTGTATGGGTGTGTGTAATATCCATAGATCTATATTAAACCCCAATGTATTAGTTTTTAGGGCTGCCACAACGAAGTATCATGGACTAGGTGGCTTAAACAGGAAATTTATTTTCTCACAGTTCTGGAGGCAAGAAATCCAAGATCAAGGTGTCAGCAGGATGGGTTTCTTCTGAAGCCCCTCTCCTTGGATTACAGATGGCCACTTCCTGTGAATTCACATAGCCTTCCCTCTGTGTGTGTCTGTGACTCGATCTCTTCCTCTTACAAAGACACCAGTCATATTGGATCAGGGCCCACCCATATGACCTCATTTTATTTTAATAACCTCTTTAAAGGCCTTATCTCCACTGACAGTCCCATTCTAAGGTACTGGTGGTTAGGACCTCAACATGTAAATTTTGAGGAGACATGATTTAGCCTGTAACACCATAAGATATAGATAAATTTCAAGATATATGACAGCATAATATAACAAATACAACTTATGCCATCATAGTAAGTAAAATCTATAATCTGTAGAGAAAAAGTTTATATATATTTTTTTAACATAAAAAGCAAAATAAAAGGAAGAACTCCATGAAAAAATTTACTATCAACAAACTGAATAAACACAGGAGTCAGAGAGACAATTGCTATATACTTACTATATAATAGGTTAATAATTACTGTCCCCAAAAGCTACTAAAATTAACGTGAAAAAGACAAAGATCCTTGTAGAAAGAGATTAATGGAGATGAAATGGAGAGGGAACACAAAAGAAAAATAAAACATATTACAGGATTTCCATTCCTGACAAGCAATGCCTTCATGAGCTTGGTGTACCCCTTGGATACTGTATCTAATACTACTAAGAATCTCTAAGTCAAGGTCAGCTTCTGTGATCAGGTTAGGTTTTTTCAACCATAATATTTCATCCTGTGGCAAAAGATGAGAAGCTGGCTTCTTTCCTTTTTCTTCTGTTCCTGAGCGTTTAAACTTATGTAGCATCTTTCCTGGCATTTTTAAGGGAGCTGACAGTACCATCAGAGGAGGAAAGTCTCAGTTTGCAACAAGTAACTCTACCTCACTTCTGGGAAATGGGAAATCACTACCTGTTGCCATTATTCTTCCTTCTCAGGTGTCTGTAATAGTCTGTCGATGGTCACTGAATAAACCAAGAAGAGAAAAAGGCAGTATTCAAGCTTTCAACCTACTCCAGGATATCTGTACATTTCTGGGATATAGGTAGTTCTGTGAGGAGGATTCCTGAACCGGCTGTGAGTTATCATGCTTTTAACCGATCGGAGCAATTAATTTGTGATTTTGTTGAGGCACACTCTGAAATACCTGCCACAGCCACAAGGCTGAATGATGAAACTGAGTTACTTTGCTAGTGAGTGAGTCTTTCAGTTTCTTTACATCCACATCTTTCCATCATATTATCTTTTCTAATAAACGTGAATTTTAAAAATTCTCACAAAACCCTGTGAGCTGGGAAGATTATTATATACTAGTTTTGGCATAGGCAAAAATCTCAGGTCCTGTTACTTGACATTAATAAGAACTGAGTTGCTATTCTGCAATATGAATAAATGCCTGTAGAAGAATGTTTTCCAAATTATTCCATGCCCTACCTATACTGACACAGCTTGTTAATCTGTTGATGTCTTTTAGGCCTTGATTTTAGAGAATGTTTACCCTACCCATGAGTGAGATTTACATATTAACACCTGTCATCCCTAAAGTTTTGTTTTTAAAAATTTTTTTATTTAGGTGATTTTTTATAATTTATCTTGAATTATAGACAATTTTCTTTATCTTTTAGTCTTTGTCACAATATTAAATATTTAACATGATCCTCTGTACACAGTACAGGTACCACAACATTAACACATGTAAAATTTTACAAAGAGAGTACACATATTGTTCTAATTTCTATGATAAAAGATACATTTCTTTCTTATCGAGAGAAGCAGAACCAAATATGAAAGAATTAAATGAATTTTATATAAAAAATATTTAGATATTAAATAAGTAGATGAGGTAGAGAATACATTTTTGGATGTCATTGCGGGGTTACCACAGAAGTACTGAAAGTAGAAAGCTATTAACAGAATCCCAGTAAGCATGGTTTAATTCCAAATTAGTCACAGCTCTGATGTAGGCAGAAAATTTTATTTTTTTTTCAGTCCACTTTATGCAAATTGTTAGTGAACATATTAGTTAATGACCTGAAGGCAAATCCCTGACAATGTGATCTTGTGCTAATTGTGTGGAAAAATATTTCTAGCTTTTAAAAATGCTGCAATCTGAGATGCTTTAGGGAATTCATCTTTCCAATTTGAGTTATTCTATTCAACCTTCCTCAAGGACACTGAAGCATATTGAATGAATCATACAGCAGTCACATCATATCTGATATCGAGGAAAACTCTCAAGGGGCAATGGTAGGGATTAAACACTCACAGTATGTTTACATTCAGTTGGTATTAAAATGAAAATAAGTTATAAAATCAATTGGATTAAGACCGTGAAATATTTTAATATTTCATTTTTGTAATGCTTTATATTAGAATTTTAAAGTTTCCAATATGAAAATAATGTTTTTATCCTTACTTTCAAAAAAATTCTTATTTTATGTTTGTCTTAAAAATATTATTGAATTTAAGTTAAGGATTATTAATTGAAAAAATATACTGGACATATATTAAAATAAATGTATGCTTTATAAGTATGCTTTAAAGGATAAGCATTCCTTTAACAGCCTTAGTCTAAAAATATTAAGTTGAGGTATGTTAAAGCATGAAGTTGTTTTATCTATCTATACGTACATGTACATTTTAAATGGTCTCAAGGCCATATGCTGCTGACTTTAACATAATTTTAAGAGCTTATTTAAGTCATACTAAAATTTTCAATTCAGGCAGAAAATAAACATGAAAGAAATTGATATATTAAATGTGCGCAAGATTTTTTTTTCCCATAGGTAAGGGGATTGCAACCCTCGTCTTGGTGTGGTTCGCACCACGCTCAGCCAGTGAGTGCACTGGCCATCCCTATATAGGATCCAAACCCACCTACCAGCGCCACACTCTCCCGAGTGAGCCACGGGACGGCCCTGCAAGATTTTATTTTTGATTAACTGAACGCCCTCAACAATGCAAAAAAGTACAAGTTTATAAGTTAAAATTTCCTGCATTTTCAACTTCTCTTTTTCATTTTTACTGCATTTTTTCCATGACACTAATTCCTATATTCTCTCCCCGCCCCCCACAAAATCCATTGCACCTTCTCTAATGTACCCTAATTTGTGTCCTTTCAATGCATCTAAAATATGCTGACTTAGGTAAAAATGTATCTTGTAAAAATCACACAGATTTGTTTGAATTTAATTTTTATTTTCATAAACAGAATTTTCCTACAAATTATATTGTTCTTACTTTTTCCATCTAGCATTAGGTTTTTTAGATACTCACATACTCATGTTCCCATAATAAATATAACCATTGTATTAGACATATACACACATATAAATATCACATTTATAAATCTATTCCTCCAGTCACGAAGTTGTAGATTGCCTACACCTATTTGCTACCAAGAATTACAACACTGTGATGAATGTCTTTATTAATATTTCTGTGTAGACTTCTGGTAAAGGTTTTTTGGGAGTATACACTATGCTGTGAGAATGACTGCTGGACATGGGATATTTTCATATATGATTTTACTGGATGTTCCCAAATATCTCCAGAATGTCTGCACAAGTTTATATTCCTATTGTTAAAAAAAGCTTTCAATTTCTCCATAGTCTTAAATTTCATAGTATACTGCCTTTAAATCTGTCAGTCTGCTACTTGCAAGAGTGTATGCATTTTTTGTGTTAATAAAAATTTCCGCATTTACTATTGAGGCTGGTCTGGTGTGTATTGGCTATATAGATAGTTCCTCAAAGACACTATACAAACTAGTAAAGAGTTCATACAGATTCGGGGCCAAGGCAGTTTAGGAGCAATTCTTGCCTCCACTAAGTACTTAGAAATAAACAAATTTGGGCACATTATTTAACTCTCTGTGCCTCAGTCTATTCATCTACAAAATGGGGATATCATTATCTACCTTATGGACTGTAAAAATATTGAATACATTACTATGTATAAAACACTTAACAGTGACCAGTACACAATAATTGCTATATATGTATTAGCTATTATTATTGTCATCAGCCCACTTTTGTAAATATTTCTTTCACATGATTAGTTGAATGAGTTCCTTTTATAAAACAAACAATAATCTTTTACTGGGTTTAACATTGCTTATATCATCCCTAATCTTTTGCATAGCAGATAACTTTGATTGTGATGAGGTTTATTAATTAAAAATACTTTACTTTTACATAACCAAAGTAACAGTTTTTACATGTGGTTTATACTGGAAGGTTTTCCTTAGAATTTTTTTCAAACTCTGGGATCATAAAAATAACATTTTTTTTAATGTTATTAATTTTAGTTTTATTTTTGGCATTTGGGTATTAATCTACATAAAACATTTTTTTCCCCCAGATTTGGAATCCAACTTTTAAAAGATGTGTACTGAGCCAAATTGCCATGGGCTATCTAATAAAAAAAAGTGTAATTTCCCCATCCCCCAATATGTTATTGTTCATCAAATATGAATTAACCCTATGTACATAGATGTGCTTCTGGGCTCTCCCTGGTTAATTTGCCATTTTGTGTAGGAATTACACTTTTTATTAACATCTAATAGTTAGATAAAATGCTTTCCATTTTATAAATGTAATAGACATACTTAACTTTATGCTGCTATGGAAATTATAGAATAGGCTTAATTTGCCAAAACGTCCCCCTAGCTATCTGTTGAAATTTCACTGAGTATGTATATACATTTTAGCGGAGTTGACATATTAAAAATTAACTTTTCCCTTCCATGAACATGTTAACTTTTGCCTTTTACAGAGGTCTTCTTTATAAGTTTTGACTAACACAAAAAGTCAGCTTCTCAAATCAGACTCATAGTAATCACAGATTTTTTCTGTGTGCCAACCTTTTAAATAATTCAAAGGATCTATGCATCTCAAAGCACAGACAAAACATGAGTATGTCTGAAAATTCTCCAGCTCCTCAGTTCCTTTCTTCATGTGGTAGAATGCACTATGGTTTACATGTCGCATACAAGATTTCAAATGGTTCACGCAGAAAAAAGTTGCAAGAAAGGAGTCATTTTGATTATGAAATATCTCTCTTTTGTAATCCCATAATTTTATGTGATGTACTGCATGGACCAAAGTCCTATAACCCATAGAATTCAGGCTTATTTACAATAAACAAATTGAAAAATGAGATACATTATGAAAATATTACATAGTTTTGGACTCTCCATTATCTTTCCACTAAGAAATAGCAACAGGAGGTATAGCTAGAATATTTAACCAGAAAGAGTAGTATATTTTTTCCCTGTTAATAACCTTCTTTGTTACACTTAATAATAAATTATCAACATTTTGAACAATAAGGCCAATGCATTCTTTGTTAGGGTAATTCTTAGACAATGTCTTATTATTTTTAGCATGTTTTTTAAAAAATATTAATGCTTGGTTATTACTAGTACAAATAAAGTAATGATTTTCATAAGCTGATTTCACATATGGCACCTTTGCTGAACTTTTGTATTAGTTCTAATTGTTGTCTATTCCTTCTGTGTTAATGACCAAAATGTCTTTATACTGAACCAATGTTGTATCTTCTTCCAATGTTTACTTACACCTCTTATTTAATTTTCTTGTCACATGTTTTTTTCCACTATTACAGTAAAATAAAAACAGTAGATAATAAAATATTTTTAGCTTTTCCCTGACAAAAATGAGAAACCATCAAGAAGTTTCCTATAAGCATGATGTTAAAGTAGAATTTGTATCACTTATTAAATTATAAGAAAGTTAAATTCAAGTCTTAGTTTTCTGAGTTTGTAATAAAAAGTTCAATAAAATCTTTATGAAGCCTCTATATAGGCTAGCTAAAAAAGAGAGAGAGAGAAAACTAGCATGTATCCTACCAGAGAGGTGAGAACTTCCCCTATTGGTACCAATAACTCTTCTGTCTTTTTACTCATAGTGTTCTGGCTGCAGGCACTGCACCAGAGTTGACTGGGTACATACATACGTTGGCGTGACCATCTACTGAATATGCATTGAACTGTCTATCAGTATGACTGCAAGATTCCCATGGAGAATCACACCAATGGTGACTACTAACCGTACATATGCAGCTAACAGTTAAAAGGACAGAAGTACTAGCCTTAAGGCATATTGAATGGACAATAGGTTATGTAAATGTAAGGGTCACTTATCTTCACTAAGGGAACATTGCTGAAGATTCTGAATGCGTAGTCTATACAGCAAGAGACCCTGAAGGGGTGGATTGTTGGGAAAATAGAATAATTTAATCAGAGTCTCTCGCCTTAGGTCAGGTTGGGGGTGGTGTGGCACATTCTTTGTAAGCAAATTATGTGTGGGGGTGTGGAGTTATGCATGGCACGGTGACTTGGCTAGCATCTGTCTTGGGTGTCTGCAGTGCATAGCCATGCTCTTGAACCTATGGCATCCAAGGACCTTTTTGCTGGTTACCTAGCTCATAGACCTGCATATGAGGGGTCTGGGGACCCAGCCTGGCATGTGAAGGGTTTGTGACGCAGTCTGGAAAATGGGCTTTAGGGGTCTGTGAGCACCCAACCCTAGCTTGACAATTGGCCCAGTCGACAGGATTATGGGCAGGTAAAATAGCACTACAGAAGGTGGGGAAGATATTGGAAAAATGTTACAAAATTTCAGTTAAATAGGAGAAATAAGTTTAGGAGATCTATTGTACAATGTAGTGATTACAGTTAGTAACCATATGTCGTATTCCTGGAAAATGCTGTAAGAGTTTATTTTAAGTATTCCCACCACAAAAATGATAACTATGTGAGGTAATGCGTATGTTAAGCTTGATTTAGCCATTCTGCAATATATATACTAGGATATTTCTAAATATCGTGTTGTATGTGATGAATATTTACAAATTTATCTGTGAATTTAAAAGAATAAAATTAAGAAAAAAGAAAGTGTAGTAGAACATGCCTGTGAGAATCTATAGGACTGAGTTTTTATAGGGGGATGTAAGGATATAAAACTAACCTTATAATTTATATAATGATTAATATTTCTTTCAAGCTTTCTATTCCTTCCGACAATTTTAGCATTTCATAGGTGAAGGAACATATCTGTTTTAATATGTTTCCAAATTTATAAACATAAGTTAAATAATTTCATTGAATTATTCTTTTAAATATCTCTTCAGTTACATGTACAGTAAAACGCTATTGCTCTACTTTTGCCCATCTTTAAAGAAAACAATTTTTGAAGGTTCCCAAATAAGTGCCGAAGATTCAGAATGAAAATATAAAATTTCGCTGATTTTCTTTAAATAATAAAAGTAAACAGATGGGGATATCTCAGCAAAAAACAATAAAATTTTTTGAGGTATAAGGATAATTTCAAATGCAGATTTAGAGAAACCATGTGACATTTCAAAACAATGTGAAATTTTCTTGTAGTAGCATCACTGATAATTGGTTGTTGAATTTAGAAATATAAAAGCAACTGATATATTTGTAAAGTTCATTAAAATAATGGTAGTTGTATTATAAAAATAAAGGATATAATTTTGAAACTTTGAACACACAATGACACTTTTTCATATTTGGTAGGAATTTATAATAGAATTGTTCATCATAAAAATCCACAGCAATTTTTTTCTAGAGGACATTCGAGTGTCATGGTTACAGGAAGGTGGAGGATGGGCTGGGATTTATTGAGTAAAATATCTTGTTCCATGAGCTGTTATGTAGGGATCTTACCTAATTCTTTTGTAAACTCAATAAATACCATCCATATATTTTATAACTACTGGTTTTTATATTTGATGTTGATTACCAGACTGTGATTGAAAAAAATGCCATTTTGATGAACAATTCATTGGCATCTGTTGTCTCTGAATAGCAGTAGATATCCCAGCATGTTTGCCGTCTGTATCTTGATAGTGGAGTCGTTAAGAAGAAATACAACACAATCACTGAAACAAAGTTTTACTTATACGTAGAGAAGAGACAGTCAAGATCAACTTTAGCAGTGAGTATGGGTTCCCCATTTCAGCAGGGCTCTTCTCACAGCCATTGCAGAGCAGTTGGTATGCATACCCTCTTTCTGTGTTGTAGTAGAAAGATCCTGTCCCCTCCCCACAGGGAACAGAGATAGTAATGTGGTGAGCCCTGTGTCCTATGATGCACATCTTTAAGGAGAACAAAAGAGGATACATTGAGTCTGAAACAGGGAAAGATATTTCTACACAAGGAGACAAGTTCAGCACAGACAACGAGGATGTTTTATCTTTTATTAAGCAAGTATTTAAGAACCAAGGTACTTATTTTTGTGACCGAGAGGGGGTCAAAAGGTTGTGCATTTTAGCACATTTATTTATACTTTTTGAAGATAAATGGTATGAATTCAGCTTATGTATAAATACCTAGAATATTAGAGTGTGTACCTTAATGAAAACAGCTGGCATGTAACAGGCAAAGATACAGAATATAATTTGGGTATACATTATACCTAAAGGAACTAATGTAAAAGATGATAGCCGACAGAAAGAAACAAGTGTTGTCACATAAAATGAAAAGAACTGTAGAAAATTATGACAAAATAAAGAAGATAAAATAATTGAATTGCAGAGATGAAAGTTATATATGAAACACTACAACTCTTCCATTTTATGAAAAAAAATAGTAAGGGACACAGTGACTTTATCAGAATAGCACAGTTAGAAATAGAATCTGCACTCTAGAAAATTAAAAAAACAATTAAATTGGCAAATAATAATTGCATACACTTGGGGGAACAATGTGATTTTTGATATATGTATAAATTGTAGAAAGATTAAATCAAGCTAATTAACATATCCATCACCTCACCTATACGCTTGATTTCTATTTTACGGTCATTTTACTTCTAGACCTCACTGTTAGGAGAGACTTTTCAAGTCTACTTCACAGAGTAGTTGTGTTATTGATGTTGTATGTTGCATTAACTCTCTTGGATAGAAAATAGTAGAGAAAAATAAAGTAGATCTCTGGAAAAGAACAACGGACTATGGGGAAAATAAAAATAGGCTACCATAAGTTCAATTGTACTCTTTTTATCTGGCATCATTGCCAAACCCACTTACCTTCTGTTTCCTTGAGTTTTAGCTGCCGGAGGCTTGAAAGTCACTCGTCTAAGGTTTCATAGCCCCCAACCTAACAGGAAAAAAAGAAATTGGAATCCTTCTTTCCCTGGAAACTGTTTGGCCTCAAAGTGTCATATGCTAAGTCACTTGTCATTGCTGCCAGATCGCTCTTTTGTGCACAATGCTACAACTCAACAAAAATAAGTGTTCATTTTCCACCCTTTGGCATGTTTTTGGAATTTATACTCACCAGGTTAATTTAAAGTTTGTGAATCACCTTAAAATCCTTGAAGTTGACACATACGTTGTAAAAATAGAAACCACATAACATAACAAGGAGATTGTTAAAAAATACCTTAGGTAGTTGGCATTCTCTAGAGGGTACATATCAATGACAAGGGTGGCCCAGAGAACACACAGGGGTTGTGCTGAAGACCTTCAACAAATTAGATTGGACTCAGAATTCAAATGAATATAGTTCATTACATAAAATAACATCCTTTAGTGTCTAATAGCAAATATTAACTTTAAGTTATTTTGCTGTGTTGAATTTTTTCTGCTTTATGTCTGGTTTATATACCATATTTTTACAAATTATATAATCAATTCAGTTAGAGTTTATTTTGATTATTAGTGCTATAATTTAATTACCAAGGAATTAGAGAGATTAAAATATAATGATAACTTCTCTATTTTCCTTCTACTCAAAAATCAAGGAGATCAACACGATGGCTACATAATTACATAGGATTTTTTTTTTTAAATCCAGTATCCTACTAATTATCAAGCTTCTCTATAGAGGATACAGTTTTAGCATATATCAAGATGTGGTGTATGACTTACATGTCTATCAAGAAAATTCATCACTTCTAATTTTCATATATTAAATTGATAATTATTGATTTAGACATTAATAATTTTATATCTGGTCATTAGCAACCATTAATAAATGAAAATTAACTATGAAATTCCCAATAGACTTCAATTTGACTCCTAACACAATACTGGCCTTTTAAATTCACTTCTAAAATAAAGCACATCTAATGAAATAATGAAAAAATTTAAAATATAATGATACACTAAATAGAAAAATGTAGTCTATCCTGAACAATAACTATAAATGCTGTTCATATTTCTTACTTCCAAATTTACTTTATATTATTTGAAGATAGGAAGAACATTTTAGCTAACACTGTGAGTATAGCTACCATTATTTTATATGAATTAGTCTTATAGTCTATCTTAATGGTTGACCACAGAATATTCATGTAAATGTATATTATATAATTCTCTCTCTTAAAACACAAGCATACCTCCACTTGTAATATTTTTCTTTAGGTTGCTCTGACTTCAGATAATGTTTTCCTGCATTCATATCACTTGTGGTCTTCATGTTGTTGGATGGAGATAAGATCACTTGGAGAGGTAAGAGAATATTCTTCATGAATGGTATGACCAGAATTTTTCTCTTTCTTACTTGTGCTCCTATTCTCAGTTCTGGAACGGGTGGTAGAAGACAAGGAGGTTTGGGTTCATTGCTTAGTTTATCCATCTTTACCTTCAAATAGCTGCATATCTGTAATGTTCATAAGAATTATAGTTATGAGGATAAAATTAACTTTCACTACTTTATTTAACCATATTTAAATTAAGAATTAATTTTCAAATGCTTAAAATGAGATGTGATGACTTACAACGCCATTCATTTTCTCCTTTGGTGTGTTAGAATCACCTGTTCACTACCTTCAATATGTTTTTCAGTGCATAAAGAATGTTATCATACCACTTCCCTGTGTCTATTTGAAACAATGCACAAACCATCCTACTTTCCTTTGCTAATTCCTGAAATGCAATATAAATATACATACATACACTCACTCCTAGCTAAGCAGCCAAATGAACCAGACAACAGATGGAAAACTGAGAGCCCATGTGTTCGTATTCCTACTATGCCAATAACTTGCTGGGTGATCTTGGACAAGCTACATATCTTCAGCTAATTGCCTTCTCTCTAAAAGAACAGAGCCATGGGGCCTGACTATTAGCTCTCAAATGCCAAGTAATGAATTTGTCCCATCATCCTTCTTAATATGGAAAACATATTCAAATAATAAAGAGCTGGAATTGATCTTATTATTATTGTATAATCTCACTAGGTCATCCCTGCTGTTCTGAAGGCTATAACCAAATGTTTTGCAATATCCACTTAAAAAAAAAAGAAAAAAAGAACTTTCTCTGCTGTTAACACAGTAAAAATCTCTAATACTGACACAAGGAACAAAAGAAAAAAAAAAAGATACATCCAACTTCTCCAAAAAGATATACAAATAAACAATAAATGCATAAAATAATTCTTAATATCACTAGTCATTAGGAAAATGGAAATCAAAATCAAAACCACAATGAGATTCTATTTCATACCCACTAAGATGGCTAAAACAAACAAACAAACAAAAAAGACAGAAAATAACAAGAATTGGTAAGAATGTAGAAAAATTGGAATCCTCATACATTTCTGGTGGGATTATAAAATGGTGCCCCCACTCTGGAAAATAGTTTAGATGTTCTTCAAACTGTTAAACATAGAGTTAGCAGAAATTTCACTACAAGCTATGTATCCAAGATCACTGAAAACATATGTCCACCCCAAAACATATACACAATAGCAGCATTATTCATAATAATCACCAAATGGAAATAACCCAAATGTGTCCATCAAATGATAATTGGATAAACAAAAGGTGATGTATTCATGTAATGCAATATTATTCAGCTATAGAAAGGGACAAAATACTGAAACGTGTTGCAACATTCATGAACCCTGAAAACATTATGCTAAGTGAAAGAAGCCAGTCACAAAATGCCACAAATTATAAGATCCCATTTGTAAGAAAAGTTCAGAATAGGCAAATCTATGGAGACAGAAAGTAGACTAGTAGACAGCAAGACAGGCTCAATGTTACTCATTGTCACTTCAGTTTACCCTCATGGACTTCAACAACTGAATTTCAAGAAGGTGCTGGTATGTCTTAGGCTGCTTTTTCTAGAAAGCAGAGCCTGAGAAAACATTTTGTGTAGGTTAATCAGATGAAAATGAAACAAGCATGCACTGACAACTAATACGAGATTGCATTACGGATCAGGTAAATACTGTAGACAACTATCACTCAATCCTGGTGGGAGTATACACCCCTTCCCACCCCACCTAAAGATTTATGTAAAATGTAACTCAAACGTGTCTGCCTGCAGAAGGAAAGAGGATTTATCTGCCAGTACCCATTGCTCATCAGCCAAAGGTTAACCCTTTGCGTGTTATCACAGTTATATGTTCAGTTAATGTATGCCTAAGCGACTTGCAGTTCTCACAGCATCCCAGGTTGGGGTCTCAGAAAGAGATACAGGCAACAGCTGAAGTTAGGTGCTGTCACATTACACTTGCTTTTCACATTATGCAGCAGTGGATAGAGAAAAGATATATTTGGATACTATAATACTGAGCGCAATAATACAGAGTCTCTACCCCTTATTTCCAAATATGCTCAGTGGTGTGTTGAAGTTGTTTGTACCAGCTCATGAGAGCTGATTGTATGTATCTCTTGCCAACTCTGAGTTCAGTACAGCCTGATAGCATCTTGAAATTGGCCATGGTGGGAGTATTTACACAATGAAAACGGACAAACACTACAAATTAGTTTTTACTCTCCCTTTGATAGCAGGACATTAAACATTTACCAGCACATCTCCTATCCATGATTCTTCCTAGTTTATGCTAACTAGACACCATACTGGGAAAACAATGTATTTATCCATGCCTAGAAATAAAAACTACCTCTGGCCCCCTTGTTTGATCTTAGCGATACAAAAGATTGAGGAAGATGAGGGGATGGAGATTATTGAAGAGCATATGAATGACAACAGAGAACTTGATGCATCTGAAAAGTAATGCTTGTATATATCATGGTCACATTTTTGCCAATTGCTGCTCTGAATTTGATACATACATACACTACATAAAAGTAAATAATACCCATAGAATACCAAGTATATACAATGCACTGTGATAGACCTCTTTAAGTAATTTTTTTTGTAGTCCCCATGATAATCCTATAAGATAGGTAATTTTATTATTCTCATTTTACCAGTGAAGAAACTAAGATTCAGATAGATTCAGCAATTTGTCAAAGTGACGGAATTGGAAGTTAACTTAATGTAATCACAATTATTTACAGACTCTGAAAGTCAGTGATTTTTCTCTTATATTACAGAAGGCACCTTCCTAATATATTATTACTCTATTGTAGGATAAAGATAGAATTTTATTAAAAAATTGTTTTTTCATCTTTTGATAAATGATTCTGCAGGGTTTGTTTACTTCCTCTCATGGTATGTAATGAACTCCATTCATAAGTTCACTAATATCAATTACACTGATATGTGTAAATTAATTTTTGGTCCGCAGTAATAAATTTTCAGGAGATTAAGGTGATTACTTTTTGTCTTCTCTCCACATAAAGAGCAAACATTGCAAATCCATACTTTTTGCTGTTCATACTTTCTCATTGCCCAGGATACTCTATTTTCAGAGGCTAAGATATTGATTAGTGAAGATTTTTTAATGGGCAGAATTGTGATGCATTGAAGTCATGCTAATGTTCCTCACTGCTCTTCAACTTCCCTTATTGATCCAAATAAATGGAGATTTTATATATATGTTTGTGTGAATATATATATCTACATACATGAAGGGTCTTCAAAAAGTTTGTCAAAATATTCGTATTTTTCCATGAACTTTTTGAAATACCCTCATTTATATATATATTTTTTTCCTACTATATCCTAGGCATTTCCTTTTGCTGTCATTTCCTCACATTCATACTAGGCTTAGCTGCCTAAGACAATTTAACTCCCTAAGTGAGAGCAAATACATCTATCTTACTATAAACCTTATCACTGGGGATGTACATAAGGTCATTTATTGCAATGGTATAAATTTACCTTTGGTTACCTGGAGTTAAAATTAGGAAGTTAATGAATGAAAATAAGAGTCTTCTCAGTGGCTAATGGTCAACTCAATTAATACAAAAAAAAAAAAAAAAAAAAAAAAGTCCTGAAATTGGAGGCAGAGTGGTAGAGAAGAGCTGAGGAAAAGAGAATCAAAGGTTTGTAAAGCCCTAAAAAAATCATGCTTTTTTTTTCCCACTTGACAGGGAAGAAAGGAAATTTCAAAGATGAGAATACCACATTTCATCTGAACCACTTACATATTAAAGGATAATTTGGGACCAAGTGAGTATATATAAAAGAAAATGCATTTTTAGGAAAATTTTGTGAGAAGAGCCTGAAGATTTTGATGCAGTAGAAGTGATATCATAAACAAGTCTATTGCTGTCTTATTGGGAAAAATATTTTCATTCCACTAAGGCTCATCTCAAAAGAGGTAAATGTACGCAGATTCTGTGACATTGATTAGTAGAGCAGATTTTGCTACCTCAGTTTTTATTTTTCTCATCCAGGTGTACAAAATGAGCTTTTAAAATGAAAACAAACAAACAAACAAAAACACAAAGAGTACTAGTATGTAACTTTGAGGATTTATAAAGTTTAGGGCATTGATCTGTGGCTGAATGAGGTTTGCCCCTCCACATTGTTTTCCTCTGTACCGTGTTTGAACAGCACTCAAAGCCAAGGAAGCACCTGTTGAAAGAGTAACCTCTTAAATCCTTGTGGCATTTCCAGATGCTCCAGTAGTCATCCTCTCACCCATGTTTTCAAACTGGCTCTGACGTTCACCCAGATTATAATTGTGGGTTTCAGGAACCTCCCACCTGTGAGTAAATCAACATCACAGTGGGATGGATTTGCTCAGTGAACAGATAATGTAGATCAGATATTTTATACCATGAAATTTTATCATACAACTAAGCTGAGATAGGGGAAGAAAATCATTGTAATTATTATAAACCCAGAAGCAAAGTGATCATTTAAAAATACTGTTCTCATAACATTTTGTCAATTACATTTGATTACAAAAAGACATAGTGAAGAATGAATAAGTTTAAAAAGCAGTCAGAATTGGAACTGTGTTGAGGATATAAGAAAAGCAAAGAAGGCATGTTGATTTAGCTAGAAAAGAAAAGAGATTTGTTTTAAAAAGGTGAAGGTCTTAAATAGAAATCCACAAAGTAGAAAAGAAGATAATGTGCCCACACATAATTGTTTTGAAAGTTGAAACTAGCAAAGTTGAATCTACTTACTTTCTGAATTAGGATTCAAAGAGATTTTATATGGTAAGAGATAGTCAAGATGCTAGTGAAATAAAATAAAAATAAAATATAAAAGCCTTCTAAAGGAAGGCTGGGAGGCAGAAATATAAATGGAATTATATCTTTAATAGTGCCTTTTGCTCACAGGAACAATTACATTAGTGTATTAATTAAGATTTAGACACATTTTTGAAAAAAGTTTGAGATGGCATAAGAAATTCAAGTATTTGATTTAAAATATAATGTAATTGGAAAAGTAGACAATTATTGTACTATAGGTGAGACTTTTTGGAAAATGAGATTCTAAACTTAAGCAAAGCATGAAACAATAATTTATATCCAGCTTTTCAGAATTCTGGACAGGTAGTTGATGACCTCAGTGAAATTACTCTATTTGGGGAAGCATGATTTTTTTAGAAAGAACTGATTTTTTCCCTCTAAGAATTAAAAAACATTGCACCTCTCATTCCAAGAGAGCCATAAAGCAGAATCAGGAAGAATACATCAGTAAAATGAACATCTGGACCTAAAGCAAAGTGAAAGTGGATGGAAAGATGATCTTTCATAGCAAATAGTATTTTTCTCAAATCAGGTAGAGAAGGAATGGAGCTAAGATTAAAAGCAAATTAACTTTTATTATTATTGTTATTATTATTATTATTATTATTATTATTATTATTATTATTATTATTATTATTTTGTCATGGCCTGCTTGAAAAGCATACAAAACTAATACAAGGAGATGGTACACAAAAAACACTGCATCACAGGTGGACTAGCTTCCTGTGGCTGCTATAACAAAGCAACACATCTCAGTACCTTAAACAACAGAAATATATAGTCTCACAATTCTGGAGCCTAGAAGTCCAAAGTTAAGGTGTCATCATGGTTGTTCTTTTCTGAGGACTGTGAGGGAGAATCTGTTCCATGCCTCTTCTCCCTCAGCTCCTGGTAGATGCAGGCATTCTTTGGCTTGTAGATGACATTCTTCCTGTGTCTTCACATCATATTCACTCTGTGCATGTCCACCTCTGTGTCCAAAGAACACCAGTCATATCGGACTAGAGCCCATCCTAATGGCCTCATCTTAGCTTGATTATTTGCAAAGACCTTATTTCCAAATGAGACCACATTCACAAGCAGTGGAGGTTAGGACTTCAGCATCTTTTGGTGGGGGTGGTGGGGGTGGCAAAATTCAACCCACAACCACAAGAAAGAATGTTAGATAATGAGAAATAATAAAAAGTGTTAGATGAACAAGAAAGGATATAATAGGAACATTTCTGATGTCTTTTAAGAACTCAAAATACTCAAATCCTGTGAAATTAAAGAAAATGCTAAAGAAGGGAGAAGGTTCTGTCACATATAGCATAAGATAGCCTATGGAGGTTTTCATCAGATCTTTCCATCCACAAGCTTCAGAAGCCAAGCAGTTTTATTTGGTAATAGTGTAGAGGGTGGTTCTCCAATAGAGACATGACAAGATCAAGAGGAAAATACTTTGGAAAGCAGGAATCATGGACCTGAAATTATCTTTTAGGCATTTGCAGCAAGCTCGCTAATATGGTGTATTAATCTGTTTCTGTGGCTTATAACAAAATACCTGAAACTAGGTAATTTGCATGGAAGCAATATTAGTTGCTTACAGTTTTGAAGGCTAGGAAGTCCAAATTTCAGGGAATACAACCTGGGAGGGCCTTGATGGTGGTGGCTCTACAGTGACACAGGGTATCACATGGCAAAAATGGCTGAGCAAGAAAGAGCTAAGCTTCTCAGTTGCTCTCCTTTTAAAGCCCTCAGAACCACTCCCATTACTCCATGAATCGATCAAGCCATTCAGGAGGACACAGTCCTCACAATTTAATTATCTCTTTATGGCCCTACCTTTAAATTACCCACCCTCTTAAAAGTTACAGTGTAGATTAAGCTTCAGTGAGTTTGAAGGGGGCATTCAATCCACTGCATATAGAGACACACAAAAAAATGCTGTGGATCTTTCTAGATAAGGAAAAATCTCAGAAAATCCTGATTAGGAGAGGGCTTTGGGACTCTGAGGAATATTAAGTCTCAATGTCTATATGCCCATATGTTAGAGTGAGCAGGACTGAAGCCATGTTGGGAACTTAAATGTCATGCACTAATAAAAAAAGGACACAGATTTTTTCTTAGCATACATTTCTCTGAGTTAACTCTTTTCCTATGGTTGTTTTATATTTTAAACCTTGCTTACAGACCAAGATGACATCAATTACATAAGGTAAAATTGTTTTCCAGTCAGCCCGTAGCTGCAAACTTGCAAGGAGACATGCACTATCCAGACCCTGAGAAACCAGGACAGATACCAATAAAGTTATGCTGATTCCACCATGAAGCAAATCAAAATCCTGCAGAACTCTAAGATAACATCAAGGATGAAAACAGAAGCCAGATGGAGCCTTAACAAGAATTTTCACCCTTACAAGTATTCTTCCCTCCTGCTTTTTATTTCCCATGTTTCATTCCCTCAATCCCCCTTTTAAAAAACCCTTCAGTAAACCTGAGTCTTTGAGATGATTTTAGCCTGGCCATTTTCATTCAGGTTTACCAAAGAGATGGGTGAGCCTAACATGTCTCCTCAGGTCACCAGTATTCCTGAATAAAAGGTGACTTCCATATCTGATCATTTGTCTTAACAACTTCAAGGAATTGTGATTGTTGTGTCTTTAGCGATCAGATATGAGATTGGGGAGGGAGGGGGGAGGGAGGATTCGGTAAAGGGACACAGAAATCAATCACATTGTATATTGATAAAATAACATAAATTTTTTAAAAAAGTGACTTCCATTTTCACCAACATTTGACTTGAAAATCTTACTACTGGGGTCACATTGAGGTTAATTTTTGAAGTAATGGAACTGTGCTTTTAGAACTGGTGGAATGTGAAAGACATGAGAAAATTGAAGTTGGTTTAATTTAACTTTTGAGAGATTATTCTTAGAAACACAACTGTAGAAAAAATATCCAGAAATTTCATAGGCACTCTAATAAGACTTTTATGGCTGGTCATGAAGCAAGTTTTAATTAAGCTATTCACCTTCGTTGTTTCTACTCATAAAATCATAAATATTAGATGGATTAGCCAACTATTGCTTTGACAATGCTTCATAACAAATCACCCTATGGCCTACAGCAAACTTTTTTTTTTTTTTTTTTTTTTTTTTTTTTGCTCCAGAGTCTACATTTCAACTGGAATAGTTCTGTTTCAGACAACGGACAACAGATCTGCTGTACTTGGCTCAACTTTGGGTTAGGTTTATGTCTGTCTGCTCTACAACTCTCTGCATTCTTTTTTGCTCCAGCTTCTATCCAGGTATATTTTTCTTTTGGAAAATCTCATGAGCACCAAAGAACAATATAAACCAAATAAGCATATTTAAGTCTCAGTTATCAACATGTCTGCTCACTGCCACCAGCTAAAACAATTTACATGATTAATCTTAAATTCAGTGGGACAGAAGAATATATTGACTTAGACCATTTCTTCAAATGTTACCTCTTGCAACATTATGGCACTCTATATAAAAAGAAAAGTTTTGCTGGTGACTAATATCATTTTGTCAGTGATCTCAAACCTATTTTTAACTTTAATTCCAGATATCTCTACAAGGTATTTGCTATTTTCAATTATGTATTTAATAATCAATTTGTTTACCAATCTTTAAAACTTTAGTATCCAGAAATTGGTTTTTGCTGTTCTACTTCTGGTCTTTTAACAGATATTACCATTTTACAGTTTACATGGGCTCACACACCGTGCTTTTGAGTTTTGACATTCTGTAATCAAAATGCTCTCATTTTTGCTTTTCCCAAATGTCTCTGATATTGTACCTTTTTGTCCATCCTGCTCCTTCTTATTTGAATATCTTTTTTATTTCAGACTTTCTGTTCATAGAAATTCTATCTACCCAAACAACTTTCCAACAAGAAATAGTATCTTCTTCTTCTGAACTCTCACTACACATGTTTTTCATCTTTTTACTTCTCTGATCACTCTTTGCCTTGAAGTATAAGAAAGTTAACTGAATTTGAGTCTTATGCTAACAATAATGATAACAATAACAAAAACAACAATAAGTTAGAATTATATTATGCAATACACAAACCTAATTATTATATTGTTCATCAAATTTTTATTATAAAATATGCAATATTGAAATCAGACAGGATATAGTCCAGAAATAGAAACTGTGATAGCTTAACAGAAAGAATTTACTATAAAGAATTTTAGATATTAAAAAACTAAAAAGACAAAAAGTGTCTGCGGAGTTATGACAGAAGCAGCATATGCAAGCAGCAGCTGTCATCTCTAGGACTAAGAGTCAAAGGTAAGAGGTTCTGATTATTAAAATTTGGAAGCCTGGAAGAAGGGCTCTGTGGAGCTGAAACTCATACATTTGAAAAGGTGGTGATGCTTAGCTGTATTTGTGCCTCCGAGCTGAGAAATAGTTCCCTAGGGGCTGAAACCGAACCTCTGAGAAAGGGATCTGGCTACCAGGTGCTGATGCTGATGGGACAAGACTAGTTTTTGTGAGAGATGGGAAAACCACAAAGCATAACAAACTCTTGGTACTGAATGAAAAAGCAATGCTGGTGTCACTAACAGGGTGTGATAGTGTGAAAATGTATATTTGGTCTTTGTTCTCATCTGCTACACACAAGTCCTAAAATCCTTAGAATCTCCAAAGTGATAAGAGTCTTATATGCCAGCGATGGCTGGCAACCCCCAGGTAGCTTCAGGATGGTGGCTAGTCATAGGAAAAACCAAGGTAGGACTTTTAGTCACACCCCTCAACCTCCAGGGAGAGGAGAGGGGTTGAAGGTTAAGTTGATCACCAGTGGCCAATGATTTAATTAACCATGCCTGTGTAACAAAGCCTCCATGAAAACCCAAGAGGCCTGAGTTCAGAGAGCTTCTGGATAGCTGAACACAAGGAGATTCCTGAAGGGTGGCTTACCCAGATAGGGCAGGGAACCACCATGTACTTCTCCCCAACTCACCCTATGCCTCTCTTTAACTGTATCTTTTGTAATATGCTTTGTAATAACCAAGTAAACATAAGTCTGCATTTCTCTGAGTTCTGTGAGCCGCTCATGCAAACTAATTGAACTCAAGGAGGGGGTTGTGGGAACCCTGACTTATAGCTGGTTTGTTAGAAGTTCCAGAGGCCTGGACTTGTGACTGGCATCTGAAGTGGGAGGCAGTCTCGGGGACTGAGTCCTCAACCTATGGAGTCTGACACTATCTCCAGGTAGATAGTGTCAGAATTGAATTGGAGGACATCCCACTGGTGTCTGCCGAATAATTTCTGGCTTGCTTGCTAGGGGGAGAAATCCCCACACCTTTGGTCACAGAAGTTGGTCTTCTGTGCTGTTGCTTTTTGTTGAGAGAGAGTACAAAGGGAAAACACACTACACTATGTGTTTTTCCCACGCTTATACACGGGGATAGAAATAAAATCAGAAGTAAGAATCAACACAAAGAAACCTATCCCTCTCTCCTCCTCTAGCCTTATGGTCCTCTTTATGGAAATCCCAATTAGAAGAGCCTAACAGGAAACAAGGTGGCAAAAAAGAAACATAGTTTGCAAAGTCACAAACCCTCTGCATCACAAAGCCAAGTTTAGAAGGGATAGACTAAAGTCAAAAGATCATTTTTTTCCCATCTATGGAAATATTCAAATGGGAGGAAAAGTGCTTTAATGTGTTTTGTCTGACTTAGAAAAGAACTTTCAGAAAATATATAGTTTTTATCATTGCAGATCTTTGTAAACAAAATTGTCAACATCTATTAATATTAATATATTAATAAAATTAATTAATAACATTGTTATTAAATTATATAATGACAATTAGATTCAGGAATCAACTGTCAATATTTCAAGAAGTTGCTGAGTCTGTTGAGCTATGAATACTCCAAGTTATTCTTAGTTTTCTAAAAAGATAAAAAGATAAACATATCACATTTTGTTGAAAATTATTTGTGGTATTGTCTGTAACTATAATAAAAAAAGAACTTACAGCACATAGTGTTATAATACCAAGGTCAATGGTTTGGATCCCTTATACTAGCCAGCCATCAGAAAAAAAAAAAAAAAAAAAAAAAAGAGCTTAGTGAGAAAAATTAGAAACATTAAGAGAAGGCTATACGTGGCCCGTTGGACTCAGAACTGATCAGTCACCACTAAATACACAGATCCGAACAACATGCCTTAAACATAACAAATGTACCTCAGGTTACATGCAGAAAAACCCAACCAAATACATAATTTAAAAATGTGGTCTAGTTGATGAGGGGGAATCTTATATGGGATAAGTTCAAAATCTTCCTGCAGGGAAAAAATCATTCATCAAGGCTGTCATGGATGAAGTATCATTGAAGAAGATTTCACATTAAATGATTTTAAATACTGGAAATCAATCCACCATGAGTGAAAGTCATAAGACAAAGCCAGAAGTAACATCCAAGACATCATATTATCTGATTAACGCGCAGAATTTCTAAAATACATATGTGTAAAATTAAAGACATAAAAGAAGAAACACAAGCATAAGAAACCAATGCATTATAAAGACAAATATGAAAAATGAAACAAATAGAAGGTGATGCTGAGAAAAATGTGCAGGAACTTAGAAACTCATGAACAGGCTAGAAACATAGAATATAAGCAGATAAAGATAGTATTCTGTATACTTCAGGGATTTTGTTTTGTTTTGTTTTTATATTTTATAGGTTTTCAAAGGAGGGTAGAATTCTTTTTAAATGACTTTAATTCACCATCTTTTATTAGAAAATTTTTACTATTTCAAGCCATATATATATAATGTTATATTCATCCATACGGCATGGTTGCTAGGACTCTTGTAGTTTACATAAACATACCTTAGGATTTAAGAAACAGTTATTCAATGGTTAATTATCATACATTATTTACTAACTATGGAAAATTTTTCTAAAGGTATTTAAATTTATTCTTTCATTTTATTTTATCAATATACAATGTAGTTGATTTTCATGTCCCTTTACTGATTCCTCCCTCCCCTCTCTCCCACCCATCTGTTCACTTGTCTTTACTAGTTCAAGGACTTGTGATTGTTGTGTCTTCTTCCCCACCCCCCACCCCCGATTGTTTGTGTATTTATTTATTTTTAATAATTGAAGAATATCCAGGATTTTCTGGTTGTTTTATTCCCTTCCCCTTGAAATTAGATCATTTTGGCCTCCAACAGACCATTTAAAATATACACACATGTTATTTTGGGGCTCACAGTTATTGACCTAAATAAATTAATAGTCATATTATCAGCATTCAGTTATGTGAATGACATGTGTATACATATCACTGTGAAATAGTTGTTGCAATGGTAGCCACCACGATACATTAAATTTCAAGTGTTTATTTAGCTAACAGAAATTACAACTTACTTAAAACTGAAACCCTAAGTATAAAATATATCAAAAATAATAAATGATAAAATTTTAGACCATGTCAAGAAATAAAAAGAATTATAAAACATGAATTATAAACATAAAACATTAACTTTTCTTAAAATTTTTAAGAAACATTATGAAGTTAATCTATTGGCATCCTAAGACTTTCAGGACTTTCAGGGTTACAGGATATTTTCAGATTCTTCTACTTTATATTCTACACTAAATATTAAACATTATGCTACTACAAGTGTTAATTAAAGGTTCAAATTCTGGTATGAGTTGCTATACTTATTTATCTCAATGCTTTAGACCTGAGAAATAATGCCAGGTTTAAAAGTCAAATAATTACAAATCTAAAAAAGTCTTGAATCCACTATAACCCTTATAAATATATCAAATCAAAATGTGAAGACAAAACATGTATATAGATTGACATGGATATAAGATAAGCAAAGATTTAGATAACTATAGCAATAGATTTAGACATAGATGTAGGTGGGCTACTACCATTATGCAAAATTAGCATAGTAGCTTAATTTTACATTTAAATTTTAATATTGGCCATTCATTTTTTACATTGATTTAAACTCTATTCCTTTCTAATAGCTAACAATTAAAGAACTTTAATCATGCAAACATTAAATAGTAATGTTGCAATTAAACCATCTCAGCCTATATAGTATTATTTGAAACTAGAAAATTATCTGAAAGAGAAGAAAAATGAAAGAAATGATGAATCTTATTGATAATTGTTATGTATTGTTTGTCCTCTTAAATGGTTTTTATGGTATATCAGGTTAAAAACAAGGATATGTAGATAATTTTCATAAATGTACAAATACATTCTGTCAAATTTAGTGCATATATTAAAAATAATTTGGAAATAAAACTGTACCATTACCAGTAAACTTTAATAAACATACAACACAAGACAGATGTAGAATTTAAGTAACATTTGGATAAATGGTTAGCTGAACTCTATTTACCACTATTGTTAATAAATCTGAAAGAAATTATAATGCCAATAACAAGAAATACAATTGATCTAGTTTTAAAAAATAGTATTCTCTCTGTATTGTTTGCACATAGGGAAATGAGAGAATTGAGGTCAATTTTCACAAAAAAATAAGAAAATAAACTGCTCAAATACAACATGGAGAGAGAGAGAAAAAGAGAAATTTAAACAGAAAGTAAAAAAGTAAGAAATGTAGAAAGTGAGAATAAGGAGTGTTACAAACATTTTTCTGAGTCAAATTCTCTGTGCCATTTTCTTTAACCTCACAAATATATACACCCTTATTTAGTTTATTAGGGATCTCACTGGCTTTGATTTTCTCTTTCACTTTCTCCCTTTTCTGGCACTCTAGGTGATGAGTGAATGTTCACACTCCCTATCTATTTAGGTAGACCCTACTACATTTGAGCTCCAAAATTTATCTTTCTAAAAAATTATGCCTTAAACCTTTTGTAGGCTTTTTTATTGTGTTAATATGGTTGCACATATATTTTGACATTTAACAAATAAAAATGGAAACCATGGCCAAATTAGATCTCTTGTGCTGCTGATGGACCAGAAGTACAAAGATATAAATCGACTCCTTCAAAGTCTGATTGCTAGTAGGCAGCAAATTAGGACTAAAGTACATTCTTTTTAGTTACACTATTCTCTTTGCATGGGAACTTAGCACCTTTTATTAATGGAAAATCTAGAGCTCATAAGGCCACTTGGTCTTGAACAACAACAACAAAAAACTATTTGGAAATAATAGTGAAATGCATTATGAAAATAATTAGTCTAGGGTGGGCTGGTTAGCTGAGTTGGTTAGAGGCAAGGTTATGTGTTCAGATCCCTGCACCAGCCAGACACCAAAAGAAAGAAAGAAAATGATTAGCCTGAAGAATAATACAATCGTGTCGCTTATAAGGCTGAATTTAAAGTTACATTCTGAATCAACTTGCTATAAACTAAGAGAATGAATATTCACTGTTAAGATTTTCCTGACCCAGAAAATTATTGGAGGGAATTTATAAATGAAATATTCTTCTCTCGTACGTGGTAGATATATGACATCTCTTTTCTTAGAAAGCTACCCACTTATCAGGTATCTTAATCCCATGGCTAATGCATAAACATAGGCATGTGCTCACACATACACACACACACACAGTCTGCCAATGAGGATTTTCTTGGCAGAACAATTGTCATACACCTTACTTTTCCATCAGGAAAGCAGGGCCAGCACTATAAAACACTGATTTAGATTTTTACATAAGTGAGATGAGGTAAGAAGCAAGATACATGTAATCTCTTTGTGCTTTTGCAGCTAATTAGATTACCCCTCTCCCATCTCTGATTATAACATTAAGGTTATAAATGTAAAGAATGAATGTTTTATTTTCATTATTGATAGCATTTTGACTCTAGCTGAACTATAGTTACCTCCAAGATTTGTAATTACTGAGGAATAAAAATTACAGTGCCTGCCAAAACTAGCCAAAAGAGAAGGAAGAGGGGCCATCTGAAAAGCAGAACTTAAATAAAAAGATCATAAACTAAATTGTACACACACGCTCAAGCACACACAAAAGTTTATAAGACACTAGACTCTGGAACTGTCATACATATACTTCTTAACCAAGGGAAACTGCTGGCCTCTGGAATCAAAAATAGTATGAATGGCAGAGGTAGTCAAAAGACTATTTCTTAAGAAGCAAAGGCCAATGTGTGTAAGGGGTTCTAATAAAACCTGTGGAATTTTCATGATAGTTAAAAAAAAAAAAAAAGATTACAGCTTAATGTTTTTAAGGACAATGGGGTGGCTAATTTTATTCTAGTGATGTTAAGCAGATGTATTGAAACAGATGGTTCAGTGAGATTGAGAAATTTTTTTGAAACAAAATCTTTAAAGTGCCTATAGACAAAGAAAGTACATTTTTTAAAAAAAAAGTTAGCATCACATATTTTCTCGCATAATGGAATGATAAAAACTCTGCTGCTCTTTTATCTTTTCTATTATTATTTATTATTTTCAAAAATAAGGTGCAGAAAGAGATGTAATTCTCAGTTTACAGAATGGTGTCCCTTACCATCTATTGCAGACCTATTTAAAGCACTCTTTAAAATGTAAAAGCAAATTTTACATGCAAACTTAGGGCAATAGTGAGAAATAGATCTCAAAGTTATAGATAAAGTCCTAATTATGTTTATTACATAACATTTAAGACACAAACTAGGTATAAAGTACTCTGAATACCTCTGTATTTGCCTACTAACTTAAAAATTAAATGTTACAAGTAGTGGTAGAATTCTTTACTTTCCAGAAGATAACTGGTATCTTTATGCAGTTTGTCAATCTTACGTGCTTTTATACTTTTATTATTTATATCTATCTATCCCTATGCCATGTATAACATTGTTTTACATATGACATGTCGGTGGCATCCTACTGCATGTTCCTGTTATTTCTCTCTTCTGACACCAGAGAGAGGCATACAGTTTAGTCAGGTCATCCACATTTAGCATCAGAAGTATTTCTTTTATATTTCTGTTCTGGATTCTGATAAGTTTTTCTACAGAAATAATTGCTTATTGTTTTACCTTGAAAAATAAATGTATGACATTGAAAATAAGGAGAGCCCTTCACATTCAATAGCATTTAATTATAGAAAAATATACAAAGCATTTTTTAGAGGAAGTTTGCAACATGTTTTAATCATGTACAGATGTGCATTTTAGGATGAGTCAGTAAAAACTAAATTAAACTATATGAAAGAAAGTCTATTGTCAGCTCCAAAGAGCCCCATAAGGAAGATTTCAACATACTGCTTCTCAGTAGAGAGGCTGAGATCTGGTAGGTAGGGGACAAGGCCATGTCAATTCCAGAACTAAACAGATTTTATTTGTTATTTAATTTACAAGGCTTGAAAATGGGTTCCTGCACCAGGTACTCAGAGGATTCCAGTACCATATGCACACAAGTATCTGCAGCTTTCTCCAGTTCAGATGAATATAAAGAAGTTTGGCCATAGCAACAAGTGTTGCTGATTTCGTTCTGGAGTTCCAGGTACTGATTTGAGATTGGGAGGAATGCAGCACACTAATCCCAAAATAAAGAGCTGGATCTAATAATTCAAGCAAAAGAAGGAGTCATTCAGTTTGAGAAATGAAGTAACATACATAAGGCAACTACAAAACATATATTTGATGATAATATCAATATTCTTTAACATTGGAACCTTTATGATACATTTTTGGTAGTACTTATGAAAATGTACAATGCTACTGGTGGTACTCAAAACAAACAAAAAAAAGCCAGTTCTTAGGTTTTGTGGATTGATTGTGAGAAAATAGTCATAATAATCAGTGACAGACTTCTCCTCATATTTTGTCACAAATTCATCAAGTGAAGCCTTCCTGGTGGTACAATCAGTGCCCCATCTGTAGTTGTTTTCACATTATTTTACAGCCATCAAGAGGGGCAAAGATAAATGGTTTTACACTGTAATACAAATATATATGCATACAAATATATACAAACAAGTTTACATGTATGTGTGTGGGGTTAGGGGGAGAGAGAGGGAAAGAGGAAGAGAGCATGTGTATAGGAGCCCAAAGAGGTGTAGGTGTGTATATATTTGGGCTACCACTGATTAATAATAAATTTTAAATTGCTCTTTTTTATATGCCATTGTGTCAGCTGTAAATTTGTTTTTTATAGAGCACTAATGATGTAAAGAATTTAAATTTAAATAAATTCATCAAAAGGAATTAAATACAGTCCTATAAATGAGACCAATAGAATTCACTAATAATATCCATATTCTTGTTGTTTTAAGTTTTTTATCATATAAATACTTTACCATTATAAATAATACTTTATATTTGAAAGTTTACATAAATTGCATTGCTATGCCCATTTTCCCAAGAAATATACTACAAAATCAACTCACCCAATTATAGAAAGCATTAACTTTTGAAATTTTAATCATTTTTGTATTGATCTATGTGCAAACCTCAAAATTGTTTTAGACTGGTGCTGCAAATATTTTTACAAGATCTCCCTCTTCTGGCCACAACAGTTATTTCACTTCTTTTTATCTACAACAGTCCTAAAATCAGCTGCAAAGTTAGGGCAAAGCTAATTTATACTAATCTGGCATCAAAGAGATAAATAGACAGGCACTCCTAAAAAATGAAAAACAGGAAGCTCTTTTTAATATCTCTAATACACATACTGTTCTATTAAAGTCTGTTTATCTAATTTCATTTAAGTTTTCTGCCTCACTGATAGTCTGAGGATTCATATGCCAAGCTTGGTAATAAGTTAATAAATGAATTGAATGCTTGAGGTGTTCCAGATGGACTTCAATTGCAAATGCTGTCATTCACAAGAGAGACTGAGCTCACACAGCCAGAATGCACGCTTTCAAATGCAGACTTACCTATGCACCTTAAAATAGAAGTGAGAAGCAAGCTGCATTAACGCCCTTTCAGAACTTTCCCTCTCAAATTTGCAAATCTGGTTCAAAACAATAAAGCACATCCGAGAAATAGTCAAAAAAGAAGGGCAGTAAATGCTTACCACACAACTTGCACAACATTAACAGTTTTAAACTGTGTGTTTGGGTCATTGTCACATTTATTAGTCTGCTTTGATCAATAGATTAGATTTTATGAAATTTCAGAGAAACATGCATGCAAAGTTTGGTGAAAGCTATTGTTCTTAAAATGCATATTGTATTAGTGCACTAAAATTCCCAGTAGCCATTATTGATAAATCTCTCCATTTCTTTAAGACAAATAACAATGCAATGACAATCTAAAACAAATACAACATACTCAGTGCTCTGAAGAAAGGCATGGTATGTATGGTACTAAACATAGGTTACAGTAACAAGTTTCAGCAAATTTCGAATCACTTGAAATTATACTCAATTTGGTTTTGCATATATGTTCAGTTTTCAAAAAGACATGATTTATAGCTTTTATCAGATCCTCAAAGATGTCAGTGACCTCCAGAATTTAAGAACAATTGAGATAAGCAAACAATTGCTAATTATATAACATCTGATATTTTAAAATACCAGTGTGAACAAACAACTATAGTAGTAACTAACCATAGAGGAACGAGAGAAAGTTCTCAAGGAATGGTAACATATGCTCTCAATTTTGAAGCTCAGGGAAAAGTTTGTCAGAAAGAGAAGAGACTTCAGAGCATCCTTAGAACAGATACAAAAGCAAAGTTGACTAATAAAGTCTGACACAGTCATTGAATGAAATGTTCTTTGGTGAGACTAAACTAAAAGATGCACATGGTCAAGTTTAGTCCATTGTGTTCTTGCTGTATTCCTTACATTTAGAAAAGTACTTAGTACATAACACTGAGGTCTATAGATGTTTGACAAATGAAATATGTAAATAGGTTTAAATTATAGGATAGAGAAAAATGATAAATGTTCTTGAGGGTCTCACTAAGAATTTTGGCTTCTACCCATTTCTATCCTGTAATTAATAGAGAACCATTGGAAATTTGCTGGGTTTTGCTTGTTTTATTTTGTTCTTATTGTAATTTTAGTGAAAGGATCTTATCAGATTTGTGCTTTACACTTAGTACAAGGTCAATTATCTACAAGAAAGGGAAGATACTGTATCCTCGGAAAGTCTTAATAGGGAATTAATTAAAACATCTATAGTTTGGGAAAACAATAAAAGAATTTTTTTAAGTAATCTGGGAAAAAGAATTAGAGGTTTAAATAATTAAGAGAATGAAGGAATGAGAAAAGAAGTGGTTGAAAATATGTCCCATTTTTTTTTTATCTTAGATTACTGTGTAGATGGTCATATTATTATCAGTTAAATATCCCTTATCCAAAATTCCTGGGACCAGAATATTTTAGATTTTTTTTTTTTTTAGATTTTTGAGTATTTCCATATACAAAATGAGGTATCTTGGGGATGGGACCCAAGTCTAAACACGAAATTTGTTTACGTTTTTATACACCTTATATGCATAGACTGAAGGTAATTTTATGCAATATTTTAAATCTTTTTTTCATAAAACAATGTCTGTGTATGTTGAACCATAAGAAAGTGAAGGTGTCTCTATCTCACACATAAGTACCTACCAATAAAACATATGACATACCATTAATGCAGTGAAAAAGTAATGCATTCAGGATCACTAAGCAGCACAGTAGCATGGTCAGCATTGCTGTATCAGCTGCTAAACAACAACAACAAACAGTGGGCTTTCAGTATCTGTCTGTGATGCTGTGTTTTAATTAAAAGATGACTGTACACTGAATTTTATTATTTTAGGTGAGAAGAAACAACAGAAGTAGTTGAGGGACCTGGAAGTGGTTCCTCTAGGGATGAAGAGACATTCTGTTGGATGGCTTTTTTTAATGTTTCCTTCAGAGTCACCTGTCTCACTAACAATGGCTTTTTTGTCTGGGAAGTCTTTCTTTGATATTATAAACTGACATGATTTCTTGTTGTTATGAATCCATGCTGATCTAGTCCTTCAGTGACCCATCCCACATTTTCACCATGTCATCTGCAGGCACTTTTTCTACAGTGTTAACAACATCATCTTCATCATTACTGTTATCATGATCTTCTTGATTCAGAACCATCTCAGCTATTTCACCATTGGTAAATGAATGAGTGACTGGATCTTCATTATCAATGTTAAAAACTTCTTCAACATCCATTTCTTCTAGCTTACTTACAGACTCCGAAGGTATATTTTTTGCATATGTAAGTAGATCAGATATTAGTTTTTTGTTAAAACATATGGAATCTTCAAAGTCACTACCTTGTTCATCATCATCACTGAACATAATGGTAAGTCATAGAGTGTGCCAGGCAGGCACAACTGTGTCTTTGGTCACTGTGTTCGAAGTGTTGGCATCAGCAATAGGCATCCTTCATGCTAAACTCCTTTTGAAAATCTTCCACACCCATGCCTCTGTTCACTGCTGCTAGCATGCTGTTCAAGAAAGTGTTTTTATATTTACTCTTCATTAATCTAAGTTTATACCCTGGTCACATGATCAAATTAATGAAGTTATATTTGGGGAAATGCACATGGCATAAACATTATTTTTGATGATAATTTCAGCTGGAGGATGAGCAGAATGGTTGTCAAAGAATAAGAAAATCTTGGAGTCCTTATCTAGTCCAGCTTCCCTGAAGTGGGCAGGAACCCCTGGCACCAAGTGTTTGTAAAACCAATCAGTAAAGATGTCTCTGGTGATCCAAGCCTTTTTGTTAGCATAGTAATGAACTATTAAGAAATTCACTCTTTGAAAACAGCAAGGAAGCAAGCTTTTGCTTATCACAGCAAGTTTACACTTACGCGTGCCTGCTGCATTAGCACACCCCTGCAAGTAATTCTGTCCTTGGCATTCTCAATTCCTGTAAGGGCTGTCTCACCAACTGTAGTCAGTGTTTTTGTGGGGCAATAATGCCAAAACAGTGACATTTCATCATCATTATAGACTTTTGCTGGCATCAGATTTTCATCAGCCATGACCTTGGCAAACTTGTCAATGAATTTCTCCACTGTTTCATAATCAGCAGATGATTTATCAACATAAATCTTTAAAAATTTTATGCCATGTCTTTTCCTAAATTTTTGCAACCAGTCTGTTGAATATTCACAGTTCCTTTCAATTTTCGCTTCATAGATTTTTGCTTATTTTATGATCAGTACACCATTGATTGGCATGTGTTCTCTTCAATGCTGACAGGCCCACTCTTTCATTAAATAACTGAGATCTTCATCTACAGCTTTATGCAGTATTTTTCCATTTTTCATTGAGTTATGTTTATCACTTTCAGCATAGAACTTCAAAAGTTTAGCCTTCTGTTTCTTCAGGTCATATATGGTGGTCATTCCAACAACATACTCTTCTGTAAGACATTTCACACTTAACATCATTGTTCAGTTTCTCAACAGCATAACTATCTGTGCTGTAGATAAACATGAATGCTCAGGATTGCTTTGGCTATTTGTGGTCTTTTGCTGTTTCACATGAATGTTAGGATTGTTTTTTTTTGTTTGTTTGTTTTGTTTTTTTCTATTTCTGTGAGGAATGTCATTGGTATTGTGATAAGGATTGCATTGAACCTGTAGATCACTTTGGGTAGTATGGACATTTTTACAGTGTTAATTCTTCCAATCTAAGAGCATGAAATAGCCAAAGCAATCCTGAGCCAAAAAAAAAAAAAAAAATTAAGCTGGAGACATAACACTCCCTGACTTCAAACTATACTACAAAGCTATGATGGCCAAAACAGCATGATGCTGCATAAAGACAGAAACTCAGACCAATGGAAAAGAGTAGAGAACCCACAAACTCACAGTTAACTGATCTTTGACAAAGGCAACCAGAACATACATTGGGGAAAAGACTGCATCTTCAATAAATGGTAATGGGAAAACTGGAAATCCATATGTAGGAAAATGAAACTAGACCTGCACCTCTTGCTATATACATACGAAAAGCAACTCAAAATGGATTAAAGACTTAAATATAAGACCTGAAACAATAAAGCTCCTAAAAGAAAACATAGGGGAAACACTTCAGGATATAGGACTGGGCAACGACTTTATGAATATGATCCCGAAAACACAGGCAACAAAAGAAAAAATAGACAAATGGTATTATAACAAACCAAAAAGCTTCTGTATAGCAAAAGAAACAATTGACAGAGTGAAAAGACAGCCTACAGAATGCGAGAAAATATTTGGA
The DNA here is from genome assembly GCF_027409185.1 of Cynocephalus volans. Classification (NCBI taxonomy): domain Eukaryota; kingdom Metazoa; phylum Chordata; class Mammalia; order Dermoptera; family Cynocephalidae; genus Cynocephalus; species Cynocephalus volans. The sequence continues at coordinate 42,317,063 of NC_084466.1, read as the reverse complement.
AACTCTGCATCTGACAAGGGATTAATATCCAGAATATACAAAGAACTCAACAGTAAGAAAACAATCCCATATCTTTATAAAATGCAGATTATAAAGAGTCGCATAGCAAATGAAACATTTTATTTAGGATGCATGGCATTATTTTTGTTTTTTCATATAAGGAATAAATCATTTTGGTAATTCTGTGCCACAGATTCCTCATCTAAACTTTTACCTTATAACTGAGTCAATGAGAAGATTTAAGGAGATAACACATGTAAACCACAGAGTAAAGTGTGTGGCACATAATTTTAGGTATAATCTAAATCATTCTCCATAAATTTAAGCACATAGTAATATATTTCCATTTCATATATATAGATACATTTATTAAATCACATAAAATAGTTTCTGTTCTAATGAAAATAGAAAATACTTTTTTTGTTGTTGTATTTTTGGTGTTTGTTTCTATGAATCTTCTGAAATTATTAGTTTACTGAAAATCACTTTAGGACTTACACTGATCTCACCTGAAAAAATAATATAAGTAACAGAAGATAATTGAGTCTACTTTTTTCATAGTGAATAAAATATTAAATTGTTCTTTTAGCTTTCTATAAAAAATCCCTAATATTTATACCTCATGTTGACATTGCCAAATCAGCAACAACTTGGATAATTAGGATTTTGGAGTCATGTTAACAATTTACTTCTCTGCAATCGATCAAATTAACTGTACTACATTTCAAAGAGCCAAAAATAACTGAAATTTGTTTCTTTTCATTATGTAGCTTCCACACAAAATCGATCATTCTGTTGAAGCAGCTGGACATGGGAAGGGTGACTGAGCAGAGCAGAACTGCATTAATCCCAATAATAACTATTTAGAATTTTTAAGCAGGGATTAATTTGGGGAAAAGATAAAGAAAAATATGTGTCTGAGATATATATAATTTTAATCTATTCCAAAATGCAGACATATAAAATCAGGCAGGACTGTCATTACTCAGTGACACATGCATCAGCCAGTGATTCAGTATCTCAGCCAGTGGGTCATGAACACCAAGGACAACTAGTTTCTCCAGCCCAATTCCCCAGTGTCAACATCTTGCCTACCCTGCCACTTCTCCTGGATTTACATCCTTATTCCATAGCAAGCAAAGCCAATATGTTCAAAACAACCTTCCTTTTTGGCATGGCAAGAAAGTTTTGGGCATTTATTTTGGCCTCTCTATTGCACTCATCCTCTATGGCTGTTGTTCATCTGCATGTCACCTGACATCGCTATTTATAATTCCATATCCATGCACTTACACCAGCAGTAAAATAGCTATAGTTTGATTTTAATGTTAACCATAAAGGAGCCAGAACACTCAAACAGTCTTAGTCTAATGAGGCATTAATCAATTTCTAAGCATCCCTAGCCTATCGACTTTGAATTATGTAATGAAACTTTCAACAAAGATTCCAGGAATTTGTGCTTGCAGGATAATAAAAAGGTTTAATTTTTAATGTTAGGTTGCTGAAAATAAACTACTCTTGAAGGTCTGAAACAAGTTTTCTTTACCTTATCCCTTTAACATGAGATATTGATAGACAATTTAACTGAGAAAGCCGCAAGTACCCTGGATAAAAGAAGATTACTTCCAGGGAGAGTACTGACTTTGTAAAATATATCTAGGAGTGATTGCATTGGTATCAATATTAATCTTTATATAATAGCCAAATGTTCTAAATAGCTATCTAAATACAAAGCTCATTAATATAGATATTAAACCTGGAAACTCCAAACTCTATGAATTATTTTAGAGTATCCCATCTTCAAATAAGGAAATAATATTACATCTCTGCAAAAATGACATCATACATATTTTTGCCTATGGGAAATGACCTATATTTAATGACCAGAGAGGTTTTGTACATAATTATATCTAATTTCTTCAATTATGTACTATGTCCAAAAATGTTTCAATTATTTCTACATGTCCTTTTACATAATATTATCATTTCCGTAATTTAAAGCATCTGGTAAAAGAATTAGAATGAAGGTTGGGTAATTTTTTTACTAGTTCATTCCATGGACCTTGATATTAGTGTAGATATAATCAACTTCTAATTACTCACACACAAAAAATATCAAATAACAGATTAATATTAATAAAGGCTAATTTTAATCTATTATTTTATAATTTTTTTCATAATCTTTCCTTTTATTAAATCTCTATTAATACTCATTTTTCTCCAACTATTTTATATCTTTCATCTAGAAGAATATGAAAAAAAAATCTCTAGAAAGATTTGGAGGCAATCATTGTGTAGTACTAAAATATACTTAATGATAATAATAATATGGTATGATAGTGCTTAAAGCTAGTGTGTGGAGTGTAAATTCTCAAAAGATAAATGAATAACTTCAAATGTCCTATATGCCAAGCAATGTGTTCAGTATATATACATTCCATTTTTTGACAAAGGTTTGCTATTTATGAACCTAGAGTCTTAGGTTTTCAAACCCCTTTGAGTCTTAGTTTGATACTCATATTTAGAATGAACATAAGAATATCTAATATATTAGGCAGTAGCAAGAATTAAAAAAGTAATACTTATAAAGTATGTAAGTCCCAATGCACCCCCTCTTATTATGTACTGAAAAGTTAGTAAGTTTTAATTCCCTTTGCAATGGTGTATTTGTATATACATCCTGCCTCTACAATCATATGATGAATTCACAGAGAGCATAGACTATTTCTTGCTCCATGTACAAGAACCTTCAGTAACTCTTGCTTTTATTAGTAGCCTCAGTCTCATACCCAAATTTCCACATAATCTTATTTTGTAAGTAGAAAAAAAATCTATGTATAAGTTTAGGACATAGACAAATTAATACAGGCATTTTTAGGGACTACTATATGGCAGTAGATATTCTAAACATCTCTTCTCTGTTGATATGTACCATAATTTTATATATAGTCATCAATGTTGATCCATTAAGGTATTTTTCTCAATACCTAGAAACTTTTCAGAAATGATATACATATTTTTAAAACTTGGAAATAAATTGGGCAGAGATTAATCCATTTGTTCCAACATTTATCACAGTAAATCCATCATATCCTGGATGTCATGAATATAGCGGTGGACAAATTACATAAAATCCTAGTTTTATAGATCTTATAGTCTGGCAGACTCAGGGGGGATGCACAAACAAATAAAATAAACTAAATGTAGAGGGTTACAAATCTTGGTTCTCATTTGATTTTTAGCATAGGATTTTTAGGTAATGCATGTATGGGACAAAAGTCCTTGGTTAAGGGACAACAGTCTACAGCTAGGGAGTGACAGCCCATCTTCAATTCTAATCAAGTAAATGTTGGTTCTCCATTGATTCTTAGAATAGGGTTTTAGGTAATGCATGTATTGGACAAAAGTCCTTGGTTGAGAGGCAACAGTCTACAGCTAAGGGGCAACAGCCAATCTAATAAACTCAAATCACTTTTTAAGTATAAGATTGAATACTTTAATGATTTTAGAGCTAACAGGTGGTTGACATACTGCTCCTGTTAAGAGATTTTAAAGAATTGCTATAGGGAAAAATGTGAAAAAAATGTTTGCTAAGGGCAAGCTGTTTGTTGGTGGAAACTTTAGAGACAATTATACCTAGATTTAATAATAAGAATGTAACTCTTACTTAAATCATTTAAGGAGAAGTTATATTTCAGACTAGATAATGATCACAGTTAGATCAACTTAGCTTGTCACAAATTGTATTTTGGAATGTTACATTGTTAATTTTAATGATGTTACTATGTTCCATTGTTTAAGCTATACCTAGCCATAGATAACTTTTGTCACATTGCTTTTGTCACATTGCCCATGTCTTTGTGTCCTTTTGAAATGATTAAACCAACTGATTTTTCTTGTGAAACTTCCTTGTCTTTACAATAAAAAACAGAAGCTAACTTTGAATTGGGGCTGTACCCAGTTTTCTCCTAACAGAGGAATTGCTGAGGTGCAGTCCCTTTGGGCTTCTCATTGCATTCATGTTGCTTTGAGTAATCTTTTTTGCATCTCCGTTACACAGAGAGAAGTGAAACAAATATATATATATATATATATACAGGATGCATTCAGCTATGAACAGCATGCAGCAGGGAAAAAGAAACAGAATGAGACTTAGGTTGGTAAAGATTTGTCCAATAATGTAAAATTTGGACAAAGGTCAGAAGGAAGTAAAAGAGCAAGCCATGCAAGATCTGAGAGAAGAGTATTCTAGGCATTAAAACAGTAAGGCTCTTAAAAATTAGATCAATGAGATCTTTAAGGCACACAAATATAGTAAGGAGCTATTGGAGCGTTTTGAGCAGGGAAGTAGCATGATCAGATTGATGTTTAAAATATATACATAATAAATCATTTCCAACTAAATGTAATGTTATTATTTGAAATTCTCATTCATGTAATATTTGATAGCTTCTCTTGCATGGTGTACTATGCTTTGTATTGGAAATCTCTTCTTCACAGATTTTATAGTTTACCAGAAATGTATATGGGGAGGCATGAGGATGCAGATAAATGCTGATTAAGAGGTGTGATTGATGGTCAAAGATAGTAATATACACACAATAACAGGAAATTACAGAAGGGTAACGGCAGCCAAACATGGAATATAAGGTTAGGCTTGCTGGTGGACGTCTTAGTGAACAGGAACAAGAGTGAGGTAAGGGAAGTGAGGACGCTTTGAGGTATTTTAGATATGAACATGTTATACAGGCAGCACGTATATGATGCCATGACTAATTCAATATTGAGGTTTAAAGTGCAAGGCACTGGTTTGTAACAGATTCTATAATGTGTACGTGTGATTAAGGAGATTGGAATTTATCCTATAAAATTGTGGAGGCATGGAATGTCTTTAGGTAATGACTTGAACATGCATTTGATAGGTTACTCTGACATGTGTGAGTGGGGAGATGTGAGGAGAACAAAAAAGGAGGCAAGAGAATCTAATACAGTTACTATGGTTTTTCGTTATAAGTGACTTGGTGTGTGAATGAAGGAAAGATTAATAAGGACGGAAGAGACGCATTGACTGTAAAAATGCAGTGAGAGTGAAATTGGGGAAATTAATGATTAATCACAGAAGGGAATAAGAGAAAAAAAGAAGTAAAGCATGACTTCTAGGTCATAGGTTGGATTAATAGATCAAATTCAGTTCTGCCAGCAGAGTGAGAAAATAAAGAAATAAACCTTCGGAGAAAGAAAATTTGTTCAATCTTGACATTTTTAAGCCCCTGTGTGTTGCCTATGTTTGTTCAGCAAGCAAATAGCTTGATTAATTAATCCTAGACTGCTAAGAGAGGTCTAGGAAGATAAATAAATTTGGAAGGAAAAGGCGTATAATTAGTAGTTGAAACAATGAAAGTCAATGAAATCACCCAAAGGTAGTATACGGGGAAAGAAAAGCAATGTGTAATGAAACAAATTTTAGGATGTATATCTATCCTAGAGAGAGAGAGTGAAAGAGAGACTAAGAATTCTCAAAAATGGAAAAGAATACGGAAGTTTTCTCAATCAAGAAATCAGAGGGAATAGAAAATTTTAAGAAAGAGAGACTTTCCAAATTAGACAGTGAGCTTCTTAAAAGCAAGGGCTGCTGTCTTTACCTCTGGGCTGCTGGGTCCTAGCACACATCCTGGCAAATAGTGAACATTTAGTACAGAGTTGGTAGAATAAATGAGAAGTGGTCAAAGCAAAGATAAAAATTTGAGTTAGAACTTTCCAATATAAGGGCCACTGAATTTAATGACTGAAGGGCATAGAGTCTAAGCTTTTAGAAACAGTATGGCCAATACCATAGGACAAATTATGAGGTTTATCTATCTTGTCTCTACTCCATCTACTTTATGAGTATCTTACCCCCTAACCTACTTTCAGATCTGCAAAGCAGAGAAAGGAAATACCTTTATGAGGATGTACATAAAGATAACAATTTTAAAGGACAAGCCCTCACTCAAGTACATGTCTCACTCATACACTTAGAAATAGCTAATTTAAGGAAAGTAAAACTTAAAATCAAGGAAACTAGGAAACAGAGGAGTTCAAAGTACCATCCTTAAAATAGAATCCATCCTGACAAGTCTCACTTTGAACTGTGAGTGAAAATAACTTTCGGAGGCATAAAAGATTGTTAGATTATGGCTATATTAAGGTGGACTAACTAGGGTGGAAATAGGGAAAGACTACTGGACAAATGAATTAGGTGATAAATCCAGCTCTGTGGACAGTGTTCCAAATGATCTCGAATTAATTACCTGAAATATTTGCAATTAATTCTTCATCCGTGTATAAAATAAGAAAGTAAAACTACATAAACTTTATGATAATTTTCAGTACTAAAGTAAAGATTTTAAAACTTCAGCTATGTCCAATGTGTCACATAACATCTTTCTTAATCTCATTGCCTGCCATATAGAGCAGTATGGGAAAATAAAAGAGGAAGAGGGGGTGTAGAATCAGAGATGGACTGAGATAGGTATGAAGAGGGAGGGAAAAAGAAAAGGAAGAAAACAACAAAAAAGAAAGATGAGAATTGTTTGAAATACTTATAAGCAAATTGCAAGAAGGATAGAAAAATGTACTTTAACAGTTCTTAACGAGCATGAAATTAATTTGAATTGACAATTGGGAAATAGATACTAAGAACATATGAAATACTATATTGACTCTACATCTACTTCTCTATAGTGTGAAATTGAAGTATACATATGGGTTGGTCTTGCATTTCCTTATTTTTCAGACTATAATTAATCTTGTACCTGTCAATTTAATAAATTTGATACTCATTGTCAGATGTAAGAAATAGGCCAGGACACAAAATCACTTCATATTTGAAGACAGGCATAAATTATGACTTGAATTTCAGATTTTTTTTTTTCAGAACTCACAAACAAGCAATGTGACAAACATGCAAGATCAAGAAATATTATGATATGGATGAATTGGAAGTTCTACTGTGTCAGCATTCCTGGGGACTGCAAGAACTTCAAGGATGGAGATGCCTAGAATCTCAGGAATAATCCTTTGTAGGCTAGGGAGGGTCACTCAGCATTTAAGTGTATGGATTATCATCATAAGAAGACATAAGTAAGCCCTATCTTGTGAACTTAACATCCAGCATTCAGATTTATAAATATTTGTAAAATCACAATTCCAAAATGGAGTTATACACAATTTGTAAGCATATTATGTCCAGTAGCTACTTGTTGGGTTTGGGGGTTTACTTGAGATCTTTGTGTAACGAAACTAGCCATCTAAAATTGAAATGCTTTGTTTTACATAGTCTACTTTTTCAAAGATAAATAAGATACACTTACTTTTGGAATATTGTACTTTAGTGGAACTCTTTCCCCCAATCTTCTCCCTACCTCTCAAGATTTTCCTAATAAAACACTGCCAAATATGTATTATTTCCTTTCTTTTTCAATCAATTCTTCTAACAATGTTTTGATATATAACAATCTTAACTACAACTATATAGGTATAGAGTACAATTTATGTACATACCACAAAGATAAAGCTTTGACACTGTGCAAACCCTTCTGTTTGACACTAGAATATGATATTTCTACACATGCTACAAACTGAAAACACAGTTCATAATAAGTTTATTAAGTGTCTAAAAAACTGTTTTTAATTTTCTTATATCTGGAGTATCAAGAATATAAAGAAAAGAAGAAAATACCTTATTATTTTTAAAAAATAAATTTAGATGAAACTTTATTTTTATTGTGATATATGTATTTCATTTACTTTTGTTCAGTTTGCATTAGAAATAATATAATGAATATCCACCAGATGTCAGTATATGCATGCAAATATCTTATAGTACTTTGAAAAAGTGCTAGCAAAGCTTTTATAAAAAGATACTCATAAAATAAATGTAAAGTGAATGCATTTTACTAGAAAAATTAAAATTCTTTAATCATTTATACTCTACATATGTTTACTCATAGATTTTTGAAAATTATCTCATCTGAAGTTTTTATTCTGGCCAAATATAAATACTTCATTTTGTCAATTTGAAGTTGTTTTTCAGTACTTTATGGATAATAAGTGTTTACTTAATGACACATACCTAGGCAATTATTTAGTAAAAATAAACAATTAGAAATGAATCTAAATGCTTTTAGTTAATAAAACTATATGCCTGAAAAATTACAGAGATCAATTTGAAAATCCAGTCAAAATAATACGAATATTCTGTAAGATGACCTGCTACAACATTACTCGATAAAAATTTGTTAATTTTCCTATATACTGGATAAAACCAGAAAATGTAAGGAAGAAAATATACCATTACAAACAGAAAAGCAAAGCACATATATAGGAGAAAAAAGAAGAATGTGTTTTACCTACCTGAAGAATAATAGTAAGAAAGGATGAGTCACTGGGGGGTTGGGGGGAAATTGCTAATTCTCCTAGACAACCCTGTGTCTCTAATGGTATACCAACTGATATATCAATTAGATATTAGAGGACTTTTTGCAATTTCACTAAAATTATATAAAATTCTATTTTGAGAGTGGTTTAACCCTACTGTTACTATAATTTATTATAATGCTATAAGTATTTTTGAAAAAGGTAAGGACATTAGGGAAGAAGCCTCTGAATGAAAATGACTACAATACATAAATTTACACAAATGAAAACTCTGGCTTAGTATATGATGAAAGCGGTATATCAAATCAGTGAAGAAAATATCTATTATTCAATAAATATTTTAAGACAATGGCCCTGCCATAAAACAAATAAATATATAACTAAGTTTGATAAGGGGAAATATAAAGATATTTATGTAATGTTTTAGAAATATATTCAAGAAAATTATGGCAATGTTGGTTTTCAAAAAGCTTTTACTATTTTTCAGATTTTATGTGTATTGCTGCTTTATAAGCTAAAAAAACAAAAAACAAACAAACAAACAAACAAACAAAAAAACGGAAGAATCAAAAATGCTACCATATGACCCAGCTGGGAATATACCCAGAGAAATGAAATCATCGTCCTGAAGGGATACCAGTACTCCCATGTTTATTGAAGCACTATTTACAATAGCCAAGGGTTGGAACCAGCCCAAATGTCCATTATCAGACGACTGGATGAGGAAACTGTAGTATATCTTCACAATGGAATACTACTCTGCTATAAAAAAGAATGAAATACTACCATTTGCAACAACATGGATGGACTTAGAAAAAATTATATTAAGTGTAACAAGTCAGGCACAGAAAGAGAAATATCACATGTTCTCACTTATTTGTGGGAACTAAAAATAAATAAATAAATATACAAACAAATAAATGGTGGTGGGGAGGAAGACACAACAATCACAATAATTCCTTGAACTTGTTAAGACAAGTGAACAGAAATGATGTAGTGGGGGGTAGGGGAGAGAGGCATGGGGGAAAGAAGAATGGGTAAAGGGACATGAAAATCAACTACAATGTATATTGACAAGTTAAAATAAAAATTAATTAATTATTTTTTTAAAAAAATAAACTAAGTAATAAATTTCATTTTCTTATAGATTAAAAAATAATTGCTCTGGTTTCCTGATGCAGTGGGAACAGTAATTAGCAAAACATGAGAAAGGGGTAGATTCAATTTTTAAAATAATATAACATAATATGATAATATAATTAATATAGTACAAATTATAATTTAAAAATGATAAAATAAAAGTATTGGAAAAATTCAAAATTAATTCTTTCAGTGAGTTGTTTTGCCTTTAAAAACAGAACCTGCTTATTGTATCAGCATTACTGCCAATCAACTGCTCTGCACTCCCACTTCTGTAAACTGTACCAGCTACATGAATGATGGAAAAGTGAAACCTAAAACCCAGAAGAGTTTGCCTATTAAACCCTGTAAGACCTAAACTCAGGGCTTTAGCATGGAACACTAGCTCCTCTGGGCTCACTAGCATAGTAAAATACCTGATTCTCCAACCTTTTGACTGCTGACCGCTTCTTTGTTGAGTCCGTTCCATAACATTTTCTGGTGCGCTGGCTGGGAAGTGACTTGGATTTTTCCCTTGATCCACTGGTCTGGACAGGGCGACTCAGTGGATCTGCAATGCCATGTAGGACTGAGGAGGCATCGCCCTGCCATTTTGTCAGGACCTTGGAGAATGGGACCTCAGTGATCCTAGGGAGCACCTGTTCAACTGGACTCAAAGGAGGGAAGGGCCAGTCAGACCTCTACCACCTGCAGGAAAGGTAGGAACCCCCAATCGTCAGTTCAGTTCAGGCCTGCTTTTGGGTAGAAGGGAAGCTTGATTGCCTTCTGAAAGGGTCTCCTTGAGGACACATCTGGGTTAAGGACCTCGTCGTGAGGTCCATCTGGTCTGGACCTTGTAAGTCCATCTGTGCTGGGCTTTATAGTAAGGCCCAACTGGTTGGGAACTTGTTTCAAAGTCCCTCTGTTCAGTTTAGATCACGATTGGGGGAGGGAAAAGTATCTTAGCTTCTGTGTGAGTGTGTGTGAGTGTGTATGAAATCAAGACTCTGAGTGGGTCCTAACCTGTGGTTCCATGGTCACATCATATGGCATAATGGTGATTCCAGTCTCTGGTGGACTGCACCAGGTCCGGGATTTATAGATACACCTTAGCCAAGACAGACCCAAAGTCCCTCCGGTGGATGCCAGATTGTTTCCTCTTTCGAAAGGGAGAGGGAATTCCCTGCGCCTTTGTCTGTTGTGTCTCTGCTGCAGGGAGGGCTTTGGGAGGGGGTCCCACATGCGGTGAAAAAAAGGCCTTTGTTTTTGTCTGAGTGCTCTCTAGTGCATCCAAAAGAGAGGTGAGCACTTCTTTGGGGGCCTAGGTGACATTTACTTAACTCCCAAGGAGCGACACATACTTTCACATTGTTTGCTCCAGGAGATCCATTGCTCATTCTGCAACAGAGTTTCCCTCCCCACACATGAGTTCCATACATCCCCAGGGGTGAAGCCCCCATTCAGCCACTAAGAAGGGAAGCCACCACGCTTATGCTTAAGTCTACCTCCACCTTTAATAAAGCATTGCTTGCTTTACTGCTGGGTACAGTGTTCATCTCTATGACTTTGGAATCCAAGAGTCTAATTTAAGTACTGGTGAAAATTGGGAAGGTTTGGGCACCAGAGAAGACTCTAGCTGCAAGAGGTAAGTGGCCACTGGGACTCTTTGCTCCCATGTCTCTGCTGCTGGTAAGTCTTTCCTGGAGTCCCTGGCCTAAATTCTGACAAAGCAATGCTTTACTCTCTTTTACTCTCCTTTCTTCCCCTTTTCTTCCTCTTTAAAATGACTGCCGGACAACTACAACTTAATGTCCTCTCTGCCTGTGAGAAACATGCTCCTCTGGCTGGCAGCAGCTTGCCTTGCTGGGTAACTAGCAGAGGTGGGAAGACCAGTCCTACACCATGAACGCCTTGCCTGAGCAGGTCTCCCCTGATGGGGGATACATAAGAATGGTGAGAATTCATTCCCATGCCTCTGAAGAGACTGAAGGTCCGGAAGCTGCTAAAATTCTCTTTACCTTTCTCTGTATTTCAGAGCTCTCTTCTACTCTTTGGTTGGACAGTATCTACTACTGTATAGGTGCACCCTGGAGGGCTCCTGACCGTGATTTGTTTCTCTGATTTGAATCTCTTTAGTACTATTCTTCTTTGTGTTGACAGCAGTGGGAAAACTGCTTTTATCAACTACTATGTCAGTGGAATGGGTTGGCCCCTCCAATTGGGACTAGGTTAAAATGGACCCCACTGCTCAACTTTTCTCTTTGTTTGCTTGGTTAGACTTTTTGTTGAGTACTGGTAATCTGAATGAACCTTCAGTCCTTGCAGCAACTTTTGGACTCTCCAGTTGTTTGTTTAATACGAGAAGGCAACCCAAGCCTTGTGTGTTGGTAACAACTTTTGGGAGCTCTGAACTTTTGTTGAACGACAGCAAACACCATCTGGGATATAAACACCTGAGACAGGAAAGAGAGGCTAGAATTAAGTATGGGGACAAGTGCTTCAAAACCTACTGTCTTTAAATGTGTGTTAAAGAACTTTAAAAAGGGCTACTCTGGGGAATATGGAATTAAAATGACCCCTGTAAAACTCCAGATCATGTGTGAATTAGAATGGCCCAACTTTAGGGTTGGGTGGCCTTCAGAAGGGACACTAGAAATCCCAAAGGTTTGAGCAGTTTAAGAGGTCATAACAGGGGAGCCAGGCACCTGGATCAACTTCCATACATAGTCTCCTGGTTGGCAATAGTTCTGACCCTGCTACCCTGGGTCCAATTCTGTGTTCATAAGAAAAAGTGTAAGGTTCTTGCTGCACAAGCAGTCCAGAAGTTGGAGCACAACCAGCAAGAAACAAAAAATCCTACATATCAAGGAGATCCAGATGAAGAACTCTTGCCTCCACCGTATCCCACTCCTTCAGAAACACTTGGCCCCAGGCACCCCTTGCCAGACAGCCTCCAACTTCAGTTCCAACAGCCCTACCAGCATGGTCACCAGAGAGTCCAGAGAGTCCTAAACCACTGTGAAGGTGATTTTGCTACACTCAACAGGTTTCAGCCTTCCAGATGCCCCTGTGGGAGACCTGAGACCCATAGCAAATCAATCCAGATTGCAGTGTACAGCAAGGGGCCCCCTCTTCTACTACCAACTCTTTACAACTACAGATTTCCTGAATGGGAAATACCATACTCCATCACATTCAGAAAATCCCCAGGCTCTCATCAGTCTCTTGGAGTCAATTTTCCTCAGCCGCCAGCCCACCTGGGAAGACTGTTGTCAGTTACTCATCACCCTCTTCAGCACCAAGTAACAGTGATGTATGCTTACTGGAGTTAGGCAATGGTTACAACAGCAGGCACCCGCAGCCACCATGGATCGTGAAAACTGGGAAAGAGATGCTGTAGCAGGTGCTGCTCCAAACCAGGACTTCAGTGAGGAAGAAGGGAGAAATCAACTCCACTTACATAGGGAGGCGCTCCTCCAAGGGCTGAGAGCAGCAGCCAGGAAACCCACTAATATGTCCAAGACAAACATCATGACCTAGAAACTGGATAAGCCACCTGCAGAATTTTATGAAAGGCTATGAAAGGCCTTCTGGATCTACATAGCATTTGATCCCAAGGCAGCCAAATATCAACAGATGGTCAATGCAGCCTTTGTGGCCCCATCCTATGCCAATATCCATCACAAACTTCAAAAGCTGGAAGATTTTGCTAGGATGAATGCCACACAGCTCCTGGAGGTGGCCAAAAAGGTATTCATCAATAGGGACTGGGAGGTCCAAAAGGAAGTGGATACATGCCTAAGGCAGAAGTTGGCACTCTTGGCAGTGGCACTCAATCCAGACCAGAACTCCATATTGAAGAAGAACCGCTGCCGAGGAGGACAGGCACCCCTACAATCCAACCAGTGTGCTTTCTGCAGGGAGCTTGGCCATTGGAAAAATGAATGCCCAAAAAGCGGGGAGAAACCCCAACCAACATTCCAGGGCAAGACACACTCTGGAAAGAAAAAAAATCTCAGCTTTACTGATGATCAACTTCTCTGAACTTTCACTTCTGTAAACTGTACTGGCTACATGAATGCCGAGAAAGTGAAATCTAAAACCTGGAATAGTTTGCCTATATAAACCCTGTAAGACTTAAACTCAGGGTGTAGAGTTTGGAGCACTTGCTCATCTGGGCCCTCTGGCATAGTAAAATACCTGACTCTCCAACCTTCTAAGTGCTGACTGCTTCTTTGTCAAGTCCATTCCATAAGAAAAGAAGGTAAAGTGATCAAGAAAATAAAGGCCATAATTATAATGAAAAATAAATAGAAAAAATAAGTAGTTGGAAGAAATGATCCCTTGTCATCAGTGTAGAAGAAAAATCTAGTTATCCTTTCTGAGTTTTAGTACTCAAAAATTTGACCACTTTCAGAACCTTTTCAAAAGCAATAGGATTCTAGGCCACTGAAATATTTTCACCCAGAAGTTTTGCTACTCAGTCTGAAGTAACACCTTAATTCACCTGCTGTGATTCAGTTTTCTATGCAAACATGTATGTGGAGGTCCCACTATACATCAAGAACTGTATCAAAAACTCAGTAAATATTTGTGCACAAAAAGGCATTTCTGCCTTAGGATTTACAATATTTACACATGATGCATTCAGATTAGGAAAATCACACAGAGAACCAATAAATAAAGTTATTTCTTTAAGGAAATAATTTTTTTTCAAACTTAAATACCATGTTTCATGGAAATATTTTATTAAATATTTTTTCTAGTCTTCGATTTCATTAATACCATCCTGAAATCTGCATATGACATATCTTAGATATTTAATGGGATTTTGTATCCTCTGTTGTATTTTATTTCCACTTCCTTTTCATCCATACTGTATCTTCATCTATTGTCTCTTACTTATCTCCTCTGTGAGTTAAGTATATTCTTTTTCTTTACAAAGCAGACATTTTAACCAGTGTCATAGATTCTAACTTCTCTCAATGCTCTAGAAAACTAGTCAATCTGTTTAACTCTAATCCTTGCATTTTCTCTATCACCTCTTTTTAGGGAAGAAAAACATACTAAGTTTTTCAATTTAAGTACTCATAAGCACACACAGAGAAATAAACAATCGCAAACTTAGATATACTTTGGAATTATTGTATTTTCCCTCTTTTTCTGTAAGCTGATACCTTCATTTTCTTGCCACTATTTATTTATTAGTCTTGTTTTCCAGTGTTTATGTAATCATTACTTTACAGAACTATAAACATAAATATATAAGTTCAATATTGAATACCATGAGATTCAATATCAATATTGAATATCACACATACACACCTTATTTTACTGATCAAATATGTGTTTCTATACTCACATAAAAAAGTATTACCTGAAGAAAACTGAGAATAAAAAATGTCATTCAGATTTCTGGTAAGCATAGAAAACACTTTTAAAAATGTTATTAAGTATAAATTAGATTACTCAATATGCAGTTATTATTTAATCATTTCTATATTTACTGAAGATTTTTGTGGCAAATTTTTTCCACTGTAAAATTACTTTTTTTTTTTCTGTTTGTAATTAACAAAGACTTGTTTTGAGGGAGCTATTTTGAGATTCTGATAATATCCCATTGCTCATTAAATTTTGCCCACTAATTTTAGCATCCATCAGATCTTGCCTACATTAGTTTTCTAATGGATATTTTCTATTTCATTCATTTTTTTATGTCTATTAATTGAAATTCTTCTGTAACAAAGAGTAGTTGCTTCTCCCACAATTGATTTTTTATTGTTATTTATTGATATTAGTATGAACTTATTGGTATTTATTTTATTAGTTGATTATAAACTAATATTATTATTTACACTGTAGCTCAAATTCTTTCATCTTCAGACATTTGGAGTAACTTTACTTTGATTCCTGTGCCCTCACAATGTGCCCCAACTTTTATTATTCTTTTAGCACTTCTTTTCTGTCACCATAGACGCTATAGGCTCATTTTGCACACTCTCTAACTCTGACAAGAATCATCCACTTCTCCCAGGTGTCTTGCTTCACTTTCATTTTTTCCCTAAAGAATAGTATTAGAAACCAAGATCTGGAAGCTAATTGTGCTCATTGTTACTGAGGTGAATGACAATGCATCTAAGCACTTTCAGTGGATAGAGATAGGAAATAAGTGTATATGTATGTATTAACCCATGTATATACATCTAAATTTATTTCTATATCTAATATATATTAAAACAACAGTATATTAAAACACGAATTCAAACTGATACCTCTTGACTTAATCAAGCAGCATAAGGTTGATTCTGTATTCTCTGCCCATCCCCACCCCCACCCGTTTATTAATTGTAATGTCTTCCTTCAACAGTGAGAAAACTGAATCCCATTATCTACAATATGTTTATTCATTTATTGAACCTGCTATGCTTACTGATTTTAGAGAAGAAATCACAAAATGAAAAAGGGCCTTTAATGGATAACATCTGCCATTGGCTGAGCTTGTTATTCTTTCCAGTATAGGGGGGAGACTCAAGTTTTTTAATATTACTTACACAACTGCTTGGCAAGACAAGAATGAATTGTGCAACTCTAAGCTACTCTACCTTGGAGAACAATTTAGGTACATTGTTTAGAAATAATTTATTTAGTGTTTCATCCTCAGAAATAATTTACTTTTTAAAATAAAAAATAGTAAGAAATAAAGAGTATCAGGCGACTAGGATGGAAAGAGATTGTTTGTTTTGCTGTTTGGATGGTTGGTTGGATGGCTGGATTTTAAGATCTCATAAGACAAAAAAAAAAAAAAAAAATCCACATTCATTATAGAGTATAGCCTCTAAGATTAAAAGGCAATTTTCTTATGTGGTTTAGGGGAAAAGGTCATCTAGGAACTATGCATGATCAAGATTTTGCCTCTAGTCTGTAAATTCTTCCAATCAAATATAACCAAAATAGGTCCAATTTAAATAAAGAAAACTCTCTAGTGTCTTCTGTATATCTTCCCAATTTTTCTCTTAGTAATTTTTATTATTCTTTCAGTCAAATTAAATATATCAAGTATTTTTCTCAAAAGTATGTGTATAGTAAATTATGCATCATAGAAGGGCTTCATGCTGTCTGTCACCACTCATAAAAGTCAACTTATTTGTATTAAAAATGTTTGGTTACAGCACACTTTTGTTAACAAAACTCCGTATCATTTATACTAATATATAATGTTATTTCTGCTACAGAATGGAATGTAAGAAATAGTAGGTGTTGATGGTTGTGTACATAACTTACACTTTCTGTTAGGCTATCTTGGTGATGAATTCTTTTCACTGAAGAGTAAGGCTTTCAAACTGAAGCAGGCCAACATTTGTTCTTATTCTGTTTCAATTTTCTTATCTTTTGAGGAAAGATAATCACATATATTACAGTATCATCATCAGAATGGAATGAAAAATATACATTGCACAGTACAAATCCAACCATGTAGTAAGTACTTAATCAATGATAATTTAATAAATATTTTAGTAATACTATATATTGCAAGCCAAAGAATGCCAACAGTCTTTATAAACTAGAAAAAGCAAAGAAACAGATTCTCCCTCTGAGTCTTCAGAATTAACACAGCCCTAACTATCCATTTTAGACTTCTGGGCCTCAGAACTGTCAGCTAATAAACTGGTATTGTTTCAAGCCAGCAATTGTGGGGTAATTTGTTACAGCAGCAATAGCAAACTAATACACATGTTTTGAAGCACAGCCTTCCTCCTAAAAAGAAGAATTTTAGGGTTGTTTTTTCTGTCTGTCTTGTTCTTACAGTTCTAAACACGCTGGTAAACTTGGGGAAAGCCATGAAATATCTGTGAGTAAATTTTCAGATGTGGAGGATCACCGTGCTGCTTCTGAGCATGGTTAATCCATTTATTCTTAAACCAGTTCCTTAAGCATGATAGGTAATGAAAATTGGACTGATAGTATAGCAACAATTTACAAAGTTTTTTTTTTTTTTTTTGGAAGTAGAGGTTTCATCTTGGTCTTTATAGTATTTCTTTGTTTTTCATTGTATGTTGTTAAAGACATTGCGGGTTTCTCTTGTTTGGTGATATTTTAAGTCAAAGGTATAAAAATTGTTTATCTTATTATTTATATATAAATTCATTCATTAAATACCAATTTGATTAATACTACTAATTGTTTCTAACCTCATGGAGTTTACAGTCTCAGTAAGAAGACTGTCATTAAACAGGTATCTATAATTGATGATTCTTTTTAAAGTGGAAAAGAGGTATATATGATAGGGAAAAACTAGCTAGTCTAGAGAGGTTCAGGGAAGATACCCTTGAGTTAGTGGTAGTGCCATGATTCACTACATGAAGCATAGAGGCAGAGTGTTCCATCAGTGAAAAAGAAAAGCATCTGAATGATATAGTGAGTAACATCTGAGAGCTATAGGAAATTACTGAAAAAATGTTAAACAGTGAAGTAGCTTAAATATCTACATCTTTGAAGAGATGACTCCCATTGTAATTAAAAAATAAATGAATAAATCTGAGTGTTTTCTTAGTGCACTGCCCTAGCAAACACAAACTATTTAACACAATTCAACTACTCTTGTGGTTTAGGATACTTATATTTGATGCAGCATTTATGGATTTTTTCTTTTTTACTTGGTTAGATTTTTTTTAATTTATACATATTTATGAGGTACAGATTTGACTATCAGTATTAGTGTACAGTATGTGATGATCAGATCAATATTATTAGCATATTCATCATTATAAATCGTAATTACTTTTTCTGTCCCTTATCCAGTTACTCCCGGTCTTCCATCCCTCTCCCCCTTTCCCACTTCTAGTAACTATAGATCTGGGCTCTCTAGGTTAGATTTTTTAAAGTAAATATTTCTTCTCACTACTGTTCGCTTCTCACTACTAATGTTTCTCACAGCCCCAACCCTCATTCCAATTGGTAACTTTTATCCGGAGTTGCACTTTGTGATGCAAATGGGAACCAGAAAATCAAACTTCTTCAGTCAGCTTTATAAATATTACAAAAGCTGATAGATGAAAAGGATACACTGTCAAGTGAGCTTTGTGAGACCTATTCCCCTTCCTCTTCAAAGTTTCTATTATTGATCTCTTTATTTTCTCATGTTGTGTTTGATGTTGTTAAATATTTCATTAATATTTTTGTATATGAAATCATCTTTTCTCCCACCTATTCTCAAAGTATAAATTGCTTGCTGTTTTACCCAGAAACTGTTAATATATGGATAACACATGAGATAATCATGTTGAAATATTTATTTTTTTTCCATGAAAATTATGTTAGGTTGTGGGGCTGTCTAGATATGCCAAACACTCATAGTTCCATTGCAGAGTGTCAAGTTCTACCTAAATGGTAATATAGGCATAATATTAGGAAAAACAATTTCTATGGGCAACACTTGCAGCTAGAATACATAACATCTGAAGTAGCAGACACTTTTTAAGACAATTTGATTATTTTTACAAAACTAAACATATTCTTAATATAAGATGCAATAATCTCACTCCTTGGCATTTACCCAAATAAGTTGAAAAATTATGTCCACACAAAAACCTATTATCCTAAACACTTTCATAAATGAAATAAAAATAAAAATAATCTTTTTAATGTAAAGTTCAAATAACTTGACTTTTCTATGGCATGCCATTTTATCTTAAAATATTAAGGAAATGAGAATTACCTGGCTATACTTCTGGTTTTTCTTTCCTTAAAGATGTCTATGAAGTAAAACACATTTGTCTGTCCAGAAATACGACCTTCAGGACTTTTGATTATTTATTTAAATTTTCTAGGGTATTTGATTCATCTGATCTCTTTCCTGGAAAAAAATTTTTCCACATCAGTTGGTCTAAGAAAATCAACTTCTCATTTGTAACTCTATTCAAGTGATATTGCATTTTAAAAGCCATTCCTGACATAAAATTCTCAGATAGAAATTGTTCCTACCCTCCTTTCTACCCCTAGTATGTGCTATACATATTTATACCACAGAATCTGTAAAACTTAATTGCATTTGTTTTTATGTTTGTCTTTCTCTGCTTATCAGTAGGCTTCATGAAAGAAGTATCTATACCTTTCCTTGTTTTTGTAGCCCTTGAACATGTTGGGCATATTTAAATCATTAATTTATAGATTTTGAGTCACAGCAGACAATGAAAGTAAATCATGCCAATCCCAATTTAGATTGTGTAAATTTTCTGAGCGAATAAAATATTGCAAATACATAGTTGGTAATTATAAGAACACGACATATAATGTTGTCCAGTACAAAATGAACATGGTTATACACTTGACGACTTTTATCATAAAAATTATGTAATAAACCAATGCATGTTAAAACTAATCTCTAATTTAGGGAATATCATAGCCAACATTTTCCACATAATTGCTGGGAACGTATGTATGTATATATTTGTGTGTCTGTGTGTGTATAAAATTTTTCCATGAACATCCTTGCTGTGTATTGATTGAATTGTGTCCCCCCGAGTTCTTATATTGGAAGCTTAATTTGCACTGTAACTTTTGAGGGTGGAAAATCCTATTATAATAATTGAAAGGTAGGGCCTTGAAGAGGTGATTAGATTCTAGGACCATGCCATGCTGAATGGATTAATAATGGTGGTCAGGGGCTGGTTCTGAGGGCTTTAAAAAGGAGAGCACATGAGAGTCTCTCTCTCTCTGCTCCTCCATTTTCTGCCATGTGAGATCCCTGAACTTATGTAAAGCCACCACCACGACCCCCACCAGATGTGTTTTCTAGACTTTGGATGTCCCAACCTCTTAAACTCTAAGTAATAAATTTCATTTTCTGACAAATTACCCAGTTCTGTGTATTGTGTTATTAGTGACAGAAACAGACTAATACAACCCTCAGATAGTGTTAGCAGTATGAATGATTATTCATAAGATAATGACAAATAATTTTCAAAATGATTCTAACACTTTACACTATCACCAATAAAATACAAGATTTTCTTTTGCTCCACATGTTTAACAATCCTATCCAAGGAAGAGTGCAATCCTTTGTAAATCTGGCTGGGAAAGTACTATCCCCAGCAAGGAGTCCAAAGGTCTAGGCTTGTGGTGAAGGAAGTCTTAAAAAGACCATTTTGGTCTCAGGCACAAGCTGAAGTATCCAATGATAACATAATATAACATAGAACAGTACAGTACAGCACAGCACAGTACAGAATAACATAATGTAACATAACATTCATATTGTTTGAAAACTTGAATATTAGGGTTATGTGCAAAATTATCATCTTCAGACTAACACACGGAGCACTGGCAAGGAAACTTGGAGAAACTGCCAAAAGTAGTAGCATTTTGGGTCCAAAATAACCAAGGTGAAACTAGTTTCTTGATGCAGATGTTGCAGCAGGTGTGTGAAGGCAGGTAAGTGTTTGTAACAGGTGCAGGTTTGAGCAACACAAGGTGCATGGCTTGGGGGAACAGATTGTGCAGGCCTCTGTGTCTAAGGAACCTCAGCATGTGGCCACAGCTGGTACTACAGCTAGTGGTATAGACAAGGCAACATTGTAATGATCAGGAAAAGAAAGTCGTTAATGCAAGACTATGCTCACCTCAAAAGTTACAGAGTTTCAATGTGGATTTCATGTAGGTTGAACAATTTTTATTTATTCCATTTTCTTTCTCAGCAGCGACTGCAGTCTCAGGTTAAAACCATGAAGGTGACTAAAGTTAGTACAGACTACAAAACAATTTCATGCCACATTTTGGGCTTTAAATTACTAGTGCTGGACATGGGTATGCAACACTCTAGACTGCCTTTTTCAAATTCTATTTCCTTTTATTTTATTTTTAATGTTTTGCCATGGAATAGTTTAAAGCATGTACCATGAAAGGAACAAATGTATTAATCATGTAAGTTATGATACATGATAATAAAATGAACAGCCCTAAATTCACCATACACTTAAGAACAAAACATTGCCAAAAATAAACTACATAAGTGCACTGTCTTAATCTCATCTCCCTGCCTGAATTTCACATGTATCATTCTCTCGCTTTCTTTCAATATTTCATAGTTATGGAACTATGTACATATCTGTGCATATTTAATTAATGCACTAACACATTTTTCATATTTTAGAGAATCACATCAAAAGCACAATTTTGTGACTTGCTTTTTCAATTAATTTTTTTTCTAAAATTTATCCGTGTTATTCTTACTCCTCCAGTTCATTTATTTTCAATATTGAGTGTTCCATTTTGTAAATGTATCAAAATTTATTTATACATTGTCAACAAACATTATTTTGAGGTTTCTGCTATTATGAATAATTTTGTTTATTACTATTCTTGAATATTGCCCTTTTTGCTCATGTTCAAGACTTTATGTAAGATTTATATCTAGGAATGGAACTGCTTGACTGAAGGGTGTATGTTGAAAATGTATATAATGCCAAACTATTTTTCAAAGTGGTTGTAACAAATTAACCTCCAGAAACATAGAAGGGTTTTTCTTGTTCCAATCTCTCACTAATTTATATTTTCATACATCTTAACTTTTGTTACTCTCATTTGACGTAAAATCTGACATCACTGCAGTCTTAATTTGTGTTTTAATGATTACTAAGGAGTTTGAAGATCTTCTTTTAGTACTTTAAATCCAGAATTCGTTCCCTTGTGTATGGAAATTTTATACTTTTTAAAAATTATTATACATTGTTTTATTTTTCTTTCCTAGTTTACTTGGGTTTCTCTATAGATTATATTTAAACTGTGGTATTAATTTGTATATTTTTTCACTTTTACTTTGGTCTCTTTTGCTAAAAAAAGTCATTTTAATGCAGTCTAATTTTCAGTCTTTTCCAGTGTTGTAATTCTATTTTCCTTTAATTCATTTTCTTTTTAGTTATTTTTATATATGCTTACTTTTTTAATCCATCTAAAATTAATTATGGTGAATGATGTAATGAGTACCCAGATTTTATTTTTTTCCATAAAGATAACAAATTGACTTAGTCACTCTATTGACCTAAATTTTCTTTCCTTAGTGGTTTTCAGTATAACCTCTGTGAGTTTCCACAATTGTGTGCTATTTCAATTTATATATACATATATATTTGTTTTGTTTTCTTTTGTTTGCTAATTTACAAAGCCCTATCTATTGTAGCTTTGTAACAAATACTGATACTCAACAATACAAGTACCCTAACATACGTCTTATAAGGAGTGTTTTCAGGTTCTTTCGTAGCATTGTGTTTTCTGTGTGGCATCGGTTTATCAAGTTCCTTGGAAAATCACTTTAAAATTTGGTTCTGTATTTTATGCTCAATTTTTCTGTGTACCTAAAAATGCTCCAAAAATAAAGTTTATTAATTAAAAAAACATTTTTTTGGTTGAAATGATACTGAGTATATAGATAATTTTGAGAATTGCTATTTTAAATTTTATTTCTAAAATGAATGTGTTTTTTTCTCTACTTCCTTAAAGTTTTGAATGTATTTGTATAATTTCAACTATTTGAATCTTCTACTACTTTTATTTGGTTTTATTCCTAAAAACCACACACATTTTGCTGTCACTGCAAGTAGTGTTTTTTTATTAATTAACTTTTGTTTTGCTGATGGACCATAACAATAAAAATGATTTTTGTATTGATTTTGATATGATTGGTGTCTTTATAGGAAGAGACACCAGAGAGCTTGCTCCTGCACCTTCTTTCTCTCTTTCTCTCTCTCTCTCAGTTTCTCTCTCTGTTTGTCTGTGTGTGTCTCTCTGTCTTTCTGCTTCCATAAAGGGAAGACCATGTGAGAACATGGCAAGAAAGCAACTGTCTGCAAGCCAGGAAGTGAGCCCGACCTGCCAGACCTTGACCTGGGACTTGTAGTCTCCAAAACTGTGAGAAAATAAATTTCTATTGCTTAAGCCACCCAGTCCGTTGTGTTTTGTTGTGGCAACACTAGCAGACTGATACAGGTAGGTTTCTACCTTTCTAATATTTATTTAATCACTGATTGTCTTGTCTTTGGTCAGAAGCAACAGGTCAATACTAAATAGAATCTCACAACTGACCAATATTTTCTTGTTAAAAAGACTTAGAATGTCTTTACCATTCTACAGATCAGAATCTAGGGGATAAAACTATCTAGTCTACTAATACTAGAACATATTTCTCTGAATTTCCATTAAATCAACTTTTCATATTGTGTTAAAATCTCCATCTAGATCAAACACTCATCAGCAATGTAAAGAGTAAATATGATATGTTACATTAATTCAGTAGCATACAACAGAAGAATGAAAAGAAAATTACTGATACTTGTACTAACATTAGATTCTCACAGATTTAATGTTTAGTAAAAAAGACAAAATTGAAAAAGTTCATTTGATTATTCTATTTATATTCAAGAAAAAATAAGCAAATTTAATTTATGGAAGTAGATATCAGAATAGTTGTTATCCACAGAAACGGCATGGAATGAAAAGTGGGAATAAAGAGACTCTAGAGTAGTGGAAATGTTTTATAAATTAATTTGTGTGTGATAACAATGATGTAGGCATATATAAAATTTTGTAACTCACTAGTACAATATGTTTTGCTATTGTGTAATAGTTTTTCATGTGGCTTTTAAATTTAAATAGTAATTATCTCTCTAGAAATATGTACATATGTAGGAAGTCTTCAAATGCACTTATTTCTTTTTAAGATTTTAGTATAAACTATTTGCCCAAAGGATATTTTTATCATGAAAACCTCGTTAAAACCAACCAAACAAACAAACAAAAAACTTCTTCAGATCCTTTACAGACTGAAGAAAATTTTCAATGAGAATTATATGTATCTTTTCCTCCATACAAAGTTATTGCAGAAGTGCTGTAGGTGTATTTTATTTATTTATTTATTTGTTTGTTTGTTTATTTATTTATTTATTTATATTTTTTTAAAAAAATTTTATTATGTCGATATACATTGTGGCTGATTATTGTTGCCCATCACCAAAACCTCCCTCCCTCCTCCCTCCCCCCCCAACAGTGTCCTTTCTGCTTGCTTGTCCTATCAACTTCAAGTAATTGTGGTTGTTATATCTTCTTCCCCGCCCCCCCCCCCGGGTTGTGTGTGTGTGTGTGTGTGTGTGTGTGTGTGTGTGTGTGTGTGTGTGTGTGTGTGTGTGTGTGAATTATATATTAATTTTTAGCTCCCACCAATAAGTGAGAACATGTGGTATTTCTCTTTCTGTGCCTGACTCGTTTCACTTAATATAATTCTCTCAAGGTCCATCCATGTTGTTGCAAATGGCAGTATTTCATTCGTTTTTAAAGCTGAGTAGTATTCCATTGTGTAGATGTACCACATTTTCCATATCCACTCATCCGATGATGGACATTTGGGCTGGTTCCAACTCTTGGCTATTGTAAAGAGTGCTGCGATGAACATTGGGGAACAGGTATACCTTCAACTTGATGATTTCCATTCCTCTGGGTATATTCCCAGCAGTGGGATAGCCGGGTCGTATGGTAGATCTATCTGCAATTGTTTGAGGAACCTCCACTGCAAAATGGTGCAGCCTCTATGTAGGTGTATTTTAATTATTGGAGAGATCTGCTCCATGCAGTTTAGCAGAGGAAGAAGAAATGATGGAGTATATGCTAACCTCAATAAGATGAGAAACTTTACCTAGATATTCCAAATAAGAAATTTGAAAGGGAAAGCCGAAAATAGTTATGGAGATAAATGGAAAATAAATTAGTAGTGAATGTGTAACTGAAGAACAGAAAAAAAAAAAAAACAGAAGATAAAATATCTTGCAGCAAAGATTTTCAAAATATAATCTTCTGAGGATCTCTTGGATTCTTTCCGTTTTCTGCAGGTTCAAACTTTTGTTATTTGCTTAAGACCTAAAATGTTATTTTCCATGAGCATGGTTACTACTAATAACCCAGCTCTCTCATCATCCTAAGATGGAAAACATATGATTATTTTAAACATTTGGTAGAAATACAATTAAACTTACAGCTAACTATAAGTTCTAGTACTAATTTTATGTTAATTAATTGGGTATCCTCAGTCATACCACTCAGTTGCATTGCATTCTCAATTATGGAATAAAATGGTTGGGAAGTATGATCTCCTGCATTCTGCATTGACAATGACATAAAATATACCAACACCTTTATTTATTTATGTATTCATTGGACCCTGCCTGAGTTTACAGGCATTGATTTGGTCACTATTTTATCACTAGTTGCTTTTTATCTCCAAAACAAATCTTTTTATTAATGACTATGAAATATTTATAAACCAGTAGGTTTTAAGCTTACTTGTAGAGTCTGAGTTTTGAAAGAGATTAATAGGAGAGAGAGAAAAACAGAGAGAGATTTTAAAAATTAGACATACTAAAATATGACACTAACTATTCAATAAATGTAGCCTCATCAAGAAAATGGAAGAAAGACCCTGAAGGCATTTCAGATGATCTTCGAGGCTTCCCCTCCCATCACAGACCTAGAGGCCTGGGGAGATACAATGGTTTAGGGGAACAGTCCCTGAGGCAACCTCCATGAGCTCGCTACCCAGGGCCACCTTGGGATGCTGCTCCCTGCATCCTAGCTGCTCTAGCTACTCCAGCCATGATTAAATTGGCCCCAGATGCTGCTGGACCCACTGCTTTGGAAGATTCAAGCTGGAACCCTGGGTAGCATCCACGTGGTGTTAACTCCACAGACTAAAAGAATGCCAGAAGTGTGGAGGCATGGCAGCCATCTCCCCAATTTCAAAGGATGGATGGAAAAGCCTGGAGACTCAGAAAGATATTCACTGCAGAGAGCCTTCAGTAGAGCAATGTTGACGGCAAATGTGGGGTCAGAGTCACAGGAAACAACCCCCACCAGGACCATGCCTAGTGGAGCCATGGGAATGAGACCACCACTGAGATGCTAGATTTGTAGAGTTACCAGCATGTATCACCAGCCTGGGAGAGGTGAAGCATAAATTGAACCCAGGAAAACCATAGAAGCAGTGTTGCTCAAGGACTTGGAGGCCCAACCCACACCAGTGTGCAGAGGATGTTGGGCATGCAGTCAAAGGATGTTATTCTCCAGCTTTAAGATTTAATGCCTGCCCTGCTGGGTTTTAGACATGCATAGGACATGTTACCCTTTCTTTTGGTTTATTGCTCCTTTTTGAATGGGAATATGTACCCTATGCTTGTCCTACCATTGTATCTTGGAAGGAGATAACTTGTTTTAATTTCACAGATGAACTGGATGTTTTGAGTTGGTGCTGGGATAAGTCTAGATTTGGGGGCCATGGGATAAAAATAATGTATTTGTATATGAAAAGGATATAAGTTTGGAGGAACCAGGGTGTAATACTGTGGATAGAATGTCCCCT
Organism: Cynocephalus volans; assembly: GCF_027409185.1. Taxonomy (NCBI): domain Eukaryota; kingdom Metazoa; phylum Chordata; class Mammalia; order Dermoptera; family Cynocephalidae; genus Cynocephalus; species Cynocephalus volans. The sequence continues at coordinate 42,290,131 of NC_084466.1, read as the reverse complement.
TGACTCCCATTGTAACAGTGCTAAGAGGGTGAGACATCCAATTATGGTATTTGAAAGGTGGGGGCTTCAAGGTAATTAGATCATGAGGACTACCCTTGTAAATAGATTGATCCATTCACGGCCTAATGGACATGGTTCTAATGGCTTCATAACCAGGGCAAGTGAGAAAGTTAACTCACTCTTGCTCATGCCATTCTCTCACCATGTGATACCCTGAGTTGCTATACAGAGTCATCCCCCAGAAAAAGGCCTTCATCAGATGTGTTCCCTGGACTTTGGACTTCCCACCCTCTGAAACTGTAAGAGATAAATTTCATTCCTTTATAAATTGCCCACTTTTAGGTATTCTGGTATAGCAACATTAATGGACTAATACATTGCCTTTCTTATTGTAACCATTATTAACTGCAATTGTTTTTGAATACAGAAAGGAATTGTACCAGAAGAAGCAAATTTGATACCCTATGACTATGTTGATTTTAAAAAGCCCAACTATGTGAGAGCTGAATAAAAGTTGCACCTTTCTTTCCTGCCTTATAATTCATCATAATGAATGTGAAAAAAATTATTCACTTAAAAACTAATTTGATTATACCTCCACTGATTACTATCTCATATACAGAAATAGACCAAATTTGCAATTACTTCTCGTCTGCAAAACAAAAGATGATATAGGCATGCATGGGATTTTGCAAATCAAAATCCTAATGCTTAATTTGACTTGAAATTTATTTTAGGTGTGCTCAATATTCAGTGACTCTAAAAAATAATTGAGAATCACATATCATATTACATTTTCTTATAACTCTTTAATGTGAGTTTTTCCTTTAATCTATTTCTTGATATATGCTGTGGTTTCAATGTATGTGTCCGTTCAATTGATGTGGTGAAACCTAACCCCCAATGTGATGATATTAAGTGGTAGGGACTTGGGGAGGTGATTAGACCATGAGGACACTGCCCTCATGGATGGGATTAGTATTTTTATTAAAAGGCTTAAGGGAGAGAGTTAGTCCCTTTTGCACTTCTGTCTTTTCATTCATGTGAGGAAACGATGTTTACACACTCTAGTGAATACAGCAAAAAAGTGCTATCTTGGATGCAGAGGGGGAGACATCACCAGATACCAATCTATAGGCAATTTCGTCTTGGATTTCCCAACCTTCAAAACTGTGAGAAGTAAATTTCTACTATTTATAAGTTATCCAGTCTGTGGCATTTTGTTATAGCAACAAAAACAGACTAAGAAAAAATTAGTACTGAGAAGTGGTGTGCTGCTATAATGGTACCCCAAACTGTGGAAGCAGTTTTGGAATTGGGTAATGGGTAGAGGTTGGACCATAATGGACTATCCCAGTGAGGGCTTAGAAGATGAGAGCTGTAGAGAGAAGTTAAATCTTCCTAGAGAGTACCTAAGTGTTTGTGAACAGAATGTTGGGAGAGATATGGATGATAAAGGCAACTCTGATAGAAGTCTTAGACAGAAATGATGAACAAGGTACTGGAAATTAGGGGAAAGTCTATCCTTGTTATAAAGTGGCAAAGACTTGTCCTAATTGTGTATGTGTTCTAGCACTTTGCAGAAGGCAAAACTTGTGAGCCATGAACTAGGCTATTTTGCATCAAAAATCTCTAAACAAAGTGTTTAGGATGCTGCATGTCTTCTCCTGACTGCTTACAGTAAAATGTGATGAAAAAGAAATGAGTTAAACATAGAATTTATAATCAAAATAAAAGCAGGATTTAAACATTTGGAAAAATCTCAGCCTGGCCAGGTTTTAAAGAATAAAGAGTGAGCTTGGGCACAAACAACAAGGGTGGGCCAAGTGAACATTTGATAAAGATATTAGTCTGGATAGAGGTAAGCCAGATGCTATTCATCAGAACAATGGAAAAATGATTCTGAAAGCATTTCTGAGATCTTCCTGGCTTCCTACCCATCATAAGCCCAAAGTGCCAGGGCCTTGAAGTCAGAACACTTTCAAAGGAGGGGCACAGGAGTTCTGGGACCTCAGGGCTAATTGTCCAGGGCAGTTTCAGGTTTCTGTTCAATTCATTTTAGCACAGCACTTCTCATCAAGCCCAGGTGTGGTGCCAACAGGCCCAGGTATAGCTTGGGCCACCACTCCAAGAGGTGTAGGCAGTAAATCTTGGCAGTGTAAACATGGTGCTAACTCTGCAGACATGCAGAGTGCACAGGCTACAAAGACATGGCTACATCCACCTATATTTCAAAGGATTCCCTGGAGACCCTTGAAGCCAAATCAGAGAATTGCCACAGGGGGACCATCATAGAGAGACCCACTAGGTCAATGCATAATGAAACTGTGGGGGACAGGTTGTCCCTAAGACCCCAGACCAATGAAGCCACTAGAATGTAACTCCAGCCTGGGAGAGCTACAGGCAAATGACTCCAACCCATGAAAACTGTGGTGTGGGCTGTGCAGATCAAAGTTGTGGGGTCAGAGCCACCTGAAGCCCTGACCAATTAGACCTAACAGACATCTAAAGAACACTCCATCCAACAATGGCAGTATAAAAATTCTTCTCAAGTTCATATGGGATATTCACTAAAGTATGCTTTGCCATAAGACAATTCTCTGTACATTTAATAGGATCAGAATCATACAAATCATGTTCTCTTAACATAAAGGAAATGAATTACAAATCAAAAGAATATTTTATATATTCAAATATTTTATATATTCAATAATATGTGAAAATTAAATAATCTGTCCTTAAATAATAAGCCAATGAAATATTTGCAAGAGAAATAGAAAATACTTTGAGATAAATAAAACAGAAAGAACATTTAAACACATGGTATGCAGCTAAAGCAGTACTTAGAAGAAAATTTATAAATGCATATTACAAGAAATTAAACATCTCAAATCAATAACTTAATTTTTTCTTGAGAAAATAGAAAAAGCAAGAGCAGACTAAAATCAAATCAAGTAGAAGGAAGGAAATAATAAAGATTAGGACTGAAATGAATAAAATAAGAAATAGAAAAATAATAGGTTAAATGGACAAAACCAAAATTTGGTTCTTTGAAAATATCTACAAAATTTTTATAAACTGTAATAGCCTGACAAAAAAAAAAAGTACCATAAGAAACAAAATCTAGTAAAAACAGGAATGAGAAAAGAGGTTTACTACTGACTTTATAGAAATAAAAAGAATTACGAGATAATATTATAGGTGATCATATGCCAATGAACTAGAAATTTAGATGAAAAGGATACATTTCTAGAAAAACATAGACTACCGAAATGGCCAAAAGAGAAATAGATAATCGGAATAGACTTGTAACAAGCAAATAAATTCAATTAGTAATTTTCAAAAAGAAAATCCAAGCTTTGGTAGCCTCACAGATGAAGTCTATTAACATTTAAAGTAAAATTACCAGAAATCTTTTACAAACTATTTCAAAAATAGAAGGGTAGAGAACAGTTTCCCACTCACTCTATGAGGCCAGAATTACCTTAATACTAAAACCAGACATAGACATCACATGAAAACATACTAATATTCCTCATAAATATTGAAATACAAATCCTCAGCAAAATACTAACAAACCAAATACAGGAACATATAAAAAGGACTGTACAACATGATCCAAAAGGAATGGATGGTGACAAAACATAAAACAAAAATCAATGTAATATACCATAATAAAATAGCAAAGGTCAAAAACAGCAGGATCATCTCAAAAAATGCAGAAAGAGAATTTGACAAGACCTAACACTCCTTCATCATAGCAACACCCAACAATTTAGGAATAGAAGGGGACTTCCTTAACTCGATAAAGGGCATTGATAAAAAGCCCACAGCAAACATCATATGTAATGAACAAAGACAGAATTTGTTGGCCCTAAGATAAGCAACAAGACAATTTTTAGCTCTGTACACTTCTTTTCACCAATATATTGTAGGTTCTAACCATGGTAACTAAGCAAGAAAGATAAAAGTCATACATATTTAAAAGAAAAGTAAAAACTATCTCTATTTGTACATGGTACGATTTTGTATATAGAAATCCTAAGAAACTCACTAAAAATAATACAGCTAATAAACAGGTTTGACAAGATTATTACACCAAAATCAACTGTATTTTCTATACCTTCAATGAATAATGAAAAATGATATGTAAAAACAATTATATTTTAATAGCATAATATATTATAAAATAACTAGAAATAAAAGTTAAAAAGACGTAATATACACATAGCAAAAACTACAAAATGTCAATGAAAGTAATTAAAGATCAAAATAAGTGGAAATACATGCCTTTTTGATGGATCAGAAGATTTAACATCATTTACATGGATATATGCTCCAAATTATATGCTGATTCAATGCAATCCCTATCAAACATCTCAGTTTCTATTTTTCCAAAAATTGACAAATTGTTTCTAAAATTCATATGGAAATGCAATAGACCCCAAATACTCAAAACAATCTTAAAAAGAGAGAGAACACATTGGAGGGCTCATACTTCATAATTTCATAACTTACCACAATGCTACAGTAATAATTATTTTTGCAAACTCTATATATGATATGGATTAATATAAGGAACTCAGAAACTGAATAGCAAAAATAAATAAATAGATAAATAAATAAATAAACAAACAAACAAACAATTAATAAATCAGCAAAAGACCTGAAAATACAATTCTCAAAAGAAGATATACAAATGGGCAACAGGTTCATAAAAACAGCCTTAGCATCACTAATCCTTAGTGAAATATGAGTTGAAATCACAATGAGATCTCACCTCACTCCTGTTAGAACAGTTATTATCAAAAGGATGAAAGATAAGTATTGGCAATGATGCAAAGAAAATGAAAATCCAGTACGCTTTTGGAGAAACGTTAAGTTAGTACGGCCATTATGGAAACAGTATGGAGGGTCCCCCAGAAATTAAAAATAGAACTACCATACGATCCAGCAATCCCACTTTTTGGAATACATTCAAAAGAAATGAAATCAATATATTAAAGAGATATCTGCACCATCATGTTCATTGTAGCATTATTCACAATAGCTTAAATATGGAATCTACCTAAGTGTTGATCGAGGAATAAAAATGTGATATGCGCGCGCGCGCACGCGCGCGCACGCGCACACACACACACACACACACACACACAGGAATACTATTCAACCTTTAAAAAAGAACAAAATTCTGTCATTTGGGACAACAGGGGTGAATTTAGAAGGCATTATGCTTTGTGAAATAAGCCAGGCACAGAAAGGCAAATACTGTATGATCTCACTTACATGAAGAAGCTAAAAAAGTTGAATTCATAGCAGCAGAGAGTAAAATGATGGCTACCAGAGGCTGGTGGGGGGTGGGGAAAGCAGGGATTGGAGAGTTGCTAATCAAAAAATAAAGTTTCAGCTACACAGGACAAATAAATTTTGAGATCTATTGCACAGCAGGATGACTGAAGTTAATAACAATGTTTTGTACGTTTCAGAATGAGAGAGTAGGTGGCTCTCATGGAGGCCGCTAGTGCAAAGCTGCGGAGCGCTGGGCAGCGTGTCGTGTCCTGGGCTGCCCAGACTAGAGAACGATACAGTCAAGATGGCAATGTTTATCGCAGCACTCTTTACAATAGCCAAGAGTTGGAACCAGCCCAAATGCCCATCATCAGATGAGTGGATACGGAAAATGTGGTACATCTACACAATGGAATACTACTCAGCTATAAAAACGAATGAAATACTGCCATTTGCAACAACATGGATGGACCTTGAGAGAATTATATTAAGTGAAACAAGTCAGGCACAGAAAGAGAAATACCACGTTCTCACTTATTGGTGGGAGCTAAAAATTAATATATAAATTCACACACACACACACACACACACACACAACCGGGGGGGGGGGAAGAAGATATAACAACCACAATTATTTGAAGTTGATACGACAAGCAAACAGAAAGGACATTGTTGGGGGGAGGGGGGGAGGGAGAAGGGAGGGAGGTTTTGGTGACGGGGAGCAATAATCAGGCACAATGTATATCGACAAAATAAAAATTAAAAAAAAAAAAAAGATGGTAATGGGCATGCTGCCAGTATGGATCTGGCCATCACATCTTAGGCACGAGAGGTGACTATTTGCTCTGTACCCCATGAATATTCTTAACCAATAAATAAAGAAGGAAATAAAGGATGGCTAAAGTGACCCCAAGAAACCAAAGAGCAATTTGTCTGCTCATATCTTCATTACGCAAACTTGCAGAGAACATAGGAAGAAAAACCCAGAGTCCCTGTCAAGTTTGCAGAGTTTTCCAAGAAGTGCTCTGAGAGGTGGAAGAGAATGTGTGGGAAACAGAAGTCTAAATTTGATGAAATGGCAAATGTGGATAAAGTATGCTATTTCCAGGAAATGAAGGATTAGAAAACAAAAGGAGACAAGAAGAAACACCCTAATACTCCCAAAAGGCCACCATCTGGATTTTTTCTCCCGTTTCAGAATTCCACCCCAAGATCAAACCCACAAACTCTGGCATTTCTATTGGAGATGAAGCCAAGAAGCTGGGTGAGAGGTGTAATGACTTAAACGACAGTGAAAAGCAGCCTCACATCACCAAGGCGGGGATGCTGAAGGAGAAGTAAGAGAAAGACGGTGCTGACTATAAATCTAAAGTAAAGTTTGGTAGTGCAAAGGGTGCCCCTAAAGTTGTCAGGAAAAAGGTGGAAGAGGAAGAGAAAGTTGAAGAGGAGGATGAGGGGGAGGAGGGAGTGGGGAAGAATAAAAAACTGTTGTCTGTCTCCTTATGAACACCTCAGAGCAGGGGAATGAGAAATTGACGCCTTTTATTTAAGGTGTGTCTTTTGCCTTCATTAGATTTAATTACAAAATTTGATCATGATCATATTGTAGTCTCTCAAAGTGCTCTAGACATTGTCAGTGATTTACATGAAGTGGCCATGGGTGTCTGGAGCGCCCTGAAACTGTATCAAAGTTGTACATATTTCCAAACATTTTTTAAATGAAAAGGCACACTGGTATTTTCCTCACTCTGTGCACTTTGCTGTTTCTGTGACAAGACATTGAAATATGGAGCTTTTTTTTTTTTTTTTTAATTTGTAAGGTGGTGTTAACTCTGTGGTTATTGGCCTGAGTTATCAACTGTACATATCTGTAGTTTGTAAAAAGAACAAAACAACCAACACAAACTCTTGATGCTCCTTGCTTGGCATTGAGGTTGTGGGGGAGGGTGTGTTTTGGTGGGGCCATAGCTCGGGGCATGCAGTGTGAGGCTGGACCTGTTGACATCGTTGTGGGCATCTATTTTAGCTTCAGGTTGTCTTGCTTATATATATATAGTGACATTGTATTCTGTCATTCTTAGCTGTGGAAAAGGGGAATCAGCTGGCATGAGAAGTGTTTGAATTTTTTTACTTTTTTTTTTTTACTTAAGTATGATAGTTTTTAAACTGTTCTCAACAAACTGTAGAACTCTTTATTGTCAGCCAAGTGAAGAGACATTGCATCAATGAAAGTTCAAGAAACTTGCGCATTTAAAGACAATGTGCAATGTTCTGTTATTTTTTTGTATGTTTTGAATGCTAAAATGTTTTTAAAGTTAAATAAATAGTACTGCATTTAAAAAACAAACAAGTAAACAAAAAAATAAAAGTAAATTTCAAATGTATACCTACAAAAAATGTTAAATGAAGTGACAAAGATGTTAGCTAGCTTGATTTAATCATTCCACAACATATACATATATCAAAACATCACATTGTACTCCTTAAATGTAATGCAATTATTTGTTAATTAATATAATATTAATAAAAAAGACAGTATGAAAGTAGTACAAGCCTGATGATAAATACATAGAAATAGACTCTCATATTTAAGGCTAATTGATTTTTTTGAGAAGGATGCCAAGACAATTAAATGCGGAAGGAATGGTCTTTTTGTTTGCTTATCTACTTGAGTCCTTTAATACAATGTCTTTATTTTAACTAAAAGAATTTGAAGATAAGTCAATACCAGTATATTAGAACTTCATAAAATATATGTGTAAGATGGAAGAAAACCTAGAATTTTGTTAAGAATAGTCTTTTTAACAAATGGTGATCGGAGAACATGGAAAAGAAAGAATTGAATCCGTATTTCATACTATATACAAAAATTCACTCAAAATAAATCATAGACCTAAATATAAGATCTAAAACTATGCAGTATCAGAATGAAGTTGATATAGTTTGGATATGTTTGTCCTCACAAGCTCATGTTCAAACTTAATCCCCACTGTGACAGCATTAAAAGATTATTATGGTAATTGAAAGGTGGGGCCTTGAAGAGGTAATTAGACTGTGAAGACCATACCCTAGTGAATGGATTAATCCCCTGATGATTTAATAGTGGTCATGAACATGGTTATGATGGCTTTATAAGGAGAGTGAGCAAGGAGTTACTCTGTCTTGCTCCTGCCATTCTCACCATGTGATAGATAATATGCATTGCTCTGAAGAGTCACCGCCCACCAACAAGTCCCTCACCAGATATCTTCCCTGGACTTTGGACTTCCCAGCCTCTGAAACTGTAAGCAATAAATATTGTTTCTTTACAAATTACCCAGTTTCAGGTATTCTTTTATAAGCAACAGAAACGGACTAATGCAGAAGCATTGGTGTTCATTCTCATGACTTCGGATCAGCAGTAGTTTCTTAAATATGACATCAAAAGCAGAAGTGACAAAAGAAAAACTTAGACATATTGAATGTCATCAAAATTGAAAACTTTTTGGTCAAAACATGCTATAAGAGAGTGAAAAGACAATCTATAGACTGAGAAAATATTTGCAAAGCATATGTCTCATAAAAGACTACTATCCAGAATACAAAAAAAAAACCTTACAAATCCAAAAATATAGAAATTAGATTAGTAGTAGAAAGCTAGAGTGGTGGGTGGAAAGTGGGACTGGTCAATGACTGCTAACGGAATGGGGTTTCTTTTGAGAGTGATAATGTTATAAAATTAGGTTGTCATGATGTTTACACAACTCTGTGAATATATTTACAACCACTGAAGTGTACACGCCAAATGGATGAATTTTGTGGTATGTAAAATTATCAGCAGGCCTGAGTTGCTCAAACCCTGCATATTCCCAAGAAAAGGCTCTCTGCATGACTGCCTTTGACTGGTTCTAGAGTCCCTGGCATATTCTGCCTGATAGGAATATTTTTGCATCCCTGAATTCTTGGGCCACAGTGTACCAGTTCAAACAGATAGTATATGCTAACAGTGTGATTTATGGTGAATGCCTGTTTTGGTTTTCAGAGAGGGGGCACAGGAATCTGAGTTGCTGGGGTTAATCATGCAGGCACTGCATGCCTACAAGAATGACTCCCAATAAAAACACTGGACAGCATGACTCATGTGAATTTCCTAGTTGGCAGCACTTCAGAAATACTCTCATATATTATTGTTGGGAGATTTAAGCAAAACTGCAACTCCACCAGATGACACCTGAAAGTTCGAGCCTGGTTTCTTCTAGATTTTTTCCTGTATCATAATCTCTATCCTTTTGCTGTAATAAACTATAAACGTGAGTATAAGAGTCTTTCTAAGTCACATGAGACCTTCAAGTGCATCAGTGAACTTAATGGTGCCCTTTGGGATCTCAATACAAAAATATATCTATATAAAGCTAAAAGAATAAAAATTAAATTATAACTACCAAATGCAAAGAGCTAAACCAAGATTTAAACTGCTTACCTATCACAGGGCAGACAAATTTTTTAGTTTAAATTTCATCAATTAGAGAATATTATTAAATACATCAGGCTTCCAGTGATACACCAAACAGATACACTTCAAAAATAAAAATTATGTATGAAAAAAGTAATTCACCTAAAGGTAAAAAAATTTTTAAAAATCCAGTATAAAATATTAAGAATTCACTGTAATGGTAAGGTCAAAACTCAAATTCTCCCACCATAATAAAGTTTACAGCCAAATATCTACTGGTATTTAGCCAGTTAGCATCATTTGATATCAGAGAAATTCAAATTAAAACCACAATGATTGAATTTCACACTCAAAAGATTGACAAAAATTACTAACACAGATAATACCAATGTCTGGCGAATATATAGACCAACTGGAATTCCTATACATGTAAGTAGGAGTATATAATGGTACAGTTAGTTTGGAAAACTTTAATTTTAAGAAAAATAACAACCTTGGGATTTATTTGTCCTATGATGCTATAATTCCCTGGCTAGAAATTTACTAAAGAGACATGAAGACAAATCTTTACAAAAAGATACACACAAAATGCATTTTAAAAAAGCTATTTTCAGAGTAGACAAAAACTGGAAACAACCAAAATATGCAGAGAGAACACATAAAGACATTGTGATTCTTTTGTACATTAGAAAACTATTCAGCAAATTAAAAAATAATTAGGTTCTGATATAATCAACAAATGGCATGAATTCAAACAATATCATGTTAATGAAAGATCCAAGGCACAAAAGAGTACACATTGCATGTTCCACACACAAAAAAGCACCAATCAAAAATGACAGAAATCAGAGGAGATGTGGTATGGGGATTGCTGACTGAAATCTGGCATTAGTTAACTTTCAGAGATGGTCTTTTTTTTTATTGCTTATAGTAGAGAATGGTACGGCAAATAAATAAATAATGGCTTTATGTATAAGCAAAATATTCAAATGCATGTCAATGGAAGAATCTATATAAATGTGGGGGCGGGAGGGATGGACTAATACAACAGAGCACATATTGTGCTTCAGTCCCATAAAATAAAATTTTGTACCCTAGTTGACTCATAGCCTGATTGCATTAATATTATACTGTTTCTAATTCCGATGTACTGAACATCCTGAAAAATAATCCCGCTAACCAAGTACTCTAAATAGTACACTAATGAAGTACTCTAAACTCATCTCTATCCTATTTCCAATTATTATATTCAGTTCTGCTTCTGCAGGGGCCAAGCAAGTTAAATGATTGAAGCAATCTGTGTGATAAAGCACATGCCACATCTACAGGAGACTGGGACTGCTCAATGCCAGTTAATGGTGCCAAGCAGAAATGTGAAATTAGTATAGCCAGAGCTACTGATTCTGAAAGAGAAATCATAAATGTGCATTTTTATTTGATGTTTTCTGAAATCAAAATGTTGGCTCAAATTATGTAGGCTAAATCAAATAAATGAGTGTGTCATATGTGATCTCTTGACTGTCCATTTATGACTAATTTATGACTTTCAAAAGCAAATGATTTTTAGGTATCTCATGACTCAACAGAATAAAGGAACATTAGGACATCAAACTCGTATTATATCTGGAGATGGAGAGAAATTGTGTTTCCTCCAACTCTATTCTCTGATACTTACAGGTTAGAAAATGAATAATTTAATTTCTTTCTCTATATATTCTGTCACAGAGACTTAAAACTTAAAACTTATTTCTCTATTTTTCACAAAAAAAATTTTTGAAAGTAACTTTTTATTACCCCCTTGGTAAAATGAGAAATTTACTGTGTAGACATTAATGTATTCAGGATTTTTACTTCTAAATTAGTACTATGACTTATATAAACCATACAGATCTTCTTTTATATAACTTTATGCAGAAAGCCATATTTCCAGGCAAGTGTTTAGCATAAAACCAGATGTATGGTTGGTTTTTAGCCACTCATATATCCCACTCTTCAGTGAAATTGCTCTGGAGTGCAATGTGAACACTTCCTAGAAAATTTTTGGACTCTGGAAGGTATTCATATCACGTAGGTTCTGTGAAACAAGGATCATTTGGCAGCCAGGTTTGCTGATCATATATATATATATAAAATCACCATGAGCAACAAATGCTCTCTCTCTCTCTATGTATGTGTGTGTGTGTGTGTGTGTGTGTGTGTGTGTAAAATCATCATTAAGCACGTATATGTGTATATGTGTGTGTGTGTATATATATATGCATAATTTGTTGCTCATGGTGAACATTTTGACATCACTCTCCCCCACATAGAATGCTTCTTTACAAATACCCATTATGAACAACAGTACAGAATTGATACTGTCCACTTCCCCTTGTCCCAAGTCATATTACATACTCTAGTCATTGTACTCTAGGAATCGATGCAGACAAATAAGAACTCGCTAAGAGATAAAAAATTCTGGCTGTGCTAGGTCATAGTCAGTAAAAGTACAGAGCTGCATTAGAAGAAGGCAATTTTATACTGAAGTGGCAAATAATAAGATATTCTTTATACCTTCTTTATGGCCATTAATACTTCTTATTTTCCCTCAGGGCAGAGAGTGTAAATGGGTTTCTCAGCCAATGCAAAGTCTGCCATTGGTAGTGTTTTTTCCTAAAATATACCATATTATCTTATCATTTATCTTAATACTCATTTTTAAATTTTGTTTGACTTAATAGGTATTTAATTGGAAATTTGAGTGGTGTGCATTACTATTGCAACTACAAACCAAGTGGTATCATTTAAATGCAGAGGAAGAAAAGTCAGCCAGAGACTTGGGATGATAACAGTGTAGTAGCATTACAGAAGAAAGTGTGACAGATACTGTATATTGGCTCACTCAAAATCAAATGGCTTTTTCCTCTTCCTCCAAAATACAGATGGGAAAACTTTAAAAAATCCTGTATATTTTTCAAAACATCTTTGAACTTTATAGTGTTCATGCGACTTATTTCTAGCCCAAGAAATGAAAGTAGAGGTCAACTGGCACAATCTCCATGGCTTTTCCTTCTTCTTTCCAGGAATGATGGGGATAACTGACAGTGAAACAGTCATTGTTAAGGAAAATGTAGCAAATGTCCTTGATGTCATTATTGATGCAGAATTCTAGTCTTAGAATACCACCTGTAGACTTGTTTTTGCATGGGATAAATAAAGCTGTATTTGCTAAAGCTACTGTAATCAGGTCTCTTATGAAACACAAACCCTGCCTAATATACAGTAAAAAGAGTGCTTCAAGGAGAGTATAATTATGAATACCAAGGAAACAGGGTCTATTTTCCTTGGGATCTAAGCCCATGTCCAACCTTATTAGAAAAATAAAATTTAAACATGCTTGAAAATGTTTGGTAGTTTAACAGAAAATATACTTGGTAAAATATAAAACCTATTATTCTATTTTCATATTTATCATGAGAGATACCAACATTTTGAATTATCTTTTACTTTCTTTGAGAAACTCTCATGTTATTCTAAAAGAACATTTTGCTTTTAACCCTTAATATTTCTGCTTTTAACCCTTATTACCTATCATGGTGAGCTCTACTTACCAATTTGTTTATTAACCATCATTTATGACAACAAAGCAAGCTTGCCATTTCTGGCTCTTACTCCATTTATTTATATGTGTGCAGTCTTTGGTGAGTAAATCATTTGCTCTGACAATTTTTCTTGAAGCATTGATACCCATCATTAAGCACACCCCTTCACATTGTTGAAAGACACTCAACTTTTAAAAGGTCTGGGAGGACTGAAGTTATAAATCAGGATTTAAACAACTTTAACATTCTATGAGAAAATTGTAGAAACTGTAAGCTCAGCCTGGAAGAAGAATCTTCTAATAGGGAGAGATTTCTGGTCCACATGACCTTGTCCATCAATTCCTGAATGTGTTTTTCTCTCTGGGGATCTCTTACTTCATGCCAACACCACTCCATCAACAGTGCACAGAGAATCAAGGCTGCATAAAACCCTTCTCTTTCTTTCCCCTAGAACAGCTTAAAAGAAGAGCTGACAATTGACTAATATTTATTGGTTATAAATACTCATGAGATACAGAGCTGACTGTTACCCCTCTTGCCCAAGACGTGAAGGCCAGATTCATACTGACAGCATGTCCATTATCACAAATTGCATTTGTACCCCGTGTCCCCCACCCAATTATCCACAGCCTCCCTCCCCCTCCCCCTCCACATTCCCCAATCCACTTTGTATCCCAATGTATGTTCTCTCCCTCTTCAAGTCCAATGTACCACTATGGTCTTTCTTTCCTTCCTTCTTTCTCCCTTAGCTCCTACTTAATTTTTTTTGTATATATAGAAAGCAGAAGCTTGCCAAAGTATTGAGATCATATCCTTCTACTTACTGAAGCATATTTCTTATTACTAGAAACTACAATTAAATAAATGTGTCCTAGGGAGATTCGAATAAAGGATACTTCTCTTTTTGAACTTTAAAAGTCTATACTCTTCATGAGTGGTGGATACCAAAGATAGGATGGGAGGTAAGAAGTGAAGGACCCAGGCTAGGACATTTTAATTTTTCACCTTGGCCTCTTAAAGTAAGTGAAATGATAGATATTGACTATATTACACAAGCTGAACTTTTAAAACCAGCTTTTTAGATGTTTTACATCATTTATTTGGTAATGGAATAACTATTTCATTTAGTAAGTAGGAAAGTGACTATAAAGCACGAGAGAGAGGTGGTTACTTCCCTGAGGATGGGGAAGAACAACAATAGGCTACATAAAAGTATTGGTATTGGATTGTGTCTTATAAACTGAATAAGAATTCATTGTGTTACAAAGAATAGTATGTCAATCAGAAAAAGCAGCAATCCCATGCTCTCCTTCCTAGAGGTAAACATACCATCAGAACTGGTTGAAAAGGTGATTGTACCATTTTTAATTAATGTGTTGCCCTGAGAAGTTACCTCATCTCAAAGCAAAATCCGATTTTTGGTTAAGAACTTCCCTGAGAATAACTTTCTGTATTTTAGATGTATTTTAAAATAAATTTTTTTCAGTGTAATGGATGAAGAATCAAAGGGACACAATACTCCAAAAGTTTGTGTAAGAAGTAACATAATTTCTTCCTGCACAGAAATATCACTTGTGTTGCATGATCATTTTCTCCAACAATGTAGATCCAAAATACATGGAAATGTAATATGCATGATGGCATTTTAATTTTTATTTGTTTTACTCAATTCTATACTCCCAGAGTTCAGAACAGCTATGGCCACATAGCAGTTCACCAGTGAACATGTGTTGAAAGAAAAAAACGAACAAACAATACAGGTAAATTTTCAATAATAGTCCTAGTAATTCACCTATGGCTGTAATACCTTAATTCTAATTGTTAGAAATATATTTACCAGCAATTATAAAATTGGACAGTTATTAAGTTTTATTGTTTCCATTTGTGTTAAGGTAATGAACCAGGATAAATAAGAATTCAAATAGTAAGGAGAAAGCCATACAAACACTTTTAGAGGAACTGCATAATGATGCAAAAGGACATATGTAAAAGACGACTTAGCAACTATTAGGCAGTGAAAATTCAGTAAGTTCAAAGTTAATATATTTGAGACAAAATATGTAAATGTGAAGGATATGAAATATAATCACAATAAAGGCCACATATGACAAACCTACAGCTAACATTAGACTCAATGGGGGAAAGTTTAAGGCTTTAATTCTAAGATCAGGAAGGAGACAAGGAAGCCCATTCTCACCAGTTCTAGTCAACAGAGTACTGGAAGTCCTAGCCAGAGAAATTAGGAAAGAGAAAGAAATAAATGGCATCCAAATTGGACAGGAAGAAGTTAAATTGTACCTGTTTGAACACAACATGATCTTATATATAGAAAACCCTGAAGACTCCACCAAAAAACTTGATGGAACTCATAAATGAAATCAGTGAAGTTACAGGATATAAAGTCAATATACAAAATCAATAATGTTTCTATCCACTAACACTGAACTATCTGAAAAAAAAATCAAGAAAACAATCCCATTTCAATAGCTACAAGAATAATAATAAAATACCCAGAAACAAATCTAACCAAGGAGGTGAAAGACCTGTATACGAAAAACTATAAAACATTGATGAAAGAAATTGAAGAAGAGACAAATAAATGGAAAGATATCCCATGTTAATGGATTGGAGGAATTAATATTGTTAAAATTTTTATACTACCCAAGTAATCTACAAATTTAATGCAATCCCTATCAAAATTTCAATGACATTTTTCACAGAAATGGAAAAAAAAAAAAAACCTTAAAATTCATGTGGAACCACAACAGACCCTGAATAGCCAAAGCAATTTTGAACAAAAAGTACAAAGCTGGAAGTATAATCACACTACCTAAGTTCAAAATATACTGCATTTAATACTGAAATCTAAATTATGTACAGAAGTTTTCAAAGGTCTTTATCAAAGGTCTTTTATGTGGGGTGGTGATGGGGGACGCTAAGTTGAGAAAGCCAATCCATCGTATTAGTGTCAGCCATCATGTCATTTTTAATAGATCACAGAGTTTGAAGTGTTGCACAAAGTTAAGGATAAATTTAAAAAAGACAAATGGTAGCAAAACCACAGAATACTGAAGACAAAGAGAAAATCTTACAGTAAAAAGAAAAGATCCATTTCCCAAAATGGATCAACAACCTGACTGAAAATCAATTCTTTGTAGAAACAGAGGCCAGACAAAAGTGATAGAATAGTTTCATTATGATGATATTGCCAATAAACAATCCTATTACCTGCTAAATTATTTTATATAATTAATAATGAAATATAGATCATTTTAATAAAATTTTAAAGAAAAATACTTTTAAAAATGTTTTTTCAAAAGAAATTAAATTCATGAAGGAAACATGAGATTGAAAATAGCAGTGCTGTCATATTATTTTCCTTTGTAATTTTTTTTTACTTGTTTGAAACATTTCATTAAAAAATCTAATCATGATAGGTTAGCTCCATATTAAAAATGGTAACTTTTAAATCCATACTATTCAGTAATTGAAAAAATGTAAGCTAGTTGCAAGTCTTAACAAGTACGGAAAATGGAACTTTATTCATGCCATGTATCTATCTTCTTCTAGAGAAATGTTTTAAAACAAAAAGATAAATATTGATTTATACCATTTACTCTACCATCAGTCACACAAAGAATTTTAGCATTCTATTCTTTACTTAACTTTTTGGGAGAGAAGTCATTGATTTTTTTTCTTTACAGAATAGGTGGCAAAAAATAGTTACTTTTAAGCATTCTTTTTATTCTATTTGGCAGAATGATAGAAAAAGAAAGAATATAAAACACACAGTCTTTTTCACTGCATGGGAGAATACTTTTCATGAATGTAACTTTAAAGAATTACAGTAGGAATTATAACTAAATTATTAAAGGGAGAAAATAGTGAAATCTCAAAAGTTATAAATTGTGTCTGTGGGGTAAATTTATTTTGTATTTTTTTTTAATTATTAAGGTACTCTATTACCTATTATGCTGTCTTTTCTACATGATTTGATGTGGAAATAGTCAACTGAGCTAAAATAATATAGGATCATATCAGTGATTTTTTTTCCAATCATGGAGTATTAAATGATAAATTTATATTCTGTAGATGTAAGCTCCTAAATCTTTAATAAAATGTACTAGCAACACTCCATGGCATCAGGGCTGCATGTGAAATTAGTTCACACTAGATGGCAATATTTCCTAATCAGGAACCTCATTTTTTGCTCGTATAAAGTATCCCTTTTTATCTTATCTGCTAAAAGTTTCTCCTTCCTTTTCCTCCTTCCTTATCCCTCCCAATATCCATTTGCACTGCCGGTTTGCCAAAATCCTATTGCTCAGTATTTTGCTGATCAGGATCTACCTACATTGATTCTCCTGCTACATTCTTTGTTCCTTCTTGTCGAGTCACTTTTGTCCTCAGTGTAATCTATTGTGAAGGCTGTAGAAAGAAATATGTCAGGATATCAGAAAAGAATCTTGCACAATAAGGATAATGGGTGGGCAAGATAAAAATGAGATATGATATTGAGATTTTGACTCAGATATTGAGAAGACAGAAGTCCAATGTTTGATAAAAAGGTACAAGGTAAATGGAAGTTTTCCGTTGCCTATTTTTAAAAATATTTTAAATAGTTGAATTTATTTTGTTTTCTCTGTTGAATCAAAAGTTTTTATTTCATTGTTTATACTTTATCTACTGTTTTAAACACAGTGACATTGCAATACTATACATTTTGAGCTTC
Organism: Cynocephalus volans; assembly: GCF_027409185.1. Lineage (NCBI taxonomy): Eukaryota > Metazoa > Chordata > Mammalia > Dermoptera > Cynocephalidae > Cynocephalus > Cynocephalus volans. The sequence continues at coordinate 42,272,097 of NC_084466.1, read as the reverse complement.
CTCAGCTTATTAAACAGATCTGCAAAATTTTCCAGCTGATGCAAATTGTATTTTTTCTAATTTCGTCTCGAGGTATCTCTCTGGAGAGTGGTTATAAATTCTAGTTCTGTCTTGACAGGGCTCTACAGGAGGTGTTTATAGTTTGCCTATCATGGGATATTTTTATCCTGGAAGATGGCCCTAATGCCTTAGAGTCTGACCTGAGACCAAGGTTCTCTCTCACAGGAAACTTGTTTATACTCCAAGTTGCCCTTGCAGCTCTTGCCTGACCTGTATTCAATTTATTCTTACCAAGAGAGCTACTCTCCAGAAGATCTCTGACCAGGAGGAGAGTTACGATTTAATGTGCAAGTCAAGTGAGTCACAATGAGGAGGCAGCAAAACAAAACACATAAAGTAACAGACACATTTTATTACTCACAGATCCATGAGAGAAGAGGGGTGCCTACGAAGGCTGATGGGAAGTGGCAGACAGCAGAGTTTTCAACCAGCAAATGGGTTGAGAGAGAGAGAGAAAGAGAGACAGACAGACAGACAGACACTCTGGTGTTAACCATTATGGTAAGCAGCTGTGGGATATGCTGGATTTGGGGTCAGTGAGATAAAGAACAAGCAGGCTATATTGCAAATGAGCACACAGAGAGAGGAAATTTTAACTAGGCCAAGGTGATGGGGTATGACTGAGTTTTAAATAACTTGTCAGGTCTGAAAATGGATGCCGGGGCAGCAACTATATCAAATGAAATTATGTTGCAACTATGATATATTTATGAGATATTTATCAACTATAATGGTGTTTATCAGCAAACAAAACAGGTATTTCTGATCTCATTTGAAATACCTATGCCAGGACATTGCCTCTATGTTGATAAAAGAGGAAATCCTGTTTCTTCTCATTGCCTATTTATAGCTTAACTGAGCCATCTAGTTGTATAAAATTATTAGAGTAGCAGAAATACAGAGAAACACAGCCATCAGAGATAATGCTGCTATGGTAGACAGCAATCCATGTGTTAAAAATAGGACTAAATTGAGGAACTGTGGGTATAAACATACTTTATTTTTGTTACAGCTATCCTTAACTTACTGCTTAATATTGATCAGACATCCCATATGCTAACTGCATTATTACATTTAATCCTCACAGCGTTCTACTCAATTATCCTATCTATGGGAGAAGTTGGATAGTTAGAAGTATCTCTGTTGTTGCCCAAAATTCAAAGCAGATTTCTTGTTTAATTCTCTGAAAAAGGGTGATACAAAAACCAAGGTATACATTCAATGAATAAATTTAAAAATACCATTAAAACTGTTGTGATACAATGGGTACATTTTTTTAATAAAAGGAGAGAAAGAGCAGATTATTACATCATACAAATGGTGGAGTATTCCCTACAAATAAGAATTTAAAATAGACCTTTTGCACTTGGTAGTGAAATAATTTATTTGATTAGCCAATCATCCCACTTCGGCTTTGCTCTCAGGAGGACCTCTCTAGTCCACTGTTCTTCGTGGGAATGGAGAGGAGATTTAAGAAACGATGTCTCATTTCGGAGGTTGTACTAATTTACCAGTCTTCTTTATTTGCTCATACAGATTTGAAGTCCCAGTGATTGGCTTAGTAATTGAACATTAAAACTCTTTGTTTGGCTATTTTTTAAAGATTTACCTAAAAACAAACATACGTTTGATCCATCCCATAAGCTAGCTAAATCCAGAAAATTTATTGCATCATGGTCCTTGCTAGAACAAATACTGGATATGATGGTGTCAGGTTAGGCAAATAGCTATGCTAATTATCTGGCTGGGGTTATTGTTGGACTCCTGCTGACGCAGCCATTTGTATGGCTACACCAATTGTATTGTTAAAGCAATTCATAACTAAAGCCAAAACGTTTCATTATTTTAGTTCTACTAAGTTTCCATTTGTACTGTCAGGGCTAGGGCTCAGATCCTTCAAATCCATTTTACAGACTGCGAGCCACTGGCAGATGAAACGAGCTCAGTCCTCAGCAGTAGCAGCAGCACAGATGGCCTCTTGCGGCATCCTGGGGACACTGGCAGCAACAGCTTGAAGCAACAGCCTTGAGCAGCAGTAGCCACCTTCCCATCCCCCCACTCCAGGGGGCGCATCCTGGGGTCAGGGGGCACTGTGGATCAGAGTCACTGGTCCTTTATATTTAAGTCCATAACCCAGGACACCTGGGTGCACATGCTCAATTACGTTAGACAATAGCCAAGGAACACCTGGGCACACATGCATATTTACATCAAATGCTTGGCAAGGTTCTGAACATCTGACAGAGCCTTACCATTTTCCCTCACTTTCCCTACAGATGGATTCAGATAAAATGTCTTCTCATCCTTCTCTTGGTTAACTCACTTTTAGCCACAGTGATATTTTTGCTTTATAGGTGTGGGTTGAGAGAAGGGCAGGGATAAAAAGGTTTGGGCATTCTGTAGTGCAACCCAGCTACTCATGCAATTTACTTTTTCTTTGATAGCGTGTTCCGGCTTCTTTCCAAAGTCCCCCTTCCAATCTATAATGACTTCTCTGATGATCAGATAATCTCGGCAATTTTTGTTTCTTAATATTTTTTCATTTTCCTCTGGAGCTGCTCACTAACAAGTATGTCTCCAAAGAGAGTTCTCTTACGATTCTAAGCATGAGGCTTGCCATATTTTCCATATCTTCCATATCTGCCATATCTTCCGTTCTGCCACAGATATTTTCAACACCTCCTGAGAGTTGCCTGTTTAGCACACTGCACCAGGTGGGGCTTGTTTTCTTGTCCTTGCCAGTAGATAGTAGACTTTGGGATCACTTGGTTTGTAAATAGGAGAAGTGTACTTAGATGACTTATATCCCACTTTCTAAATCCAAAAGGCCAAGAGCAAGTGGGGCTTGTTGGTGGAAGGTGTTGCCTAATTCCATTCTTTTTATTTTTTAAGACAATGTACCTATTTTGCTAAATTTCTTTCTAGTTGTTTAATGTTAACTTGTTGCTATTTTAAGTGACTTAATTAAAAAATGAAACAATCGATTATACATATGTATATATGGGACACAAAGTTGACTATCAATACTTGTGGTACTGAGCAATTAATTTTCACATTCAAGAACTGGCAAATTCAACTAATATTGCAAGTCATCATAGGTGCTGGCTGTTAAGGTATTGCCTCACAGTTCCACATCCATCTTTTCATAGGTTGCTATGTGGTAGTAGAAACTCAAACTCAAACTGCATTTTTTTTGTTTGTTTTTTGTCAGCATATTCCATGGCAGTTTTCATCAATAGGGGATGCTATTAAGAGCTGTGAAAGAGAAGGAGGTAGTTGAAGAAACTTGTTCCTTCCACTCTGCTAGATGCCATCTTAATTGTGTTTCTCCAGTTAACCACTGTTGCGAAAATATAGGAAAATGGTCAGGGCCCCTCAGATGTTCAGAATCTTGCCGAGCATTTGATGTAAACAGGCACATGCTCTAAGGTGTTCCTTGGTTGTCTTCTAGTGTAATAGTGTGTGTGCACCCAGGTGTCCTGGGTTATGGAAGTAAGTATAAAGGCTGAGTGGCTCTGATCCACTGCATCTCCCACCCCCAGGATGCCCTTGGGGAGGGCACCATGGGGAAGCCACTATTGCTGCTGGAGGCTGTTGTTGCTGCTGCTGCTGCTGCTGCTGCTAGTGCCCCCGGGAACCTCTGCAAGGTCATTGCCACCGCCAGACCTGTAAGCTACTGGACCTATAGCTTACACTGAGTAAGCCATTGAGGAACCTGAGGACTAAGCTCGTGTCATCTGCCAACAGCTCCCGGAATCTTTTCCAATTACCTAGCATGGACCTGCCTGTGAGGGGTCTGGGGACCCAGTCTGTACAATGGATTTGAAGAGTCTGAGCCCTAGCTCTGATGATATAAATGGAAACTTAGTATAACTAAAATAACAACTAAAATAATGAAACGTTTTAGCTTTAGTTATGATTTGCCTTACTTTACAACCACATTTTGTTCCAGTTTCTAGTTGTTTTCCACCTTCCCCAAATCAGCTTCATTGTGCCCCATCAATGACAATAGACTCAGCTGGACTTTACACATGGCTGAGTCTAAGCTTCAAGAGGACTCTCTTCTGAGGTACCAGCACTAACAAAGCACCAGCTCCTCCTCAGAAGTCAGAGTTCCCCTCTTGTAGAGGGTCCTCTTTGCAAACTTCCAGATTTTAGTTATTTGTAAATTATTCCCTTTGTTCTTCCAGACCTAGAGGTGCTGGCTCTTTGCACTTACTAGTTCTACGTCAATTCACAGTCTCCTTTTTACTTTGCAATAACTGTTTATTGATAACCTATGACCATAGTAAGTGTTCCCTGGTAAAGTGTTTTTGTTTTTTGTTTTTTGTTTTTTGTTTTTCTCTTTCTGTCTGGATCCAGCAGCTCTAGCCTCACATTCTGAGGGTTTGTTTATTTGCTTTTTAACCCCAGTTATTTTTGCCAAATAATTACAAAAGGCTCAGAATTATTTTAGCACAGTCATAAAATCCTTAAGTTCAGCCCATGGTCTGAGGTATATAGTTAGGAATTTGAGTTTTTCTTTCTTTAAGTCATCTGTTGCCATTAGAAGAAGTCTCCTTTCCCTAAGCCTTTTACAGTCCTTTATGCCTGTAACAACTGGATTCACAAAACTTTTACTTTATGCCTAGTCACAAATTATATTTTAATTTTATACCTTCCCAGTACATGTCATGAGCTACCATAGTCCCAGCCTAAAATGTTGGATAAGATATCTTACTTCTTTTATTTTAATACAAATGAGAAGATCAATTCTTGATTTTCCAATTTCTCAGTGAATCTGTTAGTTTTAGTGTCTATGTCAGATTTTTTACTAGCAGTGGTAATAAATTCAGATTGATTTTTGAAGAGAACAAATTAATTAAAGTGCTATTATTAAATATCCAGGTAGAGTGGAAAAACATATTCCAAATATGAAAAAAGAGGCAATGAAGGCTGATTCAAAATTCTGATCACACAACAGAACCAAACCACAAAGTTACTGCTGCTGAAAGCTGAATGTTGCAGACTCCACTGCCATTACTTCAGCAAGGATTACTTAGCTTGTGTTACAACTATTACCTCCCCTAGATGCAAGGTTACTATTATTAGAAAAAATGCTCTTTGATTTTTATGCCACCATCACCAAATTTAAAAATTAACTGCCTGTGTCTGATTGCCCAATTCAACGCCATCAACTCATGCCTTAAGTTCCAAGAGAGCAGTTATTTTCACCTTTAAGAGTAAGAGGATTTGTCATCTGCCAAGATTTAAAAAAATGGAAATTCATCTATTCTAACAGGGTTCAGCTTTTAAGCAATCAAATAGTGAATAAGACTCACACTCAACTCCAATGCATTTGCTTCCCACTGACTTTCAAAACAAAGTTCTCTCCAACAAGAACACCATTGGACTACTAAAATGCCTTCTTGTCGTTACAATTGTTATAACAATTCCTTTAATACTCTATGAAAACATCCAGTCCTCGGTTCTAATAATTTATAACATGAAGTTTAGAACTTCCAGAACTGTTCGTTTTAGCTTTGCTTTGATCTCTGGGAGCACTCTTATCAGACTTGTTCAAGTTATTTTCATGATGCTGTGCATTTCTGTTGAAGTTATTCATTTATGTGAACTGGGACACTAAAGCTTTCATGTTGTGGTCATGTTCATGGAGTCTAAGGTCAAATTGCAGTAGTTTGATCTTCATTTTCATCATTTACTAAATGTTCATTGTTTGGCAATTTTTAAACATCTTTGCTCTTCAACTTTCTCACTTGAAAATTGGGATATTCAGTGTGCCTCTGTTATATCGCTGTTGTCAGGATACATTATTCCATATATTTACTAAGCTTAATGTAAAACAAACTGTTTAGTAAAAGTTATTATCATTATTATCATTAACGGTTTTACATCACTTTAAAATTGATGGAATTCTTTAAAATTTTGAAAATAGAAACTTCCCCTCTGCAGGCAGACCCCTTCACATTTGCTTAACATATAAATTAACTATATTCATGTTAAATATAATCCAGTCCCATTTTTCCCTAGACAAATCCAGTACTCCTTATCTTGTCTCAAGTTTTATTAAAGAACTTAGTTCAATATGCTATTTATTTATTTTATACCTATTACATGTCAGGCATGATAAAATAATATGAAAACAGTAAAAATAAAGTTACTCCTTTCAGTGAGTTTATATCCTGGTGGGAGACTGAAGGTAAAATATTGCTGATTTCTATGTGATACCGTATACATAAGATGGCAAAACTCAGAGTGTGATACAGCACACAAGAGGAGCACTTAAATCACCCAGGAATTCTTAGAAAGCACCAAGAGTGGCCATGAGCTGAGACCTGAAGAAAGAGTCCCATAAAGAAAAATGTGGAGCCTGCATTTCTGTCAGAAAGAACTGTATGAATAAAAGAATAAAACTGTGAGATGATATATTGTGTGAGGCACTTTGCAAGAAGTTTGTGCTATAAAATAGCAAGAAATGAAGCAGTATCTATAAAAAGGGACCAATTCGTGGAACTGCTTAAGCATCATGTTTAATAATTTAGCTTAATCTTTTAGGAGATAGGGAGGAATTGAAAAATCTAAGTAAGGAAGTAAGTGACAGGCAAATTTTGATTTTATAATAGGTATTTATACCAAAGATACTTGCATGAGTAAGCTGGCTCAGTTACTTATTAACTGAGGGATACTGAGAAGTTTGCTTAAATTCCATGAATTTCAGATTCTTCATTGCTAAGAGGCTTCAAAGGAGGTATACAACTTTAATAAAGTTTATTTTTCTCAAGTAAAGCAACAATTTATCATAAAGTATCAGAGATTTTTAGATTTATACTGTGACAACATTCCGTGGTGTCAGGGTTACAGCAATAGCTACACCAATTATATGGTGTAAAGCTACACGACTGAGCCAGTTGTCAGTTTGAGGCAATAGCTATGCTAATTATATGGCTAGGCATTTCATACACCAGCTCAGTCCTCAGTAGGAGCAGTAGCAACAGTAGCAGCAGCAGCAGTGGTGGTCTCCTAGAGGGTCCTGGGGGCCCTGGAAACAAGAGCTTGCAGCAACAACCTCCAGTAGCAGTAGTGGCCTCCCTGTGCCCCCCTGCCCCGCCCCCCCGGGGGGGGGGCATGGCAGGGGTGGGGAGCCCTGTGGATCAGAGCCATTCGTCCTTTATACTTAAGTCCATAACCCAGGACACCTGGGTGCACATGCGCAGTTACATTAGACAATTACCAAGGAACACCTGGGCACACAAGCATATTTACATCAAATGCTCAGCAAGATTCCGAACATCTGAGGGGCCCTGACCATTTATATTTACTTTCCCTACATATGGTTAAAGTAATTCATAAGTGGAGTTAAAATTTTCATAATTTTAGTTATACTGAGTTTCCATTTGTATTGTCAGAGCTAGGAGTTAAGGCCCACAGACCCTACAAATCCATTGTACGGACTGGGTCACAGACCCCTCACATGCCAGGCTGGGTCACCAGACCCCTCACACGCAGGTCCATGCTAGGTAATTGGGAAAGATCCTGGGAGACATTTTCAGACAACACGAGTTATGTCTTCAGCAACAGACTCCAACAGCAGTAGCTGCTTCCCTGTAGCCCCCCAGGGGTATCCTGGGGGCGGGGGCACTGTGGATCAGAGCTACTCATCCTTTATACTAAAGTCCATAACCCAGGACGCCTGGGTGCACATGCGCAATTGCATTAGACAATAACAAAGGAACACCAGGGTGCACGTGCATATTTACATCAAATGCTTGGCAGGATTCTGAACATCTGAGTGGCCCTGACCATTTTCCTCTATTTTCCCTACACGTGGTCAAAAGATACATGAAATCAACAAATGCACATAATTGCAAGAAAGTCAGAATTCAGAAAAGCAAAAATCGCAGAGGGCCAACCTCCAAATGAGGGAATGTGCTACTGTAAGTGTCGTGACAGATGACCAAGAGGACTATGTAATGATAAAGCCACTATACGACAGGCTGATAAAGAATTCCTTGCAGCAGTTGTGGAAAGATTGGGTCAAGTACACCATACTTAGAGGTTTATGTGCGTGTGTTTTCATTTGTGTGTTAGGAGAGCAGACGTTGTAATTGTTAAATGGAAAACCAATCACAATCTCTTAAACCTAGACACTGGTAAAGCAATTCCCTCAAAGCCAGATACTATGTTGAGTCAGGTTTTCTGAGTCTAGAGCTAGAACTTGGAGTATCTGTTTCCTAGCAATGGTCCTTAGTTTTATGCTCACTTCTCTAGCCTTCACTTTAATGACCTCCGCTGAGTCATCTGCCTTGGACAATTTGAGACAATGGTTTGGGCTGGAGAGACATAGTTAGTCTGTTCTTGTCCCTGCTACCTGCATCCATACAACAAAAGTAATTGTCTCCTATGTCTGCCTGGCAATATGTAACAGTATATTTATGGAAAGGACCTGTAGGAATCCGGCTTCTCTTATATCTCAGTCTTATTGCCTGTTTTGCTTCTGGCTTCTTCAACAAGCTTTTTGTTAAATGAGTTAGTTTTTTCATCCCTACGAGGCTCCAGGTCATTATACTCTCAGCCATCCTGGAAGGTTGGCCAGAGGCAAGAAGTATGACTGTTTTTTCAGATAAGTCAATTTCAACACACATCTATCTTTATTATAGGATATTACTAATTCTATGTGAAGGGAAAAAGCTAACAACCTACTCTAACAACTGAATTTTCCACACCAAATCCCGTAGTGCACAATCATGTTTGATACTTGATTTATACCACAAAGTACAACAGACAACATTTTGTCCATTTATTTAATAACAGGTAACAAGAATTACAACTTCCCAATTTGGATCATTATGATTCCCATTGTCCTTCAAACTACTTCTACCTAGGCAATTTCAATTTTAGAGCTTGCCACTTCATGATACCAAATTTCAGCATCCATTAGGGTAAGTACTGACAGCTAATAGACAGCCTGAAATGGGATAATGGTAACATTTTTTCCCGACTGTCTTAGTCTATTAGGGCTGCTACAACAAAATACCATCAACTACAGAGATTATAAATAACAGAAATTTATTTCTCACAGTTCGGGAGTCTGGGATGTCCAAGTATTAGGTGTCAGCAGTTTAGGAATCTGATGATGGCTCCTTTCCTGATTCATACTTGGCCCTTGCTGGCTATGTCCTCACATTCTAAAAGAGGCAGAGCAGCAGTCTGTGACCTCTTTTATAAGGACACTAATTTCATTCATGAAGCTATGTCCTCATGACCTAATCTGCTCCCAAAAGGCCCCAACTCCTAATGCCATCCCCTTGGTGGTTAGAGTGTCAACACATGTTTGCAGGGGACACAAACATTCAAACCATAGAACCCACCATACCACATATTTCTTAGACACACTGAGTTTTTCATTTTTTTATGGATAATTACTACTTATTTCAAAGTTGCTTTTTCAATCAAAAATTTAACTCAGACTTCAATTACAGCTTTAGTAAAAGATGTTTTGCTTTCTATCATAAATAAGATTTTAATGTATAACAATGAACTCTTCAGCTTTTCACTTCATATAAAACACAAATTTCCTTAAGATAAAGGTGCTGGAAAACAATTTCTAGAGAGAGAGAAAGAAACACACACTTTGTTCCAGGAACTTTGTCCCAGGACAGCCAAAAATAAATCCATTGATCAAAACACTGAAAATAAACATCCCAAATGTATCTCTTTTGAGTACTCTTCATTTAAGTGTTGGAGATTAAAACAATAATAGTGTCACTCTGTGTCAAGGCCCTGCTGAGATCAGTTCTGTCTCCTAATTTTATATCCAAATACTGCAGGGGCTGTATTCAGTATTCTACCCTTTGTTTAAGGAACAGCTGATGTGTAAAGATACTTCTCTGAAGCCCTGTACACAAATTGGAAGAGTGTAAATTACTGAGAACATTGTCAACAGCTTTAACTTTCATAAACTATGAAGTAATTCAGTGTACAAATACTATGCAAGAGAGTGCAGAAAAAAATATAATTTTGTAACTATATCCAGAGTAACTCTTGTAAACAATTCTTTCAGATGTCACAGCTGACATTAAGGTTCTTTCAATTAACTCTCTCAGACAACTCCAAACCTCCCATTCCCTTTACTCCTGATTTTCTAATTTTTATCAAAGTTTAATACAACGGGTGTGATTATGGGTTGGAATTGAGTCCACATTTGCATTTTGCTTAATCTCTCTCCTATATCTATATTAGGGTGATTTTTATTTTAAATTTTCAGAAAACTTGTTAAGAAGAAAATTGAAAAATATTTATAATATATAAAAGTGGTACAAGTTTAAATATAAAGAATTTACCAGTGAAGCTAAATTAAAATTTAAAATATAAATACTAGTAGAATATAGAACATGCAATATCAATCTTATGTTTAATGTTTAATATAATAAGGATCCTTCAAACTTTGCTTAAATTATTATGAATTGTGACCTATAGGAAGGCTCCTAATAACTCCTTACATGTAGAATGACAGCATGGGTTCCTGGCCTGACATAATTCCTTAGTGATTGTTTATTGAAATGAATTTTGACATTGTGGCAGGGACCGGCTACGCTTCACCAAATCCATTATCTCTACCTCCTGGGTTTACATATAGACTACAATTCTCTATCCCTTGCTGTATCCCTAGGTTACAAAGCAATCTAGGTTCTGGCCATGAAATATGAGACAGTGTGTAGCACTCTTATATCTAACCCATTGAAAACTTCCCCTTCAGGCATGCTTTCTTCTTCATTGGTGATTTTGAAGTCATGTGTTGAAGATGTTGGAGCTCAATAATGGAAGGACTCTGCATTCCTGAATCTCCATTGAGAGAACATTTGTTTCCAATCAGGAACACCTGCTTTGGAACTTTGGACAGTTACCTGAGTGAGAAATACTGTTTTAATCATTTTTAAATTATTATATATTTTTTGATATGTACAGAATCTATTTAAAAGATAAGAAACCTTATTCTCCTTTACTAGAAGGAATCAGTAATGTCATCCTTTAGAACCCAAAAATACTCACTTTCAGCCCAAAGAGGATATGGTGCTCTGTGAGTCATGAGAGTTCCTGGAACTCTGTCCTTTTACTCACTTTGACAAAGATCACGTTCCTAAACACCTGCCTCCACGCAGGGTTCTTTTGGATATGGGGTGTGCATTAGTTTCCTATGGTGGCTGTAACAAAGTACCACACACTGGGTGGCTTAAAATAATAGAGATTTATTATCTCACAGTTTTGGAGGCTAGAAGTCAAGAATCAAGATGTCAACAGTGCCATGCTGCCTCCTAAAATTCAAGAGAAGAATCTTTTGCCTCCTCTAGCTTCTTGTGGTGTATGTGTTTCTATGTCTAAATTTCCATGTTCTTATAAGGTCATGAATCATATTGGATTTAGAGCCCATGCTAGTACAGTATGACCTCATCTTAACTTGATTGCATCTGCATATACACAATTTCAAAGAAGATCATATTCTGAGGTTCAAAGTAGACATGAATTTTATGGGAACACTGTTCAACCCAGTGCAGTGTGGGAGGAAATAAGAAAAGTGTTAGAGAGGTCTTTATAGGATAAGTATGCATATAATATTCAGAATAAATTTCCACATACAAATAATATTATAAAACTTTCCTATGTTCTATAACATAGAAATTGTAAATGAAAGGTGTACATTGAGATGAGGACACCAACAGTGGCCAGTATTAGATCTAACAATGACTTTTCTATAATACATTACATTTAATTTTGGAACTTTATCAAGTCAGTATTGTGGTTTGTAACATCTTGATTTTGACTCTAAGTTTGAAAATTGTTATTTATATTGAATCTGACTTTTGGAATTTAATTTATGTTTGCTAACTCATAAAACACTATCATAACATTAGTTGATAAACTTACTAAATTAAATAATAATATCAGTTCACAAATTCAAAGTGAAAATATAAATGGCCAGGAAACAAGTAATGCTATTCAAAACTTTATCTCACAATGATTAAGCATAAAATTTGGAGTTGCTTAAGATACTTCAAAACGAGCTGACATAAAGACATATTTCTCTCAATCCCCATTTCACAAACATCTTTTGCCTCTCTTCAATAAATAATTATGTATATTTTCTCTTTTGTCAGTCTTATTCCAGGAACTGACACCATGAGTTTTGCGTAAAACAAAATAGAAAATGGCATGTGCTTGTGTCAAAGAAGATATAATAAATTTATTTTACAAACATTGAGTCAGCATATACTATGTGCCTTGCCCTGGGCTAGGCACTTGGGATATATTGAATAAATTGTCCAGGTATACTTAAAGGATCCCTGTCTTCTCTCCTGACTATCCACACCCTATCCACAAATGGACCCCTGATTACAGCTAAACTTTTCCTTTCTACAAGGGAAGCACATTAGCTTTCCCAAAGAACATTATTTAAACCAGAAAACTACCCTAACATGTAAAATGAAATACTAGAGCATGCTTCTTTTTCTACTTCATTTCATGATTACTTAATTAGCTTTTTCCTATAGTTGTAATAGTAAATTGGATATAACTGAGTGTTTTAAAATCCAGGACAATTCTTCATTCCTCATTAGACTTGGTCAACAGACACAAAGAATGATTGTGTACCGTGATGATGAATAAGCTAACTATACTGAACTAACCACCACACATTCCACACAATTATTGAAAATCAATGTTGTACCTCACATGTATGTAGAATTTAAAAAAAGAAAAGAAAAAATAAGAACAAGAAAACAGTTTTAATTCTTCATTTTAGGTATTCAATCAATCAATCAATCAATCAATCAATCAAATAAAATCCAGGCCAGCATTCAAATGAAGACTAAATTGTTATTCTGATTCTCCTTCTCCCTAAAAAGTGTAAATTAAACACCAAAATTTGGGAATGATCCTGAATCTATTTATGATTTGGACAGATGGGTTTGCACAAAATTATATCTGTAACAATTTCTGTCAACTTAATTCAGAACTGACCATAATTTAAAAGGATTATCGATTAATAAATAAATCTGGGCTTAGGTAAGAATAGACTTTATTCAAAAAGACTATTGCAATAGGGGGAGGTGGGCTATTAAAACAGAGAGAACACTGAACATAAGGTCTGCAAAGCTCTCAAAGATCAGGAGGAAAGAAATTTTATTTACTGGGAAGAGTAAAAAAGACAAGAAGGAACCACGTGTGGGGGATTAGGATAAAGAAGTGGTATGATCAGACAGTTGAATGTTTTTTCCTGAGGTCAATTGATTCTCAGGAGGCTCTAGTTAAAGGGGCCAGTGTTCAGGAGCCTGGGGAAAACTGATTGCATTTTGGTCATCAGGTTACGGAACATTTTGTCCACATTGGTCAATAGGATAAATAGTTCAGCTAATCATTTATGAGACAAAGAATGGGAATTTAGAGGGCCTGTGTCTACCCTTGTTATAAACAAGGGGATCACCCATGAATCTAAGTCATAAGGCCTGGATGGTTATTCGCAGCAGGCCATTTCCTAGAACACAAAATATCAGAGAGGGGGGTGGAGGCGAAGCTGGGTGGGGTGTTTCTTCAGTGTTGTTATTTTCCAGGAATACATGGCTCAGGTAAAGTTCAACATTGTTAGGGTGAAAGCTGAGCCAATGTAAATGAAGAATCAACTAATATGCAAAAAAAGAGATCATTTGTACCCTTAAGTGAACTCTGAGTAATTGGGAGGTTAAACAGAGTCATTTATTTCAGAAGGTGAACTGCATTCCACACAATCAATATACAAGTAATTGCTAAATATTTATCATAAGATTAAAAATAGAGTAAATTTTCATTGTTTAGTTTTTCTTCCACAGACAACTTGCAAACATAAAAATATGCATCTTGTCTGCAAAATTAGCATATTCATATGATGATTAGAGATGATGCCTTTTTTAAGAAACAATTTTAATTGCAAATCCATTAATTGAACATTCTTTCTTTTACTTTAACTTTAGATATTTTGTTAGTCGGTTAGACGTAATTTTATATGCTCTGTGATTAAATCTGCTTATTAAAAAAAAACACATGAACTATAGCATATACAAATAAATTGCAAATTAATTGTCCAATTTCATCTTGTAAATCTCATGTCATTTTTTCCAAGAACATGATTTACTGAAATTGAAAATAGAAAGTTATATTTAACACACATTAAAACAAGTGTTTAATATGCAATTTTTCTCCATTTTAAGGTTTAGGAAATTTAAAAAAAACAACTTAATATTAGGTATATAACACTTTTCTTTCTGTGCAGTTCATTAGAAATTGCACAAATCTTAATATAACTTAACTGTTGAAAAGAGACGGCAATTAAGGCCCAAAAAGAGTCAAATAGATTATACTGGAAGCTGAAAAAGTATATGAAAGTTAGTGGTGGGGTAGTGAATTAGCTACTTACTGGAGTGCCTCAGGACAATCCCTAAAATGAATATTTCAGGGAAATTTTCTATCGACTTATACTTGCAGAAAAAATATAACAAGCTATTTTTTTTAGACACAAAATTAACTAGACCAAATATTTTAAAAAGGCTTATTTCCTTATACCCTTGCATGTATAATAAATACTCACAGGAGATTTAAAAACAAAGGAGGAAAGAAAGAGAGGTATTTTGCCAAATGGGTTTTGAAATGACATAGGAATAAACTGTCCTGTGGCATGGTTAAGAGAAAAGTCTCCATAAATTCTGCACCCCACACCCTCTGGGCATCTGTAGTAGCCAATGTAGAATTGTTGCATTAACCATTTTCCCAAATGCACAGTGTGTGGGGAGGAAAAAAAAATTACAAATGTAAGAATCAACACTATAAACAAAAATTTCAAACCAAACAGCTAGAGGGAACAGTATATAAAGAATAATTATAACTTCATTGTCCACATGGAAAAAGCCTACTGTCTTCTGGTTATAACTCAGGGCTCTTTGAAATCTTCCCTAAAGTCCCTGGGCCCTCTTTGTTTCTTCCTTTCATGAGTGTTCAATTCATATAGTGTCTGCTATTTCTCTCCTATGCTCTAAGAGATGAAAAAGAATGGAATACAATAAAGTAA
This sequence comes from Cynocephalus volans, assembly GCF_027409185.1. Lineage (NCBI taxonomy): Eukaryota > Metazoa > Chordata > Mammalia > Dermoptera > Cynocephalidae > Cynocephalus > Cynocephalus volans. The sequence goes on along the minus strand of NC_084466.1, from coordinate 42,256,946 downwards.
ATAACTAAAATCAAGATATGTAGAACATATTTTTTTGAACTTAGCAAATAAAAACTAAACCTTACCATATCATTCCCACTCTCATATTATTTAATAATATAATGTTAATATTTGGTCTATGTTTCTGTTGTAACTTCTGAGTTTTTACTGTAACCATGACAACATTCTAACCAAGTTACCATGTACGATGCTACCTGGTATATACATACCTGAAAATTAAGGTGGTTGCTGAATTTCCTTCTTGGTTTGTGGTGTGAAAAATTGGTTGAATGTTATACTTATGAAAACACTCTTTAAAAATGAGCTCAGAAGGAAAATACTCAAAAGAAAAAAAAATGTGAAAACTGATCAGAAGCCATGAGTAAACTGTACAAGTTTTTGTGACATCTCCGTGCTATGTCCAATGATACACCTTTTCTGATCTACAATATAAGATGTTAAATGGCATAATGATTTCAACCAGCTCACAAATAAAAGAGTCATTTTAGTAACTGCCTTTGTTTTCTATACTTTTATTGGTGTACCTAACTTGCTCAATGTTGAAGTCCTTGATCAAGGTCAAACTTTATTAATAACCTAAGTTTTGTAATGGCTAAGATGCTTTATTGACCACATATAAAGGGGAAGGGAAGGGGAGAGAGATGGGGGCTAATGAGCAGTTGGTTAATGGACATAAAGAATGATGGGCCGTCCCTGTGGCTCACTCGGGAGAGTGCGGTGCTGGGAGCGCCGAGGCCAAGGGTTCGGATCCTATATAGGGATGGCCAGTTCACTCACTGGCTGAGTGCGGTGCGGGCAACACCAAGCCAAGGGTTATGATCCCCTTACGGGTCACAAAATAAAAGAGAAAAAAGAATGATTGCATTTTGGAATGCTGAATAAGCTAACTGTCCTGATCTAACTATCACACGTTGTAAAAAATTACTGAAAATCAACATTGTACCCCACATGTATGTATAATAAATTATCTCAGAAAAAAAAGATTTCTAAACATCTAAACTTGTATGTAACTTTTGAATAGGAGCTTTCAAAAAATAACTGTGAAAAACAATTAATACAAGTAACGTAGGAAAAGAAAATAAAGCTCTGAATTTTAAATTCAAATAAAAACAGGAACCAGGGACCACACATCACCTTTAAAATCCTTATTAGCCTATGTTAGGCACATCAGTAATTACAGTTTTTACTTCATTTGGGGAAAACAGAAGTTTAACCTTCCTGACACTGGGATGACATGCTACTTGATTTCTTTGCAGAAATCAGTGCCAGAACAATAAGTCATGATCACCTATCAGTGTTTGATTTACTTATATATACCTTAAAATGTAATAAATATATGTGCAAGGTATGGATATATACATATTAAAAATACATACGACAGAAAAGGATGTCTCTCTCCACAGAGCCCATTTCAGAGTGACAGAAGAAGCATCTGCTCTATGATAATATTGGGGAACCTGATCACAGCTCTCAGCATTGGACAGATCATCTAGGCAAGAAATCAACAGAGTAACCACTATTCTTTCAGAAGGAGAGAAGAAATCTAGGGTAATTAGAAGGGGTAAGGGGGAGGAAGAGGGGGATGGGGAGAAATTTTAAAAGGGGCATAAAGAATAATTATGATTTGTAACAATATATATGCTAGTAACATTGATTTGATCAGCATATCTCAATGTTGAACCCCCAAAATATGCATAATCAATTTTGATTCAATAAAAAAAAATTTTTTTTAAATACACATGATACAGGAATGAGAGACTGGTATTTAGGTCCAGGTTTCCAAATTGTAAGAAAGATAAGCACCATTTGGACAAAGCTTTTCTTAAATTTAGGGATTCTGATTAGTCTTTTAAAATCTCTTTTTTTAAATGAACTGGCCACCAGTTGAAAGCTTAAGGATGTGCTGAAGAGCAATGCCACTTATTTATATATTTATTTATTTATTTATTTATTTATTTATTTAGCTATCGATTCATTTATTTATTTAATTTTAACTTCTCAATATACATTGTTGTTGATTTTCATGCCTGTTTACCCATTCCTCTTCCCCCCCTCTTCCCTCCCCTCTCCACATCATATCTGTTCACTTGACCTCACTTTCAATTAAGAATTCAAATGTTTTACTTATGTCACATAATCAAGCATTGCTTTGAACATGTAGGATGTTTTTCTGTGAAAGTACTTATGACTCTACATAATCATACCATTTTTCTTCCTAGAAAAATACAATATTATCCAAAAAGTTTTCCTTTTAAATCTCAGTATTTCATAAATTTTCATCCATCTGCAGCAACTCCATGTATTCTGCAATATAGACACAACCTTGCATTTGCATAATTATTGCTTTAATACACGTCACAGACTAAAATTTCTGTAACTTCTAATTACATCATCAGCCAGTTAAGTTGAAAGAGTTTTCCACCCAAACAGATGTTTCTTTGGGGCTTTAGCTGCACATAAAATGATTTGTGTACAATTTTATTCAAGTGTGATTTTCTTCTTTTTTTCTATGAGGAAAAATAGCTCAAATATGATGTTCTCCATAATAACATGACCCACTAAAGCATTGTGAAGTTGCTTTGGAATTTTAAGAATCTTTTGGCGCATTCAGACTTATTTAGCAATGGCTAATAGGAACCTGCTTTTATTGATTATTTTAATTTGTCATATTTCATTCCCTGAGTCAGAAGGTAGATGTGGGCAATTGGTAAGAGGTCAAACATAATTAGAGTGGTAGACTATTTCCACCTCAAAGCCAGAGGTTTAGGAAATAAATTCATGCGAGATGGAGAAAGATTTATTGCATGGATCACAAAAAACACTAACATAAAAATTAAACTTTGCCAAAATTTAAAATTTCAGTTAGCTAAAAGAAAAAGGTTACTTCAAAAAATCCATGGAAAGATTTGTATTATCTTTTAATTCTATTTTTGCATGAACTTTTGGAATTATCCTTCTACTGTACTAATATATCATTAATAAAAGAAATATACAAGACACGGGGTGGGGGAAATTTTTGCCTAGCATTTGTCTGAGAAATGACTTATATTCTGAATATATATCTGCAATATATATAAGACTTTTACAAATCAATAATAAAAAATAAAAGCAAACAAATACAATAAATATGGGCAAAAATTTGAACAGAAACTTCACAATAAATGATATACAAATGGCTACTAAATATATGAAAAATTGCCCAACGTATTAGATCATCAAAATAATATAAATTAGAATCACAATGAGCTACTCTTTATTACTAGAATACGTCAAGTTAAAAAGTCTAACCAAAATCTGATGAAGTTTTAGAGCAACTGGTATGCTCATATACTGATGGTGGGATTGCTACGTAGTACAGATTTTGGGGGGGGAAAAACCTATGAATCATAAATTCCATTTTTAGATACTTATATAAGAGCAGAGAAAGTGTATGTTCTCAAAAGCTCTTATACCATAATTTTTAAATCAGCCCCTTTATTCATAAGAATCAAAAACTCAAAATGAAGGTGTGGAAGGATAAGGTATACTAAAAAGAGACAGAAAGAAATTTGGAGGGGTGTAGAAATTTTCCATATCTTGTTTTAGGTAAGAACTGTAAAGGTGTATGTTTCAATAAACATGAAACCGAACATCTAAGACCAATGCATTTTATTAATGTGTTAATTTTATCTCTATTAAAATGTGCATGTAAAATACTGTGGCAGCAGTAACCATGTTTCATATTTCTCAAGGCACAAGTGATAAACGAGGGTACAATATGTTTAGTTTAGGAAAATAGGTGAAATAGAGATGATACTTACGTTTTTCCTTCATTTAACCTATTTATTTAAAATTTTGAAAGTAATATGTGTTATAGAAAAAAGATTTTTAGAAGTACAAACACTATACAGAAAAATAAAATTAACTCCCTCTTCCCTTCCACCATGCTAATTCCATTCTCAACTTCAGTATTTGCTACTTATGCTAAATATATTAAAGATTTTTTTCTTTCCTACCTTGTATTTCAGAAGTGAATTTCTAAGTATTTGCATAATTGTACAGTTTTATCCTATGTCCACATTTACATCTAGATTTAAATTTTTCAGGTGCATCAGAAGGCATGAATCCATTGTTTTCTAGAATATGCATGACTGCAGGTGACAAAGATAATAGCAATTTGTCTTTCACCCATTTGAAAGTAGCCAAATTACTTTCCCTCTTCCTGAGTGATGCTTTCTCTTTTTAATTGAGTTTTGAAACAGCAGCAAGTTTGATTAAATTTGTTTCTTTTTATTTGCTTGGCACTTCCTGGACAACTTCAATCTGAAGATTCCAAGTGTTCAGCTCAGGGGAAATTTAGTTTATTAGTTCTTTGATTATTTTTCCCTCTCCAGTGTCTCTCTTCTACTTTCTGATACTTTTCATATGGTGAAGTTGAAAATTCAGGACATTTTCTCTTTGAGTTTATCTTTTCTTTTATCTCCTAAAAATAAAAATAAAATCTGTAAATAACTTACACTTACCGAGCATTTATTAAAGGTCAGGCACCCTATGCTTTTTTGACAAATTACTTAATTTAATTCAACTATCTTTTGAGATAGATGTTATATTTAAACTTATTTTAGAAGATTAGAAATCAAAATATTCAGAAGATTAAGTAAATTTTCTAAGGTTACATAATTTAAAAAATTACAATGGTTGGAAAGATGGATTGTACACCTACCCATTATCCTATTTTTCTTTCAATTTTTCTCTTCTAATAGATATAGATACATATTTTTTCTAACTTTATTTTCTAATTATCAGATTTGGTATTCACCCATATTCATTGTTAATCAGTATTTAGTTTGAAATCTGTTTCTTTATTGAGACATAATTAATGCATAGTAAAATATACAAATTTTTAGTATATAACATTTGATAAGATTTGATTAACATATGTAGCCGTGTAGTGAACACGCATTTCCCCCCAGAAATTTCTGTCATGCTCCTTTCCAGTCAATCACCCCACCATCAAAGACCACAACTGTTCTGGTTTCTGTCACTATAAATTACTTTTGTCTGGTCTTAAACTTTATAGAAATAAGGTCATATGCTATGCACTCTTTTTATTCTCACTTTTTCAATCATCTGTATGTCTGTGAAATTCTTTTATTGTTTTATCCATCATTGGTTTATTTTTTTTTCATTACTGTGTAGTTTTCACTTGCATGAATATAACACAATTTATTTAAATACTCTGTGCTGAGAGGCCTCTGTTTTAGGCTATTAGAAATAATGCTGCTAGTGAATTCTTGTACAATTCTTGTTGTAGACGTATGCCTTTATTTCTTTTGGGTAAATACCTAAGAGCAGAATTTCTGTGCCATGTTGTAAGTAAACTCTTGCCAGTATAAGAAACTGTCAAATTTCCAATTTTTTTAAAAAAAAAATTAATACAATCTTTCTATAATATCTATATAATTTACATAATCTTTATAAAGATTCTTTATATATGATCAGTAGCACTGAGCAGAGAAAAACTGCTGACTTGGATAATAAAGCTAACTCCCATATCATCCTAGTAAACGTTTAGTAGCTGCCTTTCAGCACTGATTAATTAGTTTTAAAAAAACAACAAAATACTATGTTCATGGCTGATTTCAAGCTACCAACATGATGTTAACCACTTCTAAAATTCCTGAAAATTTCACAGTGATTCTCCCAGTAGAAGCTGGCTTCACTGCCCCACTAGCTCTATCAACTTACTTTTGGCAGTGGAAAAAATAAAGCTATGCAACCCACTTTTGTCCTAAGTTCTCACCAAATCTCTTGATGGGAATGGAATAGGTAACTAGTAATTTTTATTGAGTGCTGACTATTTGCCAAGTACTATATAAATGCTTCAAATGAAGTGTCTCTTTAAATAATCTGTACTCACAACACTGAAATATATATATATATATATACATTTTTATAGATGAAGAAACTGAGACCCAATTAATTGAAATGTTTTCCCAGTGTTTCACACCTAATAAATGGTGAAGCGAGCATTTCAACAAGACATTCTAATGCGAAAACTTGCATTAGAGTTTGTTATTAGTTTGTATGTTATTAGAAGGCTCTATTCTTCTAGAGACAAAACAATATTTTATTTTACTGTTAAAGTATTATTCTGTATACTGCTTAAAATATTGATGAACTGGAATAATAGATTCTTAATAGTGCAAATTGTTCAATTGTACTTTATACAGCCTTTACAGAATCAACTTGATACTTCATTTGTGAAAGAAACTCAAGTTTCCAACTATATACAATGACAAATTTGAAATCAGAATTAAGCAATCATGAGCAAAGAATCACTCTACATTGCATTCAAAAGCAATTTAGGTCAAATTACTATCTTAAGTCATTTCTAAAAACGTTTTAGAAAACAGGAAAAAAGATGTATTTGCTTATCCATAAAATTTCTACATATATGACAAGTTATTGCTGCTTTGAATACATATATATTAAAAGTAAAATGATATATATGTAAATATATATATATATATATATCTTAATTATATCTATCACTTTACTGCAGAATAAAAATTATGCCTCAAGTTCACCAAAGTTCAGTTCATGGACAAAACTGAAATGTCATCTGTCCTAAGGAAGAACTGATCCCTGAATGTCAAGGCCGCAAGCAAGTCTGACTGGTGCACTATAGATAAAGGCAGCAAGAGAGCAGTTAACCTTGTCAAAAGACTGTTGGCCGCTAAAATATAAGTATATTCCCTTCTGATCTCTTATTACTTTGAGCCACACATCTCAGATGTTTTCTTGTAAAGGGTATCATGTGGGAAAACCATTAGAGTCTCTGATTTCTTCCTAATAATCAAGGTCTCTTAATGCTGAAACCTGAGATGCATTCTATTTATCCTTATACAGCTGAAAATAAGTTCACAACATGGGAAAATAGTGCTCTTGATTAAGTATTTCTTCACCAGTTTTAGCTTCCCTTTTCATCTTATATTTTCAGTAGCATTTCCTAAATGTTCTTTTAAGTCTAAGCCTTCAAAGACTATAACGTTTCTTACATTCAAAGAAAGTTGTTCTCATATTTTAAAGTCTGACTTCCATTGCAATGAAAGGACATTAGGAGCACAATATTAATTAATATGTTAATACTGAAGGAGCTTTTCTTCCCCTCATATAGGAGAAGAAATGTGGCTTTCTTGTACAACATTGGTTGTATTGTATATCCAGTTTTGTTTTGTTTTTAATTTGTTAGAAGTGTAATGTAGTTGTTTAGAAATAAAATGTGCAGATTATTAATTAAGATGTAAATTCTGGCCCCACCACTTGTTAGTTATCTAACCTAAAATAAATAATTTAAATGTTAACTTCAGATTCTTCATATTGATACCCATTTCAGAGAATGTTCCTGTTTGTAATGTACATATACTATCAACATAATACCAGGAAAAAAAAAAGAAGTTTACTTATATGCTCTTCTATTTTGCTTGCCAAAATAATATATGCCCAGCACCTAGAATAATATATAGTATATAGCACATGCACACTAAATATGCATTAATAAATACAATGGTACTTCAAAAAGTCCATGGAAAAATAGAATTAAAAGATAATGCAAATCTTTCCATGAACTTTTTGAAGCCCCCTCATATATACTAACATATAATTGTATAAGTGACAAGTATTATTTAACTCTTCTTTTATTCATTTAGTGTGGTCTCCAAGTTTAGGACGTTGGTTGACAGACCAAAACTGATTTAAGTCCAAAAATATTTAACATTCAGTGTTATGTAGCCAATTATATATTCCCTCCTGCCTTTTCTGAATTTAAATTTCCCCTTAACTGCACTCATATTTATATTTATGTAAACATCTCTGAGTCTTATAATCTCCCATTTCCACCTCCATCTTCTCTACTTTTCTCAACACTCAATGTTATTCAAGTAGTCCCTCTCTGCTCTCTCTACTTCTACCCAGGGCCTTGTAGTTATTTCTGAATAAGTGCAGTAAGTTTCTACCTGTTGTCTCCTAACCCATTGTCCATAATAATGGTTAGTGATATTTTTAAATTAATCACCCCAAAATGAAATTTTTTGACTCACTTTTTCTTCTGTTGCCTTCTGTGTAAAATTGAAACACCTTCTCCTGGAACACAAATCTTTTCAAGAGATAAAATTTATCCTGCTCTGTGTCCCACAGTATAGAGTACTGCTGATATACTACAGGCAGGGACTCAGTGCACCATTGTCTCCCAGGCTCCCTGCATTCACGTGTACCTATATGTGCCTGGGACATTGCTTCTCCATTTATTTGTTGCTAACTTCTATTAGATAACTCACCTCAGGAATTTCTTTTTCCCTAGTGTCTTCTCCAACAATGCTCTCAATCTTATATATGCTTTCTTTTATTGTGGCACCAAATACAGTAAAGTGCAATCATCTGCTTATGTATTTGTTCCCTCCGTAGACTATAAAACTCCTATAGACTATATTTCTTGGGAAAAGAAATATCTAGCTTATCATCTGGCACTTACTGCCACAAACACTGATCCTTCCCCTCCTCCTCCTACCACTATAATCATGATTACTAGTAGTATAGATAGGTAAAATGTGGTAAGAGATTCCATATGCCAGACATTGTTTTAATCTTTGCATACATTTATACGTCACTAAAACACTATATATATATATATGTCAGGTACTATAAACGTCCCCATGTTACAGATAAGAAAATTGAGACAAAAAGTTAAACTCACTTGCCCACAGTCACACAGCTAGTAAGTAGCAGATCCAAAAGTCAAACTGAGACACTCTAATCTCAGAGCCTGGCCTCCTAACCACTGTAAGTTACTACTCATAAGTGGTCCATTAGGAACTACTGAATAAATGGCTTTCCAGAATTATAAAAATAATTGAAATAAAAATCTATGTCTTTGAGACCACACTTTTGCTATATAAAGCATTTTATTGTTTTAAGTTAAATTGCACTCGGCCATTCATATTCATGGATTTTGCATCCTTGGATTCAACTAGCCAGGATTGAAAATATTAAAAACAAACAAACAAACAAACAAACAAACAAAAACGCTGGTTACGTTTGTACTGAACACGTGTAGACTTTTTCCTTGTCATTATTCCCTAAAAAATACAGTGTAACCACTACTTATGTAACATTTACATCGTATTAGATATTATAAGTAATCTAGAGATGATTTAACGTGTACAGGATGATGTGCATAAGTTATATGCAAATACTACATGATTTTATATCAGAGACTTGAGCCTGGATTTTGGTATCTGCAGGAGTTTCCTGGAACCAGTCCCCCACAGATACTGAAGTATGACTGTAGCTTTTTAATAAATTAGATCTAGGTTAAAAAAACAAAAGTCACATATAAAGTTGAACAATGATATAGTGAATTTTGTTAATGAAGACAACTAAAGTGTGTGTTTTTTGTCTCCAATGCCCTAGCACTTCAGAATACTAAATTTAGTGGTTAAGAAAATGTGCTATGTTATAACAGTAAGGTAGAAAATTAGTTCTGTTATTTGAGGTGGGTTCAATGGGAAAAGCCTCACAGAGGAGATCATATTAAGCCTGTGCTCGTGTAATGAACACATAACTCAGAGAAAACAAAAAAGGCATTTCAAGTTGACTAACCACATGAAAACAGTTTTCATGTGCAAGGGAAAGAACAGTTTTCACATGTGTGTCAAAAATACTAAGGGTGTCAAGAAGGGGTGATTGATAGTCTTAGGAAAAGAGGGGAAGACAGGATCGGGGATAAATAGTGAAGATTATTCCTAAAAACTCCGGTAAGGAGTCTGCCCTTTGTTCTGCAGAAAAGAGAATCCAAAGGGCTTTTAAGCTGTCTTTACTCAGTTGTTTTCAAATGGCTAGTGGCAATATTTGTTTCCTGTGAAAACACAGATATTTCTTCAAGGTAAATAAATGAATCTGATACAATCATTTTTAACACCTTAGGGTATATAAGTTTAGTAGGTACAAATCATAGTCCAAAATCTCTAGTCTGTGAAGAAAATTTTAACTTTATTTTCCTATGAGCCAAAATGATTTCTATTTTTATTCTCCAGTCTGTCACAATGACAGGAATTCAATTACAGTCATTTGGATTCCAAACCCTTCCTGGAATCATGACTAATCTGGGAGATTTTAGAAGATAATTGAAGGAGAGGTCAATCTGATCCTCCACCACTAGTCCATAAAGAACTTCTTGGTTCCCAGAGTGAAGCTGGAGCCCTTGTGCCATATCCCATTATCTTCCTGCATTCTACTCTTAAAACTAATTAAAATGATAACTAAATATAAATTTATATAAATAGCCATTCTATGTCTTCTCCATTCATTTGTAATATAAACTCCCTGAAGTCAGGGCAGGATCTGTATGTCCGTCACTGTGCATTGTTTAATGTTTGCGTACATTTTTTATTAACAGATAAATTAAATGAAACCCAATGGCCAAATTTTAAGCAAAGACCAGATTAGTGGGATAAATATTTATGAGCAGGAAGTACTATTTAATGCCCATCTATTTACTTTGCACCTCAAAAAATTTTCGTTTGATGCATTCATTTGGTAAAGTTTTACTGAGAAGATACCTTTTCACAGAAACTATTTGTTAGATATAAATGACTAAGTCAAAAGATTACCTTAAGAAAGATTATTGTCAGCCTCATTTGTACAGCTATGGAAACAAATAAGACAAGCCAAATGAGAAGAAACAGAGGCTATTTACCAAGAGTTTGCTTTAGAAAAAGAGTCAGCCATTATCACTTGTGTTTGGCAGAGACTCAAAGTCAGGCAGGGGAAGGGGAAAGCTCTATAGTGATAAAAGGGAATGCTTCAAGTCTAGTCTCATTGGAGGTTGTTGGCACAAAGGAGCTGGAGGTGAACTAACTATAAACTAGACATCTTAGGCAAATGGTTTGGGGATCATATTTGGCTTTCTTCGGTTGGTCCTGAGCTAGATGCAAAGGTAAAAATAGGAAAAATGGCATTCGTTGGCCAAGTTCTGACTGTTTGGTGCCAATTACTGCAGAAGTTGTTCTCCTGCACTGGTTGCTGCAGAAGTTGTAGATCAAAGTTCTACTGTGGTTTATTGCCTGGCCATTGTGCATTTGTATATTCAGACTTCCATAGCTCAAAACACATTTTTAAGGCAAGATTGGATAATAATTATCCATAGTCATACTATGTACTTTTTATATTCAATAATCATTTATTCCAAACATATTTATTAAGCACCTATCATACTCAATGAACAGTGCTTGGCAGCGAGGATATGTCAGTAAATGAGATGGGCACCTCAGTACCATGCTTGCTTTTAGGATGCTAACTATCCCACCACACTTGTCCAAACCAGTACAGCTTCCTTTTTGTTGATCCAACTATGAAAACGTATTAGGCAAGTTTTATTTAAAACTTTAGTTTTGTGCACAATTGTTATATCAATTAGGTTGCTTCCTGCTGCAAGTAATTGAAAATTCTTCTTAATAATAAGGGGAATCTTCAGGCTTATGTAACTGCAGAAGTCCTGAATTATTGCCGGTTTCGAGCATGTTTTGTTCCGGGCTATGCTCCTGCTTCTTGTTTTCTGTTTTTTTTTATTTATTTGTTTGCTTTTGTTTTATTCTCCTACATTTGTCAGTCTCAAATTCAAGCTGACCTCATAGTGCTTAATGGTTAAAACAGTTTCATACCTCACATCAGTTCTATATACCATACAGAAAAAGTTTCTTTTGTAATCAACCACACAAGAAAATCCCAACAGTTGAGTGCTAATCCTATATTAGTTTCCTATAGTTGCTATAACAAATTACCAGAAATTTAGTAGCTTAAAATCATACAAATTTAGTCTCTTGCAATTCTGCAGTTCAGAAGTCTGAAATCAGTTTCACTGGGCAAAGGTCAAAGTGTCTATAGAGCTGGTTCTTTCCTAAGCTCTGAGAGGAGAATCTATTTCCTTGTGTTTTTGGTTTCTAGTGTTTCCTCACACTAGATGTTTGTATCCCTTGACATGTGGATCCTTTCTTTATCTTCAAGGTGCACAACTCCAATGTCTGCTTCCATCATCACATTACCTTTTCCTGGAACTTTGACTCCTGGGTCCTTCTAATAAAGATCCTTGTGCTTATATTTAGAGCTCAACTGAATAATCCAAGATAATCTCCACATCCCAAGATCCTTAATTTAATCTCATATGCAAAGTTCCTTTCACCATTTAAAGTAACATTCACGAGTTCTGGGGGCTGAGGCTGTAGACATTTGGGAGAGGCCATTATTCAGCTTATCACAGCTCCCCAGCTTTGTATTGTGCTAATTGAGATAAGTGTGGCTTAAACCAATCACTGAAGCAAGAGGGATGAGAGCAAACTCTGAAGCTGAGAATATGGTCAAATTTATCTCAATTTCCTAGAAACCCAAAATAGGCAGGATGAGTACATGCTGGAAGGCAACAATTTTGTCCATTTCCTGCTGCCATCTATCAAATTTACAAGAAAAGCAATGATCCTGGATATGGAAAATAACCAAAGACAAACGTCAACATAGAAAATTAGGGAAAAATCTGGACCCCAAACATTATAAGAACAGAACTTTTTCTTAAAAATATGTGGTCTTGTTGTTTTCTAACAAAAAAATGATTCAACTGGAGGCTTGATCAGAACGAAGGAACTAAAAGTAGGAATTAATAGTAAGAACATCAAAAAAACTAAAGGAGGTAACAAAAGATGGGTAAGTATAAAAGTATTTTTCTGAATAGGTGTGTGGTTAGGGGGATAATTCAAATTTTGAAAGATGAGAGAGAAAGCTTAATTAGCTATACCATTGTTAATCTCTCGATATTTACTGTGTAAAGTAGTTTTTATCTGTCAATTAGTGTCTTGAACTGGAAGACTACAATAAAGTGCTTCATAAAATGAGTTGGGATTTTAACATGTTTAACTCTGGTGGTCAGTTATTCTAAGCAACAACAGTGATACTTAATTTTTCAAAGGCAAATCATGTTTTAAAAGTTAGCCTTTACTTAACACATTAAGTCAAGATTTATTTTTATTGAAGAAAAGAAACCAGAAAGGAACAAAGATGTCCACTGAGTTTACTGTGCTCTGCTCCAAAACAATAAAACATGTTAACTAAACAATCAGTTCTTGTGGTCTACACAAGAATTCACTTTATTTTACAGATACCATTTTAGAAAATATTTCTTGATATTTGAACCAGAGTCTCAAGGCACTTACAGCATAGTTTTTTAAAATTTTGTGTTGTTTTGTTTACATTTCAGTGAAAGTGGAAAACAACTATTCATCATTTGATAAACTTAATTTTATACTTCTGATAAAAAAGTTAGCCTTCAAAGATAATATGAGAATTTCATTTTGATATAAATTACAGTTTTGCTGCACTTCCCCCTCCTCATAAAATGTAAGGGGCTGAGGAAATATTTTTGAAAGGCAAAGAGAGATCAGTAAAGCTGTGTCAATAGAAAAACATATTTTTAACTGCTATAAAATGTATATGATGAAATTTAACTTAACTTAAAATAATAAACTATTTGAAAGTAATTCAAAATAACTAAGACTTTTATTTATGGGAATATTCATTACATTTTTTGGTAGTTTAGTTTTTTAATTCTCAAAATTTCAGTAAAAGAAATCAAAGTAAAAGAATGTCAATATAGAGTAGCTGTAATTCTTTTTCAGGCCCAATGAGAATTGTTACCCTATAGGCCAATACTTTCAGTTTAAAAATAAATTCTTTATCAGATTAATAATATAATACTTTCCTCCTTATAATTCTAAATTTATAGGTTTTGTCTTGTCTTTTTCAGTATTGACTTTATCAAATTATACTAAATTCCAGAGACTATCTCCTATGAGACTACTTTTTATGTTTTCATCTTTAACGTCATTCTCACAAAGGAAGAGAATTATTATTATAGGTCATTGTTTCTTAAAAAGAAGGCTTTTGAAATTAAGTACCATGATGCATTCAGATAAAGTAAATTTCTATGAAGCCTGAAAAATGCCAGACAGTATATCCTTATTTGCAGTTACTCACAATGCACACTATAATATTCAGGAATTTAAGAAATTCTGAATTAAGTAACTCTAGTTAACTATCTTTAATGCACAATTTCCCCAAATTACTTGTTGCTGGAATAGTGTTTTGTCCTCTCACAACAACCAATACCACCTCACAAAGCTCTCTGTTATGGAATATATTTTAGAATTTGGTGTAACCTTCTCAGCATAGTGACACTCTTCATGAATTGCACATCCCCCCGAAAAGTTAATTACTTCTGCAAGATGCGTGCCTTTGATGGCCAGCCTCTGGCTTTGAAGAAGAGTTGGTGAGCCCAGCTCTACTCTTCACTGCCATGTTCACCATGTGCTCTCTATGGCTTCTTTCTGTTCACTAGTTCATTACCTAAGAAGCCTAATTCAGGAGATTAGAGAAATACCCTTTTTTCCGAATTAGGTATAGCATCTAAGTAACTATTTTTTGAACTGGAAGGAAAGAATAAAAATTCATAATTATTGCCTGCCACTTTGATTGCTCTGAAATCTGGGCCATATAAAAGCCAGAGCCAGCACATTTAAAATAGGAGAGACAGGTAACATGGATAATTTTTACCACTCTAGTTTCCAAAACAAAAGCAAATAACCTGATTTTAGACATCCAAGCATTAGTTTAGTATGAGGTTATTGTTATTGAAAAAACAAACAATATAAAGAAAATAAAATAATGTAACTCTATCAGATTTTAAAATAGCATTTAAAAGTTCATAGGAAAGCATAGATAGACCCACAGGAATTGAACAAGCAACACACAAATAAAAATGTGTGCAAAAAAATAAAGACTTGAATTCTAAACAGTTTAACCAACATATTTTGCTCAAAAAGGACTGATGCTTTTGCATGGTGGGCAAAAAATCTTTTTAAAATAGAGACATTTCACTTTTAAAAACAAATAAAATTAGTGTTGACCTAAAGATTTTTATTCTAGCTTTCCAGATGAATACCTTCTTGACCTCTGCATGTGTGTCTTACTATAAAATGAGGGTCTTGATGATCTATAAAGCTGCTTTCAACTTTATAGTGTGTATTCTATTCCTTATATTAACTGAATGCACGTAATTACTAAGGTATACTTTTAGCTATTCGAGATAAATATGTAAAATGATCTTAATAATACTTTAAATACTAAAAAATTAAAATATGTTTTCAGGACTATCATAACTATTCATGATAAAAATTCATCAAGAAAGTATGAGGATACTTGAAGAAGTTTGTGAAAAAATGGAATTAAAAGATAATATGAATCTTTACATGAACTTTTTAAGTACCTTCGTATTGATAAATTACTGCTTCTGTGAAAAAAGATAATAAATCTATCGGTCCCAAAATAGAATTTTTTAGAACTAAAACATTGGAATATTCAAGAAACTTCTTGGAGAAAAAAATATAAAAGCTCTAATAGCAACACATAGAAAGATTTCTTGTAGATAAACCTCCAGCTAAGAAATCTTAAAATTGGTAAGTTATTTACAGAAGAGAAAAGGAAGGAAATGAATACCAGATCATTGAAATAGTCTGTCTAAATTTCTAACTTTCCACTACTTCACACCCATTTCAAAAAGAGAAACTAGACTAAAAGCAATGCATTAATTCCAACTCAATAACGCACACACAAACACACATATACATACATAGACGGATACCAATATTTCTGCATCTACCTGTTTCCTCCAGGCTATACAGTTTTCTGCTTGATTGCTTTTTAACTGATCTCTGCTGTATAACTTCTCTATGTGATGGGTTGAATTGTATCCCCTCAAAACATATGTTGAAGTCCTAACACCTGTTAACCTGTGATTGTGATCTTATTTGGAAACAGGGTCTTTTCAGATGTAATTATGATGTAAATTAAAATGAGGTCTTATGGGGTAATCCTCTACTGCTTCATATGGTGTATTAATTTCCAGGGAATGCTGCAACATGCACCACAGAGTGGTGGCTTAACACAACAGAAATGTATTGACTCATAGTTCTGGAAGCTGGATGTCTGAAATCACAGGGTTGGTTCCATCTGAGGCATCTGTTCCAGCATCTGGTGACAATCGGCAATCGGTGGCATTCCTTGGCTTGTATAGATGCATCACTCCAATTTTTGCCTCAGTGTTTAGATGGCGTTCTCCTCGTGTGTTTCTTCTCCTCTCTTGTGGACATCAGTCATATGAGAAATTATCAAGGGATTCTGCTTATTTAATAGGATGAATATACTGCAAAATATTTTTTTTTTTTTTTAAATAGGAAAGTAAATAATCCTGACAATTTCTGGAACCAGTAGGAACTATAACATATAAAGGAATGATCAGATTTTTGAGGTGAGTGAAGTATGAGTCTGAACCCATGTTAGCCTTTCCTTAGCTCTGCTAATTTACGTAAGTCCCTTCTGAGTCTCCAGTTTCTTGTTTAACATATGATATTGTTGACAGGATAAATGATACCAGGTTAGTAAAATTCCTATGAAATTATAAAATATTAAATTTTCCCCTCCCCATTATTTTTAAATAAAAAAAAAGTTAGGAAAGTAAAGGCTTTTATTCCTAGTGTGGAAGGGAAAAGTGTTCCTTTAAAGTTTGATATGTCACGATGTATGTTAACTCAGGTGAAAAAATGATACTTTATTCTCCAACAACAGAGGTTCTTGTTCTCATAGCAGATGGCATTTGAATATTATTGACTCCTCTGGTCATTATGGCTAATGTTTCATAAACCTGTGTCACTTCTAAAGGAATGCAGGGACACTAGAAGATCATTTTGTGATATTATTGCTTTACCTCAACTCTACAGCTTTCAAAGTGACACGTAAGGTGGAAAAAGATCACTGAAACTCAATTCCTCTATTTTTATTTGTAACAATATTATTAACATTCCTCACAGGAAGGATTTGATTTTTAATGCTTCGTGTCCACAATGTTAAAACGGTTGAAAGTTTTCAGAACCATAAGCCTAACCAACCTTTCTTTAACTCATCCAAAAAAAATCATATTACTTCAGGGTATCAGGGAACCACAATGGGAAAAAGAGGAAGAACAAAGATTGTTTTTGCTTTTATAACCCTTTGCTCTCCCAATTCAACAGTAAATCTACAGTGAACATTTGCTTTGCCTCAGGCAAACATGAAATTGGCATGCCTGTTTGGAGCTTCTATTGTCTTTTGTTCTTAACTGATAACTTTTCAAAATAAGCACAAACTCTCCTCTCTTAGAGACCCTCAGTACCAGTGGTAGTCCCCGCTGAATTTATTCATTTCATCAAAATGACATAAAATTCAGCTGCCTGATTTTCTATTCATGAGAGACATTGGTAATCCAGTTCAAAAGAAAGCCACAGAAAAGAATTCATTGCAAAACACAGATAATTTCCCCTAAAGCTAATCCTCTTTTTATTCAGACATAGAGACTTGCCTCCACAAGGCTATTCCCCTCTCAAGGAAGACGTGGTTGTTGAGGAAAAAACATCGACACAACAGATGTTTAAGCACAGACAAGACAACTCTTATTGATTTTCTTATCAACAAAATCTGAGGGTCCCCCTGTTATACTTAAAATTAATACCGGATCACTTCTTGCTAATGATAAAGAAAATATCAGAAAGGTGCAACAGATCAGCAGTGATTTGAAAACATTAAAAGACAGGAGAGGTAGAGGTACAGAAAATGGAATGGAGAAAAATCCAAACTGATCTAGCTGACAGCAACTCCATGAAGCACTATTTTGATGTGCTAAAGGAGTGTAGTCAGGATTTAGCTTAAATGTACTTCCTTTTCTACTTCTTTTGTTCTTCTTGTAGATAAAAGGATTCTGAAAAGTATTCACTTCTTAAAACAGTGAACCTAATGTGAGTAAAATGTATATGCAAGATGTGAAAATGTACAAATAATATTCAATGTTTTCTTGACACAGCTAAGGTAATGGCTGTAAATTAAGACAAATGCATTTAAATTGTTGTAAACAAAATGTCGATTAGGGCTTCTGATATGTCCCACTACTGAGGACTAAGGGGGATTACAGTCTTAGCCACCATTTTAAAGAGAGCACAAATAACTGGGCATTTGTCTCAGAGCTTATGGCAATATTAAGATTCTCTGTCACTCCTTCCATAAAGAGGTGGTTCTATGCTCCTTCTTCTTGAATATCCCAGGGCTCTCTGACTATGTTGATTAATAGAATATGAAGGAAGTGATGAACCAGATTCTTTGCCCAAACTGCCATTGTGAGGAAGCCAAGGAGCCCCATGGAAAGACCATGTGGCAAAGAACTCTAGCCGATGCCGTGGCTGAGTACCCAGCTGGTAACAAGCACCAACTTTTTAGCCAGGTTGACTGAGACACCTCTGGAAGTAGATCCTCCAGCCCCAGTCCAACTGCTCCAGCTGATGCCAATAGAATGGAGACAAAATCCCCCATCAAGACCAGATTAAATTGCAACTATGTGAAAAAAAGAAATGATTTTTCTTGTTATAAGTCAATAAGTTTTTGAGGGGGCTATTACACAGCAAGAGATAACCACAACAGCTTGTTAGATTAGCCTAATTGGCTTTGCTACCCTTACCATAATTCCAGCAACTCTCTCATCTTTATTAAAAATCAGAAGAAAAAAAGGAAGGACTAAGGAAAATATAGAGAAGAGAGAGCTCTCAAAATTGTAAATAACTGACCTTATTTCTCTGTATGTCAAATAAAGGGTGGAAGATAAGGTCAGAGTACAGGCTTAAAAATTTGACAGTTCTTACAAGAAATGGTGATATATCTCATTTTCTAGCTGTGCATTTCCTAAGGCAGGAAAATGTGGTCTTGTCATATTACTGCAAATAAGATGTAAAGAGGAAAACTTCACTATAATTTTGTCGTTATCAACTGAAGTTTGGCAGCACATGTAGATACAGAAATTTGTGCCCACATCTTGAAGGCAGAGGCTTGCTAGAGAAGCTTAAAACCACAGATGAGTAAGGATTATAAAGTGGTGTTTCTAGGAAAAAAGAATGTGAAATGCTCTCCCAAGTTCTCCCAGCTTTCAGGAAAAAAAAAGCAAAAAAACAGGTTTTCTAAGAATATCGGCAGCAAATGAAAATTGATGAAGCTAAAAATTGACCCTCATCTCTGCAGAATACCCTTTCAGGGGTACTGACAAGCAACAAAGAAAGTCAGACCAAATCAGACTTAGACCTGGTGCATTTCAAAATATGTGCCCAATTTTTAAAAAGAGGCCTGCTGTGTACTTTTTCTCTCCTTTCTCCCACATCATTAGGGGAAATAGACCCAGATGTGAGAGAGAGAGAGAAAAAAGAATACCAGGAAAAGACATAGCTCCAATACACTGACCTCCATTGGAAAGAGACCAAATAATGAAAAAATAGATTCTGCTTACTCTTTACTCCAAATCTCTGGGACTAAAACTACTATGCATGTACTGGTTGAGGAAAGAAGAAGATATATGATTTGGGTTTAATTTTACTCGGGGGTTTAAACACAGGCTTCCATCAAAATTCATAATGGAAAGTGTGGGTAAAATGTTTAGAAAATAATATATCTTATTATTAAGAAATTTACTATTCATTACACAGGAGAGATACCTAATATTGAGTTGGGGATAAATGAAAAAATAAAAACACAAGCAATAAATATGAACAACATTACTTATATTTATACTCACTGAATTTACAGTTTGTGTGGTTTAATAAACCAGTTGCATATCTAATTAACAAAGTGCTGTACAACAGACCATGCAGGACACTATAATTGTTGTTTTACAAACAAAAGTAGTGACAACCAAGACATATCTATGCAACTAGAATGACTTGCATCATTAGTTGAAGGTTGTCTTAATTGGGGTTCCCTCAAGACAGTGATTCAAAAGCAAGTAATTTATTTGAAAGTTAATGTCAGGAAATACCCTAGAGGAGTTAGGAAGTGAAACAGAAAAGGGTAGGTAGCAAATTAAACACAAAACCATTCTAGACAACTAGAACTTATTCCATCTAGGAAAATCTGAAAATCCAGGAGCTAAACTATTATTCCACTAATTCTACTAGTAATTGGTTAAAGAGTTCTGGAGAAAAAGGGTGCTAATTCCCCAGAATTTCTAGCTTCATAGACTCTCCCAACTAAATAACACCCTCAGGCAAAGAGACACAGGACAGTAAACTCAGACACCTTGCTTTAAAGTAGCAAAGGCTGAGGGAATCTGAATGGAGATCAAACATATCTGCTACAGTAAACCACTTGTACCATTCAATCTTCTTGTATACCAAGTTAATTTTACTCTTTTCTCTCACAATTTTTCAATATTGTTGCTGGTCAACTTTCTTTAAAAACAAAACTAAACTAAGCAAACAAAAAATTATAAGAGTTCCTGGGATTCCCACAATTACCACTGCTTCAACTTGCCCAAAGGCAGCAATATTCATCATGCCATTCCTAGATTCCCTCATCCAAAACCAGCAGTTTTGTTGATCTAGATTACTTTCAAGGTGGAATTAGAGCCCCAGGTGCCCCTGCCTGTGTCAGGCTGATCAATTGCTCATTCACAGTTATTACTAGTCATGAAAACACCAGTCCCATGAGTTCCAGGTATTGTTTTCTCGGTTCGCTATATTTTATCATTGTTAATTTTTTCTGCTTGTTTGGTGACTCTTTTGCTCTCTGGTTTCCTGGCATAAGGATCTCAAAGTGACCAGGAATCAGCCACAGCTTCAACTTACTGTGTCTCCTGGGAGAAAAGGACCTTTCAGGGACCAAGGACTTTAATCAAGCAGGGCTGACATACACAGGGAGAAGATGCAGAAATTCCACATGCAATTCACTCAGAATACTGGACAAATATTTCTTCTACTTCCATCCCATGGATTCCAAACTGATATATTCCACACAATGCAATAAATTATCATATATGACTTTTGAACCCTATTTATATTTTATCTTGAAGAACAATTCATTGACTACCAGGATGTCATAACCAGGCCATTAGCTATGCCTGTAGGACTCCATTCCAATGCTCTGTCAGGCTAGAAATTTTCCTGATAATGTAGCATATTGTACTGAGAACCATTGGGGCCGCTGTGAAATAGCTTTGAGCAGTACTTTAGTCATTCCCTGGGATTTGAAACTACCACTGTAACCAGGGGCCACCAGTATTAATGACAGCTCAAACTCTTTACAACAATTCTCAAAAGGTTTGGGTATTCCTCTTTCCCCATTATACAATTACTCTGGGGAATGGCCACAAGTGTCTTTGAGATAGAGAGGAATAATTATCACACATATTGTAGCATTAAAGGCTATTTCTCAAAGAACATTGGCTTCCCCTTCAATCAAAGGGCCTTGCTTTTGAGAAATAACCCTGGCCCGGAAATTGGGCCAAAGATTGTGATTTTTCCACTCTGGGAGTTAACATCAGTTTCCCGTTCCCTCTCTCTTCAACTTTCTTCATTATAGAGTCAAGAAATGCATGCAGTGGCTGTCCATCTACCTTACCCCTAAGAACACCATAGTCTGTTAGCCATCCACAGATCTCTGAAGGTAACGGAGGGTCATTCAGCCTTCCTATTACTACAGTAGTTATGTCTACCTTGTCTCTGATGATTAAGTGCCAAAATATGACCTCTGTTCTTTTGGAATTGTATCTTCCTCAATAACATTATATAATCCAGTTACATAACAGCCTTTCTGCCATCAGTCCCAGCTACAACTGGCTTCTCAACAATGCTGATGTCTCCTCACTAATGCGTTCCTTAAGGAAGTAATTATCCTTAGAGCACTTCTGGAGATTAGAGTCAACTGCTGGGTTTTCTAATCTTATCTAATAAATCTATTCTAGCTTACTACTCTCTCAGCCTTTTGATCCCAAGGCAATTCTGACATTTCATTTCCACTTATCACCTAGATTTTTGCTTGTTTTTGTTTTGTTTTGTTTTAATTTTTTATGCTTGAAGAAATCATCTCACCAGCATATTAGAGTTACCTCCAGGTGTCCTTGACAAGATATTATGAAATCACATGATAGAAACTCAATTACTAAAGAGCTCTGCTTTATTCAGCCTTGTTTCAACTTCCATTGACCTAGTGCCATCACGATTCATGATCTCCTGGTTTGGGTTTGTCTCTAATAGCTGGGCTTTCCTGTTCTTTTGTTGGATAATCCCCATTCTCATAAAGTAGACACAGTTCTTCTCTCATTAAGCCACAATGAGGCTTGATCCTATATATTAGTCTAAAAGCAATGAGGGAAGATGGAAGTTTTCATCCTGACAAGCATCCACCTTCTGTGAGACCTTTGCACAGTTGTTAGGCAAGGAGTTAGCATTCTCATGTATGTGGATCCTGAAGCAAAGATTCAAGTGCAAGTGGTTTCTTTAAGAGGTGATCTTAAGAAACATTGGATGTAGAAAAAACAGTTGACAAAGAGTATTTGGTTTACCTCCCAAAATCCACGCCCACCTGGAATATGAGCGTCTTTGGAAATAGGGTCTTTGCAGATATAATGAAGATAAGATCATATTGGGGTAGGGTAGTCCCTAAATCCAGTAATTTGTGTCTTCATAAGAGAAAGGAGAGAGAGATTGAGATACAAAGACACAGTGGAGAACATGATAAAGATGTGTAGGCCATGAGATGATGGAAGTGGAGATGGAAGTGAGGCAACTATATGACATGGAACTCCAAGGATTTATGGCAACCATCAGAATCAAGGAAAAAGTAAAGACAGTTCTTTCATAGGGAGTTGAAAGGAAGAATGGTCCTTCCAAAAGCCTGATTTCATACTTCTAGCATCCAGAATTGAGAAAATAAACTAACATACTTCGGTTATTTTATGTCATTCATTTAGTTTGTTACAGTGGCCCTAGGAAATTAATATAAGTAGGGAAAGAAAGCAAGCCAATAGTGTGTTATCAAGCTCTGAGACACTGGAACTTAATCCCACCTGGGAATTCTATATACAAATAAAGAATGCATTTTGTAGTTATTTATTTTGACAGGTTCAGGAATTAGGGTAATTAACTACCATTTCCTATTGGTTGAATGCTATGTTCTGGGGGTTCTTTTATTCCCCCACACTTTTGACCTGCTATGTACTTGAGCAGAGATGACTCTGTGGCCAGAGAGAGCCATCAGTCAAGAAGACAGAATGACTGGCATTGAAACTAGGGCCTGAATGCACAGAAATGATGAAGGCCAATGGGATATAGACGGGCACTGACAGGGTCCTCTAGAGGTATTCAAATGAATTCAGCTTGTTTATTAATATTAAAATTCCAAGGACCATTCACATGCAGATCTTCCCCCAGAAAACTTCCCAGAACTCCTGGGCTCAGTTGGTCTGCAATGGGTAACCCTCTAGAGAGCCAGATTTTGGTTGCAGTCCCTTTTGTTATGGTTTCTATTGAAAACCAGTCCTCCACAATTCAGCAGAAGCTTGCTCATCATTGTGCTGATGCTTTCAATATTCACGTTTTCTCACAGACCTCAGTGGTCTTTCAACGGGAAACAATACCATACCTCCTGAATTATTTTCAGTTTCCATCGAACAGATGGTGACTGTTTAGTTCACGCTTCCTTGAACAATCATTTTTTTTTTCTGTCTGATGGCTTTATTGATATTATTGTTTTTTACATTCTATGATGTTGTTGCAGAGCAGTTGGGAGGGAGAGGGACAGGGGAAAGGGGAAGAAAATGTGATGGAAGAAGGAGGAAAGAGGAGGGGCGGGATTGAGGCCTGTGGCACCCCCCACATTCCCGCAGGTGAGACCAGGGGGCTTCCACTGGTGGCTTGGTCATTGCTGAGCTGGGTGCAGATGTCAAGGGGGTGTGGCAAAAGCCCTAGCCTCCCACCATCCCAGCTCGGGAACCTGGAGCCCTTCTTGCTGCAGTTTGGTGGTCATCGCTGGGCTGGTTACATGTGTCGGGGGGCGTAGCTGAGACCCTCGATCCCCCACCACACCAGCTCAGGAGAGCCTGGGGCGCTTCCTGAGGAGGCTTGGTGGTCATTGCTGGGCTGGCTGTAGGCATGGGGGGTCATGGCCATTTAAACTTAACATTTAGTCGATGTCTGTATTTCACAGAAATAACATTAGAGAAGGGAATTTCAAAATTTTTAATTTATCCTGTTAAAAAAGGTTACATTATTTGTATTTTAAAAATGATATAACTGAGACTTAGATGTGTTAGGTGATTTCTCCAGGTCACACTTTTAGTAACTAGTAGAACATAGATTTAAATTCAAGCATTCTGACTTTAGAGTTCATACTTATGAATGGTTGGTCTGTTAATATATTAAGACTGGTATGGCCATAAATAAACTAGAATAAAGATGTCTCTGAAATTATATGTGTGTGCAAGGCTTACCCTCTGACACAATTTGCTTGAAAGAGCCTTATTTTCACTTTAATGTAATTCACCGCACTTGTTTTTTAAAGAAAAACTTTTAGAACTCTTAGTATATACCAAACACTTTATCACATTGATGCAAATAAAACATGATTCCTACCCGTAAAAAACTTTTAAAAAAAATGGTAAAAATAAGAAAATGCTTTCAATAAAGCATGGAAATTGTTGTATAGAGGAAAACTGAGGTACAGTACAAGGCCAGAAATGGGATACATAATGCAATCATAATTTTTGGTAATGGTGGAACTAGATAAAGAGTGGGGATGGCTTTCAGGAAGGTATCAAGGTGAATATGAGTACTAAAGGGTGAGAAAAATGCATCAGGAGTAAGCTACATATTAAGATGATGGCAATAGTGTCAATAAAAATTTTTGAGATTAATGCAGGTGGACATATTTGTGATAATAATTTTTCTTGCTTTTCTCTTAAGGCATTTATTTTTTCCCACAAAGATGAATAAAAACAAAAAGTTGCTAGTTTTATTAGAAATGCATTTTTCTCTCAGGTTGGTATTGGGATCTCAGCCAATACCGTCTTTCTATTCTTCTAAATACTTGCATTCTTTCTCAAGAACAGGCCCAAGCCCACTGACCTGACCATCAGTCACTTGGCCCTAGTTGACAGTTATGCTGCGAACCCTGGGGTTCATGGATCCAGACATTATTTGGTCTTAGAGATTTTGGATGACATCACATGTAAATCAGTTGTCTACTTAGACAGGTAGATGTGGGCGTCTCTATTTGCATGCCGGCTGAGCGTCCTCCAGGCCATCACTCTCAGCCTCAGCAACTCCTGCTTTGGCAAAGTTCAATCACATTTTAAATTTATTTTTGGAAAGTTTGCTTTCGTGTAATCGAGGGGAGTAAAGCACATATTTTTCCTTTTGCCTCAGGTTCCAACGTGGCTCAGCCGGGCACTGGCTTGTCCCAACTCATGTGACTAGAAGGTTGCAAAATTCTGTATATTCCTTTCACGATGTACTTGTTTTCCTTTCCACCGCCAAAAAATTAATCTGCCGCTGTCGGCAGAACACGCTGCTTCGTGCTGGGGGTTCCGAGGTGGCACCCGCCCGACAGAAGGGGCACAGGCGTGCACAGGCAGCGCTGCAGACAGCTTCCCCCTGCCTGAGTGGGACACTGGCGGGAGGAGACCGCCGCTCCAGCTCTGGCCCCGTCCGCCTGGTGGGTGGCCTGCCGGTGCGCCCCTGCGAGGTGGGCCTGAGCGCGACTGCAGGGCAACCCGCACACTGAGCAGCCTCTGCAGCCTTCTCCTGACAAACTTATTGCCAGAGTGTTCTCTTCATGTTAAGGCGCGGGTCTCAGCAGAGCTTCCCAGAATAGCCACATGTTGTGCCAGAGCCAGCCCTCTCTAGTTTCCCTTTGTCCCTAGTGCTGAGCCTGGGTTACCTGACCAGACTCCCTGCTCCCTCAAGTTCATTTCCATTATGCACTCCCGATGTCACTCAATTCTGGTACACGTTTTTGTTTTTGTTTTTTTTTGTTTTAAATCACAGATATCCTAATAACCTTAAATCTTAAAGAGGAAGGATGTCTATTCCTTTACTCTCAGGAGATCCCTTGGCTTTGCACACGTTTGTCTATCCCGCCGCAGTGACCTTCTAGAGCTTTTTACCAAGGGGCTATTAGTAGGAATTATATTAATGACATAAATTTTGTTCCTATATAAACTCCAAGTATTCTCATGATTCTTAAAAACCAACTTGCTAATGAATACTATTAGTCACAAGAGGAAGAGGGCAGGAGAATATGAGTAGATTGTTTTCATATTCATCAAAGCTATTAGAAAAAAACGAGGTGACGTTATTTTCTATTAAAATATCAGTCTTACAGTAGGTAGAAGTTGTAAAAAAATTAATCATCCAGATGTCTGGTACAGATGACTTATTTATTTAAAATATTTACTATTCACCTACTTTGTGTCAACATTGTTCTGGGTGTTGGAAGTATAAAGACAAACAAATACAGCTCCTAATCTCATGAAATTTACAGTATAAAAAGGAGGAGAGAAATACAATTAGTTAGCCAAATAATAAAATAATAAAAGTATGACAAGTAAGAAAAGAAGAAATTGTAGTGATTCAGGTTGCAGATTAAGGGAAGCCAACTAGTTCTGGATAATGTGTTTAGGAAATACCTCTCAGAACTTACATATATTCTGAGACCTACTAGAATAAAAGAATGAAAGTGCAGTTCGGAAAGAGTTCCAAGCAAAAGGGAAGAGCTGTACAGACTCTTACACTGAAGGGTGCTTGGAATAATATTGAATCTGAAAGCAGCCATTGTGTCTAAAACATTGTGCTTAGAGATCTGGTTGGGGTGCTCTGCAGTGTGCAGAAGACGTAGGGCCTTATAGATGATCTTAAGACATATCAGTTCTTTCCCAAGTGCAAACAGTTTCAAGCACAAATGGATAACATGATACATTTTATGTTTTAGGAAGTTCTGCTTTTTGTACAATGGGTTGAAAGAAGCACATGAGAAAGCAGAGGGCAGAGTTACGGCAGTTGCCCTAGTGAGAGGCCAGTGATTTTTAATACAGAAATGTTAGGGTTTATGACTTTGTCCCTTTTAAGTTCCACTTGATTTTTGACTAAATAGGTATAGTTTTATGCACTATGGCCATGCAAGGACAATGCAGTGATAACGGGCCACATTTTTCACATTAAGAATGATCAATGAGCATCTTCATTTCTGAATTCCGTACCAGAAAGTTACTCCACTATTCTAGAAAATATGGTTTCATGATTATTAAAAACTACAGTTAGAACTACTGAATTGGAGCTAAATTAATATATATTTTAATCTTTACTTAAAAGCTTGGCACATAAAACATTTATATGATACAGGAGATGTATTCAGCACATGACAACTAATTTTACCTAGGCTTAAATAGAGGTGAACAAATATAAATTAAATGTTAAAGGTTGTCATCAAAAGAGAAACTTTCCATTAAAACAAATACATTAAAGAACAAGAAGATACATTTCTTGGCTTACATTTCTTGTTTAGTAAGTTTCTATTTTTATTTTATATTTTATTTTATATTGACTCAGTAATTTTATATTTTTGACAGCATCTTATTTTTATTTTCAAAGTTATACGTTTATTTTATGAATAACTCTGTGATGACTTTATTTTAATTTCATAGTTCCTTAGCTATTGATATGCAAATTGTACCACAGGATTTATCATTCAAAGATAAATTAGCATAAGGATTTGAAATTTTAGTGATTCACTTATAGACTTAACAAACCCTTTAGCAACACCTTACTTTTTCTTTTTATTATATATTTTTTATTTTATCAATATATAATGTAGTTGAATTTCATGTCCCTTTACCGATTCCTCCCTCCCCCCCACACACATCAACATCATATCTGTTCACTTGTCTTAAGAAGTTCAAGGAATTGTTGTGATTGTTGTGTCTTCTTTCCTGCCCCCACCACCCCATTTGTTTATTTTATTTTTTTTAGCTCACCTTACTTTTTCAAATTTGCACAATAATTTAATAACTTTGGGACCACATTATCTTGGTCATACTATAGTAATTTAATACTTATAGTTACGCTTGTTTTCAATATCAGTTTTATTGATAGTTTGGCTATACATAGATATAATTTGAAGTCTAGAGCACATTTTACTGGCAATATATCTAGTAATTTACTTCTCTGAAATTCTCATCTAATATTCTCCCTTCTTTCTGGTGAAATAATGGAAAAATTTTTTATTCTGTAAGGTCAGAATTGGGCTTTAATGTTAATATCCAGGATATTAGCATGTGGGAGGTGAGAGATAGTTGTGGGGGGCATATATATTCTCAGGTAATGTACCCAAAGCTGTTTGTCAAGCTGAAGGGTTAGAAAAAAAGGATTGAATTACTGGGGAATGCTTACACCAATAATACAGTAACAAAATGATGTACTGAGGTACAAATAAATCAGTCTGGCAGTTCTAAATATTATTTCTGTAAACATTAGATGCTCCTTGAGTCTTTCCTTTATGGACAGTCTAGTTCATAATATGGACTGTTAAATGCACTCAGATAGCCCTGACCTAAAAATGTACAGCATTTTCTTAAGATTTCTTTGTGGAATGTGTCTTCTTTCTTACCAAAACATCCACTGAATCTGCTCTTAAAATTATGTAGAATCTAAAGTGGCCTATTCCAAATGCTTGGGGTTCCTTCCCTGTTTATGGAGTTCGATAATTGGAAAGCATGATACAAAAGAGTTGCCTTCCACTCTAAAAATATTCTAGATGAAGTTAAAAGAAACCATTATGTCCAGGTTGAAAAACAAGAATTTACAGTAAGTGCAGTTATACATTTTAGATGGCATTTAAGACCTGTTTTAGTAGCTATCACTGGGCCAGAACATGCATGTATGTGGAAAGGAAAGGTAGTAACTTACCTTGTGTGTCTCTGAATGATGGACCCTGCCTTAACGTGTTTGGACTTTTTTGTCACATCAGAACACTTGCATCCCTTTGCTACAGAATTTTAGTGAACCAATATATAATCCGAATGGATAAATAAAAATAAAAAGCTGTACCTAATGGATTCTCCTTCTGCTGGGCTAAAGAGTAGCCTTGGTAGAAGAACAGTTTCTTTAATAGAACAAGAAAGTTCTATGTCTTTTTAAAATTTAAAGTGAGCTATGTGTTCTGCCTGAAATGTTTAGAGAGGACAATGGGAAATATATTCTCCAATGTAAGGAAGGAGAATGTGAACATTAGTAAAATCCTATAGACAGTAAAAGAATAAGGGAATATTATGAACAACTTAATGCAAATATATTTGACATCATAGATGAAATCGACAATTTCCTTGAAAGACAAACTACTAAATCTCACTCAAAAAGAAATACATAGCATGAATAGCCCAATATTTATCAAAGAAATTGAATTTGCAGTTAAATATCTTCCAAAAAATGCTCAAGGCCTAGATAGCTTCAATGGTGGGTTTCACCAGAAATCTGAGGAAGAAATAATGTTAATTTTATGTAAATGCTTCCAGAAAATTGAAAAGGAAGGAACACTCCCAAACGCAGTCTATGTGGCTAGCAATATCCTAGAACAAAACAAGAAAAACAAAAAAAAAACAAAAAAAACAAAAAAAAAAAACACTGATGCAAAAATTTTCAACAAAATTTTAGCAAAATGAATCCAACAGTTAACCAAGATTTAGTGGTGTTTATCTCAGAAATGCAAAGATGACTTAAAGTTTTAAAAATTAAGCAATGCAATTTACCATATTAACAGACTAAAAAAAGATATGGTCCTATTAATACACACTAAAAATAATTTTACAAAATTTAACATTCATTCAAAATGAAAATCTCAGCAAACTAGGAATACAAATGAACAAACTCAACCTGACAAAGGGCATTTAGGACAAATCTATAGCTGACATGTCAGGTTTTAAAATACAGTTCATGCTTTACCTTTCTTTTTTGAACATTTGAAAAGTAGTTATAATAGCTAGTTAAATAACTAGTCTATCAGGTGTTGTTTCTTAAACTGTTTTCATTGATCAATTTTCTCATTATAGTTTGCATTTTTCTGATTTGTGGGTTTTTTTTTTTTCTTATCTGGTAATTGTTAATTGGTTGACAGACATCATGACCATTTTATGTGCTAGATACTTTTGTATCTCTTTATATATCTTTGTTCTTCATTCTGTGACACACTTAATTTACTTGGAAACAGTTTTATCCTTTAAAAGCTTACTTTTAAGTTTCGTTAGTCAGCACCAGAGCAGCTTTTACTTTTTACATTTAAATTTGACTCACTATGGAGATAATATCCTTCTGAGTATTCTACCTAGTACCCAATATTTTACTGACTTTCCTACTTTGATTAGTGGAAACACAAATAATTCCTAACCATGTGTGAATCTCAAGAATTGTTCCACTTGCTCCTTTCTAACAATCCTTTCCCAAACTTCTGGTCATTTTCTCATGCATATTCTCTGATCAAGGTCAGTTTGAGAAGACTCAGTGGGGTCTCTCTGCAAATCTCTGGATCTCTCTCTCTCTCTCTCTCTCTCTCTCTCTCTGTGTGTGTGTGTGAATGTGTGTGTGTGTGTGTGTGTGTGTGAATGTGTGTGTGTGTGTGAGAGAGAGAGAGAGAGAGAGAGAGAGACAGAGAAAGAGAGAGAGAGAGAGAAATACTTTTCTCTCTGAAGCTCTGCCCTGTGAACTCTAGCCACCATGGTCTACCAATTCTACCAATGTCCCTTCAACTCAAGTGACTCTGCTTATAGTTCCCCTCCCCGGGCTGCAAACTGGAGCTTATCTTCATTTGTTTCTCTTCCTTCAGGAATCAGTGTCTTCTGCCGCCTTTTGTCTCATGTCTGAACCTGCTGTTTCATATATTTTGTTTAGTTCTTTACTTGTTGAAATCAGGAGGGTAAAATTATCCTCTATTGCCCCTTCATGGCTGGCAGCAGAAGTTAGCACACATTATTTTTATATTTAGAAAAAAAATGTGGAATATAAACTCATTACCTCTTGATATGATGGAAAATGTTGATGTTTAGTGGAAGTATATCCTTCTAAAATATATGTTTCAGACATGGTGGGTAGCCTGCCAGAATTACAATTCAGTACTGCTGTCCACTTCTTCTGATTTAAATAAGATAATTGATATCAACCCTGGAGTCACAATGTGTTTCCAGAGATTATAGAGTCAGATCATTATTAAGAATACTATAATTTTAATGTACTAAATATAGATATGGCTATGGATAAATTTGATATATTTATAAACAAGATTCCTAAAAAAAATTAAGAGGACTTTATTGTTTGTTTTAATCATATATGGTTGGGGAAGAGAATAGGTCAACATGCAGATATATCTGTACAAAGGTTTTCTACCAATACTATTATCATATATGGACTTTAACAATGAATAAAAATGGAGGAAGCAAATGTACATTAGAAAAATACTTATGGATTTTGGTGTCTATATCTCAATGACAGACAATAAAAAATCTTACTAAAAGATGTAGAGAGAAAAGAAGAGAATAAAAAAGAATTAGAACAAGCACAGTTTATATTTGATCTATGTCCTGACATCACGATCACTGAAATATATGTGTTTACCCAATTAAACTTATTTTAAGGTGTAAAAGGCAGATGAGTTACAATGTTAGCAGATTTTAGCAGAAGAGAACTCTGCAAAGAGTTTGTCTAAAAACTAAAGGAAGTGTTAATGGAAGAAGTAATGATTGTTTATTGCCAAGACTTTGATGAGAATTATCTGTCATATTTGCTTTAAACATAATTGGCAATTTCTCTGAGTTCACATCTGCAAATTTGTATCACTCTTCGAAATATAATTAACCCTGCACTAAAAAAATGAAAGATAATTTTAAATAACTATTTTACTACATATGAGGTGCTCTATGTCTCTATGTTTTAGGGTCGAATAAAGCTGCAGTATTGATTTCTGTTTGTTTTTTGTTTGTTTGTTTGTTTGTTTTTTAATTTTATTTTGTCGATATACATTGTGGCTGATTATTGCTCCCCATCACCAAAACCTCCCTCCCTTCTCCCTCCCCCCCTCCCCCCCAACAATGTCCTTTCTGTTTGCTCGTCGTATCAACTTCAAATAATTGTGGTTGTTATATCTTCTTCCCCCCCCCCCGGTTTGTGTGTGTGTGTGTGTGTGTGTGTGTGTGTGAATTTATATATTAATTTTTAGCTCCCACCAATAAGTGAGAACATGTGGTATTTCTCTTTCTGTGCCTGACTTGTTTCACTTAATATAATTCTCTCAAGGTCCATCCATGTTGTTGCAAATGGCAGTATTTCCTTCGTTTTTATAGCTGAGTGGTATTCCATTGTGTAGATGTGAAATACAACGGCATACAAAACATAAAATGTAATGTCTCTTTCACATTGCAGTTTTGAAAACAGTTGTCCATCTTTGCTCCTAAGGGACCTTGTGCCATCCAAGTCATTACCTCACAGTCCCATTTGGTGCTGTTATCTTTATGGTTGAAATCCACACCTGGGTTTTAGTAATTGGGGAGAAGGAAGATTGCTTGGAGGAAGTATGCCTTATATCATAAGGACTGCGTCTGGAATTCATATATATGACTTCTGCTCATAGTCCATTGACCAGAACCTAACTCACCAGTGATGGGGAGTCTTGGAAATATCTGGTTGAATAGCCTTATGATAAACCAAAATATTATTACAATGGAAGAAAAAGGGAAGATATTTTGTAAGATCATTATTAGTCTCTATTGTGATTCTATATGTTCACTCACAAATTTATATCACTAGTGATGAACTCTCTTATCAATGATCAATTAGTTTATTCTAAATTACTATTCACTATCTTCACTTACATATTTTATTAATATATAAAATTACTATTTCAAATTAATTTTTATTCTCTAAAACCTGCTACACTCAATGAGTTTCCTATCTCTACTGATAAAAGCTTCATCTCTCCAGGGCTAGGGGCTATTCTTTATCCAATTCACCATGATCAGGTGAATCAAGGTCCATTCAAGAAAACAGAAACCACACTAGGTCCTTAAAAGCAAGTTATTTTTATTGATTGATTGATTGATTGTGACACATACATTTAAAATAACCAGCCAAATCTTGAATATTTTGGCCAGATCATGTTAATCCTTTGCTAGAAATCTGAATTGTCTCCCAATTTTATGCAAAGAAAAACCAGAGTCTTTATAATATCCTAAAAGTGTCTTCAGGACCCAGCTCTCCATTACCTCTATGACTTTATTATCTGGTTTCTTCCCATCACTTACTCTGCTACAACCACATTTAAATTTTTCCTTCTCCTTGCAGTTTTTATAGCACTCTTTTCTTTCTCCCATCTCACAGCTTTGGCAGTGGCTATCTGCAACATCAGAAATGTTCTTAACTTAGACAAATGCAAATCATTTTTTCACTATATTTCTCCTACCCGATGACATCTAACCTGATTCCATATTTAAAATTATAATCCACCACTCTCTCTCAGCATTCTTTATTCCTCTTAACTCTATTTCACTTTCTCTTTTATTCATACCATTAATAATGTAATATATAATTTAGTTACTTACCATATACATTTACCATCTGTTTCAATTTATTTTCTATCATGAAAATGTAAGCCTCATGCAGGCAAGAAACATTATGCCTATTGCTCACTAATGTATCCTACTACCAAGAGTAATCCTTGGCATATGATAAGTTCCTTGTAAATATTAAAGTAAAGATGAACTAAATGAATAAATTTCCTACATAGAATTTCTAGTGTGTTCTTCAATGTTACTTTAAATATTCTTTCTTTTGTCTTTCTGATACAATCTTCACAGATATAAAATGCTGTATCCTTTTAAAATATGAATTTCAGTTATAAACACAAGCAATATTTGCTTTATTAGCAATAGATTAATTTTTTTTCAATGTAATATACTAAGAATTATTTGTATTTCCACAATATTTGGTCAATTGTTTACAAGATGATGGACATTTTAATATCTGAAGCTCACTACAGTAGACTTTATGATATGCATGCCATTCCTAGAAAAGATATATTTAAAAAGAAATTATAGCCAAGAAATCAAAATCAACTTATTTCAAAATCAATTTTCATCAAAATCAATTTTCATCAACAACTATATAAGTTGAAATTGGTTTCATTTTGTATATCTGTTTTTAATCATAACATATAGTGGTAGAAATTAAATCACCCTAAAACGTTAATTATCCTATCCTAAACAGAAATATGACTAATGATATTTCCAAAGTATTTCATTCATTCATTCAACAAACCTTTAGCACACACTTATTGAACTAGTACAAAATCATGCTGGGCACTAGTCTAAGCCATGAGCTATGATAAGCCATGGGCATATCATTCTTGAAAAAATAGATCCTCCTGAACAAAGAATTGGATGAAGGAACTACTGGAGAGTCATAATTTACAGGAATCCAAGATGACTGTGTATGGGTGGTACAAAAGGATGTGATCCCACCATCTGCAAGTTTGAAAATGTGATGCTCTTTGCCAAAGAGATATTGAGGGCAATATAAGGTATTTCAAAAAGTTCACAGAAAACAGAATTGAAAGATAGTATGAAACTTTCCATGAACTTTTTGAAGTACCTTCATGCAAGGTTCAGAGAAATGATAAGTTTTAGTTCAGGGGGTGTTAAACTTATAGCTCCTGTGAGACATTTGGGTAGATGTCTTGTTAATCAATGGAAATACAGGTTCCACTGAATAACCACTGATCCTTGAGGATGACTAAATTTAAATTATCAACAGAAGAAAATCCAATAAAAAAGAACAATATACCATGACCAGAGAACGGGAATAGATTGAGGAGGTACAGACACACCTTTACATTCTTTGAAGATAAGTGTTGTTTTTGTTCATCCTTGCAACATGGTGCATGGAACAAAGCAAGGATGCAATAAACATCTATTGAATGGCAAATGTCTACTCTGTATGGTAATATTTTCAGGTTTTTTGTTGTTGTTGTTATTGTTTTGCTTTTTTGTAGTATTGGACTTCATCTGAAATGCAGAAAAATCATTTTGGGGAAAATATTTATCACTTTTAACAAAATTTGGAAAATAACTCCAAAATCTCTTATGATGTATTTGAATAAAATTGTCCACGGTCAAAAGACACAGTTTTAAGACTGTTGATATATATTTTCAAAATATTTCCAAAAATATTTTACCAATTTAAATCTCCATTATTTTTTAATGCACAATAGTGTTGTAAGCATTCAGTGTTACCTCTTTTTTTAGATTTAGCTAATTTGATAGGTAAGTCATGTTTTCTGAATAATTTGTTATTGATTCTATATGCCACCAGTGATTTCATAACTGCATAGTGAACTTAATTAGCTTACAATATGTATTCCATTCAATGAATTTTGAGATTTGTATGAGGAGTTATTCCTATGTCTATATTATTTATGTAGTTTTTCTTTTTGGGGTGAAATATTCAATAAAGGATAGCCACAGTTACTATTATTTAACCTATTTTCTCATATGTTACATAGGTATATCCAAAAATCAAACCCCCAAAACACAGTTTTATTGATATTACCAGTTGTCTTATTTTTAACACATATAAATGCTTTCTCTCTCTCTCTCTTTCTCTCTCTCTCTCTCTCTCTTTTGGTTATGATTTCTTGCCTTGCCAACTCAAATTTCACTCTAGAGAGGTCTCATTCAATGAACCTAAATTCAGGTAACAGAAATTGCACTCTTCACTTACTTCTATTTATTTTTTTGTTACTCATTCTCACACTTGATTCCCCAGAACAAGTAAATTTAAGCAGACAGATTTACTTATTGGACTTGAAAAAGGTTTGAGGAGCCAGGTTGATGCTTCTAGTAATACAGTATACATGCATGGACATGTGTGTGTGGCTGTTTATAAATAGATAAATAGATTATTTTACTGAAAGGTTACTGTTTGCAAGTTTTCCGAATCTCCTGAATCATGCTTTTAACTCTTTGAACAATTTCTTACCATTTTTTGTAATACATTAGTCAAAATAGTCAAATCAAAATTATAATTTAATTTTCACCTCACTGATCTAACTAAGAATACCTTTGATCATTTACCTGACGATATCTGTCTTTAGTGATTCACGGAATGGAAAAACATAGAAAGTTGTAGTACATATACATCATGAGAGATGGTACCTTCTTTATTTTTTCCACCACTATATTTTTATTGTCCAATGCAGGCCAAACACATTACTTATTCAATAAACAGAATGAATTATCATTTTATGAAGTGATTAGTTTTAATGGGAAATTTAACTTCAAGAAAAAGAGTAAAAAGAAAAAAAAATGCCTAACTCTCCAACACTTCCGATATTTTTGTGTTCTTGTATTTCTTTCTCTCCATCTTCTTAGCCTCCTCTCTGATTGTTACCAGCTTTAGAAGATGCCTGTAGAAGTACTATATTATAACCACTATGTTCAAAAGCCTTAAATTTATTTTAGAAGAAAGAATTGCTTATAACAGCTATTCTCCTTGGTTTCAAGTTGACCTTGAAAACCTCATTCTAATGCATGTGCATATACTGCTGTTATTGTGGAAGTCTTACATATCCTTCAGGGACTTTCCTAGGCTACCATAGACAACATTCTTTTTCTTTAAAACTCTAACAATTCCTCAGTTCATCCACAAACCTCATAGGAGCAATGTTTGACTCAAACTGAAGAATTCAACTGCCAAAAAAAAAAATAAAGTTCCGTTTTCCAGCATATTATTCTTCAAACTGCAAAATTTCTGGTAGGTATTTATTTATTTATCTCAATCTCATTGTTGGTTTAGAGCACTTATAAAAGTAGAACAGCTGCAGGATCTATGGTATATCAATAATTGATAGGGCCATATGGACACTGAAAGATTTTTGT
Organism: Cynocephalus volans; assembly: GCF_027409185.1. NCBI lineage: Eukaryota > Metazoa > Chordata > Mammalia > Dermoptera > Cynocephalidae > Cynocephalus > Cynocephalus volans. The sequence goes on along the minus strand of NC_084466.1, from coordinate 42,220,060 downwards.
CTGCAGAAAGAAACATCTGGGGAAAAGAAGCTTGGATCAAAGTTGGCTCATTCAGATCTCTAAAAAAATTAACAAATAAAAGGAAGATAAGAGACTGGAAAAATACTGATCTTAACTGAGAAGGCTTAACATGCTATAGTTGTTCTAATTGGAGAACATACATTTCTAAATGATAACTTAAGAATTTCCTAAATATAACCCTGTATTTGTCAGAGAGAAAATTATTCTAGCTAAAACAAAATAAAAGAAAAATTAACACTTTTTTAGGAGTAATTTTTTTTCTACATTTCAAAAATAAGTAACTATTGCATAATATGTTATGGTATGGATAAAAAACAGTTTAGTTATCCAAATTTACATTTTCTTAATTCTGTGGAGGGATGACTCATAAAACTATAATGTGTGAAAAAGGAAAATTGGATAGTAATAAAAAACACCCTTAATACAAAGCTTTACAAAAGACAAAAAAAGAAAACAGTATATTATTTACAAATACATATGTGAGGTTAAATTATTTTAAAAGGCTTGGAAATTATAAAAATAAAATTCCCAGTAATGGTGACCTCTGGGAAGAGACAGAGAAAATAACATACAAAAATTTCTTTCACTGCTGGTAGACTGATGATACCCCTAAATGGTAAATCAGAAATGTTGCATGAATAGATGTTTAAAAAAATATTAATAATAGTAATGTTTGCTATATGATAAATCAATAAAATTTGAAGAGCTGTAATAACCAGTGTAGTATTTAATAATGATACATAGAAAGTATATTGTCCACATTTTTGAAAAATAAAGCATTCATTTGAATTAACCTAAATTTTGAATAAGAAATGATGTATCATTGTCTCAATCATATTTAATTACTTATAAGTTTAATAACTTATTATTTTAATAACTTATGATAAAAACTTGTCATAGTTTAATACTGATATTTTTGGATCTTTTTTCAATGGTGCTTTTCAATTTTTTTTTTTATTATTAAGAATATTCATGAGATACAAAGCTAATTGTCACCCCTCCTGCCCATGATGTGAGGGCCAGATTCATACTGGGGCCATACCCATTACCAGAAATTACTGTTGTACCCCTTGTCCCCACCCAATTATACCCCAAACTCCCTCTCCAACACCCCCCCCCCACTCCAATTTGTAGCCCTAGGAATGTTCTCTCCCTCTGTTAGACCACAGCATTACTGTGGTCTTTCTTTCCTCCTTTCTTTCTCTCTTAGCACCCACATATGAGTGAGCACATGCGGTCTTTATCCCTCTGTGATTTGCTTGTTTCATTCAACATAAGTTTCTCCTGGTTCATCCATATTGTTGCAAATGGGAGTATTTCATTCTTTTTTATGGCAGAGTAGTATTCCACAGTGTATATCTACCACAATTCCCTTATCCAATCATCCATTGATGGACATTTAGGTTGGGTTTTAATATACACATTTAAAATCAAAACTTCAGCAAGGTTTTTGAGAGATGCACTTTCAGCTGCTTCATTTTAGTAAATTAAACTAAATTCCAAACTGGAAATAATGTATCATTGTCTTTCACACAAGTTTTATACTGATGTTTGTGAACCTTTTCTCCAATGCTGATTTCCAATAAGTTTTCAGATACACATTTGAAATCAGAATTTCAGCAAAGTAGATAAGATATGTACTTTTTAGTGGTTTATTTTCCATAAATCAGAATAAATTCAGAACTAGGGAAAAAAATAAAAAAGGATTCATTTGAACATGGTAAGAAACACAGCATAAAGCCCTGTCACAACTGCTTTTCTTTGGAACCACAGGAACTAAAAGAGAGTGCTCAAAATGGAAAGATCTATGAAGTTCTCCCCTGGAGGACTGATTGCTCCATACACAGAGCCACTAAGAATACCAGAGGATAAATGCGAAGAAAACAACTAAAAAGCAGTTTACAACATGAGGTAGCCAAAGACCATGAATGCTGGAGATGGAGTTCAAACAAAATCTTTGAGGAAATATCCTTATAGAAGGATAGGTGGATTCAAGGAAGATTCTCAGCAGCAGGGATCAAATTGTAATCGAGATAAACCCAAAAGCTGGAAACAATATCAAATTCAGGTAGACAGGCAGGGAAACAGAGAGAGTATGTGAAATAACCATCAAATCTTTGTGACGATTTTAGGGATGCAAATACATGTGCTGCCAGCCTGAGGTATGGTGGCTCAACATTACAGAATGAAAACAGAAAAAAAGAGAACAATCTACAGGCATATTCCTTACAAACACACACACACACACACACACACACACACACACACACCATTCCTGCTGTTTATAGATGGCACTTTGAAGAATACATTGGGATAAATCTACACCTTTAACAGTAATAATGCAAGTGATTGTGTTAATTTATTATTTACTTATTATCTGTTTTCTTCACAAGACAGAAAATGTCATGAATATAGGAAACTCACTGTGTTTTCTTTACCCCACTCCAGTGTTTAGTACATTGTTTGGCACACGTTAGATGTTTTCATAAATATTTGCTGATTGCATTCATGTTTTGAATTTTAAATAGAAAAATGAAGGATAAAATGAATTAAAAATGAGTAAATAAAAAATAGATCATTCTGAGTCCTGCTTTTATAAAAAAACAATTGTTTCAGAGAAGATGTGAATAGGGCATGGACAGTATAGGCTACTGAACAAGTTGGCAACCAACACATAACAAAAATTAAAAAGAAATGTGAAGATATGAAATAGACTAAAGTGAAAATAATATATAGCCATTTAATGTTTTTGTACACAAAATTGTGCTAATTTTAACTTTAAAAGATTTATTTTTATAATTCTCATTTTCTAAAAAGTCCCATTTAATCTGTTAATTTAGTTATCCTTATAACATAAAGTTGAAGATCCCCTCCAAATAATGTTGTATAAATTCACACACATACACACAAAAAGCGGGGGTGGGGGAGAAGACATAACAACTGTAGTTCCTTGAAGTTGATACGACAAGGAAACAGAAAGGACATTGTTGGGTGGGAGGGGGGAGAGGGAGGAGGGAGGGAGGTTTTGGTGATGGGCCACAATAATCAACCACATTGTATATCGACAAAATAAAATTAAAGAAAAAAATAATAATAAAAATAAAAATAAAAAGGGAAGACCTAAAAAAAAAACAAAAACAAATAATGTTGTATAGACAATGTAGTATCTTTTGAAACAATATAGTAAAAGTTTTACATTTATTATCACAATATACAATATTTAATGTAGGATGCTTACCTAAAGTGCATCAAAATGTAAGAGAAATTGTAACACTTTGGTAAAGATGCTGGCCTTTCTTCCCCTTATTATTGAACAATGTAATACAAAAAATAAAAATATAGAGATTTGTTTTTAAAAATAAACATTTAAGGCCCGAGCCCATGGCGCACTCGGGAGAGTGCAGCACTGGGAGCGCAGCGACACTCCTGCCGCGGGTTCGGATCCTATATAGGAATGGCTGGTGCACTCACTGGCTGAGTGCTGGTCACGAAAAAGACAAAAAAAATAAAAATAAAAATAAACATTTAATTTAAAAATATAATCATAGTTTTTAACTCTCTGCATAAAGGAAAAAAGTAAGATTTTAGCCTAGGAGAATCTTTGATTATTTGCTTACCCCTTGCTATCTATGTAAAAGTTGAATACGATGTTGAATCTTAAATAGGAAAATAAAAAGAAGCCTAGTTCTTTAACATACATGCTCATGTACATGAACTAGGACAGTAGTGAGTACTGAATTGAGTGGCCAATACCAGATTTATTATCAGTTACATGACTGATTTTCCTTTCATTTTGTACATGTTAGTTCCAATATCCTTGCCATCATAGTTTCTACGTGTAGCAAAACTCTAATCTCTTGTAACCTTGGAAGGGATCATTAAGTATCTTTCCTTTCAGGACAATTTCCTATCCCAGCGTGCTTTCTTTTTGCAGTAGTGATTTCTAAGTAATACAAAATTTTATGTGATGTAATACTTTATTTATTTATTTATTTATTTATTGGTTACAAGCCAGTATCAAACACTGGACCTTGGAGTTATCAGCACCACACTCTAATCAACTGAGCTAACCAACCAACCCGAATAATATTTTTTATTGAATTCAGATTTCTCTTTGTAAAACTGATTCTTTATTGCTCAAATAAGTTTTTCATACTTCATATACTAAATACATTTTTAAGATAGTGGAGTTCCTTCTACTATCAAGTGATCTATGAAATAATTAACATATTACCTTTTGATCCCACTGTCTCTATTTCTGTAATTTATACTTTGTCTTCATCAAGTGTTTCTTCTGTGTTTTTTTTTTTATATTACAAAACATAAGAAAAAAGGTCACTACTTCACTGTGAGTGTTGGAGGTTTATGAAGCATATTCTCTCTCTCTCTCTCTCTCTCTGTCTCTCTCTCTGTCTCTAGGTCTCTCTCTCTCTCTGTCTGCCTCTCCGTCTCTGTCTCTCTCTCTGTCTCTCTCTGTCACACACACACACACACACGCACACGCACACGCACACGCACATGCACACACACACACAAGACCCACCACTCAGAAAAGTATAGTAGTGGCAGATTCAGCTTATAGAAAAGATAAAAAATCAGCCTTCAGAGCTGGAAATTGCTATATATCCTATTAAGATTTTTCTCTCAGCATTTTTATCATTCGGCTCTGATGGAAAAAATGAGAAGTACTGCCAAAGAGTGAAACTCACTGAGTTTTTATGGTCCTTACTGGGTTGCCTGTTGTTTTAATATCTACACAATTGCAAAATCTATCCACATGAATCTAAAAGTAGAAAAAAAAAAAAAAACGTAAAGCTAAAACCCTATATATTAGGGGTAGTGTGCAAATTGTTCATTTTTAAATAAATACTGTAGTATGAGCTCTATTAAGCTGTATAAAAGAATAGAAATGCTTAAAGACTTCAGATATTATTGAAAAACTATAGTATAATCCTTTTTTCCCCTTATGTTTTGGACAATAAAATGATAACCGAATCTAGAAAAATTACATATGTTTCTCCTCTTGCAATTTTAGAGTAAGTTGAAATTAAGTAATAATTATATCGTATATATTTAGCATTTGACTTTTTCTCAATTGTTTGGCAAAAATTGTATTACAACACATTACTTCCTAAATCAGATCTCCATATAAAACTGAGTTTAAAATAGCTACCTTATTATCAATGAATGTAGAATAACTATATGTTGCAGAACAGGGAAGGAGGGTGAAAAAGAGCCATATTGGAAAAAAATATATTTATGTATTTGTTTAAGGTACTGGACAGGCATTCCCGAACATTTTATTTGATTTTTCAGTGTAATTACAGACTGAAATGTGTTTTAGTGCAATCCTTAGCCTTTCCCAGAATTGCAAAGATTACAATAGTAAACATTTGAAATTAAAGCTTACCTTTAGATTGAAGGATAGAGAACTTATTTTGTGGTGGTTGTTAAACTCAGAACAGCATAAGATACTAACAGTCTCTACATTCGCAAACTATAGCATGTAATAATGTATTATGTTGTCCTCAATTTTCTTTTCTTAGCACAGACAGAGATTTTCTAGAAATTAGAGGAAACTTTTCTACTACCTACCCATACTCTCTCCCAGAGCAAACCCTAGGGGACATCAAAGCACCTGTTATATTCACTCCTAGTTACAGCCAGCTGAGGCTTGACAGGAATAATCTTCTTGAAGTAATTCTCTGCTAACATTTTATACTTATCACTGTCAAGTAGTTATTATCATTGACATCTGGCAGAATTTCAGAGCTTATCATGTTGTCTAACACCTGCCAAGGTTTATGCATAGGACTCAGAAGTTTATATAGAGCTGCTCAAATTAATTACTGTTTCATTAGCAATTTTATAAGTCTTACACCCTGATACTCTATTTTAAAAGCCACACTTCTTGAGATTTAAAATATCATTCCATGAAATTTTTAAAAACTATACTATATTCACCATTGTTGAAAGGTAACATATTTTTAATCACATATCTGTTTAACCAGTTCAGATTTTTGTACTTGTTATATTTGCTTTAATTTCACCATCAAAAATAATCTATAGTGGGAAAAAAAGGTCTTTAGGAAATAACTCAGACGTTACAAAATTTAATTCATGTACATTGATAGTAAATCGTTTCTTACTCACTGCCCTTTATGGCATAAAATGTATCATTAAAAAAGCAAATGAAGAATATGGCTAAAATAAAATTTATATTATGGACCATTGGTTTTTAGCATTTTATCTACATTGTAATGATGAGTTTCATGTTTGCAACTTTTGATTCTTCCCTGAAACTGAGTCATTACCTTCTCTATACAAAAATTCAACATATACAGATAACACTTTTTAAAATTGATGAAAATATATATGACTTAACTTTACCAACACAAGGGATTAATACAAAATTTTGACAAACTTGTTTTTTGCTCTTATGGAAAGCCAAAAGTATTTCTGTATCCTTGCTGCTAGATACAGTGGTTATTATACTTCTAACCATCAAGAAAGTTTTCACTTAGTTAATTTTAATTTCCCTAATTTAAGGGATTTCTTTCCTCCAATTTATTAATTCATAAGAATGCAGAGAGCAAAAGCAGCTGCAAATGAACTTACTTGAACTCAAAGGAGTGGTTAGATTCGGGTATTGGACTGCAATGAATAAAAGAGCCACAATGAAGGATAGAAACAAGGGTCCCTTCTTATTGCCACATCCTTTACAGCCTCTCCTGGAGGTAGTTTTTTGAAGTCTTCCTTACACTCAATCCCAGTAGAATGTAGAATGATGAATGGAATTTTCCTAGATCTGAGCCTTGAGTAACCATGGTCAACAACAGAAGGAGAGTTTTGATAGTGAAACCATTTTACAAACCTTTGCATATTACAATAGCATTACTTTGATATTTCTTAATATATTGAATTTTCTATATGTTAAATTTAAACATTTAGAGATTTTGGTAAAATCACATAATAAAAATGAAACACAAACGGCATTGCCTTCACAGTTCCCTGGAGTTTTAAAAACTAGTTAAACTAAAAAAAAAACTAAATAAAATCCATAAAAGCTCTTTTGAAACAACAAATTTCAATAGTAGACAATGTTTAATACAAACTCAGGTATACCACATAAGCAAAAGAAAACATTTAAGGAAAACCAGTAGTACTTCATTACTTTTGGTCACAGGAAAATAAAAATACACATAGTTGTGCTTTAAAGGTAAATTTACCTTAGCTGGACTTTAACACACACACACACACACACACACACACACACACACACACAACTTTATAAAAGCTGAAAACAAACATGTACATTTTAGTGGGTTTTCTTTCATGTCTGTAACAATTTAATAACATAGCCACATTATATATATATCACTTTATATTTCTATCTTGCTTTCATAACTTAATGGTCTATCTTTTTGCCTATACACACATCTGTATATGTATATGTGTAAAATAAGATAATCAAGTGTTAAATTACTATATATGTATATATAGTATTTTCTCATGCATATATTATATATTTCGTGTATATATGAGAAATTTAATGGTCATTCAGTTAGAGTACTGAAAGCCTGAAAGAAAACATGTACATAATATATAGGTAGGTTAGTAACATGATTAGTAGTGCTGTTTGGACAGGCGTTTTTCTACCAAATAAGTCTTCGAATTTACATCTGCTTTCTGAAGTTATTACTATTCACAATAGTAATAACTGTTTAAAGTCATAAAAATCAGAATATCAGATTATTTAAATGACTTGATACAGTTTCCTAAATAACATAATGCATTTTTCTTCTGTGTTACCACCTGAAACACTACTATACCTCTCCATATCTTCATTTATTTGAGAGTTGTAATTATGTTACTGAGTGACTAAAAAGAAGGGGGTAGAATATAGAAATATATATATAATGGAGGGGGGACAACTTACTGTCTTTCACAATTGATCAGTATTACATAATATCAATTTGAATGTGGCAGACAGGAAATATGAAATAGCTCTGCTAAATCCAAACGTAATGTTGCAAATATATTATAAATTCAACTTTCAATAGAATTATCTTAAAGAGAAGATTGTGTTTATTTTGTATAAAAAATACTGAAAGAATAAATGGCATGATTAAAGTGAAACTTTCAGAATTATTAAAATTTAAAAAAATGTTCAATGCACTTTATGTTTGAAATACCATACAATATTTTAAGTAATAATAAGCCTTTTAAAGCATTGCTTAAAATATTATGTTGCAATGAGAATCACTTTTGAAAACACAAAATTATATTTTATAGTTTTTTTTTCCCCCCACGGGTTCATAAAAACTGCTACTATAGCTAATAGAATGAGGAGATAACTCATACATATATTCATTACATAGAAGATTATTGATAGATATTAAAAAGTAAAGTCAAAAATATAAAAATCCATATTATTTTCTTCTCAAATAATCCAGAGCACCTAGAGTTTCAAAATACTAGGACGTGTATTTAAACTGTTACTATGCATCACAGTCTTCTTAGAACAATGAAAATTTTAATTGGCATGTCCCATTCATGAAGAGATAATATTGTTTCAAGAAGTTGCAAGGCAGGTTCGCCGTGCACAGGTTACCCTGCCAAAACGATTATCACTTGCAGAGGTCTTATGAGACAAACACTCACATACACAACAACTTACGTGAAGCGGGTTTATATCTTACCGATAGGCTCAAGGAACAACAAAAGCCTAGGATCCACTGCAAGCCAGAGCTCCAAGGCTCAGAAAAGCGGCCCAGAGAGGATGCAGTCTCACCCCCATGTGTCCCCATTTGCACCAAAGCTGAGGGACCCAGGAAAACAGCCTGCCCTGGGTTCTATATCCAAGGAGACCCATGGATTGCTGGGTGAAAACACTGAAGAGTCTGTTTCTAAGGGGGATTGGAACAGAACCTGGGCTATTGTGGCCAGTTTCCCCTCATCTCAGGATGTTGCATTTCCAGTACATTCTGCAGTTATTCTTGAGAACTGCAAGTAAGAAAGAGGGACAACTGTGTCGCGTGAAGGCCACCCAGAGAATTAACCTGCAGGAATTGACATTTTCATAGTCATTCAATAAACATTTATTAAAAGTTGTTCTAAGCTTGAGACTGTACTAGCTAGTTCTAGACCACATTCATCAAAGTAGATATAGTCCCTGCCTTTGTCTTTCTTATAGTCTAATAGGAGACTAATTGGACAAATAAAATATAACTACCAGAAAGTGAAAATATAGACTGTTAAAACAATGTGGCTGAGGCAAAAGTCACAAAATCAAATAATAATGAGAAAATAACAATAATTGGGCACTAGGTTACATTTTGTCACTGCTTATGTGTAACCATTGTTAGTTTTTTCTAACTTGTAACAGCTTTAAATTATTTGTGAAATGAGAAAGTTGATTTAATTTTCCCAGTCTCTCTCAACCACTAAAATATTATGACATGTTAAAAATTGTTATTGTTGTGCATTAACTTTTGTTTACTGTGTAGTAATCTTCCTAGAGGGATCAATAATTATGTTTTATAGTGACGAGTACAGTAATCATCAAATAATAGCAGTTAATTTGCAACATTTATGAAACACCATCTATGTATAAATATATGAATATATATATTTATATATAATTATATTGGCAAATAAATGATATTGTATATATTGGTAAGCATACATTAATAAATATATAGATGAATATTGTGAAAGAGCTATTATTATTTGATAATATTTATATACACACACAATTGCTATTGTATACTAGAAGGTACTTCAAAAAGTTCATGAAAAATGCAATGAAAAGATAATACAAATCCTTCCGTGAACTTTTTGAAGACCCTTCACACCTATTTGTGTAAAATATGTGTATTTTATACACACACAAAATTACATTTAAAGTGGTGATGGAAACACATTTTTCTGCTCATATGGAGTTTAGTATAGTGGGCGAAAACTAAGTCAGCAATACACAGGTAAACACATGTATAAATACATAATTAAAATTTAAGAAAATTGAAATGGAATTATTCAATAGAATTTTGAGCTTGTAACTTTAATTTGCAAGTGGTGCTGCTATATATTGAGGTCAGTATGAACAGGTTTTTAAAAGGAATAAGATGATTGGAACATTCAGTTAGGCTAGAAATGATGGTGAGCTAACCAAAGCAATCTATCTGGTAGAAAGCTGGATGCATGTGTCTGTAACAAAACATTAAGGTGTTTGGTGGAGATCCCTGTATAAATTTGGGTTGTTGCCATATATTTGGCACTCAAAGCATGTAATTGTTGACATTATCTAGGAAAACAGAGCCGAGAGAGAAAAAGGATGAGAGAATGTGCAGATGGGGATATTAGATGGGGGTAGAGGAGTGACCAGAGAGCTGGATAAAAAAACACAGATGCTTTTTGTAACAGAACCAGGGAGCACAGAGTCTCCCGAGGAAAGAATAGTCTACCCTGTCACAGGCAGCAGAGACACCAAGTATAAACGATTCATTTGACAAATATGGATTGCACTCTCACTGTGTGTCAGGCACGATTCTAAGCACCTAGGATATATTAGTAAGGAAATCAAAGATTCCTCCCTTGTGGAACTTTTCTTTGCTTCTTTAGCTGGATGGAAATATAACAAATAATAAAACTATTAGTTATATAAATCAAGCATTTTAAAATGTGATAAATGCTGTAAAAATAAAAACAGATCAGGTAAAATATTTTGAGAGCACAGCAACCCAGTAGAGTGTAGCAAGAAATGAGGCTAGAGAAATAACAGTAATTGGCTTTCACTCTGAGTTTGAACAGATTAGTGACATGAGATGAGTCATTTCTTGAGTGAATTATTCCTGTAACTTTAAAGAAAATATGCTGTATGGGGACAACTGTGGAAGCCACATTTGCATGGAGAGGCTATTACTATAATCTATAAGAGAAAAGATAACTTTAACTGAAGTACATAGGGTTGGTGAGATGTGGTTGGTTTTTGGAGATATTTTGAAAGAAACATCAACAGGTTTTCTACTTGAATTGAATGACAGCAGAGGGAGAACGGGAGATTTAAAATTTAGTGCTAAATTTTCTTGGCCTGAGCAACTAGAGGGATGGGTTGCCATCTACTGAGATCTGACAGGCTGAGGCTGGACCAGGAGAAGTTCAGGAGTTCAGTTGTAGATATGTCAAGTTTAAGACATGGGTTAGATACCCAATTAGAGGCATTGTAGAGAAAGTTGGAAGTGAGTCTAAAGAACTAAAGAAAAAATAGGAACTGAAGATGTCAATGCAGAAATTTTAAACAGATAGTATTTAAAGACAAAAGACTGGATGAGATTATCAGGAGAGTGAGTGTAGATAGAAAAGATATTCTGGGTACTGCAATAAGATGTAAGGAATAGAGAAGTTATAAGATACGGCCTTGGCTATGTGTGAGGTGGTGCTCATGCACATGTCAGAGTGAGGTCCTCAGCTACTAGTATCAGGCTAATGAGAAAAGTAATGCTAAACCCAATGCACATGATCTCATTCAATCTTCTCAAAAACCCTATTAATGATTTGCATAATTATGTCTATTTTAAGGTATAGAAATTTGTCCAAGAACACACATTGATTAAGAGACGGTCAGGTGGGAGTTTCAAGATGGCGGCGGCTGCAGCGGCTGGCGCGGAGTAGCTGAGGTGGAAAAGGTGGCCACTGGGCCTCAGGCAGCCCGGAAACTTGTGGACCTTCCTCTGGCCATCTCTTAAGGGAGGACTGCTGCTGCTGGCCGGTCGTGGGGGCTCAACGCCACTTTGCCCCCGGCAGGAGAGGCTGCCTCATTTACAGGCAACAGCTTTGAAGTGTGGAGCAGGAAAAGAACTGATTCTTAGCTGCAAAAGCGAGTCTTGAAACAGGGAACATGGCACCAGGGCTGCTGTGGATGCAGCCAGGATCCCGGAGGCTGGGGCCGCACTGAAGGCGGCCAGCTGCCCTATTCAGGATTCGAGGTTTCAGGCTGGCATTAAAGAAGATTCCTGGGAGCGCCCGAGCAGCGCTGCAACTGAACAGCCCGAGGCGGCAGCGCCGAGAACACGGAAGGCAACAAACCAGAGACAGAGCGAGCGCCCGACCTGGCACAGCACTGTGAGTGATCCCTGGCACAGCTCTGTTCGGGGGGTGGATGCCCACGCGGCTCCCGCCTGCACCACCAGGCCACTCACTGCCCCAGTGCTGCCTCCATTTTCCCAGGTGCGGGCAGCTCCGCCCTGCTCGGCCATCACTGAGCCCATTTGCTTGGCCTGGCGCGGGGCTTTCTGGACCCTGCGGGCCGACCTCCTCTCCCACTCCCTCCGCGGTTCTCTGGCAGGGCTGGGGGTGTGGGGCGTCCAGACCAGTTTTGGGAGGGCTAGGAAGTACGGGCGGGCCGACTGTCACTCCACCACACCCTGGACTCCGGCCCCGGTAAACTTCCTGTTACTGGGAGGCAGATACCATCTCTGCGACCACCAGTTTGGAAAAAAGCCTAACGAATTTCTGGTTGGGAATAGTGTGGTAGGAGAGTTCCCAGGTCCGCTTGAACCTGCCGGAGAGCAGGCTGCAGGCGGGCACTAGACTCGGTTTATACCGGGGGGATACAAAGGTGAACAAGACCCGAGAAAGATCTACACAGTGCTACAAAGGCACCCAGAGAGACCGGTCGTCTGTGCCTAGCAGAAACCTGGTAGACTTCCTGGGCGAGGCGGTGCGGAGCAGGGTCTTGAAGGCCCAGCTGATAGACGAGGGGTGCAGAAGACACGCCCCAGCCCAGCACAGTGTGCACAGAGGGGGGAGACGTGCGGCCAGGGAGGCGGAGACTCGACAGAAACCACACACCCGGTGGGGTCGCCACTGCACGATCTAACAGCCTGGGCCAGAGCACACGGAACGGGGAGAAGTCCTGTACAGAAAGTGAAAGCTCAACAGAGATCACACACCCTGTAGTACGTGATCCACCAGCCCAGCAGAGTACAAGCTGGCCAGAAAGGTGGATCCCCGGAGAAGCCCAAGACCGGAGGCAACCACACACACAAGACACTAGAGGCCAACTGAGCAGTCACGGCGGGAGCCATACCAAATTGGCAACCACAGCAACATCCTAGTTAGTCATTAGTCTCAAACCGGTGGACTGTGAAACCCCCTGCCACAATGAATAAACACCAAAAAAAAGACACCAGAAATACAAAAAATCAAGAAAGTACACCACCAAAAGTTAATAAATCTCATACTCTAGATCCTATAGAACAAGAAGCCCTTGAAATAACTGACAAGGAATTTCGAGTGATAATTCTAAGGAAACTGAATGAGATACAAGAAAACTCAGCTAGACATCATGATGAAATGAGGAAAAGTATACAGGATCTGAAAGAGGAAATATACAAGGAAATCAATGTCCTGAAAAAAAATGTAGCAGAACTTGCTGAACTGAAGAAGTTATTCAGCGAAATAAAAAACACAACGGAGAGTTTAACCAGCAGGCTTGTCGAAGTTGAAGAGAGAACCTCGGAACTTGAAGATGGGCTGTTTGAAATAACACAAGCAGACAAAAAGAAAGAAAAAAGAATCAAGGACATGGAAGAAAATCTGAGAGAGATATCAGACAACCTCAAGCGCTCAAATATCCGAGTCATGGGTATTCCAGAAGGGGAGGAAAATGGAGATTCCATTGAAAACATATTCAACAAAATAGTGGCAGAAAACTTCCCAGGTATAGGAAAAATCACAGATCTTCAGATCCAGGAAGCTCAACGATCTCCAAACGTATTCAACCCAAAAAGGCCTTCTCCAAGACATGTCATAGTCAAATTGGCAAAACTCAGAGACAAAGAGAGAATCTTAAAAGCTGCAAGAGAGAAGCGTCAAATCACCTATAAGGGAGCCCCAATCAGGTTAACATCAGACTTTTCATCACAAACCCTAAAAGCTAGAAAGGAATGGGATGATATTTTCAAAATACTAAAAGACAAAGATTGCCAGCCAAGAATACTCTACCCTGCAAGGCTATCCTTCCGAAATGAGGGGCAAATAGTATATTTCTCAGACAAACAAAAACTGCGGGAGTTCACTACCACAAGACCACCCTTACAAGAAATCCTCAAGGGACTAGTGGGTTTGGTTCCTGAAAAATAACTACCACTGCCATAAAAACCTAAGAAAAATCTAAACCCGATAGTACAATAAAAATGGCATTCATGAAGAGAAAACAAGCTAACAAAAACACTATCTACAACCTAAGGAACCAATAAACAAAGAAACCAAACAGTAAATCAGAAAGCAAGGAACAAAAGACACCTAAGACAACCAAACAACCAATAAAATGCTAGGAATAAATCAACACCTTTCAATAACAACTCTTAATGTTAAAGGCTTAAATTCCCCAATTAAAAGACACAGACTGGCTGACTGGATCAAAAAGCAGGACCCAACTATATGCTGCCTACAAGAGACCCACCTCACCCATAAAGATTCACACAGACTATGAGTGAAAGGATGGAAAAAGATTTACCATGCAAACAGAAAAGAAAAACGAGCTGGAGTGGCTATTCTTATATCTGACAAAATAGACTTTAAACTAAAAACCATAAAAAGAGACAATGAGGGACACTACTTAATGATAAAAGGACTGATCCATCAAGAAGACATAACAATCATAAATATGTACGCACCCAATGTTGGAGCAGCCAGATTTATAAAACAAACTCTATTAGACCTAAAGAAGGAAATAGACACTAATACCATAATAGCAGGGGACCTGAACACTCCACTGTCAATATTAGACAGATCATCTAGGCAAAGAATCACTAGAGAAACACAAGCTAAACAAGACTCTAGACCAATTGGAATTGGCAGATATCTACAGAACATTCCACCCAACAACCTCAGAATATTCATTCTTCTCATCAGCACATGGATCATTCTCCAGGATAGATCACATATTAGGTCACAAATCAAGTCTCAATAAATTCAAAAAAATTGGAATTATCCCATGTATCTTCTCAGACCACAATGGATTAAAACTAGAAATTAATAACAAACAAAACTCTGGAAACTATACAAACACATGGAAATTAAACAGCATTCTACTTAATGACATATGGGTCCAAGAACAAATCAAGCAGGAAATCAAAAAGTTTATTGAAACTAATGAAAACAATGATACATCATACCAAAACCTGTGGGATACTGCAAAAGCAGTATTGAGGGGAAAATTTATTGCATTAAATGCTCACTTCAGAAGAATGGAAAGATGGCAAGTGAACAACCTAACACTTCACCTTAAAGAACTAGAAAAACAAGAACAATCCAATCCTAAAGTTAGCAGATGGAAAGAAATCATTAAGATCAGAGCAGAACTGAATGAAATTGAAAACCAAAAAACAATTCAAAAGATCAACGAATCAAAAAGTTGGTTTTTTGAAAAGATAAATAAAATTGACAAACCATTAGCATGGCTAACAAAAAAAAAGAAGAGAGAAGACTCAAATAACAAAAATTAGAAATGAAAAAGGCGATATTACAACTGATTCATCTGAAATACAAGGAATCATTCGAGACTACTATAAACAACTATACGCCAACAAATTTGAAAATCTGGAGGAAATGGATAAATTTCTGGACACACACAAGCTCCCAAAACTGAACCGTGAAGACGTAGAAAATTTGAACAGACCAATAACAATAAAGGAGATTGAAGCTGTTATCAGAAGGCTCCCAACAAAGAAAAGCCCAGGACCAGATGGATTCACAGCAGAATTTTACCAAACATTCAAAGAGGAATTGACACCGATTCTTTACAAACTATTCCAAAAGATTGAAACGGACCCAAATCTCCCAAACTCATTCTATGAAGCAAACATCATCCTGATACCAAAACCAGGTAAAGATATAACCAAAAAAGAAAACTACAGGCTGATATCCTTGATGAATATAGATGCAAAAATCCTCACTAAAATACTAGCAAACAGAATACAGCAACACATACGAAAAATTATTCATCACGATCAAGTGGGATTCATCCCAGGGATGCAAGGTTGGTTCAACATACGCAAATCAATAAATGTGATACACCATATTAATAAACTCAAACACAAGGACCATATGATCATCTCTATAGATGCTGAAAAAGCATTTGATAAAGTTCAGCACTCATTCATGACAAAGACCCTCTATAAGTTAGGTATAGAGGGAAAGTATCTCAACATAATTAAAGCCATATATGCCAAACCCACTGCCAATATCATCCTGAATGGGGAAAAGCTGAAAGCTTTTCCTTTAAGAACAGGCACTAGACAAGGATGCCCACTCTCACCACTCCTATTCAACATAGTGTTGGAAGTACTAGCCAGAGCAATCAGAGAAGAGAAGGAAATAAAGGGCATCCAGATTGGAAAAGATGAAGTCAAACTGTCCCTGTTTGCAGATGACATGATCCTATATATCGAACAGCCTAAAACCTCTACAAAAAAACTGTTGGAATTGATAAATGATTTCAGCACAGTAGCAGGATACAAAATCAACACACAAAAATCAGTAGCATTTCTTTTCTCCAATAGTGAACATGCAGAACGAGAAATCAAGAAAGCCTGCCCATTTACAATAGCCACCAAAAAAAAATAAAATACTTAGGAATTGAGTTAACCAAGGAGGTGAAAAATCTCTATAATGAGAACTACAAACCACTGCTGAGAGAAATTAGAGAGGATACAAGAAGATGGAAAGATATTCCATGCTCTTGGATTGGAAGAATCAACATAGTGAAAATGTCCATACTACCCAAAGTGATATACAAATTCAATGCAATCCCCATCAAAATTCCAAAGACATTTTTCTCAGAAATGGAAAAAACTATTCAGACATTTATATGGAACAATAAAAGACCACGAATAGCCAAAGCAATGCTCAGCAAAAAAAATAAAGCTGGAGGCATAACACTACCTGACTTTAAGCTATACTACAAAGCTATAATAACCAAAACAGTATGGTACTGGCATAAAAACAGACACACTGACCAATGGAATAGAATAGAGAATCCAGAAATCAACCCACACACTTACTGCCATCTGATCTTTGACAAAGGCACCAAGCCTATTCACTGGGGAAGGGACTGCCTCTTCAGCAAATGGTGCTGGGACAACTGGATATCGATATGCAGGAGAATGAAACTAGATCCATACCTCTCACCGTATACTAAAATCAACTCAAAATGGATTAAGGATTTAAATATACACCCTGAAACAATAAAACTTCTTAAAGAAAACATAGGGGAAACACTTCAGGAAATAGGACTGGGCACAGACTTCATGAATACGACCCCAAAAGCACGGGCAACCAAAGGAAAAATAAACAAATGGGATTATATCAAACTAAAAAGCTTCTGCACAGCAAAAGAAACAATTAAAAGAGTTAAAAGACAACCAACAGAGTGGGAGAAAATATTTGCAAAATATACATCTGACAAAGGATTAATATCCAGAATATATAAGGAACTCAAACAACTTTACAAGAAGAAAACAAGCAACCCAATTAAAAAATGGGCAAAAGAGCTAAGTAGGCATTTCTCTAAGGAAGATATACAAATGGCCAACAGACATATGAAAAAATGCTCAACATCACTCAGCATCCGGGAAATGCAAATCAAAACCACATTGAGATACCATCTAACTCCAGTTAGGATGGCTAAAATCCAAAAGACTATGAACGATAAATGCTGGCGAGGCTGCGGAGAAAAAGGAACTCTCATACATTGTTGGTGGGACTGCAAAATGGTGCAGCCTCTATGGAAAATGGTATGGAGGTTCCTTAAACAATTGCAAATAGATCTACCATACGACCCAGCCATCCCACTGTTGGGAATATACCCAGAGGAATGGAAATCATCAAGTCGAAGGTATACCTGTTCCCCAATGTTCATCGCAGCACTCTTTACAATAGCCAAGAGTTGGAACCAGCCCAAATGCCCATCATCAGATGAGTGGATACGGAAAATGTGGTACATCTACACAATGGAATACTACTCAGCTATAAAAACGAATGAAATACTGCCATTTGCAACAACATGGATGGACCTTGAGAGAATTATATTAAGTGAAACAAGTCAGGCACAGAAAGAGAAATACCACATGTTCTCACTTATTGGAGGGAGCTAAACATTAATATATAAATTCACACACACACACACACAAACCGGGGGGGGGGAAGAAGATATAACAACCACAATTATTTGAAGTTGATACAACAAACAAACAGAAAGGACATTGTTGGGGGGAGGGGGGGAGGGAGAAGGGAGGGAGGTTTTGGTGATGGGGAGCATTAATTAGCTACAATGTATATCGACAAAATAAAATTAAAAAAAAAAAAAAGAGACGGTCAGGTGTTCACAAATTTTTAAATACTGTGCACTATTATGGCTTGGTCTCTTTTTTAGAAGAAAAAGAGAAAAGAGAAAAATACTTCCTAAAACTGATCGGGCACTCCTAGGCATTTGTTCAATGAATGAATACATGTATTGTCTGATTGAATAAAACCATGCAGTACATTTTTCTTGGAAATTTAAAAGGAGAGCCTGTAAATATCTGAATCAAATCTCAAAACTTCTATCAACATTTGGATCTCATTAAGCACTGTCACTTCTCTAGCATTTCTTTTGAGTATATTTTTATTGGATTATTTCTGCTAAATAATAGCTTCTCATTTTAATCTTACTTTTATTATTGTTATTTCTTCAGCTGTTTTATACACATTTTGTAGTGCTTTAGGATGAATACTAGAATAGACTAGGGAAACAAACAAACAAGCAAAGCTAGAGATGCAGCAGTGAATGGGTAAGGCCAACAGTGAAAGGTAAGATAATTGGTGTTTAGCCCTACATAAGAAAATAATTAGATAAAAAGGAAGGATCCAAATAAAGTTCTGCTAAACAAATAAGTAAATAGAAAACTGCAGAATGTGCCAGTTGTGGTAAAGCTCTCCTCAATAAATCACTGATCAGAGTATTTTTGGTCATGTGTATCTATTAAGTTAACTCCTGAGAATGTTATTTAAGCAGAAATCTTATAGTCTCATGGAAGGAGTACAACATTACAAATTTAATGTTAAATTTTATTTAATAATGATGATTATATTTATCATCCAGCCCAGCAGTGTCTTGAATATCATTTGTATGTTGTTAAAAATTAATATGTGACCCAGTTTGGGCACTAGTAATTTATAATATAATTAATTAAGGTAGCTTTTGTAAGCATTTCCTGCACTGCAAGAACATAGTGGATAGAAAAATGTTAGTGACTTTGCTCCCTCAATAATGTCATGCATAATATGTTGCATGGTTTTGAGTTTACGGGAAGAGCACATTGGTGGTGTTCATTCTCGCTAATTGAAATGAGCATAGGTAAATGAAAACGTATTCTGTATTAGCTATCCGTTCAAATGAATTGTTGTGAGGAGGCACTGAACATTTTGCCTTAGAAAGACTCTAATTCAGCCCACGAAGAATCAGGCTTCCAACTAAACCAGGCCTTTTGTTTGTTTGTTTGTTTTTCATCAGAAGACAATGGAACCAGAGAATTCTTCCTTGTTAGGATCTGGGCTGGGAAGGTGGAGTTTTGGGAGGTCTGATCACCAGTAACAGTCTCATGGTCCACATTTTGGGTTCATGGAGACAATTCAATGCATTCTTTTTAGAATGTTGATCAAGATTGCAGACTGCTGACAGAGAGGAGTTGACAAATTGGCAAATTTACCGTCTTTTTAAACTTCTATCTTCTCCTAAGATTTCCACCTGTATCTTCTAGAATCTTGTTGCCAGGTAATTATATCTTTCCCTTATCTAAAATAAGTTTAGATATTAAACTAAAATAATAGTATCCCCCTCCCCAAAATTGTGCCATATCTCTTCTCACAAGCATTATTTAAGTCTGATTAATTATTTGTCAACTTTATGCTCTATTATTATACATGAATGACTTCAATATCCACATAGGTAGTCATATCACAACCAGCCTCCAAGATCTTGTCCTCTACAACAACCACAATCTCTTTAGTCACACTTCTATTAAGTTAATCACTCATTGTAAGAACACCCAGGACCTTGATACTCCCCAGAAAAGTGCCTCTAGAATCATATGTTTCAAGTGCTAAACTTTGTTTTTAGTTCTATATATTTATCTCTCTGATCTTCTTAATCCGAACTAACTTATTTCTTGACATTATAAAAAAAATCATTATTTTTATTATTTTTAAATGTTTTTATTTGACATGTAATAATTGTACATTTTAATAGGGTAGAGTCATATTTTGATATACCTATATAATTTGTGATGATCAAATCATGGTAATTAGCATATCCATCACCACAAACATTTACCATTTCCTTATGCTGAGAACCTTTGAATTCCTCTCTTTCAGCCATTTGAAAATGCATAAAAAATAATTGTTAATTATAGACAGCTAACACTACTATAGAACATGTGCCAATTTCTCCTCTTTGTTTACATCATGATTTTCACAACATTGCTTCTTTCCCAATTTGGCTTACATTGCATAATTTAGAAAAAAATTTCGCCATGTAAGGATAATTAATTTAATAATATTCTTTGTATTGCAACTGCATTGTGAATCTAAAATAGATTCTAAAATAAAATTTAATAAAGAAACAAGAGGATATTTAAAAGTAAGTTGAGTGAAACACAGTTGGTGATGAGAAGGGTGTAGGATAAGAAACGGAAAGTTTTTAAGGCTACCAAAAACGTAATACCAAGATTAAAATCTGTTATAGAAGCAGTAACATGATTGCAGGACACGGAATAAACTATAGGGTAAAAAAGTAAATCGCAAAACTCTACAGATGTGTTAGGTGTAAAGACACTCAAGATGGGAAGTCATATAAGGCTGAAATGTTTTAATTTTATAATCTAAATTCTTTTAGACCCTGAACAATTAGCTCAGACTTAATTAATTTTTACTTTAATTTTTTTTCATTGTACATGTTTACAGGGTACAGTTTGCTGTTTCAGTACATGCATATATTGTATACGGATCATTTCAGAACAGTTAACATAGCTATCACCTAAACCTTTATCATTTCTTTGTGGTTATAACATTCCAAACCCTCTTTTCTGGCTATCTTGAAATATATTATACAATACTAGCTGTTGTCACCCTAGAGCACCAGAACTTATTCTTCCCTTATGGCTGTAACTTTGTAACTGTGTACCAGTCTACCAACCTTTCCCTGGCCCCCTCTCCCCCTTTCTCTGCTTCTGGTAACCACTATTCTATTCTCTATCTCTCTCTTTTTTCCTCTTTTTAATTTATTTTTCTTAATTGATCCATGATAATTGTACATATTTTACAGCAACTGCTACTGTAAAAACAGCATTTTTTAATTTGATAAAATAATACCTATTGAGTACTATAATATTCAGTGGAGTTTATTCTGGTTTAGAGTCACTGCTAACCAACCATAATGTAAGTGTTCTCCAATAAAACAATATGAAATTAATATGTGTTTTAAAAAGAACATAATTATTATTAACCACGATTAAAAAATTATTATACAAAATCCCACCATTCAAAGGTAATCACTGCCAAAATTATCTTTGCATTTGTTTTTCCAAGCCAAATTAGCATTCAGCATTACACACACACACAAACACACACACACACACACACACACACACACACACACACCTATTACGTTAAAGTTTAGGCAAACCTTAGTAAACAAAATCGACATTGTTTTTTCTCTCAAAAAGATCACAATCTAGTTGTATATATTTGGAAACATTCAAAGTAATTTTAAAAAGGACTTGTTTATGTTTCTGTGTTGAAAGTGAGAGGTAACACAGAGAGACTTTCCTTAAAGTGCATTAAAACACTTTGCTAAAGCTTTAACAATCTAGCGTGTATACTTCAGCAGCAGAGAGAGAACTCAAAGCAGTAAAAGAAAGAACACTAAAACAGACTTTAAAATTCAAAATCAGTTCCAAATGAAATAAATACTTAATAATAGTAATTAAGTAATTAGTTAACTTTTTAAAAGATAACCTCCAGTAAAATCCCTTCCAGCATAATTATTTACAATAATTGTGAAATGAGAAAAAAAATGATACCACTAAAATATATTTGCGAAGGAAAACTTGTTTCTAATAGTCCACTTCACTTTGTTTTGGTAAGGGTTTTCTGAATTTCTTTGAGTAACTCCTAAATGGATTGGGTGAAATAACCTATGTCTAGATTCAGGGAGAGAATGTGTAACCTGAACTTCCATCCCCTTGACCACAGTAATTGATCAGGGATTATTAACACATGACACAATTTGAACATATGATTCATCCATAGTCTTTTGAGAATTTAACAATGATGCAATATAAATGACTCAGGACAACACAATAACAATGTCTCATCTCATGAGTGAACAAAGAAATAAAAATTTTAAAAAATAGTCGAACAACTGAAGACATATCTCTTCTTTTTACCTACCTAACTTTAAATGACAGACAGAAGGAGATGGGGTAAGGTGTATAGCCACAGAAGCAACTGTCTCTCTCCATCAGCCTAAGGGCCCCTCCCAGCCCACCCCTGCACCAGCACAACAGAACAACAGGAAATGTTTTTTAGTTAACTGAGTTCTGCTGTAGAGGTATACCAATCCTAGGGCCTTGTAGTTTTGTTTTAACAGTGTGTTGGTTTTCTGAGTTTTCTTTGCATTCTCTATTTTATGTGGATGGCCATTTCAAATTTTCATTTTCATAGCTTTTATTAATATTCTTCCAATGCCATGGTTTGCCCATCTCCATCTTCGACAATTAATTTACTAATTATTAAATATATACTTTGTATTATGTACCATATGTGCCATATGTACTTCGTAGCATCTAAAGCTGTTTATTATGGTTCTTCGCAAGCCTTGGATAATTCTGAATGGTGCTGAGTTTCTATTTTATACTTACGCATAACTCTAAATTATACCAAAGTGACTGACAACACTATGCATAATACAGATTTGTTATAATAATTAAATAATGAATTAATATGACAAAACTCTAAGTGGATGGGGACAATCATTAGTCATAGGACTTTAATGTATTTATTACTAACCAAATTTTCAGTACTTTTCCTTCCCAAACTAATCTTCTCAATAGGGAAAATTGAGGTGTCTTAATAGATATATTTTCTGGAGCCATTCTTGCAAGGAATTTTACTTGGGTAAACAAAGTCCCTGGCAGATAGTAGAAATGAGATTTTTCTGTTTTTTGTTTTTAATGAATGAAGCTGGAATTTGAAGGAGGAGTAAATGAAATAGGAGAAGACGTGAAATGCAAGGAACTGATAATAGTATGGCACATTGAAAGACTTGGCAAAAGTATGGCAAGATTCAAGTCTTATTATTTTTGGCAAATAGAAAGTTTCTAAGTAAATAATTGCATGGAGTTTTCAAAGTAATAGACTTTTAGACTTCTTGTCCTCAGAAGAAAGACTATGTTTCTCTTCGGTTTAGCAATAAATTCCTGATGAATCTGATGAGGTGGAAATATCATGATGCAACTTCTGATGAACTCCCTGTCAAAGACACATTTTAACGAGCAAAGTTAAATTGGAAAACAATTTTTTTCAGGATTATTGCAGTAGGACAGAGAGTGAACCAAATTCTGGCCAAAACAGAACAGCAGAGGGAGGGTGTTTAAACTCTGAGGTGAGTAGTGGAAAAGTACTTACTGGACATGATATTAGTTGGGTGAAGTCGATCATTGATACGTGTTGAGTACATTGTTATTCCTGAGTTTGCTGATGTAATTTTTTTCTGTGATTAGGCCATCTGAGTTTTCTAATTGGCACTGGTGAAAGTTAAGCTCCTGTCTCCCCTGGTAACTGGGCGATAGAGTCACTATCTTTCATGATGATTTCATTCTAAAACATGGTTCCCAGGCTTTGAAAAAGACATTCCTGGGTTGTAAAACTGGCTAGAGACATACATTTCAAAGGAGCAGGGGAAGAATTTGCAATTACAAGTTTTTAAAAGTAAATGCTCTTAGAAAAAGGATGTTAGGAGCCTAGAGTCAGGAAAAAAAAAAAAACTGCTTAAATTTTAGTCCTGGTGGGAGCAACATTAAGGTACTCTTGATCATCCCTTAACAACAACAACAAAAAGTATGTCACTTTTGGCTTTTATTCATTCCTTCCATAACCGGCAACCAAGTATGGACACTCTTTTGCCAAGAATAAAGGACTTAAGAGTCCAAGGTTGATGCAAGTTATGGACGATATTAACAGGCCTGGTATTCAGTTAGGCTGGAAACTGACTCATGGGTTCGAGAACCTCAGCAGGTGTTTTTAAAGGGAAGAGTGTGGGAAACAAAAAAGGGAGATCAGTCTCTTCAGAAAGCTGCTATGTGAAATTTTGCAAGTTCTGGGCTTTCTTTATCTCAGGGTTGGTACTGTAAGTCTTTCATCTGGTTCTGTAATTCTTTCTTTCATCCTTGGAACATGGGTGTTATTGGCTCCCATAAGCTGGATGCCATCTTGTTCCTGGGCAACTGTGACTACAAAGAAAGAATGGTTAGTTTACCAAGTTCCTGGTTAATGCTTATTATCTTGTTCTTGCTGAGCACTAAGTCCTGTAGTATTTTTCTGTGAGCTATGCTGTGAGGCAAGGTGACAAAAAGACTTCTACATAGCTAGCATTCTGCTTAAAGCTGTATTTTACAAAATGGCTCTTCTAAGGCTAATTTTCTATGACTAGTTGCTGTGGTGGGGTCTTACACTTCCTCCTTCCTAGTATCTGAAACGTAAAATATTTTTTGGATTATGAGGATATGGGCTATACTTTGAGAGTAGCGGTGTAGTGATCTGAACAGATTCTAGGTCTGTGAGGACTTCGTAGGGGAGATCAGCCTTGAACTGCACTTATCCAGAAATTTTGAATGTTTAAACCATTGGAGGACTTTAATCTCTGTTGCTTTCAGCTAAACAGAATCCTAGCTGGTGGTGCTTGTGTATTGAATTACAATGAATCAAAACAGATGTCAAAATAGCTTCTCTGACTTTCAACACATGAGTTCCCTTTACTTTGAAATTCCTACATTGGTTAATTCTCTATTCTCTTTTTATGACATTCTATATTTACATTTTTTACTTTTCCAACTTTATTCAAAGCTGTATCTCATATTTAGTACACTGCTTAGATGATAATGTAGTAACTACCACCTAATTTACTCTCAAGTAACATTTGTTGGAATACTACCTTTTTTATAAATTAACTTATTGATTGTACATATTTATGGGGTACAGAGTTATATTTCAATGCATGTATGCAATGTGTAATGATCAAATCAGAGTGATTGGCATATTCATCAGCAGAAAATTTTCTTTGATATAAGAACGTTTGATCTCCTCTCTCTCTTTTAATAGCATCTATATTTCAGAATTGTGCAAAATTTCTAATACATGTTTTTGGTATGTGTGGGGCTATATCAGAGAATGTGGAGGTTTGTGAATATATGATTGTCTTTGCTACATATTATTCTAAAAAGTGAAACCAAAGAGTTAGATCTAGTGTGGGAGAATGGAGGACAATATCTATTGCTAATTGGTTTATTGATTGATTTGGAATGATATTGCAGTAAAACGCAGAAAGGATACAGGGGAATTTTTTCATACTACGGAAATCTTTAAAGTTATGTAGGTCAACTTTTCTGCCCTCCTTTGTTTAAATAAACTTTTAGTTACTGCAGAATATAGAGAACTTCAAGTTAAAAATAATGACCTTTCAAGCTTCAGCAAATGGTAATTTTCTCATTTTTGTTATAGGTATTTTATTGAGACTTTTATAAACAAGATAAATAACGTCAAAGCTTAGTGAAGAAATGTGGTCCACAATAAATTTTAAACAACAAGATAATAATGATAGTCATTTTTTCATTGAGGACAGCTTTTGAATTTTTGATTCATACAAACTATTAGCTTCAGGACTTAATAGAGTATTGATTGCATACAAGGGCTCTAAATAACAATAAAATGGTCTTCACAAATGAACAACATCATATGAGAGAGCTTCTAATTAAGGTTGTAATTTATTATCACAAAAAAGCCAGTTATTGCTATAATTTATGACCACTATACCCAAATAAGTAACTCTGACTGTGATCAATAAGTATCGACTGATAGAACCAGTTTATTACAAGCCCCCAAACCAGGACACATTTGTAAACACTGCAATTGTCTTTCTTTAAGCAATGCATTGGTTTAGGAAAAAAATGAAATAAACATACAATAAAAAGTAAACAATAACAAAAAATAACTGCTACTTTTTTTTCCCCTTTTGAATTAAAATATTTAAATTGTGAAGTATATTTGCTTATCCAAAAGTCAGTTTATATATTCAAATAGGTTTAGAGGCAAATGGTGGAGAAAATATGCTTGAAAAGAGGTATCTCAAAAGAGAAAGTACATTTTAAGCATGCTCTTGGTTGGTAATTATAAAAGATCAGCCACTTACTTTTGCTAGATAGTCAGTCATCAGAGTCTAGACAATCACCTTGTGTTCAACCTTAGTTTAGAATTTATGTATTTGTAAATGAGAATAAAGACTGTTCAAAGTATATTCACATCACTAATTTTACCCGCAAATATATATTCAGTACTTCCTATGTGCTGGGCACTGTTCTACGTGTTTCGGATCCTATGTGTATCACTGCCTTAAGAACTGAGGGCTAAGTAACAAGTGGAGAACAGTGGAACCAGTGCTGTCCCTGGTATCACATAGATCAGTTTCAAATATTGGGGCTGCTGTGCAACCTTCATCTGTCTTTTAACTTTGATTTGTTTCTGTTTCTTCTTCTGCAAGATTAAGATAATTATAACTAATTTGCTGGGTTGTTGTAAGGGCTGAATGAGATAATACGAAAAGTAGTGATACATTGTAGAACTTGACAGAGGGCAGCTTACTACAATTAAATAGTAATAGCCTATATATGTTAAGTAATATGGAATAACTAGCATTATTTAAACTGCAACATTAGGAATATGAGTCGATCTCCTTATAAGATGGCTGTGAATAGTACTCTATATTAATGATTCTTTGCACCTGTATTGTTAAATCATAAAATTTCAAGACCACATAGAACTAACTTTACACCAAGAATGATTCTTTTTGGATTTTTTTTTTTTAACTTTCTAAGCATTTTTTATATTCTAATCACAAATTTTTGTAAGGCAAGCAAATATTTTATAAGGCAAACATAACATTAGCATTAAATTGAAAATCATGGCGTAAATAGCACATGATATTTTCCACTAAGTAGATTATCCTACAATCTCAAACTCATCTCAACCACTTTAACTACTATGAAGTATTTTTTTCATTCTGGCACCTGCCCTTATTTTCCACTTCTGTCATGAATCTTTCTTTGCTCCCAGCTTTTATTAACAGATAAGTGTCTACTTTGCCTCTTTCACTATATTTGCATGACTTACAATCTTCTATCTTAGGACAAATAATATATGAGTATATTTCAGTTATTTTCAAGCCTAGTTCTTTCTACCACCAGATTCCTTGAGGATAAAAACTTGTCCTATTTTCCTTTGATTCTTCAAAGCTTAGTGATAGTAGATGAACTAATAACAATAATCAAAAAAAGGATCAAAGAAAGGCAATTATTTCTTTAAAATCACTTAAACATATTTATATTTGAATACTATGTATAGTAATATATGATATATATGAATATATTATATGTGCACTGCATATATGCACATGTGTATAATGCTTACTTTTTTATATAAATCTTTTGCTGCAACTTGATGTTTATACTCAACACAATTTTGTAGACATTCTTCTGTATAAAAAAAAATCCTGTTCTTTTTAGTGACTGCATAATATCCCATTATATAAATATACTAATTTCTTTAATCATTCCTCTAGTAATGAATTATTTCCATTTTTCAACATTAATAATGAGGTAGCCTTAATATCTCAGTATGAATTTACAAAGACATTATTTTATATATTTTTAAGAAAAATCATTAAATCAGGAGTATGTAAATTACAGTTTTTATTTGTGCTGCCAAATCAAACTCCAAAATATTCATACAATAGTTATCAGTCTTCTAAAATGTGTACATCTATTTGTGTGTATGTATATAGTTAGAAGATGGGTAGATAGATAGATAAGCAGATAGATACAGAAAGACAGGAGACAGAAAAATAAAAGAGAGAGGAAGAAACAAAGACAAAGAAAAAGAAAGAGTGAGAAAGACTAGTATACTTTTAAATATATTTGTGTATATACATGTGCGTATATGTATTTTTTCTTAAGAAAGTGATAGGTATAAAATAATTCAGAAAATAAAACTTAAAAGATATGAAAATCTCTATCAATCAGTTAGAATTTAGTGTTAAGGTAAATAATATGGAGTGTATTTTGCACATGTTACTTTGCAAGAAAAAAAAATTATGACCCTTATTATCTTTTTACTTTTTAGATTTTTTTTTTTTAAATTCTCCTTTCTTTATGTACTCTTCTAACACACAGATCTCAGGGTATAAGGAATCAGGGCATTGAGTGGGCATCTGAGATGACATGCAGGATGCCTGAGAAAATGGGACAGTGAGAGGGAGGGGAAGCTGGCTGGTCACTTTGTGGGTCATGTGCCAGATGCCCATGGGAGAAGGATAATTGTTGGGAAGGCTTTTTGTACGGCACAAGTCCTACGGGGCTTCTAAGAAATGTGGGCCATTTATCATTAAGAAGTTATCGAGAATGTCTACAGTGGATGAAACAAGAAACAGTAGAATGGGATAATATGAGATTTATGAATATAACTACTAGAATAAACAGTTATTGAGGTTAGCATCCATCCTTCTAGATTGTGGAACTAGGCATCAGCAAAAGATGGCTTTCGCAAGCATTCTTTTAGGAATACTTGAGTTTTTAAACAATATTCACATTTCATTAAATACATTTTACATTATAAAAGGAGCACATAGAAAAATATTTAATATATTTTGGAACTATTTTCATCAAATGTGATTGTTGTTTAATTCAAGGGCTATGATGGTTAATCTTATGTGCTAACTTGTCTACTCTACGGTGCATTGCTGTTTGGACAAAAACCAGTCTAGATGTTGCTGTGAATGTATTTTGGAGAGATAATTAACATTTACATCCAGTTAACTTTAAGTAATGCAGATTTCTCTTCATAACGTGACTGGGTCTCATCCAATCATTTGAAGGCCTTAGGAGCAAAAACTGAGGTTTCCTGAGTAAGAAGGAATTCTGCCTCATGACTATAACATATAAATCCCACATGAGTTTGCAGCCTACTATCTTGCCCTATAAATTTCTGATTCAAGACTTCAACATTGACACCTACATGTATTTCCAGCCTGCTACACTGCGCTATAGATTTCTAATTTGTCAGCCATCACAGTTGTCTAAGCCGAGTCTTCAAAATCTGGCTCCCCATACACACAAAGAGATATTTCTCTTTGTATAGATAGACAGATAGATAGATACAGAGAGACAGAGACACATAGTTATATAGATATAGATATATACATATATAGATAGACATAGGTATAGATACAGATATAGATATATACACATATATAGACTGTAGATGTGTATACTGTTTCTGTTTCTCTGGAGAACCCTGACTGATACAAGGGCCTAAAAGTTTAAACTTTTAAACCTTTAGTTTTCTGGAAAACTCAACTATTCACTAAAATTAAGAGGTTTACTTTCATCAGAGCTTCTTAATAAAGACTAAACTAATTACAAAAAAATAATAACAGCTATATAAAAATATATGTATTTGTATTCTCAGAGAGACATCAAAATTGACTTAAGGTCTTTGCTAACAAAATATCCATAGCTATAATGTTATCCCAATTACAAAAATGTGACCCATGTCTCTATTTAAATTGAGATACTGTATATATTTTTTCAAAATCTGCTCTGTGTATAGCATTAGACCCACCAGATGGCATTAGAAAGCAAAATCTGTGAAAGCTGGAATTTTTGTCTGTTTTGTTCATTGCTGTACTGCTAGTGTCCAGAACAGTGCCTAGTATGTGGAAGACACAAAAAACTGTTTTACTAAGTGAGTGAACGAATAAAAGTATGAAAAAGGGGGGGGGGGGGAATCATTGAGAAACTACTGAAAACTGTATCTTAACCTTAGTGATCTATGGTACATATTAGTATATTAATGGTTCTTAGGGTACATGCATCAAGTAAAACTGGTTATCTAACTTTTTATACTCAATTTCCTACAGAAACTCTCAATATCTGTAAAAATCAATCGGAATGTATGTTCCAGTGAATATATTTCAGATAACTAAATTGTTTACATGATTCAGTTTACATAAGGTCATTAAATTGACTAAGAATAATTTTTTTACATATTAGTTTTTGCATTTTTCATTGTTTAAAATGCCAAATTTCAATCTTAATGTATATAATCAATAGTGTTATTTTCTCACCCTAAAAAGTTAATATTTTGGACAGATGAAAAGAGTTGCTCTTCACGGACTACTTTTCTGTCACCCTTACATTAAACTGGTGAGATCGTCTGTCTTTCTTCCTTCTGATCTTAAATCATTTATCCAAAATTAATTGCCTGATTGTTCCCTTTTCAAGAATTGCTGTTTCTGTTTCTACAAAGAGATCCATTAATGTTTGTTTAATATTCAGTTTGCAAAGGTTTCTCCTCTGCTTTCTACCCTTAGAAAACTTAGTAACAGGATCACAACATTTTTTCTTCTCAAACATCATTGAAAGAACAGGCCTTGACTTCTAGTTCCCATGTTGTTCTTTTTTTCTGGGTCCTGGCTACCTAACTGGAAATGTTACACACAAATTGACATTGACTGGTTACTCTGTTAAGCTTTATAATGGACTGTAAAAGAGAGGCACGATCTCCAATTGAACTGTTTCCACCTGGAAAAAAAGTAGATTCACTGATTCTACAGAGACAAAACATCAGGCACTCAGAAAATCTAATTCATTTAAAAAATAAAAGCTATATTGTTTTTCAGTCAAATCGTTGTTTTATTTTGAGTGAAGTCTTAATTTTTCACAACCACTTTGCAAGAACTTTAGTAAAGATATTTGTATATTGACAAATTAAGTAATCCTTCTTTTTCCTACTCTATTTCTTTGCTTTTCTTTCACTTGATTTCTTATTAAAAATTATAATGAAATAATGAGCACAGCTAGAGGATATTGTTTTACTTTAACAACTTATATAAAGACTTAAAAGTCAATCAAAAATTATTTTTTAAATAAGAAATATTTCCCTCAATAATTTATCAATTATTTTCCTCATATGTCAAAAGTTTAAGTGCATTAATTATGTGGGCTGCAGAAATTAGTCCATTTTAGCTACTATAACAAAAATACCGTAGACTGTGTGGCTAAACAACAAGCATTATTTCTCACATTTCTGGATACTGTGAAGTCCAATGTCAGGGTGCCAGGAGATTCAGTATCTGTTGGGGCCCCACTTCTTGGTCATACATGGTGGTTTTCTCATTTTGTTCTCACATGGCAGAAGAGGTGAGAGAGCTCTGTGAAGTCTCTTTTATATGGTCACTAATCCCATTCATGATGATCCAGACTAAGAATAAATCACCCCCCAAAGGCCCCACCTCCAAATACTATCACATTGGGGGTTAGAATTACAATACATGAATGTGAAGGGGCAGGGGCTCAAGCATTCAATCCATTGCAGCTGCTTTGCTTTATAGGTAGGATGGTTACAAGAACTAAGTTTTGAGTATGAGTAGATTTAGCCACTTACTGGCTATATTACCTTGGTCAAAATATTTACTCTTTAAGATTTGTTTCACGTACAAAAAAGAGAACATTAAAATCTTTACAGGCCAAATAAATACATTGTGATAATTTAACCTGTGTGGGTGTGTTTTATTTGTTTTGTTTTCACACTTAGAGTCTTATGACAAAACTTCTATTCTATAGGTCATGTCCTCTGCAGTTTGTAATAAAAAAGCAGTGAAGAATATGATTAATGGTAAAAACAAATAAGTTGGTTGGTGTTATTAACTTACCATTAAATTATATCCTTCACTGCTTATCTTAAACATTATTTTTATAACACACAATGTGTAGAAAACAAGAAGAAAAGGAATTTTACCAATATTTTCCATCATACAATGCATAATACACAATCAAACTAATTATTATACATCCATTTCTGCCTTTTTCTATAGCAGCAAATTTCTAGTAATGCTATTAAGATGATTTCCTGAAAAACAGTTTTAATTTTTCCTTCTTTACTTCAACTATTATCGTCATTTGACAATTTTAATAACTAAATTTCTTTTTTTTTTTTTTTTTTTTTTTTTGTCGTTTTTTCGTGACCGGCACTCAGCCAGTGAGTGCACTGGTCAGTCCTATATAGGATCCGAACCCGCGGCGGGAGCGTCGCCGCGCTGCCAGCGCAGCACTCTACCAAGTGCGCCACGGGCTCGGCCCTTAATAACTAAATTTCTTTCTCACACTATCTAAATACTGAATACACAATGTCACAAAACTAGTCTTATATTTCAAAATTAGAGATATTAACAGATATATCTACACCTTGCTTTTAGAAACCTTGTATTTTTGTATTGTATTTTTGTAATTCAATGTTTTTCAGTTAATGAGATGATATATTAATTACACTATTGATAAAATTTGATAACAACATATATTGAAATATGTTAAAATATTGGGGAATAATGATTATTAGAAATAATTATGATTTCAGAAGAGCCTGATATATTTTATCATTTTGCTTTACATTTATCTCTGATGGATTGTTTTTATGCTCTAACTCATCTAAGAACAGCCAAAATCATTAACATCACTAGATTGTGAGTTCCATTAGGACAGTGGCCTGGTATAACTATGCTCATTATATGACTACAGCTTAATAATATTTTAAATGAATGAAAGATAAATGAATGAAATGACATAATACCGAAAATTAGGAAATAATAGCCTCTCAAAAAAATGAAAAACCTTCCCTAAAAAACTTGAAGTTCAAAGTTTAAAAAATACTTCTTAATTGATTCTAGTGTAAACATAATGTTAGGAGACAGTTCTCTCTGAATTTCTCTGCCTTTCTGCTCATTCCAGGCCTTCTTAAGAAAGGAATTGTAAGCTATAACATGTAGAGAGAACATATCATTCCCTGGACATATTCCAGGATGTAAAAATTCTCCTCCTCCCCTTGAAGATTTCATTACATACTAGAGTAAAATTCTCATATAAGCCTTCCCCCCCTCTCTGAGTGTCGTTTGATTAACTTTCAGAGTAATAAACCTGGAAAGCGCCCACCTCCCCATATCCAGAGACAATACCTGGATATTCCAGATTAAAGATAAAGTCTCTTTCTTTTTCCAGCAAAGAGAACAGGCATATGTACCAGCTGTTCCTATATAAGCACTGAGTGTTATAATTTTGGAGTTCCTCTTCTGTGATGCCAGTACACTGCATGCCCAGATAATATCTGGTTCTCACTGTGTGAGAATTGGAGTTCAAGGAATGGTACTAACATGCTTTCCAGGTTGATGTTTTTGATATATATGAGACATAGTCTGTTTCTCTAATCCAGCAGTCTGATATTTCTGCAAGTATGTGTATGTGTGTGTTTGTATGTGTGTATATATAAATTTATGTATGTATAAAAAACTGTGACAAACTAACTTGTTAGCTTGCAAGTTGAGAGAGATCTCAAACCCTTCACACTTTTACTTAACATATAACACATACAATATTCTACCCAAACAAACAGGTGTCTGTTTTCAAAACACAATTACTTATTACTTAATATTACACATAACTGTGAAAAATACCATTAATATTTATGTAAGTTTTTCTTTTTTCTTTCAGTATTCACATGTGCATGGGTTTAAGTTGATGATACTATGCAAAAAACAAGCAAGCATCTACAGCTGGTGTAAAAATCAACAAACAGTAATTAAATTAAAAAGGAAAAACCTAGGATGATAATGGCAAATATAGAAGAGGTCTGAGAGGACACCAAATGCAACATTACCCACTTAGCACATCAACATGTGAGAGAAGGCAGAGTATTGCTGACTGGGGAAAGATTATCCAAACTCAATGTCCAGAGTTTTTAATGGGTTTTAATTATGTAGGCATGATTGATCAAATCACTGACCAAGTGATCAAACTCAATCTCTAGCCCTCTCCCCTCCCAAGAGATCAGGCTAACCCTTTAATTACTTAGTTGGTCTTTCTGGTGTGGTCAGCTCCCATCCTGAGTCATCTTGTTAGCATAAACTGCGTAGGGGCCCATCATGAGTAACCTCATTAGTGGAGTGGTCTAAGAGGCGACTGTGAACAACAAAGACACTCAGGAAATTCCAGGGATTTAAGGCTACCTTCCAGGAACTGAGGAGAAAGACCAGCCTGATTTTTTGTTATACAGTATATCATTGTGTATATTTTTTAATAAGAAGCATGTGAATAATCAAATGCTTTTATACTCTATGTTTAATAAATATTTTATTAAGAAATGTCAAGATTTTTTGAACAGGTTATCTAAGTTCTGTAGAACTCTACTTCCAAAATAGTTATTATATTCTACAAAAATGCACATGTGGCCCTATCATAAGCAGAATATATATAAAAACATGATGCCTATTTTAAAAAGTATTGTTCTGTGTTTGTAAAGCTAAGATGATATTATCATTTAAAATATTCAAGCAGAAAGTATATAGGTATCATTGGCTGAAATGGTGAATTAGATAAGTTGTAAGTTACTTTTTCTATTCTAAGAATATGTTATTTGGAATTCTGTGGTATTATAGTACCATGTGTTACATCCATTCTGAAACTGTGTGCAACATTGATTGCAAAATATGGTCCTCTTCAGTCCTATCTCAATGAATGACACTGGTATAAACTCGGTTACATAAACCTGGAAATTCATGAATCACTATTTTTAACCTCTCCTCCATATCCAATCCATCATCAAGCACTATGAGATACATACACAAAAACAAAACAAAACAAACAAACAAAAAATAATTTGTTCACATTTGTACTTGTTCAACTGATCAACTTTGCTATCACTAACCTTATCCAAAATATGATACTCTCTTATCCAGACTACTGAACTATTTTATTCTGAATCCCAAACATGACTCAGATCTTAGGCCACAATAGGAGAGAATGCATATTTACAGCAAAAATACCAATCTTAAACAAACAAGTGTTATAGAAACTCATTTTTCTAATACATGAATATTCATATCACCAAGTGTCTAGCCCCAATAAATGTAATCTAAATCGTACCCTCCAATATATCCTAATCCAAGCCATTTATCTTTCATTCTTCTTTCATCCTTGATCTGGGCACTGCAGAAGAAGAAGTGTTGAAAGGGAAGCAGAAATGGTAGGGTGAGCTTCTTAACAAAACTCCAAACCAGTTAAATATCTCTTTTTCAAAATAATTTTTATCTTCACACATTTCAAAATAAATATGAGTATTCTATTCTTCACAGTGTCTCATTTGGATTAGTAAATTCCACTGATAATAACATTAGGCAATGCAGCTTCACAAATTTTATTAGGAAAAAAGGACTCTAGGTGTGGTTAAGCATGGTCCTTTTGTATTAGTTCCTTAGAGGACATAAGTTAGAAAAGTTCAATCTGAAAAATCAAAAGTGACTGTGAAATTTATCATGGCAGTACTTAATACGCCCCAGAAATCATGTGCTTTTGTCAAACTTAAAAAGATAATATCATATCTTCCTCTCATTGCTTTAGTAAATGACACTGTAGGGGAAATGATTGTCCCGTGATGTCAAAGTCACTGAGGCAATGAAATGAACTTTATCATCTATATTTAAAAGAGAGACTCACTGAACTGCACTAAAACTAAACCAACATTTTATTTCTTGGAATGGACAGAATATGAACAGAAACACTTCCAGTAATTCCAGTTTGTGGGCAAAGGGTTACTTCTCTACTATTTCAAAAGTCTTGAAAGAGAAATAAACTTTAGAGAGAAATTTTATAAGTAAATAAAATGCATAAGTGCTGGGAGCACTTATGAACAATAAATTGTGTCTATTCAATGATGCAGCAGGTATGGTTTGCAGTTTCCTCCTCAATTCTTTTGAAGGAATCAAACTCCAAGGATAAGAATTACATTTTACAAACTCTCTTGTAGTAAGGTATGGTCATGTAACTAATTTTTGGCTAAAGAGATAAAAGCAAAAGTGCCAGGTGTCAGGTGTATTGAATTTCCTTAAAAGATATTTGCCATGGGTGCTTTCCTCTTTTTATTTGTCTTTTCTTCGACTCTGCTGCCTTTATACAGATGTGATGATAGGTGCTGAAGACCTCATTTGGCCCATAGGGAAAACTGATAGAGTCTGTATCAGCCATGGAGTGAAAGAGGCTGGATATTTGGGGATTCCTTGAGGCACAGTTGCCATACCAGCCCTGGCATGCATACCTTCAGACTTTATGTGAAATAGAAATATACTCTTATCATCTCTTATTCATGATACATTTATTTTGGTTCTTGCAGGAAAATCTAATCCCAATGGAGATACTGACATTTCCACGGGAATAAGGACATTCAGTATCGTGTTACTCAAAGCGTTGTCTGCTATTATTTGTTACAGGTCTCTCGACAAACAAAGTACAGAAATAGGCAATAAACATTTAGAATTTTTTAAGCAATTGACATTAACATGATGTTTTTATTGTGTTTTATAAAAGTATTGATCTGTAATACTTTGGAATTTTTTTAATGGGGTCCTTACCACAGATAATTTGAGACTGTTTGGCAACATGTATTTTATGTGTGTGTGTATGTGTGTGCTATTATTTCCATTCATAAATAAATGCCTGATGGATTACAGGTTTTATCTGGAGAGCCTAACATTGTTAAACATATATGGAGTAATTTTCCGTCTACTCTCAGTTTCTATTGATCCTGGAAAATAATCAAGAAACCCCCATTAGCTAATCTTGTAATTATATGTCTTGCACTAAATATATTTCAAAACCCAGACAATCCCGAGCATGTATTTGAGTCTTGAGACTAATAGAAATGGTGAGAGGTACTCTTTGCTGACATCTTGGCCCTGGAATGATCCAAGTTTATGCTATGAGTGTATAATGATAGGGCCCCTATGGACAAGTAACTACCACAGAACGAATTAACTAGGGCCAAGAAAACAGGTCTATATAATGATATTTCTTGAAAAACCTGGAAAGAGATAAAGAGAGAGAAAGGGAGGGAGGAAGGAGGGAAAGATTAAGGAATGTAAGTTATATATTCTATAGCTCTTGTACTTGTGTAATGGTAGTGAGATGTCTATGGAAAGAAGTTTAAAGGCCCAGTGGTCAAGTTATTAAATAATTACATCATATATATATATATATAATTTATATAATATATATATAATTTCTTCACAAATGGCCTTTGCAGAACAAAAAAAGAAAGTAAGCAATGTATGCTTCACAAACAACAGAATTTACTTATGCCTTGAGTTCATGATTTTCCAGGCAATGTGTAATTCATTTCAATTGTGCTTCTTTATTTATTGCTCAATTTTGTTTCTGTCTTATTTGCTATTGAACATTAATTTTTAAAGTCTATCAAATATACAACTTAATGAGTACTCTGGCTTTCCTTTTTACTGCCAACCATGAACAATGCAGAAAAATAAATAAATAAATAAAAAGCCCACATAGAAACAGCTTTATTATTACCTTCTGCCACTTAAAGATAAACCGTGGCTCCCTTATGAGGGAGAATTGAATGTCTTTTCTAATCAGATATGGAAAGAATATAATTCTTGAGGGTAAATAACATTTAACTAAGAGAGAAGTATAGATATAATTAAATCACATTTCCCAAAACAAATAAGAGTGATGTTTTCCCTAAAAATAAAATACACATATTGAAACAGTAATGATGGATACCTGAGATATTTTTACTAGGATTAAAAACGATTCAAATGTTATTAAAAACTTAAATAACATTGTAATTGTTGAATGTGTCTAATATAGAAATGACCAATCTTTATTATGTATTTACTTTGTTTCAGATACTGTATTAATCATATTAAAGTTTAACAATCCCATTTCACAGATGGAGCTTGCACCTATTTATATAACTTTTGACAGTAAACAAGTTTATGTTAGAATTTAAAAACAGGAAGGAAATAAGGACAATATTATAATAAAATAATAATAATTAAAATAATAAACAAAAGCAACAATAACAAAAAATATTTTAAGGAACAAGAAATGAAAAATATATTTTTTTCTACTGATAGATGTAGAGTGCTGGGAATGGTAACACTGGATTTATTTTTTTTAAATGAAATACAGCTATAATGTTGGCAGGCATCAAAGCTTCAATAACACTCTCAGGCAATTACTATACCTTTTAAAAGAATAACTTTAGAAATCTGTTTCCTAAATGTTTCTAAATTCCTAAATGCTTCTTCATAAAAAACATTCGAGTACTAAATTATATTTCAACAAAATGAAAACATTCATGCGCCTCTTTTAATACCACCATCTCTATTTGTAACAGGGATATCAAGCTTGTTAAAGACTAATCTTAAGACAGACCAGGATGACAAAATTGGAAATAAGAAAAGAACTTAGAAAATCTATACTACTTGAAAAGAGAAAATTTGAAAAATTCTACGACATCTAATCTGTAAATATTATGGCTGTTTCCATATAGACTGTTTTTAGACTTTAAAATATACAATCATTCTAAATGGCTTAATAATTCAGAACAATCATGACTTTTTACTCCCTTTTTTCTGTATTGTAATAAAAAAGGTGATTTGGATAGAGGCAGGAAGGCTGTAAAGGAATGAATTTAATTTGCATGTTAATTAGCATTAATTAACAAGTGAATGTTAGAAATGAAATTTCACTGGAGAAATTCAACAAAGTACTTACGTTTTGTGGATTACCTAAAATATTTTAGAGACAATGCTCACCCTTGCAAAAAGAATCTACCAAGGTCTATAACCTGAACTTTAATGCTGCTATCTGACTTTTGATCTGTAACTTATCCTGTGTTCATGCGTTGTATACAAATAGTTTTCTGATACTGACGATAAATGTACTGCATTCCTGCCTCTGGAAACCTGTCTTATCTACTCTAGTTAACCTCGCATGCAAGGGAATGATCAGGCTCATTAAAAAGACAAATAGCTGAACTTCAGTGAACCTACATAAGTGTTGGATGAATTGTTTTCTTTCTGTGTGGATGTAAATGTTTGCTTAAAATTTTTTCAAGGTAAATGTTTGCTTAAGAAATTTTCGATGTGTCATAATTCAGTTTGAGACTTGCTTCTTTTATAACAGCATGGAAAAATATACAGCAGACTAGTTAACAGTCACCTAACTCAAATTTCTATTTGACTACAACTCTTTACTTAAAAAAAAAAATCCAAAACACCAAAAAGCAAAAACTGCAGTATTTTACATCATTAAACTGACGTAACATAGTTCCCAAGATTCCAATTAAAATTTTTTTCTCATTTTTTGATTTGTGGTTTTAATTAAAACACTGCAAGAGAATTTAAGTATATAAAGACTGTTGAAATGTATAAGATAACTGGCCTTACCTACTCATACTGAATGTTTTACTCCCATTCCAACTGAATACCAACCAAAACAAGCAAAATATGTTCCCAAAACCAATCACATATGATGCCTCACTTCTTTTTAACTTGCTTCTAGCCTCCTTATAACAACTTCCAACCAGGGCATACCTGAAGCTTTTATTTCTTTCTTTTTTTCCCCCTATAAAGATTTTTGTTGCTTTGTGTTGCTTTGCTCCCCTTGGATTTGTCACCCCTCTTCTTCTGGGTGACGGCAACACAAAGGATTACTCAAAGCCCATCTCTTCTGAGCAGTGAGAGGCCCCAAAGTGGTTAACTTCCCTGGGAACCTTCCAAGGGAGGCAACCCTTCCTCGGGAAATTAACCCCGAATTGGGGTTCTCTTTCTGCATTTATTTTCCAGACCAGGAAGTTACAGGAAAATGACATAGGTGGGGTTATAGTTTAACAATATACACTGGTGTCTTTCAGTGAAACAAGCCAGATGACATTCCAGTAAGGCTATTAACACAAGCTTGATCTTAGCAAACATTCCTTTTCCTTCTAGCAGTTTTCCAGCAACTTAGATATCAATCAGTAACTAATCTGTCTTTGAGCCAGCAACCTTGCTGTGCCACAATTCTTATCTTTCAACAGAGATTCAATAGCCTGGGGAAAATTTCCAGTCCTTGCAAGGTCAATATTTGAAACTGTAAGGCTTTGGAAAACCAGGCCCTGTGAAGTACATATGCTTTATAGTATATTCCACAGATTTTGTACTCCCCTGTGACCAAACCAGAAAGAATTTGTTGCCCTTTTCACAGTTAGACTAATAAGTCTGCACACCACAACTCACAGAAGGAAAGATCAGTTTTAATATTTAATATTGTGTTCAATCGAGGAGAATGGGCAGCAAATGCTCTGATCACTCAAACACCTCCGTA
Source organism: Cynocephalus volans (assembly GCF_027409185.1). Taxonomy (NCBI): domain Eukaryota; kingdom Metazoa; phylum Chordata; class Mammalia; order Dermoptera; family Cynocephalidae; genus Cynocephalus; species Cynocephalus volans. Next base: position 42,179,456 of record NC_084466.1, on the reverse strand, counting down.
GCTTAAAATAACAAGCATTTATAAAACAAAAATCATAAATAGAGATCTCAGGAGTGGTGTGGGGATCTGACTGGCTCAGGGTGAAGTCAGCACAACTATTTCAGGTATCCCAACTAAGGTCTTCCTCAGCTCCTTTGAGTCTGTAGGTGTGAGAGCTACAAAGCAGGCTTGCAGTCAGTAGTGTCTGCAAAACAACTCAAGATTGGCATTTATAGATACTATCTCAAGCTATTCTGTTAAGAAACAAACATTATGTGATTAGGAAATTATGTTTACCCTAAGGAAAGTACATATTTAACTAACTCTATTATTATCTTATGGTTAGGCAAACTTTACTGGTATTCCTAGGAATTCAGCCCCTCATGTTTGTTCAATCAGATTTTTCTTCACTCTCTGCCCCACAGCTGAGGGCTTCTCTGGCTGGGGTTATAGTCATAGATAGAGGGAACATCAGAGTCTGTTCCATTTCACTGTTCGTTTTTGCATTTGTTACAAACTCAGCTGATGGTGGCTGACTGCTTTGCTCTAGCAAGCTCTGAATAAATAGCTTTTGCTCTTTCTCATTTGGTTGGTCTTTATTTATTTCCACAGGTACAATAAGAATCTATCCTCCTTCTTATCAGGACAAGGTTAGAAACATAAGTTGTATAACCAAGGCCTTGCCTGCAATGTGATATTTAAAAATAATGCTCATTTAATCAGATATGACTAGATATTTTTGAAAAAACTAAAGTTGACTTTATAGTGCCAATGCTTACAAAGTCTGTTTGGGAAAACTGAGGTAGTAATTGTCTTACAAGTTATCTGCTTTTGCAGGTGAGTAAGGAAGTTTATTTTCTGGTAGGCCCTGAACATAGGTTATTTTAAGAGACCTGGAAAGGAGGGGACCCAAATTAAAAGATACTAAGGAATAAGTCTGATGCCAAGTCTTGATATGGCCTAGTAGCCTCCAGAGGCTTTTAAATGTCCAATCAGAGAATCCTTATGAAAACTTCTAGCAAAGCAAATTTAAGAAGACTTATATAGTAAATGATCATAATTGCTTTACCTATGAAAGTAATTCAGCAACCAAACCTAATAAGCCCAACTTTATTTTATGGTCAAGAATAAACTTTCTTTATGATTGTTTTTTAAAGGCAGTGGGTAGATGCAGAGAAAAATTTTGTTTCAGTATAAAAGTATGCATTCTCTGTAACACACCCCTACTTTAAATTAGTTTTGCTTTGTTTCTTAACATTTTTAAGTGTTTACTAAGAGCTAGGCACTGGACTAAACAGTTTAAACAATTTTCACAATTAATCCTCTCCATATACTTACAAATGAGGAAACTCAAGAACAAAGAGAGGTTAAGTAATTTGCCTGTGTTGCTTTGCATTGCTTCGCCCCCCACAGATTTGTCACCTCACTTCCCCTGGGTGACAGAGATGCAAAGGATTACTCAAAGCCTATCTCTACAGAGCAGTGAGAGGCCCGGAAGTGGTTAATCTCCCTTTGGGACCCTCAAGAGAGAGGCATCCCTTCCTTGGGAAATTAACGCCGAATTCAGGTTCTCTTCCTGCATTTATTTTCCAGACCAGGAAGTTACAGGAAGAGATATAGGTGGGGTTATAGTTTAACAGTATAGGCTGGTAACTTTCTGTGAAACAAGCCAGATGACATTCCAGTAAGGCAATTAAGTGGTCCTATCAGCAACAGTTTGATCTTAGCAAACATTCCTTCTTAACAGCAATTTCTCAGTATCTTTACACAGCAATCACTAACTAGTCTGTCTTTGAGCCAGCAACCTGCTGTGCCACAATTCTTATCTTGCAACAGAGACTTATACCCTGAGGGAAATTTCCTGTCCTTGCAATGTCGATATTTGAAACTGCAAGGCTTTGGAAAACCAGGCCCTGTGAAGTACATATGCTTTTTAGTATATTCCACATGCCTGAAGTCCCATATCAGGAAAAAGGCAGAGCCTATGTAATCTGAACCTAAATTATGACCTTTTACCCACTAAGAATACTTTCTGGATACATAAATATTTTGTATGTTGTTGAAGTTGCTACAAATGTAAGATATATGTATTTATACACATAACTATGTACACATACAAACACATGTGTATATTATAGCTGAACATATAAACTGGTAAATGGTAGTTTATGCAGTAGTTCCTGCTATTTGGATTTTAATCCATAATTTATAGTTCCAAAGAAAGAAAAGTAGATTGAGAAATACATATAATGTTTTACTTCTGGAGGCCTTACAGAGGAAAGTGACCTAAATTTTTCCAAATCAGAGCTACTTAGTGCTGTTAACATAAGAATACAATGACATTAATAAGTCTGCACTTTTTAGGCTGTAATAATCTCTGTTCTCCAGAGAAAGAGAACCAATGCGATGGAAATACCCACACACATAAGGGTATTTCAAAATGTACATGGAGAAATAGAATTGATAATACAAAACTTTCCATGAACATTTTGAAGTATCCTTGTGTACATATGGGGAGATTTATTATAAGAATTGGCTCACAAGATTCTGGAGGCCTAGAAGTCCCAGGATCTGTGTTCTGCAAGCTGGAGAACCAGGGAAGCTGATGATATAAGTCACAGTCCAAGGCTGAAGGCCAGAAAACTAGGGGAAATAATTTCCTTACCTAAGAAATGATGTGCAATTTCAGCAGAGTGAACAAATTTGCCCTTCTTCTGCCTTTTGGTTCTATTCAGGCCTTCAGAGCATTAGATGATGCCACCCACATTAGTCTTCTTTACTCAGTCTACTCATTCAAATGCTAATCTCTTTCAGAAACACCTTCATAAAACACACCCAAAAATAATGTTTTATCAGGTATCTGTGCATCCTTTAGTCTGCTCATGTTGACACATAAAATTAACTATCACATAGGGATTAATTAGAAAACAGTTCTTGATTTATTTCTGAGCTTCTGAAGAAAGAACCTAGCAGATATACCTTCCTCCTCCCAAGGCATAGCAGTGGTAGATTTGTGAGGGTGAGTGGGAAGCTGGCTAGAGGAAGAATATGAGGGTACTTCAAAAGGCTCATGGAAAAATAGAATTAAAACATAACCTGAATCCTTCTATAAACTTTGTGAAGATCCCATATATAATTTGCTTCCTACTTCTTGCTCTAAGTCTATCTCAGATCCGTTCTCCAGTCCTTTATATTTTTATAAATAAGAGTTCTCTTAGTAAGTGATTCTTTATTTCCCCAAACAATTTGATGTTCTTTCATGAACTTCTTTTATATCTGGCAACTAAATCTATCAGAACATTTATACAGTGTGGGGATTATTTACTTATGTGTATCTTTCTTCCCCCTATTCTCCTGGATGTAAAGAACTATGTTTTGTTTAAAATTATGTCTTCCACACTGATATGTATTCCTGGCATTATACAAGGTGAATATAAAAGTAAATATTTGCAGATGAATATATTGCAATATGAATATGTTGTATCTAATTTGCCTTTGTTCTACAAATTATAGAGAATAATTTACTCATTTTAATATTGATCTGTAATTTCCATATACTTAACATTATTTCAAAACTTATTGAGGAATTGATATTTTCCTGAAAATTTCTGAATTATTATAGATTCTCTGTTTAAATTAATAGCATAATATATGAATAATAGCATTAGCCTAAAAAGTTTTTCAATCACTGATATATTTTATAAACATAGATTGATTAATTCATGTTCATACATTCAGGAACATATATCTAGGAATGTATATCTACAACTGTGATTTAGACCTTTTTGTTTTATTTATTTATTTACTTATTATTTTTATTTATACATATTTATGGTGTACAGAATTGACTATGAGTAAATGTGTATGATATGTGATAATCAAATCAATATTAGTAGCACATTCATCATTACCAATCATAATTACTTTTTTGTGTCCCTTACCCAATTCCTCTCTATCCCCCACCTTACTCCCCCTTTCCCACCTCCAGTAACTATAGGTCTGTCCTCTATTTCTGAAAGTTCGAAGTTTTATTATGGTCCTTTCTTTCTTTGTTTCTTAGTTCCCACATATGTGATGTGTTTATTAATGAAATGTAGTTATGTAAGCAAAACTACTAAACAGGCAACAAACACATAGAAAATTAAACACTAGCTACTGAAACATAAGCATTTTGTTGATTTGTAAATCTACTCATCTGTTCCTACTCTCCCTCGTTAAGGACTTAGGTGCTGTTGACTTCCCAGGCTTTAGAAAAATTAGTGGCCCATATTTACATGTTAAAATAAGATACTTCTTTGACTCTGAAGTTACCTTAGCATTTCTTTTGTTGTATCCTTTGGCATTGCTTTGCTGGTTCAATGAAATATTCAAGCTTTTAGTCTCCATGGTTACTTTTGCAAATGTAATTTGGTGAGACGATCAGAGTAAAATCAATTAAGGCAGTCCTTCGACATACAATTTAGCTATTCTCTCTAATGTGTACACTTTATGGCCTGTTTCATAAGCCCTTTACGTACTCTCTTATTTTTTAACTGACATGAAATTAGCTATAACATAATTTTTCACAAATATTTAAATTAAGAATAAATTTCCTATAAACATTTCTATACCCATTAATATCTAAATATGTCATTGGTACACATCATTTATATCTGGTACCAGAAAGGAGGAAAAGGAAGAGATATTGGAACATTAGAAAAAATGTAGGCATTTAAATATATATTATTTTTAAAAGGACTTCAACATTTGTTCGTGTGTGTGCATGGGAGATAGCAAATATGACTGTTCTCAAATTCCAAACTTTCACATCTTACCTTTCTGAATTATTACTCAACAGAAATAGTCATATTTAAAACTACATTCAACTATCTTATTTAATAAATATTATCTGTCCTAAGATGGGAAAAATGTGGTAGAACACAAATACATTTATTTATGCAAAGATAGCAAGTTATAGTTAGTATAAAAATATAAATATACAATAAAGATACTTTGTAGATTTTACTATAAGTTATCTACTATTCACAAGCTACTCTGATGATTTAAGCTAATATGAAGCATTTTTTCTCATAATTCTATTTAATAAAATGGATTGACAGATCTGTATCATGAAATTTTATTCTTCTGCAAAGGGTAGAGTGTAACTTTAATGAAACCATTATTTTTAATATACAAGTAATGACGAATTAATAATACATGTAAAAGTACTTTGCAAATATCAAATATATTTTATGTTATGGATGGAGTGAAAGAAAGTGAGCCGAAACGCCGGGTACTGATCAAGCTTTATTAAAGGAAAAGAATCTGCCAGGCTGCACTCAAAATGGAGGGCAGCAGCTGGGGCTGCCCTCAAGGTGGAGAGCAGCCCCAGGCATTGGGGTGGGAGAGCTTATATGGGCTTTAGGGAAGGCTGACATAATCAGGGAGGGGTTTTGTGCTGATGCAGAAGCTATGCGACCAGGGTGGAGAGTTGCGCTCTTGTGGAAGCAAAAGGGTTTCTGTTTCTCAGAAATCATGAGGTTTCTTACACAGGGATGGGTTGGCAACCATTTTGTGCTTGGCTTTTCCTAAAATGGCACCAGTTATGTTCAGAACTTATCAGGGGATATGTTATGTGTTTGAGAAAAAAGAGTATCAGTGGGTTATTTTCTTCATAGAATAAAAATCAAGTTTATAATTAATTATACTAAAAAGTAATCTTTTCCTTAAATTTCAGAGTTGAACTTTCAATGTTTTCGTATTAGTTGTAAATCTAGAAAATGTAGACAGTGCTTTTTAAGGGGATCTTGATTAATCTGTGCTTATATAAATTTAGTCACATTAAAATCCCTTAAAACATTAATCTCATTTATAGCTTATTTAAATGCCCTCCAACATTTTAATTTATATTCATAAATGCAACATACTTTTGTTTTAGGTTTTTGAAGTATTTATCCTAAGACAAAATTTTTCAAAACATTAGTCAACTTTACTAAATACATTAAAATTATATATTCAATGGCTACTTTTTTGTTACTCAAAATTGTTTATTAATTCTGTCACTTTTACCTTTCAGCATAAAATTTTAAATCTAAAATTAATTTCACTTTCTAAATTAGAATCTCAAGTCTATTATGATTGAACTTTGAATACATCAAAAATTTTTGATACAAACATTTAAAATATATCCTTCACTTTAACACCAGAAGTGTTTCTCTTGGATCCATCTTCTACAAGCCTTCCTGATTTTGAAAGTGCGTGTTCTTCACTAGGCAGAAAAACCAGTTTGCCCTTCTGAGTAAACTGGGTTTTACTTCCTAAGCAAACTGAAGTTACCATCTCAAGAACTAAAGTTATTGAGTCACTCTGATTGATTATAAGCCAAGGATATGATTATGTTCATCCCGGGACTATTCTGTCTTCTCCAGTCTGAGTTGGCTGGAACAGCTAGTGTGACACTGGTTATAGTATGAACGTGGGATCTTCTGTCTATTGCATCTTTCTTTTCAAAGATTGTAGGTTTTGTAAGTAAATTTCTGCTTATTATTTACTCCATTTTGATAGATTTTGAACATAACCAGTGCCATTTTAGGCAAGGCCAAGCACAAAACGGCCACCAGCCTCCATCCTTACAAGAAGCTTGGTGACTTCTGCAAAATAGAAACCCTTTTGGCTTCCACATAAATGCAATTTTCCACCCCAGTTGCATCACCCAGGAGGAGCTTCCACAGTAGCATCATACTCCTCCTCAATTGCATCAGCCAGCCCTGGCACCCTACTGCCTATATAAGCTCTCCCACGATGGCTGGGCTGCTCTCCACTTTGAGTGCAGCCTGGCAAATTCCTTTTCTGTAATAAGGCCTGATTGGTACCCAGTATTTCGGCTCCCTTTCTTTCACATTTTCATAAAGAGCCAGAGAGCAAATATTTGAGGCTTTCTGGGCTGTGGTGGTCTCTTTTGCAACTCTTCAACTTTGCTGGTGTAGCTCAAAAGTAGC